>NC_053146.1:30817647-31467678 GCF_016808335.1 Panicum virgatum | reverse complement strand
GGCTTCGCGATCTTGGAGAAATTCTCAATGAACCTCCGATAATATCAGCTAAGCCCAAGAATGACCTGACTTCCTTCACTGTCTGCAGTGTCTCCCGCTCTAGCACATCCTTCACCTTGCTCGGATCAACAGCAATGCCTCCCTGAGAGATAACATGACCGAGGAATGGAACCTCGTCAATCCAGAACTCGCACTTGCTGAACTTGGCATACAGCTGATGCTCTCTCAATCTCTGCAATACGAGTCTCAGATGCTCCTCATGCTCTTCTTCTGTCTTGGAGAAGATCAGAATATCATCAATGAAAATCACCACAAAGACATCCAGATAATCCATGAAGACCATATTCATCAGATGCATGAAGAAAGCCGGGGCATTAGTCAAGCCGAAAGACATGACCGTATACTCATATAGCCCATACTTGCAAGTGAATGCCGTCTTCGGAATATCCCCAGGACGGATCCTCAGCTGAAAATAACCCGAACGAAGATCAATCTTCGAGAATATACGAGCACCTCAAAGCAGATCGAAGAGATCCTCAATACGGGGCAATGGATGCTTGTTCTTGATAGTGACTGCATTCAGCTCCCGATAATCGACACAGATCCTCTTCGAGCCATCCTTCTTATCTACCAGCAACAATGGAAAAGCCCAAGGAGAGAAACTGCGACGGATATAGCCCTTGGCTAGCAACTCGTCAATAGTCTTCTTGACTTCTTCATGCTCTATAGGTGCCATACGGTAGGGCCGCTTTGCAATAGGAGCTGTGCCAGGCAAGAGATCAATACAAAACTCAATGGCGCGTTCAGGCGGCATACCTGGCAGATCATCCGGAAAGACATCCGGGAATTCAGACACCACGCAAATACCGTCCGTGGGTCTAGCCTCCATCTGATGAAGAAATCCAGAAGGCTCTGAAGCACTGACTGTCACCTCTTGGCCATCAGATGCCGATAAGTGAACTGTCCGCTGAGCACAATCAATACGGACTCCCCATCTAGTAAGTGTCTCCATGCCCAAAATCACATCTATCCCCGAGGAGTCAATAACTATCAAGCCAGTGCGGAATTCTACCCCCTTTATGACAATACTAACTCTGGAGCATATAGAACATGTACGTATCTGACCCCCAGGTGAGGTAACTACCATAGTTGTCCTCATACAAGAAACTGGTATACCATACTGCGCGGCAAATGACTTGGAAATGAAAGAATGGGTAGCACCGGTATCGAAAAGCACTGTAGCGGGGTGAGAGTTGACCATGAACGTACCAATAACCACGTTAGGAGCCTCGGCCGCTGACTCGGCCGTCACGTGGTTCACCCGACCCTGTGCTGGCGCCCTGGGCTGAGCTGGGCGCCCCTGCTGTCCCGCCTGCGCCTTCCGGGGGCAAGTGTTGGCGTAGTGCCCCGGCTGGCCGCAGTGATAGCAGACGCGTGCAAGTGTTGAAGCCTGCTGTCCGGTAGGAGCTGCCGGACGTGGAGCCTGCGGTGCCGGTGGAGCAGCTCGAGCCGGAGGTGCCGGTAACCTCGGGCCCTGACCTGCCTGCTGCTGTCGAGGCGGGTACTGCTGCGGGGGCCTCTGCTGGTACTGCTGAGGAGGCTGGTACTGCTACTGGTACTGCTGAGGCTGCTGGAGGCGTGGACGAGTGTTGCTGCCGGAAGCAACGGGGACAACCTTCCTCTTCTTGTCCTCCATCTCTAGGTGCTTGCGCTCAGTGTTGAGCGCGCTGTGAACCAGATGGTTGAAGTCGTCGAAGCGGAGGTTGAGCAGCGCGTACTGGAGGTAGTCCTAAGACCCTCCATGAAGTGCTCCTGCTTCTTGCGATCATCCGCAACATTGGCAGGGGCGTAGCGAGCAAGCTGCAGAAAGCGATCACGATACTCCGTGACCGACATAGTCCCCTGAAGTGACAAAGACAGATAGATATCGAAAGATTAACTCAAGATTCATCAGGATAGAACAAGGGGCATTAGCTCAAAAGAAACCGCTGAATGATTATATCAAAGATTACCTGCTTCAGTGCAAGGAACTCCTTCTGCTTCATCTTCATAACGCCCGCGGGGACGTTGTGGCTGCGGAACCGCTCCCAGAACTGGAGCCAAGTAAGAGCCTCGCAGTCCTAAACTGGGTGGGACTCCCACCAGTCCAAAGCTACCCCTCGCAGCTGTCCTGCTGCGTACAGAACTCTCTCCCGATCATCGCACTGGGCGATGTCCAGCTGACGCTCCACTGCACGGAGCCAGTCGTTGGCCTGAAGAGGGTCGGACGTGTGGGAAAACGTCGGCGGGTGACCCCTCAGGAACTCAGCACGCTTGTCGCGAGGCTGCGGCGGTGGTGGAGGCGGGGGCTGAGTGTGAGCCTGCTGAAGAGCCTGAACAGTATTGTTCAGGGTGGCCATCATCTGCATCTGGAGCTGGAAGTACTGCTCCGGAGTCAAAGGCGACGGCATCGGGATCCCGGTCCCCTGGGTGTTCTGACCCTGGTTGTTCTGCCCCTGCTGGTCAGAACCACGCCTGGTGTTCACCATCTGATTTTGGACAAAAGATTTCATGAGTAAGGATATTGCAGGAATAAATTTAGATGGATATGATAACTCTTTGCGGAAAAAGACTCAGCCATGATAAAGTAGACAGGATAGAGTGGACTGTTTTACCCCCAACGATCTAACTCATTTTATTAATTAATTAACTTTAACATAAGAGTGATTTTCTTTAAACAAATTTAAACTACTAAGCTATGTAATCATTCAAAAATCCAAATCAAACATGTAGTATAATAACAAGCAGACAATTTTCACAACTTAGCCGAGTTTAACATACGACTCGACTAACACAATGCGTCGTAGAGCGTGCTATCGTATTATTATAAAAAAGGTCACCTAGCTATACTCATGGTGGCAGATGACTGATTCAGGCCAAGTCTACGAAAACTATTCTTCAGAGAGAGAAATCAAGGCAAGACGGGTAAAATGCATAGAATTCAAGGGGTATAATAGTAAAAACAGTTTCACCAGACAAGGATTAGAGAGAAGAAGTCCTAAAACTCGACCAGTTCTATCTAGGCTTCGTCCTACAGTCGATACGGCTCTGATACCACTCTGTAACACCCGGTTTATAAAAGAACATAAACCGAGCAATCATATACGTGCCAGGATCAAGTCACACGTATATACAACAGAATGAACAGTATATCACAGCACATATCACGAATAAGACATAATAAATCAAAATACGAATGTTATTTATTACATTAATGACAAAAATGTCTGATACAGCGGAAGCGAAGTACAAATACGATCAAAGCTCTCCGAAGCTGAGCAGGGCGCCACAGGGACGTCGACTGGGAGACGAACACCTAGAAGTCCTCGTAGTCCTGGTAGCGCTGGACGAACTCCCTCGTGTCGGCAGGAACTGAGCAGCAGTAGCGTAGCCAAGAGGAAAAAGTAGAGAAGAGGCAAGAGTGAGTACACAACCGTACTCAACAAGTATAACACAAACTATGAGGCTCTAAGGTTGGCTGACTCAACTGCATTAGCTTTTAAGTGTAGGCAAAATTTTATTAAAGCTATTTACTACGAGTTGATGAATTACCGTTAACCCAGTTACATAGTAATTAGTCAAATTTAATTATGATACTACTGAGAACCAAACCAAAACCAAGCCACCAAGGTAACCCCGAGAGGCACCTCCCTCGTCGGAACGAGACAACCCCACTAATCAAAAGGAGGATCTGGGCCGCTCATAACCGTGAGCACGGCTAGTATACCAGTTTTACACTCTGCAGAGGTTGCACATCTTTACCCACAAGTCGTGAGCTACGCGAGTTGTTCATCACACTTCCTTAGGTGAGATGACTAGCGACTCACTACGAGGCCTTTACAAAGAATCTCGTTGGTAGGGAGTAACCGCGAGGGTGGATCGGCGACTATGGAGCAGGTCTAGTGGGCGTCAAGACACGAAGCACAGACGAGGCCACTCAGCACGAGGGCCATAGAAGCTTACCGCCCCTGCCCCGCAGGTAAGTTACTCCAAACCAAAAAGATCTAATTATTACGCCAAGTCTATCCCATTCTAGCCTTGTGGTAGCGCTGTTGTCCCAGGTTGTCGCTCTATGAACCGGTCCTTATGGAGAGTGGCCAACCAAGCACTAAGCACCGTGCCGGCCCCCTAAACCATGTTTCTACAAAAACCATCTTTTAATGAGACGTGAGCCACTCATCCACACAGAGGGCCACTCTAAGAATTAAGTTCAAGTAAACCATTAGTCAAATTAATTAAAAAGGACCAGAGTGTGTTATAGCGTAGCAACCTAGCACAACTAACCAAAATGCAACCCAAGGATATATATAAAGGATATAAAGTGGCTAGGAAATCCTTATAGGCATACAGTATTAAAATGCAGTATGAAATTGTATTTAAAGGTGATAGGTTGTTCATGTTATACTTGCCTTCCTCGTACTGATCTGGCTGCTGCTCAAACTGCTCCGAAGACGGCTGCTCCAGGTACTGGTACTGGGGCTCCTCAGATGGATCAACGTCTACTCACGAACACATGGCCAAAACAATGCACGACAATAAGCATACAAGCAAACACTAACAAAAACTAAGAAACAGTACATCAATACATAAAAACAGCACACTAGACTAGTCTAAAGCTATTCTACGCATTACAACGATCGCGTGGACATAAAGAATGCTTAAAACGGAGCTAAAACGCGTATTCTAGGCTAAAAACAAGGTCCAGGGGCTTATTTGTAAGAAAAACAGGGTTCCAGGGACTTTTCTGCTAAAACCGAGGGCCTAAACGTAATTAAACTAAAGCTTCAGGGTCTAACGTGTGAAAAAGCCCTGGAAGGACGGCGGGTTCTATTTTTAAAGAACTCTGGGGGCTAAGCGATAAAAACAGGACCTCTGCGTAATTATTTTTGAATAAGATCGGACTGCGGGTTGATTTCGATAAAGATGGGGGTCTCTTTAGAAAATTAACCAGGCCGAACTGGTATGCTTGGATCCAGACCGTTAGATCGAGATCTAGTGGCTCAGGATGGCTCGGGTTTAGATCTAATCTGGCGCGTTGATCCAAGATCTGGCGGTCCAGGGTGAAAGGGGCGCGGGCGGCGGCACTGGCAGCGCCGGCGGCTTGCCGGAGTTCATCGAAATCGACGCTCCGGGGGTCAAATCGAGTAGGGATTTGGCCTGGGATGGTTAGGGAGACACGTGTAAACCACCTGGGTCAAGAATGGGACACGGGGTGCTCTGAGTTGCGCTTGCAACGGCGGCGGCGGTCCCGGGCGTCGGGAATCCGCCGGCGTGCGGGGTTTTGGCCATTGCCATGGCCTATAGGCTACTAGAACTAACGCAGGAGAGAGGGGAGGTCGAAGTGTGCTCATCAAGGGCTTGGGGAGGCGGAGTCCGGGGAGGGGTCGTTGCGGGCGTCTCTGGGCTCCTGGATTCCCTTGGTTCGCCTCCTGGGGTTGCTGCGGAGATGCTACAGGGGTCAGGGTGGCCGGAGGGTCGACGACGGCGAGCAATTGCTCAAAACCAGGGGACTCACCGGCAGCGGTCCTGTGCGATTCCGGCAGCTGCAGGGATATTGGTCGAGGGGAAGAGCTCGAGGGGCTTCACGGCAACGAGGCGAAACCGTTGCGGTGGCTGGCCAGGGCTGGGGCGCGGCGGAGCGGTGAGGACGCGGCGGCGCAGGGGACTCGGCGCGGCGGAGCAGAGCGGGGTGGTGGCTAGGGTTTGGGCGGCGCACTGGTGGATGGAGAGGGGGGCAGGGGGCTCCTATTTGTAGGGCGGCTGGTTGCCCTGGGCGTGCGCGTCTGGCGCGGGGGCTCGCCGGGGATCTCGGCCGGAGATCACGGCGGGGCGGTGCTGCGCGAGCGGCGGTTGCGGAAGGAAAGGGGAAGGACCGACAGGTGGGGTCAGGCGGTCAGCGGGGGCGACGCGCTCTGTGGGCGCGAGGCGAGTGGGCGGAGAGCGGCTGCGGTGCGGGCCCGCTGGGCGCTCGCGGTGGCTGGGCTGAGCGCGAGCGGACCGGGGAGAGAAGGGAGATGGGCCGCGGGGGAACCGGCTGGGCCAGCGCGGGGGAAAGCTGGGCCGCGTGGTGGACTGGGCTGCGCGCACAGCATGGGCCGGAGCGAGCCTGGGGAGAGAAAGGAGTTCGGGCCGCGGGCGTGGGCCGCAGGAGCGAGTGGGTGCGGGCTGGGCTGCCTGAGGCCGGGCCGGGAAGGGGTTTTGGGTTTCTTGTTTTGGGTTTGGGCTGGGTTTCTTTTCTATTACTTCTTCTATTTCTTTTCCTATTCAAACTAACTCAAACAAATCTATTTGAATTCAACTCTAACACTCAAACAAATAAATCAATGCTCCAGCATGAATGCAACAAAAAAATTTAAACCTATGATAGATTTTAATTACTTAAGGAACAAAATTGAATTAAATGCCATACTAAACACAATAAACCTTAGAAATTTAAATAAAGCCAATTAAATTTATTATAAAATGCTGAAATTTAAATTAGGGTGTTACATACCCTACCCCCTTAAAGAAATCTCGTCCCCGAGATTTAGCTGGGCTGGTTAGCAAAGAGATCTGGATATGTCTTTCTCAGCTCATCTTCTCGCTCCCAAGTAGCCTCAGCTTCACTGTGATGACTCCACTGAACTCTGCACATCCTGATGCGCTTGTTCCGAGTAACCCTCTCTGATGTCTCCAGAATCTTTACCGGATGCTCAGTATAAGTTAGATCTTCCTGCACATCTACTCCATCCAGTGGTGCCTGCTCCTCGGGTACTCGCAGACACCTCTTCAGCTGAGATATATGGAAGACATCATGAACTCCTGAGAGGCTGAGAGGTAACTCCAGGCGATAAGCAACTTCGCCTTTCCGCTCTAGCACCTTGAATGGCCCCACATACCGAGGTGCTAACTTTTCTTTGACATTAAATCTGCGGATTCCTCTCATCGGAGACACCTTCAGGTACACATAATCACCGACACTGAAAGTCAGGTCCCTCCGTTTGCCATCAGCATAACTCTTCTGTCTGCTTTGTGCAATCCTCAGATTTTCTCGCACAGCCTGAACCATCTGCTCTGCATCATCTATGATCTCAGGGCCAAAGAGCTGCTTCTCACCAATCTGATCCCAATAGAGAGGAGTCCTTCACTTTCTGCCATACAATGCCTCGAAGGGGGACTTCTTCAGACTGGCCTGATAGCTGTTGTTATATGAGAACTCAGCATAAGACAGGCACTTATCCCAACTAGTACCGTACTGAATGGCACAAGCTCTCAGCATATCCTCCAACACTTGGTTGGTTCTCTCTGTCTGCCCATCTGTCTGAGGGTGATAAGCCGTACTGAAACGCAGCTTCGTATCCAACGAATCATGGAGCTGCTCCCAGAACCGAGAAGTGAACTGAGACCCTCTGTCAGATATGATCTTCTTGGGCACACCATGTAAGCAGACAATCCGAGAGATGTACAACTCTGCCAGTCTAGCACCGGAGTAAGTAGTGTTCACTGGAATGAAGTGAGCAACCTTCGTCAGACGATCCACTACTACCCAAATGGAGTTGTACCCTTTCTGAGTACGAGGCAATCCAACAATGAAGTCCATAGTGATTTCCTCCCATTTCCACTCTGGAATCTTCAAAGGCTGCAATAGACCTGCTGGCCTCTGATGCTCAGCCTTGACACGCTGACAAGTGTCACAAATAGCCACGTACTCTGCCACTGAACGCTTCATCCCATACCACCAGAAACGTTCCTTCAGATCATAATACATCTTCGTGCTGCCCGGATGAATAGAGTAGGCTGTATCATGGGCCTCACTCAGAATCAACTTCCGGAGATCCTTCACATCTGGCACACTCAAAGCGTGCTGACGCAGATGGGACAACCTATGGGCCATGGGAGGTCCCCATACTCGAGGGATAGTAAAATCCCTGGTCGTGCCTGTACCCCGTGCTACCCTCAGGCTCGTACAAGGTCTGGCCACCCTGGGTGTAAAACCCATAGGCCTCCTCGAAGCTCATGTGAGTGGTGTCTGGGTGAGGCTGAGCTGAGGCATCTGGGGAGGGTGCAGCGTGTGATGGTCCAGCTTCCTGAGAAGCACAGGCCTGCCGTGAAGCTCTTGGCTGGCGAAAAGTTCCCGTCTGCCTGCCGTGATGTGCCACCCTCGGCCAACTGTGCGTCACGTCGAGTTCTACCACGTGTCATAGGACCAGCTGTGCTGTGGCGTGTTGGCTCCTTCTTTTCCATTTGGAGGGTCAGACATTTCACGGAGTAGAGCGAGAGTTTCGGGCATGGCAGCTCAAACTCCTTCTCATACCCCGGATAGCACATGAAAACTGAGTTCCCGGGACCTTCACACATCATGTGCGCGTGAACAAAGTGGTCCAGACCAATGAAGGTTCGGTACTCATCCGTCGCGGGCAGATATGTGACTTGTGCATTCTCCAAAATACTGACATACCGCGCAATGCGGGTGACCAGTGAGGTTATGTCGATGGGAGATTTGCACGTGATCATTTTCTGCCAATGTGCGACCATGCCCATGACAGGTGAGTAGCGAATCTTCTTTGCCATTGCATACGGGCACATGAGCTCCGAGGAGCTACACAGCCTGAGGTCTGCTCGGGAAAATACTACCATAGCCAGATACTTGGCTAGAACTCTCTGAGTTGTGTTATGGATGGAGACTATGTTGTTTTTACTACTTATTGGTTCATCTGAGATTTCGTTCCACCAAGCACTACGGTCATATTCAAGATCATCTATTAATGCATTAGCTTCTAATAGGCATTTCTTACTAAAGCCTAGTGTATTACTAAAGTCTCTCGGGTTCTGTTGTTGTTGCCGGATGGAGTTCCTGATGAAGACACTTTTCTCTGCCATTCCTTCTTGGTGGTGGGTTTTGTTTTATCGCTTTTGCCTCCGATTCCTCAAATTCTCTGCGAAGGATTCGTCGTCTTGCGTTCCTGAAGTTATGCACTCTGATTTCCCTGTTGATTCTCAGTCGTTCCAAGAGCTTGGCAAGGATATCGATTGTGGGTGTTGATGGTGTGACACCCCGGCCTACAGATACTACAGGAGAATTTGAGAATCTCTCAGATGAGGCAGAAGAGTTATGCTATAGTTTTCTTTTTTGGATTTATGTAACACCTATCTGGAGTTAGCAGCAGTGATGCATGGGTAGTGTTGTCCAAATAAGATAGAACCTTACATAGTGAGGTTTTCTCTCTTCTTTGACCTTACCAATCTGTGTTTCCTCTTTACCCCAGCCCAGATGTCAGTGGAACAAAAAGGCCTTGAAGACAGTGCAATGGGTGATGGTTTTCATGCAACAGTCTCCGTGGTGCAGCCGATAACGGTACAAGATCAGTCTTCACAAACAACATACCACCCGAAGAATGGTGAGAAGGCTTGCCCGTGTTGCCAATTCTATGGCGTTCCATGTCGTCAAGTTCGTGCGACTGAAGATGAAGCCACAACTAGGAGGAACCAGAGGTTGTTCTCTAGTACAAAGAGAAAGATGTCTCATCAAGAGCAGCTAGCAGAGGATTCCCTTTTCCTTGAATCCCCATCGGTCAATGAGACCAAGCCTTGTAGCGCAGGGACCATTGAAGCTCACCCTTCCTCTTGCCCCGTCGGTAAGTTACTCCCGAACCAAAATGACCTAATTAGTAAGCCAAGACCGTCCCATTCCAGTCTTGTGGTAGTGCTGTTGTCCCATGTTGTCGCTCTATGAACTGGTCCTTATGGAGAGTGGCCAACCAAGCAGTAAGCACCGTGCTGGCCCCCCTAAACCATGTTTCTAGAGAAACTAATTTTTAACGAGATGTGAGCCACTCAAGCGGGCCACTCCTAGAATTGAGTTGCATATACCATTAATCAAATTAATTAAAAATGACCAAGTGTGTTATAGCGCAGCAACCTAGCACATCTAACCAAAATGCAACCCAAGGGATATACAAAGGATATAAAGTGGCTAGGAAAGTCCTTATAGGCATACAGTATTAAAATGCTGTATGAAAATGTATTTAAAAGTGATAGGTGGTGTTCATGTTATACTTGCCTTCCTCAAAGTTCTTCTGCTACTCAAACTGCTCTGAAGGTGACTCCTGGTACTCCTCTGAAGGATCAACGTCTACTCACGAACACATGGCCAAAAACAAGGCAACAACATAAACATACATGCAAACAAAGGCTAACACTAAGAAATAGTACAACAATACATAAAAACAGCAAACAAAACTAAGCTAGAACTATTCTACGCGTTACAATGGTCGCGTGGACATAAAGAACGCCTAAAACGGAGCTAGAACGTGAAAACTAGGCTTAAAACAAGGTCTAGGGGCTTTTCTGCAAGAAAAACTAAGCTACAGGGGGGGTCTGGGCAAAACCGGGGACTTATACGTAATTAACCCATAGACTCTGGGGCTAACGCGCAAAAAGTCCGGGGCTAGACCGCAGGTTCTAAAAGGGAAAATATCAGGGGTCTAAGTGCTAAAAACTGGGCCTCAGTGTAAATACTTTTACACTATATAGGACCGCAGGTTAAATACCGAAAACACTGAGGGCTCTTTAGCAAAAACAGACGGCGCTGACCGGTACGCTGGCGAATTGACTCAGCTCGTGATCTGTTTCTGGCCGTTGGATCTAGATCGGGCAGCTGAGGTTGGTTGGGCGCGCGGGGTGGCGGCTCGGCCGCACCACCGCCTCCTAGCCACCGCCGAGCACCGCAGGAGCTCTGCCTGGGTGCCAGGAGTGTCACCGCGGCCACCCATCCCCGACTTCGACCCCTGCAGTGCCGGGAATTGCACGGCGCGCAGCTCAGGTGAGCTCGGACTGCCACGGCAATTTCCCACCGCCGGCGATCCTCGGACCGTCCTGACCGCCGTGGCTCCCTCGCAGGCACTCCACAAGCCGACCTGTGAAGCCCAGGAGCCCGGAGTACTTCTGCGTCGACCCGCCCGCGCGAACAGCGTCAACTCTCGCCACTGGTCTATGCCGCCATCCCTCCTACATGATCTTCCTACCGATCCCGATCCTCGGTGAGCTACACCCTGACCTCCTCTTCCTTTTGCACTAGATCTGGTAGGCCGTTGCCCACCCTTGCAGCCAGAACACCGCACGCCGGCGAGCCCTGCTGCGCCGAGCCGCCCCCAGCACCGCGCACCATGCTCCACACCCGGCAGCACCGTGTGAACCACCCCAGTGGTTTATGCATGCCACAGTGGTGCTCCACGGCCAAACCAAGGCCCGAATAGACCCCTGTGGCGCCGGATTTCTCAATGCCGGCGAAGCCCCGCCGCGGGAACGTCGTCTCCGGCGACTCGCGCCGCCACACCGCGCGCCCAACCAACCTCAGCCGCCCGATCTTGATCCAATGGCCAGAAATAGATCCCGAGCCGAGTCAATTCACCAGCGTACCGGTCAGCGCCGTCGGTTTTGCTAAAGAGCCCTCGGTGTTTTCGGTATTTAACCCGCGGTCCTATATAGTGTAAAAGTATTTACACTGAGGCCCAGTTTTTAACACTTAGCCCCTGATATTTTCCCTTTTAGAACCCGCGGTCCAGCCCCAGACTTTTTGCGCGTTAGCCCCTGAGTCTATGGGTTAATTACATATAAGTCCCCGGTTTTGCCCAGAACCCCCCTGTAGCTTAGTTTTTCTTGCAGAAAAGACCCTAGACCTTGTTTTAAGCCTAGTTTTCGCGTTCTAGCTCCATTTTAGGCGTTCTTTATGTCCACGCGATCGTTGTAATGCGTAGAATAGTTCTAGCTTAGTTTTGTTCGCTATTTTTATGTTTTGTTGTACTGTTTCTTAGTGTTAGCCTTTGTTTGCATGTATGTTTATGTTGTTGCCTTGTTTTTGGCCATGTGTTCGTGAGTAGACATTGATCCTTCGAAGGAGTACTAGGAGTCACCTTCAGAGCAGTTTGGGCAGCAGAAGAACTTTGAGGAAGGCAAGTATAACATGAACACCACCTATCACTTTTAAATACATTTTCATACTGCATTTTAATACTGTATGCCTATAAGGACTTTCCTAGCCACTTTATATCCTTTGTATATCCCTTGGGTTGCATTTTGGTTAGATGTGCTAGGTTGCTGCGCTATAACACACTTGGTCCTTTTTAATTAATTTGATTAATGGTATATGCAACTAAATTCTAGGAGTGGCCCGCTTGAGTGGCCCACGTCTCGTTAAAAATTGGTTTCTCTAGAAACATGGTTTAGGGGGCCAGCATGGTGCTTACTGCTTGGTTGGCCACTCTCCATAAGGACCGGTTCATAGAGCGACAACCTGGGACAACAGCGCTACCACAAGACTGGAATGGGATGGTCTTGGCTTACTAATTAGGTCATTTTGGTTCGGGAGTAACTTACCGACGGAGCAAGAGGAAGGGAGAGCTTCAATGGTCCCTGCGCTACGAGGCTTGGTCTGTGTTATCTTGTACCCCCTCGAGGTGGGCCCCATCGTTGCGGAGCCTGATTCCTTAGCGATTACCCCTTACCAACGTGGTCCTTTGTAACGGCCTCGTAGTGAGTTTGCTAGTCATCTCACCTACGGAAGTGTGATGAACAACTAGCGTAGCTCACGACTTGTGCGTAAAGATGTGCAACCTCTGTAGAGTGTAAAACTGGTATACTAGCCGCGCTCACGGTCATGAGAGGCCCAGATCCTCCTTTTGATTAGTGGGGTTATCTTCCTTTGATTAGGGGGGTTCCCCGGGTGGTTGGTTTGGTTTGGTTCTCAGTAGTATCATAATTAATTCTGATTAATTACTATGTAACTAGGGTATGGTAACTCATCAACTTGTATTAAATAGCTTTAATAAAACTTTGCCAAGACTAAAAGCTAATGCAGTTGAGTCAGCCAACCTTAGAGCCTCATAGTTTGTGTTATACTTGTTGAGTACAAGTTGTGTACTCACACTTGCCTCCTCTACTTTTTCCTCTTGTTCTTTTTGGGTGGCCCTACTGCTGCTCAGTTCCTGCCGACGCGAGGGAGTTCACCCAGAGCTACCAGGAGTACGAGGACTTCTAGGCGTTCGTCTCCTAGTCGACGTCCCTGTGGTGCCCAGCTTTGACGAGAGTTTTCGTATATGTTTTTACGCTTCCGCAAACTCTGTATTAGACATTTTGTCATTAATGTAATAAATAATATTCGTACTCGCTTTATTATATCTTTTTACGTGATATGTGCTGTGATATACTATTCATTCTGTTGTATATACGTGTGACTTGATCCTGGCACTTATATGATTGCTCGGTTTATGTCCTTTTGTAAACCGGGTGTTACAGATGGCTTCTCCTGCTCTTTCTCGAATTTCTTCCAGTTGAATGTCTTGACCTGGGAACATTGTTCGACCTTCGGTCGGAAGGCGAACCTCTCTGTCTGCCAATTGATATTGAGTTGGATTTCTCCGGCTCCAACATCAATGTGTGTGTTTGCGGTACTCAAGAACAGCCTTCCCAAAATGAGCGGCATCTTGGCATCAACTTCCATGTCGAGGACAATGAAATCAACGGGAATAAAGAAGTTCCGGATTTTAACCGGAACGTTCTCTACAATTCCCGCGGGGTAACGGACCGTCTGGTCCGCTAGCTACAAGCACAAAGCAGTAGGGGCAAGCTCATGATAGTTTAGTTTATCATAAACTACCTTAGGAATGACGCTGACGCTTGCTCCCAGATCACACAGAGCGTGTGAGAAATGTTGACTCCCGATTGAACATGTGATTGTGGGGCATCTTGGATCTTTCTTCTTCTCCAGGAGAGGATCGAGTATAGCTGCGCTACACTCCTCTGTGAGTTGCACGACCTCGGGGGTAGGCAGACGTCTTTGTAACAAGTATATCTTTGATATACTTGGCGTCAACAAGCGGTATATTGACATACAACTTTCGTATTACCTCAACGAACTTGTCGAATTGCTCGTTGGCCACCGGCTTCCTTATCCGTTCTGGGAATGGTAAGGCAGTAGTGTCATGAAACTCCCGTGAAGTTCTAGGGGGTTCCACGGTTTCCTCCTGGGTAGTAGTTGTGTTGGACTCTTCTGCCTCCTCCTGATCTTCGTCTGCAGCAGAGGTATTGCTAGCAGGTACGGCTTTCTGCCGAGATCCTGCATCTTTGGGGTATGGTGGTTCTTGCATGGACTTACCTGTCCGCGTAGTCACCGTACTAACACTTTCCTTGGGAGGAACTTCCGGTTGCCCAGGAAGTTTTCCCGAGTTATTGTTAGGACAAGATGAGGCTAGTTGAGCAACCTGAGTTTCTATCATTTTATTGAAGCTCAAGTGGTTTTTAAGAACTGAATTTATGCCCTCTAGTTGCCCGGCAAAACATTCCAAAATTTTGTCATTAGCAAGGAATTTCTTACTAATGTTGTCATTAATTTGTTTCTGGCCGTAAACTAGGTCCTTTAAAGTGGGCTGAAAATTGTTATTAAAGTTCATACCTTGCTGCTGGCTGAAGGGAAGGTTGAGTTTGGAATTCCAACCCTGCTGAGGACAGAAGCCAGAGTTGTTGGAGTTGTTCGCTCCAACGAAGTGAGCTTCCTCCTGAGTGATCGGGCAAGAATTGCCCATGTGTCTGGTTTCTCCACAAATCTCGCATGTCATACGAGAATCCTTAACTTGGTTAGCCTCCTGGTGCGCAGACTCCAGTCTCTTCATGAGAAGGTTCATCTTGGCAGCAAGGATATCGATACTGTCGATATGATGAATTCCCTTGCGGGGCTGTTGCTGCCTTTCACCTTCCAACTCTAGTTGGAAGCAATCTTCTCTACCAGCGCTTTCGCTACAGCAACGCTGAGCGAAAGGAAGGAACCACCTGATGCTGCATCGATGTGATTCTGAGCTGGTGTGTTCAGGCCATTGAAGAAACTCTGAATAATCAGCCATTCCTCATGTCGTTATGGGGGCTAGCTGCGATGTATTCCTGGAATCTCTCCCAAGCTTTCGGAATGGCTTCATCCGGGAGTTGTTGAAATCTAGAGATCTTACCTCGGAGGGCGTTGGTTTTGTCCACCGGGAAATATTTCGTCAGGAATGCATTGGAGCAAGCTTCCCATGTGGTGAAGTCTGCTTTGTTGGTGTAAAACCACGTCTTCGCCTTGCCTAGCAAGGAGAACGAGAACAGTTAAAGACGTACATTATCCATCGTGGTACCTCTGGGGTTGATGGTACTGCTCACTTCCAAGAAGTTTTGAAGGTGAGCGTTGGCATCCTCTGATGCCTTGCCACAGAATGGACTCGCTTGTACCATGTTCACCATTCCCGACTTGAGCTCAAAGCCACAGAATGGCTGCTGGACGGGGTCGAGTACTGTCTGAGAGTCTTGGCCATAGGTGGTGCAGAGACTGACAAACGAGGATTCCAAGTGGGTTTCTTCAGGGGTGGGATGACGCGGCATCTCACAATTCGCCTAATTCTCTGAGGATTCAGATCGAAGTTGGATGGTAGATCAAAATCGATCATGCACTGCTCTGCATCAAATAAACGAGAGAGAGCGAGAGCAATGGTAGGCCTGCTAAAACTAGCAGTGATAAAACAGTAAGGTTTTCCACTCAATTATACGATAACTTTATCCAATTGCTTCCCCGGCAACGGTGCCAGAAATGCTTGTTGGCGTCTCTTATGCTCAATCTGAATAGGTATTCTGCAAGCGCACAGAATTCATCGGTGTAGCACTTCACCTTGGAGTATTCCAGGGTATCGTGGAATCCTCAGGGAAGCACTGTGGTAAAGTGTATCGTAAATTGTAGTGACAACCTTTGCTGAAATTATCGACCAACTAATTCAGCAGGGGTAAGTCAGATAACTCATGGGATAAATGGCCAAGCTATGACCGTGTGACACACAGGAGATTCTATACCTTAGAGAGGTAGCAGCTGGGAGCACAACGAGCGAGAAAGGACTCCTGAAACACTTCTAAACTACTAAGCTAGCCTCACTAGAACTAATCTAAGCTTCTATCTTGATGTCGGAACCAGGAGCTTACTTCGGCGGCATAAGCGAAGGGCGCAGACAGGGGTGAGAAGGGGCCCAACATACTTTTGGCAATCCTACTGCTATGAAAACACCCAAACATGCTGGACTACGAGGGACGGACAAGGCTGTCACCACTTGCTGCCTACCACTGTGGTACCGTGGGGTGGAACACACTTTCTAGCTAGCACTGAGTCAGATACCACGTCTGCTCTCGGTACTAGGATTTCTCTTGAGGCCTTCAAGAGAAATCCCCCTCAACCTAGTGAACTAACTTGAGTTACACTAGTACGGGCGAGAAAATCCGTAAGACTAACTCCGACAAACAAGAAAGGGAACTTAAACTGAACTAGAGGTAAAACTTACTCCCGTAGACAAGTACTAGTGCTTGGAAAGATAAATACTTGTAGAAAGTAAAGCTGACTCAAGTAAATAAAGAAGATAACTTATATTAAAAAAGTCAAAGGAAAAGATACAAGAGCTCATACCGAGCTCCGATGACGACTCCGGATTCCCGAGACAAGATCGACTTGACTCTAAGTCCCAACTACTAACCTACTCTAGACTTGAGAAGAGAGAATTGCTCCTTTGAGTGTGTGTTTACAAGTGAGGGGGAGAGTGCAATTTATAGGCTTCCAAGGTCGGTAGAAGGCCGTTAATTCAGGTAGCGCCCGGTGTACGCAACTGTAGAGGTGGTGCTAAACTTCCATGCGAAGTCGGGAGCCAAGAGGCTGCAAGGTGGGGCCGGGCGGCCCATCCTAGGCCGCCCAGCCAAGGATTGTGCCACCTAGCCAAACCTTCTGTGGACAGCCTCTGATCCCTCCTGGACGTCGGTTCTTTGGGTATATTCCTCGGATGCTGATTCCTTAGGCCGGGCGGGCCGGGGGAGGCCGGGCGGCCTGCCTCCGGAGCCTCTCATCCCTCCGTTTCGCCAATGTTGCAGATCTACACTCCACATTGCCTCTGGGATGGGTGGTTTCCCCATTTGATGATCTTGGCACTGACATGAGGGTCTTTGGGTTGAACCTTGTGCCTTCCCGGTCCACCGATAGGATATGAGATGTTCGCCTTGTTCTGGAACCTTATGAACGTGTCACATTGCTCCAGTAAAGTTATTGGACCCATGTATGTGGAGGTGTCAGGCCGGTCGGCACGGAATGTGCCGGGCGGCTGGGATTTTCTCTAATTTCGACCATCCTTGGACAGTGAATTCTTGCAAGCACAACTCATCCAAAACTTGTGGAACTTATTAGAATCAAATAAAATATGCATGGAACATGGTGCAAAACTCGATTTATTTCCGAGAAGTTGACGGTCAAAATGTGAGATAATGGTCATCAACAGTCAGCGAGGTACTGACCGACACCAAGTCTCGGTACCTGCAGACACAGAAACTCCTCTTCGTCGTCGTCATGGTGACCAAGAAGTTGCAACACTACTTCATCGAGCACGAGGTGTCGGTCTTCACCTCGTTCCCACTCGGCGAAGTGGTCCGCAATCGCGACGCCGTGGGGCGGATCGCCAAGTGGGCAGTCGAGCTAATGGTTTACGACATCAAATTTGTGCCACGCACGGTGATAAAGTCTCAGGCCCTGGCCGACTTCATCGCCGAGTGGACAGAAGTCCAAGCCCCGACCCCAGAGACCACACATGAGTACTGGACCCTTTATTTCGACGGGTCGGTTATGGGACCCAGCGCGGGGGCCAGAGTGGTCTTGATCTCCCCGGAGGGAGGCAAATTTCGGTACGTGGTTCACCTCCACTTACCCACGTCCAACAACATTGCCGAGTACGAGGCGCTGATCAACAGCCTCCGCATAGCCATCGACATCGGGGCGACTCGCCACTACGTCTACGGCGATTCAAAACTGGTTATCGACCAAGTCATGAAGGACTGCAACTGCGAGAGCCCCCACATGGATGCATACTGCCAGGAAGTCCAAAATCTGGAAGGAAAATTCTGGGGTTTGGAACTTCACCACATCCCGCGAAAGGACAACTCCAATGTGGATGCTCTCGCAAAGATGGCCACCGAGCGCAAGCAGGTCACCAGTGTTGTTTTTGTCAACGACCTGAACACGCTATCAGAGCGAGAGAAGCCGCCGACTGCGGACAAGATCCTCGCGGAGAAAACAGAGCATGCACCCACCAACCCAGCCAACGACCAGGCACTCGGGAGGCCGCAATGCCTGGCCGCCGGTCAGCCCGAGCCCGACCAAGCAAACAACACAGACTAGAGAGCCGAACTCTTAGCTTATCTCCTCCAAGAAGTACTCCCCGAGGATCAAAACGCAGCTCGCCGGATAGCCAGGCGAGCCAAAACGTTTGTCGTGATCGACGCCGAGCTCTACAAGTGCAGCCCCTCAGAAATCGGCATTCTCATGAAATGCATCTCTATTGCCCAGGGAAAGGAGCTCCTTCTTGAGATACACACTGGGATCTACGAACACCACACAGCGTCACGCTCCTTGGTCGGAAAGGCTTTCCGACAAGGTTTTTACTGGCCCACGGCCCTACGCAACGCGGAAGAAATTGTCCGCACGTGCAAGGGCTGCCAGTTCCACGCAAAACAAACCCACCTGCTAGCCCAAGCCCTGCAGACAATCCCCATCACGTGGCCGTTCACCGTATGGGCCCTGGACATGGTCCGGCCACTTCAAAAGGCACCAGGAGGGTTCACTCACCTACTTGTCGCAGTGGACAGGTTCACCAAATGGATAAAAGCAAAGCCGATCACTACGATTGATTCCAAGGAAGCCGTCAAGTTCTTCCTGGGTATCCTTTACCAATTCGGCGTGCCAAATTCCATCATCACCAACAACGGAACCAACTTCATGGGCAAATTCTTCCAGGAATTTGCGGAAGGATACGGGATTCGGATCGATTGGGTCTCGGTCAGACACCCGCGTACAAATGGCCAAGTGGAAAGAGCAAACGGCTTGATCCACCAAGGGCTCAAACCGCAAATTTTTTACCAGCTCAAAAAGTTCACGGGCCGTTGGGTGGAAGAACTGGAGGCCATGCTCTGGAGCTTGTACACCACACCTAACCACTCCACAGGGCTAACCCCTTTCTTTCTAGCGTACGGTTCGAGGCAGTACTCCCTTTCGACCTGGACTACAGCGCGCCGAGAGTCAAAGCCTTTGACTCAGCAACGGTAGAAGGGGCCCAAAGGGATGCCATGGATCTTCTAGAGGAAGCTCAGTTAGCAATGGTAAACAGATTGGCCCGTTACCAACAGAGTTTGCGTAGGTACCACGCGAGAAGGATACGGGAAAGGACGCGCAGGTCAGAGATCTAGTCTTGCGCCGTGTCATGTTGTAACACCCTAATTTAATTTTCAGCTTTTAATAATAAATTTAATTGGCTTTAATTAATTTTCTAAGGATTATTGTGTTTAGTTGGCATTTAATCTAGTGTTTGATCCTCAAGTATTTAAAATTTTATCATAGGTTTAAATTTTTGTTGTTGCATTCATGCTGGTGCATTTGTTTTAATTGTTTGAGTTTTAGAGTGGAATTCAAATTCAAGTTTGAATTCAAATAGTTGTTTGGGTTAAGTTGAGTGAGTTAGAAATAGGAAAGAAAATAGAAATAGAAAGGAAAAGGGAGACCCAAACCAAGGTAGCAGCCCAACCGGCCCATGGCCACCCTTTTATTTTTCTGGTTCCAGCCCAACCCGCGGCCTACTTCTTTTCCCGAGCTCAGCCCGCGGTCGCCCGTTTCCTCTCGTGCGCCAGCAGCCCAACCGGCCTACCCCACGATCCGCTCAGCCCACGAAACAAACGCCCCGCACGGGCCCGCTGCCAGCAAAACGCCCCCGCTTCACCGCGCGCGCGCCATCGGCCCAGCCCGCTCCCCAGTCAGCCCGCGCCCCGCCCCCTCACTGGCAGCCTGACCCCACCGGTCAGTTTCTTCCCCTCCGCGACGCGCCCGCGGAACGGCCAAGCCGCAGAGTCCGCGCGGCATCCCCGGCCGTGATCCCCGGGATCCCCTTCCGTAACACCCGAGCCGAAATCCCTGGGCTCCGGCTTTATTTGACCCCCGTGACCCCTCCCTGCGCCCTCATCCGCAGCCGCCTCCCCACAAACCCTAGCGCCGCCGTTTTCCTTGCTCTGCAGCGCAGAGACCCGCGCCGCCGTGGCCACACTACTCCGCCGCACCCCAAGCCCTGCAGACCCCCGCTACGGTTTCGCCTTGGCACCAGGAAGCGCCCCGGAGCCATCACCTCCGACCCCGACCCGTGTGCGCGCCGGATTTCGGCCGAAACCGCCGGAGTAGGTAACTGGTCTTTGAGCAATTGCTCGCCGGCTTTAGGTCTCTGACCTCTCTGACTTCCGTAGAACCTCTGCAGGAGCCCCGCGAGACCACCCGTGGGGATCAGACGCAGGGAAGGTGGCCCTAGCCCCGGACCGCGCGAGCTCCGCCACGACCCGCCGCTCGGACCCCGCCGACGACCACTCTGCGCGACATCCCCGACCCAATCCAAACCCCGGTGAGCACCCGCGCCCCCTCTAGATTCTTTTCGCTAGCTTTTGCGGCACGTAGGCCTTTCCCGAGCCCAGAACGCCGTTCGGCGTAACGCCGCCGTGCGCAGGGCCGCCGCCGCCCTTGCCCTCCCCACTCCGGACCCCCCCCCCGAACCCCGATAACCCCATAGGTGGACTACGCGTTCAACGCTGACCCTCCACGGCCAAACCCCGGCCCAAACAGAGCTCTGTAGCCCCAGAAACCCCTTCTCCGGCGAGCTCGCCGCCGCGGAGCTCTGCTCCGGCGGTGTTCCGCCGCCGCCCCGAGTACCCTTGCCCAGATTCGTCCGATCCGAGATGGACGCCCGTGATTAGAACCCAAACCGATCAGATCTGGACCACCAGATCGAGATCCAATGGCCTGGATCCAAACGTACCCCTTCGCGATGCTACTTTTGCTAAAGAGCCCCCAAACTCTTTGCTAATCAACCCATGGTCCAGTTTTATTCAAAAATAATTCCAGTTTGACCCTGTTTTTAGCACTTAGCCCCCTGAGTTCTTTAGGAATAGAACCCGCTGTCCTTCCAGGGCTTTTTCACGTGTTAGACCCCAGAACTAACCTTTAATTATGTTTAGGCCCTCGGTTTTAGCAGAAAAGTCCCTGGAACCCTGTTTTTATTACAAATAAGCCCCTGAACCTTGTTTTTAGCCTAGATTATGCGTTTTAGCTCCGTTTTAAGCGTTCTTTATGTCCACGCGATCGTTGTGACGCGTAGAATAGTTTTAGACTAGTTTAGTGTGCTATTTTTTATGTATTGGTGTACTGTTTCTTAGTTTTTGCTAGTGTTTGCTTGTATGCTTATTGTTGTGCGTTGTTTTGGCCATGTGTTCGTGAGTAGACGCTGAGCTACCGGAGGAGCCCCAGTACCAGTACCCGGAGCAACATCCATCTTCAGATCAGTTTGAGCAGCAGCAGGAGCAGTACGAGGAAGGCAAGTATAACAGGAACACCACCTATCATCTTTAATTACAATTTCATACTGCATTTTAATACTGTATGCCTATAAGGACTGTCCTAGCCACTTTATATCCTTTATATATACCTTTGGGTTGCATTTTGGTTAGTTGTGCTAGGTGCCGCACTATAACACACTCTGGTCCTTTCTAATTAATTTGATTAATGGTTTACTTGAACTTAATTCTGAGAGTGGCCCTCTGTGTGGATGAGTGGCTCACGTCTCGTTAAAAGATGGTTTCTGTAGAAACATGGTTTAGGGGGCCAGCACGGTGCTTAGTGCTTGGTTGGCCACTCTCCATAAGGACCAGTTCATAGAGCGACAACCTGGGACAACAGCGCTACCACAAGGCTAGAATGGGATAGACTTGGCTTACTAATTAGGTCTTTTTGGTTTGGAGTAACTTACCTGCGGGGCAAGAGTAGTAAGCTTCAATGGTCCCTGCTCCTCCGGCTGGTCTGTGCTTGGTTTGCGCACCTGTGCTTGTACCCCTGTGAGGTGGGCCCCATCGTCGCTGACCTAACTCTCGCGGTTACGCCTTACCAACGAGATTCTTTGTAACGGCCTCGTAGTGAGTCGCTAGCCATCTCACCTAAGGAAGTGTGATGAACCTCTAGCGTAGCTCACGACTTGTGGGTAAAGATGTGCAACCTCTGCAGAGTGTAAAACTGGTATACTAGCCGTGCTCACGATTATGAGCAGCCCAGATCCTCCTTTTGATTAGTGGGGTTATCTCCTTCCGACGAGGGAGGTGCCTCTCGGGGTAACCTTGGTGGATTGGTTTTGGTTTGGTTCTCAGTAGTTTCTTAATTAATTTTGATTAATTACTATGTAACTGGGTTAATGGTAATTCATCAACTCGTAGTAAATAGCTTTAATAAAATTTTGCCAACACTTAAAAGCTAATGCAGTTGGGTCAGCCAACCGTAGAGCCTCATAGTTTGTGTTATACTTGTTGAGTACAAGTTGTGTACTCACTCTTGCCTCTTCTCTACTTTTTCCTCTTGGCTACGCTACTGCTGCTCAGTTCCTGCCGACACGAGGGAGTTCGCTCAGCGCTACCAGGACTACGAGGACTTCTAGGCGTTCGTCTCCCAGTCGACGTCCCTGTGGCGCCTGCTCAGCTCCGGAGAGTTTTTATCGTATTTGTACTTCGCTTCCGCTGTATCAGACATTTTTGTCATTATTGTAATAAATAACATTCGTATTTCGATTTATTATGTCTTTTTACGTGAGATGTGCTGTGATATACTGTTCATTCTGTTGTATATACGTGTGACTTGATCCTGGCACGTATATGATTGCTCGGTTTATGTCCTTTTATAAACCGGGTGTTACACATGTCGACGATGGACAACCACAAGCTCTCACCGCCATGGGAGGGGCCCTACACAATCGCGGAGGTAATACGCCAAGGCACCTACAGACTAAATGACTCCGACGGTAACACTCTGACCAACACTTGGAATATAGAGCAATTGCGTCGTTTCTTTCTGTAAAAGCACGACGGATCGCTCTAGTGCCCCGACCTGGCCACTTCCAGCTCGTAGCGCTCGGATACCCGACACCTGTTGATTTTTTTCTCCCCGCACAACACAGCGGCCCGTTCTAGTGCCCTGACCCGGTCACTTCCGGTTCGGAAGTGCTCAGGGGCCCGACACCCGTCCTTTTTCTTTTCGCAACACACACTTTTTCTGGTTTCCAGCAACCCCGACCCAACTATGCTTGGCTCGGAGCGCTCGGGGGCCAGAGCATGGTCTTCGACCCGTCTTTTTCTCGCTATTTCTGCCTCTTTAGCCCATTGACCCGGGCCCTCTCGGGCCAAGGCGCTCGGGGGCCCCACTAGGACATACACACCGTTCCTCTTGTCACATGACACAACTTTCTCTACCGTGTCGCGTTTCTACCTCACTCAAATGTTTTTCCCGAACTACCCGATCGATCGAATTCGTGTAATGGTCTACGGTGACTAGCGACTGACGCCTCTGGGCCAGCCCCCGGCTACATGTTGCAGCCTACGATCAGCACGTTGTTTCGAAAGAAAGGATGCAGAGGGCAGAAACATTCACGAGCAATTAGAATGCGCGAATGGTGGAACTCGTTTGAAAAACTAATACAAACTATTTATTTTTGCAACAGTGGATCCATGCCCGAGGACGGAACGACCGATCCACTAGTCGATGATGTGTCTGCCACGACTCCGTCACCTCGTGGCGGCACACTGCGTCCAGCTCCTCCTCTAGCCCTACGAACAAGAATCGTGAAATGAAAGAAAACAGGGGAACGGGAATATGATCAAAAACAAAACTTACCGGTGGTGCGGGCCTAGGCATCCGCGGCGTCGGCCTTCGCCGCAATCGCCTCTTCCTCAGCCGCATTACGAGCCACCTCGCCGGCCCATAGGCTCTCCTGCAGGCCCTCGACCTCGACTGAGGCAGCCGAGTACCGGCCACGCGCCTGGTCGCAATCGCACAAAAGGTCCACCACGTCCGAATTAATCTCCAGAGGATTGGACTCCGAGGACGTGACGGATGACGCGGGAGAGCCCGACGCGGCGGCGGTAGCAGCGGGCGGTACAGTGTCGCCCTGCGCCAGGGGCGCAGCAGATGAAGAGGCAGAGCCAGGAATGGCGACTGACGGCTGGGCACCGCCCTGTGCTAAGGGCGCACCGAATGGAGAAGAGGAACCAGAGGCAGCGGCGGCACCATACGGCCCAGCGCCGCCCTATGCCACGATCCACTCGCACAGGCTCGTCGACGCCACCCTATCATAATCACCATGCAGGAACCATCAAGAAAGTGATAAGAACGAAAGAAGAAGAGACGAAAGGAGAAGGCAGCAAAAGGTACCTCCCTCGAAAGAACTCATGGCGGAAGCGCGGTAGGCCGCGCGGTGGAGCACTGGACTCCTCGTCGCGCGGACGTTTGCCGTCGGCCATCGGGGAAGTGCAGCAACAACAACGAAGGCGGTTGGCTTCCTTCTTTTTTTCTTCTTCCTCTCGCTCTCCCCCTCTTTCTCACCTTTTGCAATCTGGCAAGCAGCGACGTCAACGAGGATGAAGTGGCGAAAGGGGGTTAAATAGGTGTGCGTCATCACTCCTCGGCCCACTCCGCAGAAGCCGATGTGACGCTTCATCTTATAGGTGTGTTTCCCACGATTTCAATTAAATCTCTTGCTGTCCATTCATTTCCAATTGCAGGGAAAATGGCAAACCATTTCAGTGCCTCAAACGAATCCCGACCGCACGATTCTATCAAGGTTCAAAGGCCAGTCCGCTATGGGCTCCGTGCCACCTTGTGTAAAAGAGCCAGGGAAGAAAAACCGAGATGAGCACCAGTGGCCCCAGCCCGACCTGCACCGGCAGCAAGCGGGTCATCTCAACTTTTCTTGTCCGATCCGGCCTCTAGCACTCCCATATAATCCCCTTCAAGGGGGAAAACATCTAGGCCCCCCGAGCCGGCGAACGGCCCAGGCATCTGCCAGGACGCGGGCCGTAGAGTAGTGGAGTGCTCTTAGTGGGCTCCGTCAACTCCGTCGTCTGCGATGGGCGCAGACTTCACTTAGATTGTCCTTAATTGGGTGTACCCGTTATCGAGCTCACCGAACCCACCATTCTGGGCCATCAAGGTCAATTGGTAAGGGTTCATCTCCTCCGATCTCAGTGATCGCGGATGGAGGCTACTAAGTCATTGAGGCATGACAACGAACAACATTGCGGTAAAATATATAAACGAAATGAAAATGCCTCTGGGCGAAATGATTCATTTTCTTCTCAAGACAATCGGCCAAGGGCCGTTACAACAAACAAAAGCTAGCTACTTCCACTCGGGAGAGCGTTTGGTACAAGTGATCAAATCCAGTTACCTCCACAAAGGGAGCAACAAAAGGGGGCTAAGGCAGCGGCTGCTACAAGTGCAGGCGGAGGACATGGCCAAAGAATGTCGCAAGACTTCTTCTAGCGCCTCGCAAGCCTTCTCCTAGCACAGCCGCGCCGAGAGACCCCTGACGGTGAAGGAAGCAGGCAACGTTATCGACGAGGATCTATGGTGCCGACACAGGCCCGAACTCCGATAATGTAGCTTCTTGTTATCCTCCTCAGGACGTGGAAGATAGCCCAGGGCCTCCTTGCTCGAGCCGTTCACCTTCTAGTCGCTACTCGGAAAACTGCCCGCCTCCTACCATAAACCCAGGGTCCCTAGCGGGCCCGCATTAAATAGTAATGGCCCAACATTCTATTGGGCGCATTCCAACAAAGCCCATAAGGAGTACGGATGACTGTCGGCCTTCAGCGCCCGGCCCGACCAGCTGCCGGCCCTCTGAGGACACGTGGAGGCCTCCCGACCTAAGACTCCCCAGGTTAGCGCCGTACCGAGCGACCCGGACCGTGCGCTCCAAGAACGCCGCCCAGTATAACGGGCGTGCCGGTCAAGCCAGCCCCCGTACGACTACGTACATCGCCCACTCCATCCGCACGCCATGCCTACATGATTGATAGGACCTCCTGACAGAGGCACAGTGCAGACCGTGCAGCCAGCACGATGCAATGGATGAGAGATGGGAGAGGGCGTCAACGAGCTCCATTCCGCACATCATAATGATAGCTTCCCCGGGACACCACTCCATTACACCAGCAATCGTGACAGGGCAACGCCGCCTGACCAAGGCAGGGCATCCCTCAATGGGCATGCCGTCCTTTGGTCAGAACCCACGCAAGGAAGGACGTGCAGCAGCGGTACGCATGGAGGAACCATACAGACGGACAGGAAAGGAGACAACTGCCGAGCGAGCGACCAAGTGGCAAAGCCACTCCGACTGACAAGAGATGGGATAGCATCTTGACAACCCGTCGCCCAAGAAAATTGACCTGACACAACCTCTTCACCCCCGACCGACCGGGCAGGGCCCGCCGACTAACAAAGATGAAGGACCCCCGGGCGGAAACAAGACACCTCGATAGAAATATGTAAACAGGGGACCCCACCTTGAAGTATAAAAGGGAAGGCCCCCCACATAGGAGAGGGTTCGACTCTGAGAGATTCAAGCTCGAGAGAACTCACTTCTTGAAACCTTGTAAGATCCCCTTTGAACTTTGAGCACCTGGGCTCGAGCAATCGAGCAAGAGAACCACCCCCCATACTAGACGTAGGGCATTTTCCGGCCCGAACAAGTCCAAATTCTCGAGTCATTGAGTGTTAGACCATATCCGATCCAACGCACGACACACTAGCAATCGAGTAGTTTGATTGTTGGCCATTTTCCGAGTCTACAAGAGTCATTCCCTAAGGTGGACCGGTGTCTATTGACGCGAGATGATCACACACCAAGCCCAGGAGCCCCGTACGCCAAGCCTGGACTGCACTAGATTTGAACCAAGGCGTGCCAGTCAATTTGACCTGTAAATTGACAAGGAAACAGCAAATAGTCAAATTCAAGAGTGTATCGGTTGGATTTCCGAATCACTCTTACGCGGGGTATCGGCAAGGCTCTGCCGATACAGAAGATGACAAAAGATCAAGTATGATTAGTGTGTAATAGAAACAATCTTCAAGGGATCGGCAATGAGGTGCCGATGCCGATAAGCAACTAGATGGCTAGATCTAAAGCCGATACGTGTTGGGTAACAATGTACAAACCCACAAATGTATGGATCTGGACTAAGCTAAGCTTATGATTCAATCTAATTGGCTTTACAAGATTTATCGTGATAAACAAAGAGCTTACAGCCGATTAAACAGATCACTAAGCCGGGTAGTTCGTGAATGAATCTAAATGAGAAAACAGCGATGCGCCCGTGATCAAAGCTTAGATAAATTTGATAAATTTTGAATAGATCTGAACGAAGCCACAGCGATGCGCCCGGAAGCTAAAGCTCAGATTTACTTGGTAAACGAAGACTTACCAGCAAACCAAGTCGCTCGAATGTGAGGTGTCCTTGATCTGCTTGAAAGAACTTGCGAAAAGAAAAAAGATGGCGAAATCGCCGACGAGAAAGTAAATTGCAAGTAGAGTAAAGTTTGTTTGTTTGGATGTGTATCAATCTTTACAATAGTCGGGGGTTCATATTTATACCCCACGTTAACACAATTCTAGCTGATTACAGCAAAGCACAATTCTATCTTGAGAAACCCACTTTAATAAACAAAACACACCGCCTTCCAAACCGAGACCGTTTCGTATCAAAACTTGCCCAAAAAACACTGAGACGCCTGATCCCTTTCTTCTGTGCACCATCATCATTTTCAACCTGGTATTCCTTCCTTTCACCAATCCCTTGACACGTGCCAAAAAATGGTGTCAACACATGCCCCCCAGTTTCTGAGTGAGATATCTTTTCGCTTCGAAATTATTTCTCAATCATAATTATTTCCTTCAAATGGTTGCCTAGAAAGCGCTCCATGCCGTTGTGATGTAAACAGCTCATCAATCAGGAATCCCGATTTTTTAGGTGGGGTCACCTTATAAATACGTCAGCACACTTTATCCCCCTTCCTTCTCCTCAGTTCCTTGCACCCAGGCCATTCCTCTCCTTGCTCAAGAACTCATCCATTCCGCCGCCTTCGAAGTCCAGCGTATTTTCTCCGATCACAAGAGGTTGTTCCAGGTTCTGTAAATGGCTTCCATCTCTGATATCCCCCAGGTACAATAACTCCCATTCTTTTTTGCGCTACCATTTCATTCTGCGATTTGCGACTGTTCTTGGTTTTCCCCCTTTTTCCGCCATTACTTCTAGGCCCTTAGGAATTCAATCTTCATCCCTCTGTCTGAGCAACCTAGCATGGTCTGTCTAGGTCCCATGGGTAATCCAGATCCGACTAGCATAATCAATCTGGAGACTGGCAGAATCCCCCTCAAGGCCTCAAATATGACATCAGACTAGTCTCTCGCCTTCAGATCTTGGACAAGCGTCACTCCAGGATGGAGAAACTGGTTTCGTAGAGTAGCAGGCAGTCACCGAGCCACCTGGGAGCAATATGACATTAGCCAATGTCTCAATTTATCTTTGTCTGAAATGGTCAGGAATGAGCCGATGCTCATATCGGCTTCCTTCTTTTGGTCTGATGCCATCAACACCTTCTTGTTTGGTCATGGTCCAATGACCCCAACCTTGCTAAACGTTATGATGCTGACCGGTCTAAATATCACCGCCTCCGACCGGTCTTTTAACTTCCTTGACAGTGCTTCTTTCAAAATAGAGACCAGGACCATCGGTCGGTGGAAGGGATACATTACCAAGAACATGAAAACTGGTTCTGTATCTCTCAGAGAACACACCGCTTTCCTCAATATGTGTCTAGAAAAATTCATCTTTTGTGGTAAAATAGTGGATCCAACAAACAACACCTTGAAGATGGCTGAAACTCTGGCTAGTGGAAATCCAGTACCGCTTGGTAAACATCTTCTTGGATTAGTTTATCATCTACTTCACCAAGTATCGGCCAAACTTAGGGCCGATCAACCAATCTCTAATCTGGGGGGCCCATGGTGGTTCATAAATTGTGGCTGAACATGTACAAGCATAAAACCATGAGCATCAGGCTGTCAGAAATGTCCTTCCCATCAGAAGACTTTGGTGAAGAGGAAAACCCAATTACTCGTCGTTGCACTTCTTTCGGCGAAGCTGCTATTATGATTGCCAATGACCCCAATGTCTTTGGCAAAACTGACTTCTTCAAATGCTTCTACAATGGCTTTACCGAAAATTCCACTATCTAGTTTGCATATCATGATGATAACAAGGAATACGAAAACCCCTTCAAGTTCAATCTTAATTCCTGGAGGGATGATGAAGAAGCAACAAACATCATGAGAGAGGTTATATCTCCAAGAATTCTGCTTGCTAACTTTACCTCTGGAAAGAGTGCGATTGGTTACGAGTTTTGCTACCCATCAGTTGTAGCCAGGCAACTGGGATTTGTCCCGATACCGCCTCTCCCTTACTTTGCCAATAAAGTTCAGTCAAGAAACCCAATCGGAAATGCTCTTACATATAATCGGCTGAAGAACTTGGAACCTGTGATAGATATGACACAACTAGCCGATTGGCAAGTAACACCGCTTACCACTATACCCTTCACACAATGGTGGTCAGAGTGGCAAGAACACCTTTTCTGTGGATCACTAAAAGTCTACTGCATTACCCTGAATGAAGATTACCAAGGTGCTGATGACGAGGTACACACAAAAATTCCTTTCGTTGCATTTCTCTTTCCATACTGCTTCTTCATATTCTGACAAATATTTGCAACAGGTCGACTGTACTTCACCTCCAACAATCAGCAGAAGCGGGCAGCCGATTAGATATTCTCCACCAACTAACTATCCTCTCATCGGTTATGACGCACCAACCCTCGCTGATGTCGCTGGTGGCAAAAAATGCAAGATGACCAGCACCAATGTAACACCCGGTTTATAAAAGGACATAAACCGAGCAATCATATACGTGTCAGGATCAAGTCACACGTATATACAACAAAATGAACAATATATCACAGCACATATCACGTAAAAAGATATAGTAAAGCGAATACGAATGTTATTTATTACAATAATGACAAAGTGTCTGATACAGCGGAAGCGAAGTACAAATATGACAAAAACTCTCGAAGCTGAGCAGGGCGCCACAGGGACGTCGACTGGGAGACGAACGCCTAGAACTCCTCATAGCCCTGGTAGCGCTGAGCGAACTCCCTCGCGTCGGCAGGAACTGAGCAGCAGTAGAGTATCCCCAAGAGGAAAAAGAGTAGAGTAGGCAAGAGTGAGTACACAACTTGTACTCAACAAGTATAACACAAACTATGAGGCTCTAAGGTTGGCTGACTGACTGCATTAGCTTTTAATCTTGGCAAAATTTTATTAAATCTATTTACTACAAGTTGATGAATTACCATAAAACCCAGTTACATAGTAATTAATCAAAATTAATCATGAACTACTGAGAACCAAACCACAACCATACCAAAACCCCGAGAGGCAGCCCCCTCGTCGGAAAGAGATAACCCCACTAATCAAAAGGAGGATCTGGGCCGCTCATGACTGTGAGCACGGCTAGTATACCAGTTTTACACTCTGCATAGTTTGCACATCTTTACCCACAAGTCGTGTGCTACACTAGTTGTTCATCACACTTCCTTAGGTGAGATGGCTAGCAAGCACACTACGAGGTCTTTACAAAGAATCTCGTTGGTAAGGAGTAACTGCGAGGGTTGGATTGGCGACTATGGAGCAGGTCTAGTGGCGTCAAGAATACCATAGACGAGGCCACTCAGTACGAGGGACATAGAAGCTTACCACCCTTGCCCCGCAGGTAAGTTACTCCAAACCAAAAAGATCTAATTATTACGCAAAGACCGTCCCATTCCAATCTTGTGGTAGCACTGTTGTCCTAGGTTGTCGCTCTATGAACCGGTCCTTATGGAGAGTGGCCAACCCAGCAGTAAGCACCGTGCTGGCCCCCTAAATCATGTTTCTATCAAAACCATTTTATAACGAGACGTGAGCCCCTCAAACGGGCCACTCCCAGAATTAAGTTGCATAAACCATTAATCAAATTAATTAAAAAGGACCAAGTGTGTTATAGCGCGGCACCTAGCACAACTAACCAAAATGCAACCCAAGGATATATATAAAGGATATACAGTGGCTAGGAAAGTCCTTATAGGCATACAGTATTAAAATGCAGTATGAAAATGTATTTAAAAGTGATAGGTTGTTCATGTTATACTTGCCTTCCTCGTACTGCTCCTGCTGCTGCTCAAACTGGTCGGAAGACGGCTGCTCCGGGTACTGGTACTGGGGCTCCTCAGATGGATCACCGTCTACTCACGAACACATGGCCAAAAGCAAGGCACACAATAAGCATACAACCAAACACTAACAAAAGCTAAGAAACAGTACATCAATACATAGAAACAACACACTAAACTAGTCTAAAACTATTCTACGTGTTACAATGATCCCGTGGATACAAAGAACGCCTAAAATGGAGCTAAAAGGCAAAATCTAGGCCAAAAACAAGTTCCAGGGACCTATTTGTAAGAAAACTGGAGTTCCATGGGGTTTCTAGGCAAAACCGAGGACTAAAACGTAAAAACCTGAAAGTTATAAAGGCTGACGTGCAAAACGACCTTAACTGGACGGCGGGTTCTATATCCGAGAACCTCAGGGGGGGTCCTTGCAAGAAAACAGGGCTGTTCTGCAAATATTTCTGAATAAAGATGGACCGCGGGTTGAAATTGACAAAACCGAGGGTCTCTTTAGAAAAAGAGCCAGGCCGAACCGGTATCCTTGGATCCAGGCCGTTGGATCTCGATCTGGTGGCTCGGATCTAATCAACTCACCTTCTAATCGCGGGCGTCCGTGCGGGATCTGACGGCCAGGGCAGGCTGGGCGCGCGGGACGGCGGCGCAGAACACCGGCGACCTTGCTCCGCGGCGGAGCTTCGCTGGAGTATGCCGAACTCGGCTGTCCGGGGCTTGATTCGACTCGAGCTTGGCCTGGGATGGAGTACGCGGCATGCGTAATCCACCTGGGCCTCGTGCGCGGGACGGGGAGGCTCGGGGCGGCGTGTGCGGCAGTGCAGGCCGTTCTGGGTGCGGGTTGTGGTGCGAAAGATGCACGTGCGTGTGTGGGGTTAACGCGAACCCAAAACAAGGATCGTGCGGGCTCGGGAGGGTCTGCAGGGGGCTCGCCACGGTGAGGCTGCGGTGCGGGCGGCGGTGGAACGTCGGCGTGAGGTGGATGGGCACCTAGGGTGTACCAGAGGCCCTAAAACCTAGTGAAAACGGAGCAGGGGGGGACGCAGGTGCTCACCGAGCAAGGAAAAGGGATGGAGACGTGGCGCAGTGACGCCGACGGCGAGATCCTGCGGCGGCGCACAAGCGGAACTCGGTGACGAGATGATGCGGGGCGTATCCGGGCCTGCTAGTCCCGCGGCTCGACTCCGAGAAGTCCTGCGATGAGGCCAAGGGGGTCAGGGAGGTCGGGAACCCACCGACGGCGAGAAATCGGGGCGGCGGCCGTGTTACCTGTAGCGGCGGCTCCAAGGCAAATTCCCAGGTGTGGCGCGGCGCAGAGTGCTGAGGAGATGGCCGGTGGTGCTCCTGGTGCCAAGGCGGCGATCTTGCGGTGGTTCTTGATGGCAGCAAAGGTCTAGGGAGCTGGCAGCACGGTGGCACAGAGCTCTGCTCTGCTCTGAGATTCAAGGCGGCGGTGGCTAGGGTTTGGGGGCGTGCTAGTGAATGGGAGAGGGCATAGGGGATCGCGGGCGGTTTAAAGGAGGCGGGCCGGAGATCTCGGGGTCCGGGCTCGGGAAGGAAGGCCGCGGTGGTTTCGGCTGGAGATCTCAGCCGGTCCGTTGCGCGCGCGCTGAAGGAGGAAGGAGGCTCTAACAGTGTGGGGCCGTGCTGTCGGTGAGGGAAGGGGCAGCGCGTTTGCGGGCTGCTGCGGCGTGCGGGCCGTGCGCGAACGGAGCGAGTGGAAAAGGAGAAGGGGTGGGCCGCGTGCGGGTAAGGGGGCCGAGCGGGGAGAGGCTAGCTGGGCCGGGCGCGGGGAAAAGCTGGGCCGCGGGTGGAAGTGAACCGGGCCACGGGGAGAGGGAGAAGGAGGGAGCGGGTTGGGCCGGTTTGTTGGGTCTTGGGCTGGGTTTGGGTTCCCTTTTCTTTTACTACTTCTATTTCTAAAACAAACAAACAAAGTTTGAATTCAAATACAAATTTGAATTCAAACCACACTCAAATAATTAAAACTATGCACCAGCATGAATGCAACAACAAAATTTAACCTTAGACAAAATTTTAATTACTTGAGGAACAAAATTAGATTAAATGCAAGACTAAGCAAATTAAATCCTAGAAAATTAAATACAGTCAATTAAATTTATTATTAAATTCTGAAATTTAAATTAGGGTGTTACAACCAAGAAGACAGCTCAGAAGACCCACGGTTCTGATAGTCAGGTTTTGACCATTACATCGGCACCAGACGGCGATGCTCCAACAAATGCTACTCCTCCTCACTCAGAAGGTAATAAATGACTTTTATTTCCTCTACTGACTATAATGCATCCCGTACTGATCACATTGTTCGGCATTTTAAGACATAGCTACCGAAGATACAAACGAGGAAAACATCCAAGAAACTGCTTCTCAAACATCCCCAATAGTTCAGGTATTTTACTCGTCCATTCACCATTTTCCAGTATTCATCTAACATTTGTATTTTCAAACCAGATTCAACGCCTGCCCTCCAAAACAGCCAGAACAACTGCCTCACCAGTTCAGGTAACATAACCGTCTTCTTCTTCTTATTCAATCTTACATCTGACATTGGTCTCTCTATCCAGCAAATATCAACTGTCGTGCAAGAACCATCAGTCATCCCACAAGATGCTCTCCCTGATTCTGGTGTCTCGGCATTGCCACTTGCATCTTCTTCCGCACCGATTACTGATGAAGTTCCTCAAATCCATGTATGATATTTCATTTTTAGAAATTCAGAAAGGAAACATCTAATTAACATCCCTTCTTCTTTAACCAGGCACAAGACAGTCTAGACAATAGTCTGTTCTCTTTTCAACTCGGGACCATTAGTGCAGAAGATGAGGCCATATCATCAGCAGAATCGGCTCCACTATCTGAAGAAACCAAGGCCAAACTCCATGAAATCTTGCAGTCGTTGAACCAAGACATTGGCCAACTAGTTCAAAATGCTGAGCCGATTCGCGTTATCCTGAAGCCTCTGAAGGGCATTCTCCCTAAATCTCTTAAAGAAGCACTGCATCCCGCTGCTTACATCGAAAGTCACCAGATCTCTATTCTTAAAGCTCAGAAGCGTCTCTCTAATCGGCTTTACCAAGAGCAAACGATCAAACAAAGAGATGATCTGAAGAATCTTGTGGAAACAACCCGTGGGAAGATTGCCTCTCTGACTCAATCCAAGGAAGATATGGAACAGTCTAAAAGAGACTTGGAAGTCAAACGGGAAAGCCTCATCAAAGAACTGGAACAAGTAAATCAAGAAATTGCCGATGTGGATAACAAATTATCCCAGCTTCCAACGGCTCTTCAACAACTCGAGGCAGAGAAACAAGAGCAAGCTCGCCAAACTTATCAACTCCACAAGAGCATCAAAATAGTACCAGGTTCTACCGAGGCTGACATCAAAGAGATCCAGAATGCTGATGATATTCGCCTGTGTGCGATTTTTGTGATCCAGAATGCCCTTGGATCCTTGTAAACTGCTACTTATTCTTGTTGTGGTGTAAAACCTTCAATATGATGTATTGTAAACAATGTTTAACTTACAATCCTTGTCTCTATCCAATACATCCTTTTCCTTTTGGATTTTATTGCCCTAAGGTTGATACAGATTTATATCGGCCATCCATAGCCAATGTTATCACAACATCACTGGTTTTTACATTTTTTGCTCTAAAGGAGACACTTACTATGTCGGCTATACTAAAACCTAGCTGATGTTTGCATCATCAATTTTTACAATGCCATTCAAGATTCATCTGTAGACCCAGCTGCTGAACTCAATGATATCTCGTAATCGGCAACCTTCAAAAACTCTGCTTCCCATACTTGACCAGAAAAACATTTTACTCTTTCATAGCTTTCCTCACAGGCTTCTGCTGATGCAATACTGAACGACGAATCGGCAGCAATAACTTCAACAACATCGCTGATCCATTGTATAAGGCATTGATGCATAGTAGATGGTATGCAACAATTGGCATGAATCCAATCTCTTCCCAACAGCAAACTGTATGACCCCTTCCCATTAATGACAAAGAAAGTAGTAGGGAGAGTCTTACTGCCGATGGTCAAATCAACACACAATGCTCCAACTGCCAGAGACACGACTCCTTCAAAATCCTTGAGCATCATATCCGTCTTGGTCAGGTCTTCACTACCCTTCCCAAGCTTACGTAGCATGGCATATGGCATTATGTTCACTGCTGCTCCTTCATCTACTAGCATCTTTGTAACAGGCTTACCATCAACAAATCCTTTTAAGAACAGAGCTTTGAGATGTTTATGCTTTTCATCCTCTGGTTTCTCAAAAGTAGCTGGTATAGGTTCCAAATTTAGCTGAGCCATGGCCTCTTCCAAATCTTGCTCCTCATCATCATCATCTGAAGCCATGAACTCACTAGGTAGCATGAAAACCATGTTGACAGGTACAGCCGATGATCCTAATTGTTGCTCTTCATCAGCCTTTGGCTTGACACGCCAAACTTTAGATCTGACTCCTCTCCTGGGAGCCTCTCTTCTTTCCTCTTCCTCTAGTGCCTCTGTTTGACGCAGCCTCTGAACTCGTCTCTTCTGTGATCTGGTCAAACCTCTTGGGCACCATCGAGGCCGATCAATGTTGTCATGAACAGGCTCTCTTTCTGGATATCTGCTGTGTGGGTATTCATTTCGAACCTGAGTAGCAGCCCGCTCAACTCGATCATCGGCAGAAATCCTTCCACCTGCAGGATCACGTAGCATGGTCCTGCCCCCCAGCTGATCATGCACTAAAACCCTGCCCCCCAGCCGATCATGTACAGAGATGCGTCTATCATCATTTCTCTCTCTAATGATCGGCCCTCGAGGCCTCTGGTCGAAACGTGGCTTCTTATGTGACCGGTCTTCACAATAGAAACAGTTGCACTCTGGACAATTATCCACTGTCGGCAGAGTCAACCCTTCTTCCCAACAGTACACAAAGAAAGGACATCTCCAGTGCCCTTCATGTCGTCGTGCAGACTCCTCCCTGTACTGTCTTCTTTCTTGATCACGCTGGAATTTGTTCAACAATATCTGAGATGTGACTTTCTTTCTTGGTGCCGCTGATTCCTCTTTCTATTGCGGCTCTTTACCTTTGGCTTCATCGGCCGTTATCTGTGCTTTGGGAACAACAACACTAGATTCCTTGGCCGATTGCGATGTGAGCATCTTTGTTTGTAATGTGTTTCCTTTCTTTCCAACATCCACCATGTTTGCTGGAAATGGACGCCCATCAATCTTCATCGTCTTTTTGGGTTTCTCAAACTCGAACCTACCATATTCTATAGCCGATTGTATCTGCTGACGAAATATTTTGCACACATTCGTGTCATGAGACGTCGCATTGTGCCACTTGTAGTATTTGATATTCTTCAACTCTTGATCTGTCGGGATTGTATGATACGGCTTCAGCTTAATCTGCCCCTCTGACAGTAACAGGTCGAAGATCTTATCAGCTTTGGTAATGTCAAACCCATACTTCTCGGGTTCTTTGTTACAGAATGGACATGAGATCGGCTTCTTATTGTTTTGAACCCACTCAGCCGATCCCACCATCTGATCATCATCTGAATCAGAAGCATCTGAGCAGTCAACGAAATTGACTTTCTTCTGGAAGTTGCTTCTCTTCTGCTCATACGGTCTTGCCTCCCCTGTCATCCTATTGGCCATCTGACTGATGCTACAAAACTCCTGGGAAGCATACTTCTCCTTGATGTGTAGCAGGAGTCCATGGAAGGCAACTTCTGCAAGCTGCTGATCAGACAAAACTAGGCTAAAGCACCGGTTCTTGACATCTCTGAACCTCCGAATGAAGGCAGCGACCGATTCATCATTCCTTTGCCTCAGGTTGGTCAAATCGGTTAGTTTCATCTCTTCTATACTAGAGTAGAAGAACTGGTGGAACTGCTTTTCCAGATCGGCCCAGCATATAATGGAGTTGGCTGGCAACATCGTGAACCACGTAAAGACCGATCCAGACAAGGACATAGAAAACAAACGCACTTTTAATGTGTCTTGCTGAGCTGCTTCTCCACACTGTATGATGAATCTGTTGATGTGTTCCACTGTGGAGACTTCCCCTTTGTAACACCCTAGTTTAAATTTCAGCACTTTATAATAAATTTATTTGGCTTTATTTAAATTTCTAAGGTTTATTGTGTTTAGTATGGCATTTAATTCAATTTTGTTCCTTAAGTAATTAAAATTTTATCATAGGTTTAAATTTTGGTGTTGCATTCATGCTGGTGCATGGTTTTAATTATTTTGAGTGTGGTTTGAATTCAAATTTTGATTTGAATTCAAACTTTGTTTGAAGTAGAAATAGAAAAGAGAAAGGAAAATAGAAAACCTAACCCGGACCCAAACCCACCTCAGCCCAGTCCAACCCTCTCCCGCGGCCCAACCCTCTTCCTCTCTTTTCCTCAGCCCGCTCCCCGGCCTGCCCCGCGCCACGCGGCTCGGTCCGCCCCGCGCTCCCGCTCCGCTCACGGTTCCGCGCCCCTGGACCCACCTGCCAGCCGCACCGCACGCAGTCGCCCAGCCGCTGACGGCCTGTAACACCCGGTTTATAAAAGAACATAAACCGAGCAATCATATACGTGCCAGGATCAAGTCACACGTATATACAACAGAATGAACAGTATATCATAGCACATATCACGTAAAAAGACATAATAAATCGAAATACGAATGCTATTTATTACATTAATGACAAAATGTCTGATACAGCGGAAACGAAGTACAAAATACGATAAAGCTCTCCGAAGCTGAAGCAGGGCGCCACAGGGACGTCGACTGGGAGACGAAGCACCTAGAAGTCCTCGTAGTCCTGGTAGCGCTGGACGAACTCCCTCGTGTCGGCAGGAACTGAGCAGCAGTAGCGTAGCCAAGAGGAAAAAAGTAGAGAAGAGGCAAGAGTGAGTACACAACTTGTACTCAACAAGTATAACACAAACTATGAGGCTCTAAGGTTGGCTGACTCAACTGCATTAGCTTTTAAGTGTTGGCAAAATTTTATTAAAACTATTTACTACGAGTTGATGATTTACCATTAACCCAGTTTCATAGTAATTAATCAGTATTAATTAAGAAACTACTGAGAACCAAACCAAAACCAAGCCACCAAGGAAAACCCCGAGAAGCATCTCCCTCGTCGGAAGGAGATAACTCCACTAATCAAAAGGAGGATCTGGGCCGCTCATAACCGTGAGCACGGCTAGTATACTAGTTTTACACTCTGCAGAGGTTGCACATCTTTACCCACAAGTCGTGAGCTATGCCAGTTGTTCATCACACTTCCTTAGGTGAGATGGCCAGCGACTCACTACGAGGCCTTTACAAAGAATTTCGTTGGTAAGGCGTAACCGCGAGAGTTAGGTCGGCGACGATGGGGCCCACCTCACGGGGGTACAAGCACAGGTACGCAAACCAAGCACAGACCAGCCGGAGGAGCAGGGACCATTGAAGCTTACTGCTCTTGCCCCGCAGGTAAGTTACTCCAAACCAAAAAGATCTAATTATTACGCCAAGTCTATCCCATTCTAGCCTTGTGGTAGCGCTGTTGTCCCAGGTTGTCGCTCTATGAACCGGTCCTTATGGAGAGTGGCCAACCAAGCACTAAGCACCGTGCTGGCCCCCTAAACCATGTTTCTAACAAAAGCCAATTTTAACGAGACGTGAGCCACTCAAGCCACACAGAGTGCCACTCTCAGAATTAAGTTCAAGTAAACCATTAATCAAATTAATTAAAAAGGACCAAGGTGTGTTATAGCGCAGCAACCTAGCACAACTAACCAAAATGCAACCCAAAGGTATATATAAAGGATATAAAGTGGCTAGGAAAGTCCTTATAGGCATACAGTATTAAAATGCAGTATGAAATTGTATTTAAAGGTGATAGGTTGTTCATGTTACACTTGCCTTCCTCGTACTGCTCTGGCTGCTGCTCAAAGTGCTTGGAAGACGGCTGCTCCGGGTACTGAAACTGGGGCTCCTCAGGTAGCTCAGCGTCTACTCACGAACACATGTCCAAAACAAAGCATGATAATAAGCAGACAAGCAAACTCTAACAAAAGCTAAAGAACAGTACATCAATACATAAAAACAGCGCACAAAACTACTCTAGAACTATTCTACGCGTTACAACGATCGCGTGGATATAAAGAACGCTAAAAACGGAGCTAAAACGCGTTTTCTAGGCTAAAAACAAGTTCTAGGGGCTTATTTGTAAGAAAAACTAAGTTCCAGGGACTTTTCTGCTAAAACCGAGGGCCTAAACGTAATAAAACACTAATTCCAGGGTCTAACTCACAAAAACTACCAGGCTGGACGGCGGGTTCAAAATTAAAGAAGCTCAGGGGGCTAAGTGCTAAAAACAGGGCCTCTGCGTAAATATTTTTACACTAAATAGGACTGCGGGTTGAATCAGGGAAAATCTAGGGGCTCTTTAACAAAAAGTCAAGGCGAAGCGGTACGCTCAGATCTGGACCGTCAGATCCAGATCTAGCGGCTAGGATCAAAGGGGGCGCCGTTCTAATCTGGAGCGCTCATCTGAGATCGGGTGGTCAGGGTCTTTTCGGGCGCGCGGGCGGCGGCGCTAACCGCCGGAGCGTGGCTCCGCGGCGGCGAGCTCGCCGGAGTAGGTGAATTCGGCGCTACAGAGCTCGAAACGGGGTGCCGCTTGGCCTGGGAGGAAGCTAGTGGCACGCGTAAACCTCCTATGGGGTTGTTGGGGTTCTGAGAGGCCTAGAGCGGGGAGGTCAAGGGTGGTGGCGGCTCGGCGCGGCGAGGCTTCGCCGGCGCGTGCGTTCGGGCCGAGTTCGTGCCAAACCATGGGTGCAGAAAGAGGAAACAGGTCGGTGTGGTGCTCACCTAGGCTCGAATTGAGCTGTGAAGGCGTGCAGAGACGACGGCGTCGGTGACGAGCGGCGGCGCACCGGCGGTTCTCGGGGAGGTGGTGCCGTAGGGGTCCCCGGGACTCCTGGATCCCCACGGCCGCTTCAGATTTGGGCTGTGAAACAAGGGGAGGGGTCAGCGAGACGCGAGGAAGGCTGGCGGCGCGGAATCGACCGGGCGGAGTCTCTCACCGGTGGCGGGGGCTCTGTTCTGGGCAAGGCGGCGGCGCTAGGGCTTGCGGCGGCCTTTGGCGTGGGGTGAGGGTGCAGGGGGGTGCGGCTTGGGCGTTTAAAGCAGGGAGGCCGGGGATTGCGGGCGCGGTTGGGGAAGGAAACCCCCGGTGGTTTCGCCGGGGATCTCGGCGGGCCGAGCGCAGCCGTTGCGCGAGGTTGAAGGAGAGCCTGGAGGGTGGGAACAGCGGGTCAGCGAGAGCAGGGTCGGGCGAGCGGGGCGTGCGCTCTGCGGGCGTGCTTGAGCGGGCTGACAGTGGGTCCGGGGGGTCAGCGGGGTGAGGCAAGGGAGCGTGCTCGCGGGCTGAGGAGCAGGGCGAGCGGGGATCCTTGGCTGGACTGGGCCGGAGCGGGTGCGGCGTGGGAGCAGGCCGGGGCGCGCGTATGGGCCGGGGTGGGGAGAGGCTGGGCCGCTCGTGAGTGGGCTCGGGGAGAGCCGTTTGGGCCGGGCGAGAGAAGGGAAAGAGGGAGAGGGGGCCGGGCCGGACTGGGCCGCAGGAAAGGAAATGGGCCGTGGGGTAAATGATGGGTTGGGTTGTTTTGGGTTTTTCTTTCTAATTTCTATTCCTCTCCTTTCTAAATCTAATTCAAACAAGTTTGAATTCAAATATGAATTTGAATTCAAACCACAATCAAATAAAAGTATGCACCAGCATGAATGCAACACAAAATTTTTAAACCTAGACAAATTTTTAATTACTTGTGAAACAAAATTAAATTAAATGCCAACTAAACACAATAAACCTTAGAAAATTAAATAAAGCCAATTAAATTTATTACTAAATGCTGAAATTTAAATTAGGGTGTTACAGACCCTACCCCCTTAAAGAAATCTCGTCCCGAGATTTAGCTGGGCTGGCTAGCAAAGAGATCTGGATATGTCTTCATCAGCTCATCTTCTCGCTCCCAAGTAGCCTCAGCTTCACTGTGGTTACTCCACTGAACTCTGCACATCTTAATGCGCTTGTTCCGAGTAACCCTCTCTGATGTCTCCAGAATCTTTACCGGATGCTCAGTATAAGTCAGATCTTCCTGGACATCCACTCCATCCAGGGGTGCCTGCTCCTCGGGTACTCGCAAACACCTCTTCAGCTGAGATATATGGAAGACATCATGAACTCCCGAGAGGCTGAGAGGTAACTCCAGGCGATAAGCAACTTCGCCTTTCCGCTCTAGCACCTTGAATGGCCCCACATACCGAGGTGCTAACTTCCCTTTGACATTGAATCTGCGGATTCCTCTCATCGGAGACACCTTCAGATACACATAATCACCGACACTGAAAGTCAGGTCTCTCCGTTTGCCATCAGCATAGCTCTTTTGTCTGCTCTGTGCAATCCTCAGATTCTCTCGCACAGCCTGGACCATCTGCTCTGCATCATCTATGATCTCAGGGCCAAAGAGCTGCTTTTCACCAATCTGATCCCAAAAGAGAGGAGTCCTGCACTTTCTGCCATACAATGCCTCAAAGGGAGACTTCTTCAGACTGGCCTGATAGCTGTTGTTATATGAGAACTCAGCATATGACAGGCACTTATCCCAACTAGTACCGTACTGAATAGCACAAGCTCTCAGCATATCCTCCAACACTTGGTTGGTTCTCTCTGTCTGCCCATCTGTCTGAGGGTGATAAGCCGTACTGAAACGTAGCTTCGTATCCAGCGAATCATGGAGCTGCTCCCAGAACCGAGAAGTGAACTGAGACCCTCTGTCAGATATGATCTTCTTGGGCACACCATGCAAGCAGACAATCCGAGAGATGTACAACTCTACAAGTCTAGCACCGGAGTAAGTAGTGTTCACCGGAATGAAGTGAGCAACTTTCGTCAGTCGATCCACTACTACCCATATGGAGTTGTACCCTTTCTGAGTACGAGGCAATCCAACAATGAAGTCCATAGTGATTTCTTCCCATTTCCACTCTGGAATCTTCAAAGGCTGTAACAGACCTGCTGGCCTCTGATGCTCAGCCTTGACACGCTGACAGGTGTCACAAATAGCCACGTACTCTACTACTGAACGCTTCATCCCATACCACCAGAAACGTTCCTTCAGATCATAGTACATCTTCGTGCTGCCCGGATGAATAGAGTAAGCTGTATCGTGGGCCTCACTCAGAATCAACTTCCGAAGATCCTTCACATCTGGCACGCAGATCCGGTTCTTGTACCATAAGGTACCCTGATCATCCTCTCTGAAATGAGGAGCCTTGCCCTTCTTGAGCAACTCACAAATCTCCTGCAGCTTCTCATCATCTTTCTGATGCTGCCTGATCTCTGACTCTAGAGTCGGCACTGCCTCAAATGCTGCACTGGAGGTATAATGCAAGAAGCCCAGACTCAACTGCTCGAACTCCTCGCATAACTCTGGAGGCATCTGGAAAGCCACGGCCATGTTGACATAACTCCTTCTGCTCAGAGCATCTGCTACAACATTGGCCTTGCCCGGATGATAGTGAATCTCCAGATCATAGTCCTTGACCAACTCTAGCCATCTTCTCTGCCGCATGTTCAGCTCATTCTGCGTGAAAATATACTTGAGGCTCTTGTGATCAGTGTAGATATCACACCGCTGCCCATACAAGTAATGCCTCCAAATCTTCAGAGCATGCACAACTGCGGCTAACTCAAGATCATGAGTAGGATAATTCAGCTCATGCCGACGTAACTGCCATGAAGCATAAGCTATCACTCTGCCCTCCTGCATCAGAACACACCCAAGACCATCCTTCGAAGCATCACAATATACCGTGAACCTCTTCGTCTGGTCTGGCAGAGTCAGGACTGGCGCCGTAGTCAACCTTTTCTTCAGCTCATCAAAGGCCATCTGACGCTCATCAGTCCATACAAAAGCCACATTCTTCTCCAGCAAAGAAGTCAAAGGCTTCGCGATCTTGGAGAAATTCTCAATGAACCTCCGATAATATCCAGCTAAGCCCAAGAAAGACCTGACTTCCTTTACTGTCTGCGGTGTCTCCCACTCAAGCACATCTTTCACCTTGCTCGGGTCAACAGCAATGCCTCCCTGAGAGATAACATGACCGAGGAATGGAACCTCGTCAATCCAGAACTCGCACTTGCTGAACTTGGCATACAACTGATGCTCTCTCAATCTCTGCAATACGAGTCTCAGATGCTCCTCATGCTCTTCTTCTGTCTTGGAGAAGATCAGAATATCATCAATGAAAATCACCACGAAGACATCCAGATAGTCCATGAAAACCATGTTCATCAGATGCATGAAGTAAGCCGGGGCATTAGTCAAGCCGAAGGACATGACTGTATACTCATATAGCCCGTACTTGCAGGTGAATGCCGTCTTCGGAATATCCCCAGGACGGATCCTCAGCTGAAAATAACACGAACGAAGATCAATCTTCGAGAATATACGAGCACCTCGAAGCAGATCAAAGAGATCCTCAATACGGGGCAGTGGATGCTTGTTCTTGATAGTAACTGCATTCAGCTCACGATAATCCACACACATCCTCTTCGAGCCATCCTTCTTATCTACTAGTAGCAATGGAAAAGCCCAAGGAGAGATGCTGCGACGGATATAGCCCTTGGCTAGCAACTCATCAATAGTCTTCTTGACTTCTTCATGCTCTATAGGTGCCATACGGTAGGGCCGCTTTGCAATAGGAGCTGTGCCAGGCAAGAGATCAATACAAAACTCAATGGCGCGTTCAGGCGGCATACCTGGCAAATCATCCGGAAAGACATCCGGGAATTCAGACACCACGCGAATACCGTCCGTGGGTCTAGCCTCCATCTGATGAAGAAATCCAGAAGGCTCTACTGCACTGATAACAACCTCTTGGCCACTGGAAGCTGATAGCAAGACTGTCCTCTGAGCACAATCTATCCGAACTCCCCACTTGGCCAGAGTCTCCATTCCCAGAATGACATCAATGCCCTTGGTGTCTAGCACCATCAGATCAGTACAGAACTCTACTCCCCTCAAAGAAACACTGACTCTCGGGCAGTAAGTGTGAGATCTCAACTGTCCTCCCAGTGAAGATACTAACAGGCACCTCTTTAATGTGCTAGTATGAATACCATGATGCTCGACAAAAGACTGAGTAATGAAGGAATGCGTAGCACCAGTATCAAAAAGCACTGTAGCTGGATATGAATTAACCATGAACGTACCAATAACCACGTTGGGAGCCTCGGCCGCTGACTCGGCCGTCACGTGGTTCACCCTGCCCTGTGCTGGCGCCCTGGGCTGAGCTGGGCGCCCCTGCTGTCCCGCCTGCGCCTTCCGGGGGCAAGCGTTGGCGTAGTGCCCCGGCTGGCCGCAGTGAAAGCAGGTGCGAGGAGGTCCCTGAGCCTGCTGTCCGGTAGGAGCTGCCGGACGTGGAGCCTGCGGTGCCGGTGGAGCTGGTGGAGCACGAGCCGGAGGTGCCGGTAACCTCGGGCCCTGGCCTGCCTGCTGCTGCTGTCGAGGCGGGTACTGCTGCGGTGGCCTCTGCTGGTACTGCTGAGGAGGCCGGTACTGAGGCTGGTACTGCTGGGGCTGCTGGAGTCGAGGACGAGTGTTGCTGCCGGAAGCAACGGGGACAATCTTCCTCTTCTTGTCCTCCATCTCCAGGTGCTTACGCTCAGTGTTGAGCGCGCTGTCAACCAGATAGTTGAAGTCGTCGAAGCGGAGGTTGAGCAGCGCGTACTGGAGGTAGTCCTCAAGACCCTCCATGAAGTGCTCCTGCTTCTTGCGGTCATCCGCAACCTCGGCAGGGGCGTAGCGAGCCAGCTGAAGAAAGCGATCACGATACTCCGTGACCGACATAGTCCCCTGCTTCAGTGCAAGGAACTCCTTCTGCTTCATCTTCATAACGCCCGCGGGGACGTTGTGGCTACGGAAACGCTCCCTGAACTGGAGCCAGGTGAGAGCCTCGCGGTCGTGAACTGGGTGGGACTCCCACCAGTCCAAAGCTGCCCCTCGCAGCTGTCCTGCTGCGTACAAGACGCGCTCACGGTCATCGCACTGGGCGATGTCCAGCTGACGCTCCACTGCACGGAGCCAGTCGTCGGCCTGAAGAGGGTCGGACGTGTGAGAAAATGTCGGCGGGTGACCCCTCAGAAACTCAGCACGCCTGTCGCGAGGCTGCGGCGGTGGAGGAGGCGGAGGCTGAGTGTGAGCGTGCTGAAGAGCCTGAACGGTGTTGTTCAGGGTAGCCATCATCTGCATCTGGAGCTGGAAGTACTACTCCGGAGTCAAGGGCGGAGGCATCGGGATCCCGGTACCCTGGTTGTTCTGACCCTGCTGCTGGCCAGAACCGGAACCGGTGCTCCTGGTGTTCACCATCTGATTTTGGACAAAAGATTTCACGTGTAAGGAATTTTGCAGAAATAATTCAGATGGATATGATAACTCTTTGCGGAAAAAGACTCAGCCATGATAAAGTAGACATGATAGAGTTGACTGTTTTACCCCCAACGATCTAACTCATTTTATTATTTAGTTAACTTTAACATCCGAGTGATTTTCTTTAAACAAATTCAAGCTACTAAGCTATACAATCAGTCAAAAATCCAAATCAAACATGTAGCATAATAACAAGCAGACAATTTTCACGACTTAGCCGAGTTTAACAATAGACTCGACTAACACAACGCATCGCAGAACGTGCTATCGTTTTATTATAAAAAGGTCACCTAGCTAACTCATGGTGGTCAGATGACTGATTCAGGCCAAAATCTACGAAAAACTATTCTTCAGAGAGAAAAATCAAGGCAAGACGGGTAAAAAGCCATAGAAGTCAAGGGGTATAATAGTAAAATAGTTTCAGCAGGCAAGGATTGGGGAGAAGAAGTCCTAAAACTCGACCAGTTCTATCTAGGCTTCGTCCTACAGTCGATATGGCTCTGATACCACTCTGTAACACCCGGTTTATAAAAGAACATAAACCGAGCAATCATATACGTGCCAGGATCAAGTCACACGTATATACAACAGAATGAACAGTATATCATAGCACATATCACGTAAAAAGACATAATAAATCGAAATACGAATGCTATTTATTACATTAATGACAAAATGTCTGATACAGCGGAAACGAAGTACAAAATACGATAAAGCTCTCTGAAGCTGAAGCAGGGCGCCACAGGGACGTCGACTGGGAGACGAAGCACCTAGAAGTCCTCGTAGTCCTGGTAGCGCTGGACGAACTCCCTCGTGTCGGCAGGAACTGAGCAGCAGTAGCGTAGCCAAGAGGAAAAAAGTAGAGAAGAGGCAAGAGTGAGTACACAACTTGTACTCAACAAGTATAACACAAACTATGAGGCTCTAAGGTTGGCTGACTCAACTGCATTAGCTTTTAAGTGTTGGCAAAATTTTATTAAAACTATTTACTACGAGTTGATGATTTACCATTAACCCAGTTTCATAGTAATTAATCAGTATTAATTAAGAAACTACTGAGAACCAAACCAAAACCAAGCCACCAAGGAAAACCCCGAGAAGCATCTCCCTCGTCGGAAGGAGATAACTCCACTAATCAAAAGGAGGATCTGGGCCGCTCATAACCGTGAGCACGGCTAGTATACCAGTTTTACACTCTGCAGAGGTTGCACATCTTTACCCACAAGTCGTGAGCTACGCCAGTTGTTCATCACACTTCCTTAGGTGAGATGGCCAGCGACTCACTACGAGGCCTTTACAAAGAATTTCGTTGGTAAGGCGTAACCGCGAGAGTTAGGTCGGCGACGATGGGGCCCACCTCACGGGGGTACAAGCACAGGTACGCAAACCAAGCACAGACCAGCCGGAGGAGCAGGGACCATTGAAGCTTACTGCTCTTGCCCCGCAGGTAAGTTACTCCAAACCAAAAAGATCTAATTATTATGCCAAGTCTATCCCATTCTAGCCTTGTGGTAGCGCTGTTGTCCCAGGTTGTCGCTCTATGAACCGGTCCTTATGGAGAGTGGCCAACCAAGCACTAAGCACCGTGCTGGCCCCCTAAACCATGTTTCTAACAAAAGCCAATTTTAACGAGACGTGACCCACTCAAGCCACACAGAGTGCCACTCTCAGAATTAAGTTCAAGTAAACCATTAATCAAATTAATTAAAAAGGACCAAGGTGTGTTATAGCGCAGCAACCTAGCACAACTAACCAAAATGCAACCCAAAGGTATATATAAAGGATATAAAGTGGCTAGGAAAAACCTTATAGGCATACAGTATTAAAATGCAGTATGAAATTGTATTTAAAGGTGATAGGTTGTTCATGTTACACTTGCCTTCCTCGTACTGCTCTGGCTGCTGCTCAAAGTGCTCGGAAGACGGCTGCTCCGGGTACTGGTACTGGGGCTCCTCAGGTAGCTCAGCGTCTACTCACGAACACATGGCCAAAACAAAGCATGATAATAAGCAGACAAGCAAACTCTAACAAAAGCTAAAGAACAGTACATCAATACATAAAAACAGCGCACAAAACTACTCTAGAACTATTCTACGCATTACAACGATCGCGTGGATATAAAGAACGCTAAAAACGGAGCTAAAACGCGTTTTCTAGGCTAAAAACAAGTTCTAGGGGCTTATTTGTAAGAAAAACTAAGTTCCAGGGACTTTTCTGCTAAAACTGAGGGCCTAAACGTAATAAAACACTAATTCCAGGGTCTAACTCGCAAAAACTACCAGGTTGGACGGCGGGTTCAAAATTAAAGAAACTCAGGGGGCTAAGTGCTAAAAACAGGGCCTCTGCGTAAATATTTTTACACTAAATAGGACTGCGGGTTGAATCAGGGAAAATCCAGGGGCTCTTTAACAAAAAGTCAAGGCGAAGCGGTACGCTCAGATCTGGACCGTCAGATCCAGATCTAGCGGCTAGGATCAAAGGGGGCGCCGTTCTAATCTGGAGCGCCCATCTGAGATCGGGTGGCCAGGGTCTTTTCGGGCGCGCGGGCGGCGGCGCTAACCGCCGGAGCGTGGCTCCGCGGCGGCGAGCTCGCCGGAGTAGGCGAATTCGGCGCTACAGAGCTCGAAACGGGGTGCCGCTTGGCCTGGGAGGAAGCTAGTGGCACGCGTAAACCTCCTATGGGGTTGTTGGGGTTCTGAGAGGCCTAGAGCGGGGAGGTCAAGGGTGGTGGCGGCTCGGCGCGGCGAGGCTTCGCCGGCGCGTGCGTTCGGGCCGAGTTCGTGCCAAACCATGGGTGCAGAAAGAGGAAACAGGTCGGTGTGGTGCTCACCTAGGCTCGAATTGAGCTGTGAAGGCGTGCAGAGACGACGGCGTCGGTGACGAGCGGCGGCGCACCGGCGGTTCTCGGGGAGGTGGCGCCGTAGGGGTCCCCGGGACTCCTGGATCCCCACGGCCGCTTCAGATTTGGGCTGCGAAACAAGGGGAGGGGTCAGCGAGACGCGAGGAAGGCTGGCGGCGCGGAATCGACCGGGCGGAGTCTCTCACCGGTGGCGGGGGCTCTGTTCTGGGCAAGGCGGCGGCGCTAGGGCTTGCGGCGGCCTTTGGCGTGGGGTGAGGGTGCAGGGGGGTGCGGCTTGGGCGTTTAAAGCAGGGAGGCCGGGGATTGCGGGCGCGGTTGGGGAAGGAAACCCCCGGTGGTTTCGCCGGGGATCTCGGCGGGCCGAGCGCAGCCGTTGCGCGAGGTTGAAGGAGAGCCTGGAGGGTGGGGCCAGCGGGTCAGCGAGAGCAGGGTCGGGCGAGCGGGGCGTGCGCTCTGCAGGCGTGCTTGAGCGGGCTGACAGTGGGTCCGGGGGGTCAGCGGGGTGAGGCAAGGGAGCGTGCTCGCGGGCTGAGGAGCGGGGCGAGCGGGGATCGCTGGCTGGACTGGGCCGGAGCGGGTGCGGCGTGGGAGCAGGCCGGGGCGCGCGTATGGACCGGGGTGGGGAGAGGCTGGGCCGCTCGTGAGTGGGCTCGGGGAGAGCCGTTTGGGCCGGGCGAGAGAAGGGAAAGAGGGAGAGGGGGCCGGGCCGGACTGGGCCGCAGGAAAGGAAATGGGCCGTGGGGAAAATGATGGGTTGGGTTGTTTTGGGTTTTTCTTTCTAATTTCTATTCCTCTCCTTTCTAAATCTAATTCAAACAAGTTTGAATTCAAATATGAATTTGAATTCAAACCACAATCAAATAAAAGTATGCACCAGCATGAATGCAACACAAAATTTTTAAACCTAGACAAATTTTTAATTACTTGTGAAACAAAATTAAATTAAATGCCAACTAAACACAATAAACCTTAGAAAATTAAATAAAGCCAATTAAATTTATTACTAAATGCTGATATTTAAATTAGGGTGTTACACGGCCCGGGCCCAGCCGTCAGGCTCGTCCCCTTCCTCGCGCAACGGCCGCGCCCGGTACGCCGAGATTCTCGGCGGGCTTTCCTTCCCGGGCACGCACGCCAAGGGCGCTCCGCCGCCCTATAAATACCGCCCACGACCCCCCTGCGCCTCTCCCAATCCAGCAGAGCGCCGCCGTAAACCCTAGCCGTAGCACCACGCCGCGCAGCTCCGCCGAGCAGAGCAGAGCGCTGCGCCGCCGCGGCCACGCCCCTCCGCCGCACCGGAGCCCCGTCCACGCAGCGTTTCGACTCCTCCGTGACCGCCAAGAGCTTCCCCGAGCCGCTGCCCTCCGCTACAACCCCTGCAGCGACCTTCTCCGCGAGCGCCGCCGCGACTCGCCGCCGGTCTTCGCCGCCGGGCCCCCTGCACGACCCCCACGCTCGATTCGAGCCTCGGTGAGGACCTCCTCTGCTCGCTCTCCCTTCTCGACCTGCTAGAGTAGCCTGTGGCGCACCCCAGCAACCCCTGCACGCGCGCGCCGGCGATGCGCCGCCGCGCAATCCGCCCCTCGCCGTGGCGAGCCCCGCCCAAGCCCGGCCGAGCCCCGCTCTTGCCTCCAGAGGCTTGCGCATGCCTCGTAGATGCCAACCGACCCAAGCCCTGGCCGGATTGACCCCGGGAAGGCCGAGATTGGCCATCTCCGGCCACGCGCCGCCGCGAACAGGGTCGCCGGCGATGTCCCGCCGCCGCCCCATGCACCCAACTGCCCTGCGCCGTCCGATCAGGAACGGGCGCTCAAGATTAGAACTCAGGCCCTTTAGATCTGAGCCACCCGATCCGGATCCAAGCGCTCAGATCTAACCATACCGCTTCAGCCTGTGACATTTGTTAAAGAGCCCCTGCGCTTTAGTGGATTTAACCCGCGGTCCAGCTGTATAGAGAACTAATTCCGGTTTGGTCCTATTTTTAGCACATAACCCCCTGGCCTTTCTGGAAATAGAACCCGCCGTCCTTTGCTGCTAATTTTGCGAGTTAGACCCTGGAGTTAACGTTTAATTGCGTTTAGGCCCTGGATTTTGGCAGAAAAGCCCTGGAACCTCAGTAATTCTTACAAATAAGCCCTTGAACCTTATTTTTAGCCTAGATTACGCGTTTTAGCTCCGTTTTAAGCGTTCTTTATGTCCACGCGATCGTTGTAACCCGTAGAATAGTTCTAGACCAGTTTTTCTTGCTGTTTTTATGTATTGATGTATTGTTCCTTAGTTTTTGTTAGTGTTTGCTCGTATGCTTATTATTGTGCATTGTTTTGGCCATGTGTTCGTGAGTAGACGTTGATCCATCTGAGGAGCCCCAGTACCAGTACCCGGAGCAGCCGTCTTCGGAGCAGTTTGAGCAGCAGCCTGAGCAGTACGAGGAAGGCAAGTGTAACATGAACAACCTATCACTTTTAAATACATTTTCATACTGCATTTAATACTGTATGCCTATAAGGATTTCGTAGCCACCTTATATCCTTTATATATATCCTTTGGGGTTGCATTTTGGTTAGTTGTGCTAGGTGCCGTGCTATAACACTTAATGGTCCTTTTTAATTAATTTGATTAATGGTTTACTTGAACTTAATTCTGAGAGTGGCCCTCTGTGTGACTTGAGTGGCTCACGTCTCGTTAAAATTGGTTTTGTTAGAAACAAGGTTTAGGGGGCCCGTGTAACACCATAATTTAAATTTCAGTATTTATTAATAAATTAATTGCCTTTAGTTAAATTTTCTAAGGTTTATTGTGTTTAGTTGGCATTTAATCTAATTTTTTTTGTTCTTTAATTAATTAAAATTTATCATAGGTTTAAATTTTGTGTTGCATTCATGCTGGTGCATAATTTTATTTGAGTGTGGTTTGAATTCAAATTCAATTTTGAATTCAAACTTTGTTTGAATTAGATTTAGAAAGGAGAAGAGTAGGAAAAGAAATAGAAGAAGAAAAAGGAAAGGAAGCCCAAAACCCAGGAGAACCCCAGCCCAACCCGAAGCCAAACTCAACCCAGCCCGGCCCACTTTTTCCTTTCCCTCCCCGGGCCCGCTCGCGAGCAGCCCAACCCGCTCCCACGCCAAAACCCGCTTCGGCCCAGTCCCGCGTCGCACGTCCCGCCCCGCGGCCTGCCTCCGCCTCGCGCCCGGCCCGCACGCACTCCCCGCCTCACCCGCTGCCAGGCCGGCCCCACTGGCAGGTTCTTCTCCCCCGCGCAGCGCTCGCCGCGCAACGGCCGCGCCCTTCGCCCGCAAATCTCGGCGGGGTTACCATCGGGGCACGCCCTCCCAGGATCCCCGCCGGCATTTATTTAACGCCCCACGACCCCCCCTGCACTCCATCTCCATTCCTCAGCCGCCACCGCAACCCTAGCGCTACACCCGCCCCTGCTCCACCACACAGGAGCCCGCCGCCGCAACACGCCGCTGCCGGTGCCGCTCCGGTCGCTACGCCCCATCCTCCAGCACCGCCGGGACCCTCTGCGTCGAGCCACCGGGACCAGAAGCCTCGAGGCGCCCTCCTCCAGATCCCTCCACGAACGCCGCCCGCCTCCACCGCCGGAGCTCGACGCCTACGCCCCGCACGACACCCCCAGCTCAAATTAGAGCCTCTGTAAGCCCTTTCCCGACCTATTGTCCCGGTTGCACCTTGGATTATGCTCTGATTCATGCAAACGCGGGCGCGCCGGTGAGCTCCGCCGCGCAGAGCCGCCTTTGCTGCCGCGCAAGCCGTTCCGCGCCCCGAACCGCCTCCCTGTTGCCTCCTGTGGGTGACGCATGCCGTGGTGGTGCCCCACGGCCAAACCCCGGCCCAAACCAAGCCCCGGAACCCCCAAAACGCCGAAGTCCGGCGAGGTTTCCGCGCAGCGCCGCCGCGGGACTTGGGTCTCCGGCGACTCAGCGCCGCCCCACGCGGCCCAAGTCCTGAGCCACCCGATCTAAAACGGACGATCCAGATTAGATCTTGCCCCATTTAGATCTGAGCCGCCAGATCTGAATCCAACGGATCAGATCTGAGGATACCCCTTCGGCTTGTCACTTTTGCTAAAGAGACCCCCGGTTCTGTTGAAATCAACCCGCAGTCCAGCCCTTTTGAAAAATATTTACGTAGAGGTCCTAGTTTTAACGTTTTAGCCCCTGAGTTTTACCAGTTTTGAACCCGCCGTCCACCCTTGGCGTTTTTGCACGCTAGACCCTGGAACTAAGGTTTATTTACGTGTTAGCCCTCAGTTTTAGCAGAAAAGTCCCTGAAACTTCAGTTTTCTTACAAATAAGCCCCTAGAACTTGTTTTTGGCCTAGTTTATGCGTTTTAGCTCCGTTTTTAGCGTTCTTTATATCCACGCGATCGTTGTAACGCGTAGAATAGTTTTAGAGTAGTTTAGTGTGCTGTTTTTTATGTATTGATGTACTGTTTCTTAGTTTTTGTTAATGTTTGTTGGTATGCTTATTTTTCGTGCATTGTTTTGGCCATGTGTTCGTGAGTAGACGCTGATCTATCTGAGGAGCCCCAGTACCAGTACCCGGAGCAGCCGTCTTCGGATCAGTTTGAGCAGCAGCCAGAGCAGTACGAGGAAGGCAAGTATAACATGAACAACCTATCACTTTAAATACAATTTCATACTGCATTTTAATACTGTATGCCTATAAGGATTTCCTAGCCACTTTATATCCTTTATATATACCTTTGGGTTGCATTTTGGTTAGTTGTGCTAGGTTGCTGCGCTATAACACACCTTGGTCCTTTTTAATTAATTTGATTAATGGTTTACTTGAACTTAATTCTGAGAGTGGCACTCTGTGTGGCTTGAGTGGCTCACGTCTCGTTAAAATTGGCTTTTGTTAGAAACATGGTTTAGGGGGCCAGCACGGTGCTTAGTGCTTGGTTGGCCACTCTCCATAAGGACCGGTTCATAGAGCGACAACCTGGGACAACAGCGCTACCACAAGGCTAGAATGGGATAGACTTGGCGTAATAATTAGATCTTTTTGGTTTGGAGTAACTTACCTGCGGGGCAAGAGTAGTAAGCTTCAATGGTCCTTGCTCCTCCGGCTTGGTCTGTGCTTGGATTGCGCTCCTGTGCTTGTACCCCCGGAGGTGGGCCCCATCGTCGCCGACCTAACTCTCGCGGTTACGCCTTACCAACGAGATTCTTTTTAAAGGCCTCGTAGTGAGTCGCTGGCCATCTCACCTAAGGAAGTGTGATGAACAACTGGCTTAGCTCACGACTTGTGGGTAAAGATGTGCAACCTCTGCAGAGTGTAAAACTGGTATACTAGCCGTGCTCACGGTTATGAGCGGCCCAGATCCTCCTTTTGATTAGTGAAGTTATCTCCTTCCGACGAGGGAGGTGCTTCTCGGGGTTACCTTGGTGGCTTGGTCGTGGTTTGGTTCTCAGTAGTAGTATAATTAATTCTGATTAATTACTATGTAACTGGGTTAATGGTAATTCATCAACTCGTAGTAAATAGCTTTAATAAAATTTTGCCAACACTTAAAAGCTAATGCAGTTGAGTCAGCCAGCCTAGAGCCTCATAGTTTGTGTTATACTTGTTGAGTACAAGTTGTGTACTCACTCTTGCCTCTTCTCTACTTTTTCCTCTTGGCTACGCTACTGCTGCTCAGTTCCTGCCGACACGAGGGAGTTCGTCCAGCGCTACCAGGACTACGAGGACTTCTAGGTGCTTCGTCTCCCAGTCGACGTCCCTGTGGCGCCCCGCTTCAGCTTCAGAGAGCTTTATTCGTATTTTGTACTTCGCTTCCGCTGTATCAGACATTTTGTCATTATTGTAATAAATAACATTCGTATTTCGATTTATTATGTCTTATTCGTCATATGTGCTATGATATACTGTTCATTCTGTTGTATATACGTGTGACTTGATCCTGGCACGTATATGATTGCTCGGTTTATGTTCTTTTATAAACCGGGTGTTACAGAGTGGTATCAGAGCCGTATCGACTGTAGGACGAAGCCTAGATGGAACTGGTCGAGTTTTAGGACTTCTTCTCTTCAATCCTTGCCTGCTGAAATTATTTTACTATTATACCCCTTGACTTCTTTGACTTTTTACCCTTCTTGCCTTGATTTCTCTCTCTGGAGAATAGTTTCGTAGATTTTGGCCTGAATCAGTCATCTGACCACCATGAGCATAGCTAGGTGACCTTTTATAATAATACGATAGCACGTTCTGCGACGCGTTGTGTTAGTCGAGTCTTTTGCTAAACTCGGCTAAGTTGTGAAAATTGTCTGCTTGTTATTATGCTACATGCTTGATTTGGATTTTTGACTGATTGCATAGCTTAGTAGTTTAAATTGGTATAAAGAAAATCACTCAGATGTAAAGTTAACTAATTAATAAAATGAGTTAGATCGTTGGGGGTAAAACAGTCCACTCTATCCTGTCTACTTTATCATGGCTGAGTCTTTTTCCGCAAAGAGTTATCATAACCATCTGAGTTTATTCCTGCAATATCCTTACTTGTGGAATCTTTTGTTCAAATCAGATGGTGAACACCAGGAGCACCGGTTCCGGTTCTGGCCAGCAGCAGGGTCAGAACAACCAGGGTACTGGGATCCCGATGCCTCCGCCCTTGACTCCGGAGCAGTACTTCCAGCTCCAGATGCAGATGATGGCTACCCTGAACAACACTGTTCAGGCTCTTCAGCACGCTCACACTCAGCCTCCGCCTCCTCCACCACCGCAGCCTCGCGACAGGCGTGCTGAGTTCCTGAGGGGTCACCCGCCGACGTTCTCTCACACGTCCGACCCTCTTCAGGCTGACGACTGGCTCCGTGCAGTGGAGCGTCAGTTGGACATCGCCCAGTGCGATGATCGTGAGCGCGTCTTGTACGCAGCAGGACAGCTGCGAGGGGCAGCTTTGGACTGGTGGGAGTCCCACCCAGTTCACGACCGCGAGGCTCTCACCTGGCTCCAGTTCAGGGAGCGTTTCCGTAGCCACAACGTCCCCGCGGGCGTTATGAAGATGAAACAGAAGGAGTTCCTTGCACTGAAGCAGGTAATCTTAAATATAATCATTCAGCGGTTTCTTTTGAGCTAATGCCCCTTGTTCCATCCTTATGAATCTTGAGTTAATCTTCCGATATCTATCTGTCTTTGTGAATTCAGGGGACTATGTCAGTCACGGAGTATCGTGATCGCTTTCTTCAGCTGGCTCGCTACGCCCCTGCCGAGGTTGCGGATGACCGCAAGAAGCAGGAGCACTTCATGGAGGGTCTTGAGGACTACCTCTAGTACGCGCTGCTCAACCTCCGCTTCGACGACTTCAACCACCTGGTTGACAGCGCGCTCAACACTGAGCGCAAGCACTTGGAGATGGAGGACAAGATGAGGAAGGTTGTCCCCGTTGCTTCCGGCAGCAACACTCGTCCTCGACTCCAGCAGCCTCAGTACTGGCCTCCTCAGCAGTACCAGCAGAGGCCACCGCAGCAGTACCCGCCTCGACAGCAGCAGGCAGGTCAGGGCCCGAGGTTACCGGCACCTCCGGCTCGTGCTGCTCCACCGGCACTGCAGGCTCCACGTCCGGCAGCTCCTACCGGACAGCAGGCTCAGGGACCCCCTCGCACCTGCTTTCACTGCGGCCAGCCAGGGCACTACGCCAACGCTTGCCCCCGGAAGGCGCAGGCGGGACAGCAGGGGCGCCCAGCTCAGCCCAGGGCGCCACTTCAGCGCCGAGTGAACCACGTGACGGCCGAGTCAGCGGCCGAGGCTCCCAACGTGGTTATTGGTACGTTCATGGTTAATTCATATCCAGCTACAGTGCTTTTTGATACTGGTGCTACGCATTCCTTCATTACTCAGTCTTTTGTCGAGCATCATGGTATTCATACTAGCACATTAAAGAGGTGCCTGTTAGTATCTTCACCGGGAGGACAGTTGAGGTCTCACACTTACTGCCCGAGAGTCAGTGTTTCTTTGAGGGGAGTAGAGTTCTGTACTGATCAGATGGTGCTAGACACCAAGGGCATTGATGTCATTCTGGGAATGGAGACTCTGGCCAAGTGGGGAGTTCGGATAGATTGTGCTCAGAGGACAGTCTTGCTATCAGCTTCCAGTGGCCAAGAGGTTGTTATCAGTGCAGTAGAGCCTTCTGGATTTCTTCATCAGATGGAGGCTAGACCCACGGACGGTATTCGCGTGGTGTCTGAATTCCCGGATGTCTTTCCGGATGATCTGCCAGGTATGCCGCCTGAACGCGCCATTGAGTTTTGTATTGATCTCTTGCCTGGCACAGCTCCTATTGCAAAGCGTCCCTACCGTATGGCACCTATAGAGCATGAAGAAGTTAAGAAGACTATTGATGAGTTGCTAGCCAAGGGCTATATCCGTCGCAGCTTCTCTCCTTGGGCTTTTCCATTGCTGCTAGTAGATAAGAAGGATGGCTCGAAGAGGATGTGTGTGGATTATCGGGAGCTGAATGCAGTCACTATCAAGAACAAGCATCCACTGCCCCGTATTGAGGATCTCTTCGATTTGCTTCGAGGTGCTCGTATATTCTCGAAGATTGATCTTCGTTCGGGATATTTTCAGCTGAGGATCCATCCTGGGGATATTCCGAAGACGGCATTCACCTGCAAGTACGGGCTATATGAGTATACAGTCATGTCCTTCGGCTTGACTAATGCCCCGGCTTTCTTCATGCATCTGATGAACATGGTCTTCATGGATTATCTGGATGTCTTCGTGGTGATTTTCATTGATGATATTCTGATCTTCTCCAAGACAGAAGAAGAGCATGAGGAGCATCTGAGACTTGTATTGCAGAGATTGAGAGAGCATCAGTTGTATGCCAAGTTCAGCAAGTGCGAGTTCTGGATTGACGAGGTTCCATTCCTCGGTCATGTTATCTCTCAGGGAGGCATTGCTGTTGATCCGAGCAAGGTGAAGGATGTGCTCGAGTGGGAGACACCGCAGACAGTGAAGGAAGTCAGATCTTTCTTGGGCTTAGCAGGATATTATCGGAGGTTCATTGAGAATTTCTCCAAGATCGCGAAGCCTTTGACTTCTTTGCTAGAGAAGAATGTGGCATTCATATGGACTGATGAGCGTCAGATGGCCTTTGATGAGTTGAAGAAAAGGTTGACTACGGCGCCAGTCCTGACTCTGCCAGACCAGACGAAGAGGTTCACAGTATATTGTGATGCTTCGAAGGATGGTCTTGGGTGTGTTCTGATGCAGGAGCGCAGAGTGATAGCTTATGCTTCACGGCAGTTACGTCGGCATGAGCTGAACTATCCTACTCATGATCTTGAGTTAGCCGCAGTTGTGCATGCTCTGAAAATTTGGAGGCATTACTTGTATGGGCAGCGGTGTGATATCTACACTGATCACAAGAGCCTCAAGTATATTTTTACGCAGAATGAGCTGAACATGCGGCAGAGAAGATGGCTAGAGTTGGTCAAGGACTATGATCTGGAGATTCACTATCATCCGGGCAAGGCCAATGTTGTAGCAGATGCTCTGAGCAGAAGAAGTTATGTCAACATGGCCGTGGCTTTTCAGATGCCTCCAGAGTTATGCGAGGAGTTCGAGCAGTTAAGTCTGGGCTTCTTGCATCATACCTCCAGTGCAGCATTTGAGGCAGTACCGACTCTAGAGGCAGAGATCAGGCAGCATCAGAAAGATGATGAGAAGCTGCAGGAGATTCGTGAGTTGCTCAGAAAGGGCAAGGCTCCTCATTTTAGAGAGGATGATCAGGGTACCTTGTGGTACAAGAACCGGATCTGTGTGCCAGATGTGAAGGATCTACGGAAGTTGATTCTGAGTGAGGCCCATGATACAGCATACTCTATTCATCCGGGCAGCACGAAGATGTATTATGATCTGAAGGAACGTTTCTGGTGGTATGGGATGAAGCGTTCAGTGGCAGAGTACGTGGCTATTTGTGACACTTGTCAGCGTGTCAAGGCTGAGCATCAGAGGCCAGCAGGTCTATTACAGCCTTTGAAGATTCCAGAGTGGAAATGGGAGGAAATCACTATGGACTTCATTGTTGGATTGCCTCATACTCAGAAAGGGTACAACTCCATTTGGGTAGTAGTGGATCGTCTGACGAAGGTTGCTCACTTCATTCCAGTGAACACTACTTACTCCGGTGCTAGACTTGCAGAGTTGTACATCTCTCGGATTGTCTGCTTGCATGGTGTACCCAAGAAGATCATATCTGACAGAGGGTCTCAGTTCACTTCTCGGTTCTGGGAGCAGCTTCATGATTCTTTGGATACGAAGCTGCGATTCAGTACGGCTTATCACCCTCAGACAGATGGGCAGACAGAGAGAACCAACCAAGTGTTGGAGGATATGCTGAGAGCTTGTGCTATTCAGTATGGTACTAGTTGGGATAAGTGCCTGTCATTTGCTGAGTTCTCATATAACAACAGCTATCAGGCCAGTCTAAAGAAGTCTCCCTTTGAGGCATTGTATGGCAGAAAGTGCAGGACTCCTCTCTATTGGGATCAGGTTGGTGAAAAGCAGCTCTTCGACCCTGAGATCATAGATGATGCAGAGCAGATGGTTCAGGCTGTGCGAGAAAATCTGAGGATTGCACAGAGCAGACAGAAGAGCTATGCTGATGGCAAACGGAGAGATCTGACTTTCAGTGTTGGTGATTATGTATATCTGAAGGTGTCTCCGATGAGAGGAATCCGCAGATTTAATGTCAAAGGGAAGTTAGCACCTCGTTATGTGGGGCCATTCAAGGTGCTAGAGCGGAAAGGCGAAGTTGCTTATCGCCTGGAGTTACCTCTCAGTCTCTCAGGAGTTCATGATGTCTTCCATATATCTCAGCTGAAGAGATGTCTGCGAGTACCCGAGGAGCAGGCACCCCTGGATGGAGTCGATGTCCAGGAAGATCTGACCTATACTGAGCATCCGGTGAAAATCCTGGAGACATCAGAGAGGGTTACTCGGAACAAGCGCATCAAGATGTGCAGAGTTCAGTGGAGTCATCACAGTGAAGCTGAGGCTACTTGGGAGCGAGAAGATGAGTTGAAGAAGACATATCCAGATCTCTTTGCTAGCCAGCCCAGCTAAATCTCGGGACGAGATTTCTTTAAGGGGGTAGGGTATGTAACACCATAATTTAAATTTCAGTATTTATTAATAAATTAATTGGCTTTAGTTAAATTTTCTAAGGTTTATTGTGTTTAGTTGGCATTTAATCTAATTTTTTTTGTTCCTTAATTAATTAAAATTTATCATAGGTTTAAATTTTGTGTTGCATTCATGCTGGTGCATAATTTTATTTGAGTGTGGTTTGAATTCAAATTCAATTTTGAATTCAAACTTTGTTTGAATTAGATTTAGAAAGGAAAAGAGTAGGAAAAGAAATAGAAGAAGAAAAAGGAAAGGAAGCCCAAAACCCAGGAGAACCCCAGCCCAACCCGAAGCCAAACTCAACCTAGCCCGGCCCACTTTTTCCTTTCCCTCCCCGGGCCCGCTCGCGAGCAGCCCAACCCGCTCCCACGCCAAAACCCGCTTCGGCCCAGTCCCGCGTCGCACGGCCCGCCCCGCGGCCTGCCTCCGCCTCGCGCCCGGCCCGCACGCACTCCCCGCCTCACCCGCTGCCAGGCCGGCCCCACTGGCAGGTTCTTCTCCCCCGCGCAGCGCTCGCCGCGCAACGGCCGCGCCCTTCGCCCGCAAATCTCGGCGGGGTTACCATCGGGGCACGCCCTCCCAGGATCCCCGCCGGCATTTATTTAACGCCCCACGACCCCCCCTGCACTCCATCTCCATTCCTCAGCTGCCACCGCAACCCTAGCGCTACACCCGCCCCTGCTCCACCACACAGGAGCCCGCCGCCGCAACACGCCACTGCCGGTGCCGCTCCGGTCGCTACGCCCCATCCTCCAGCACCGCCGGGACCCTCTGCGTCGAGCCACCGGGACCAGAAGCCTCGAGGCGCCCTCCTCCAGATCCCTCCACGAACGCCGCCCGCCTCCACCGCCGGAGCTCGACGCCTACGCCCCGCACGACACCCCCAGCTCAAATTAGAGCCTCTGTAAGCCCTTTCCCGACCTATTGTCCCGGTTGCACCTTGGATTATGCTCTGATTCATGCAAACGCGGGCGCGCCGGTGAGCTCCGCCGCGCAGAGCCGCCTTTGCTGCCGCGCAAGCCGTTCCGCGCCCCGAACCGCCTCCCTGTTGCCTCCTGTGGGTGACGCATGCCGTGGTGGTGCCCCACGGCCAAACCCCGGCCCAAACCAAGCCCCGGAACCCCCAAAACGCCGAAGTCCGGCGAGGTTTCCGCGCAGCGCCGCCGCGGGACTTGGGTCTCCGGCGACTCAGCGCCGCCCCACGCGGCCCAAGTCCTGAGCCACCCGATCTAAAACGGACGATCCAGATTAGATCTTGCCCCATTTAGATCTGAGCCGCCAGATCTGAATCCAACGGATCAGATCTGAGGATACCCCTTCGGCTTGTCACTTTTGCTAAAGAGACCCCCGATCCTGTTGAAATCAACCCGCAGTCCAGCCCTTTTGAAAAATATTTACGTAGAGGTCCTAGTTTTAACGTTTTAGCCCCTGAGTTTTACCAGTTTTGAACCCGCCGTCCACCCTTGGCGTTTTTGCACGCTAGACCCTGGAACTAAGGTTTATTTACGTGTTAGCCCTCAGTTTTAGCAGAAAAGTCCCTGAAACTTCAGTTTTCTTACAAATAAGCCCCTAGAACTTGTTTTTGGCCTAGTTTATGCGTTTTAGCTCCGTTTTTAGCGTTCTTTATATCCACGCGATCGTTGTAACGCGTAGAATAGTTTTAGAGTAGTTTAGTGTGCTGTTTTTTATGTATTGATGTACTGTTTCTTAGTTTTTGTTAATGTTTGTTGGTATGCTTATTTTTCGTGCATTGTTTTGGCCATGTGTTCGTGAGTAGACGCTGATCTATCTGAGGAGCCCCAGTACCAGTACCCGGAGCAGCCGTCTTCGGATCAGTTTGAGCAGCAGCCAGAGCAGTACGAGGAAGGCAAGTATAACATGAACAACCTATCACTTTAAATACAATTTCATACTGCATTTTAATACTGTATGCCTATAAGGATTTCCTAGCCACTTTATATCCTTTATATATACCTTTGGGTTGCATTTTGGTTAGTTGTGCTAGGTTGCTGCGCTATAACACACCTTGGTCCTTTTTAATTAATTTGATTAATGGTTTACTTGAACTTAATTCTGAGAGTGGCACTCTGTGTGGCTTGAGTGGCTCACGTCTCGTTAAAATTGGCTTTTGTTAGAAACATGGTTTAGGGGGGCAGCACGGTGCTTAGTGCTTGGTTGGCCACTCTCCATAAGGACCGGTTCATAGAGCGACAACCTGGGTGTAACACCCGGTTTATAAAAGAACATAAACCGAGCAATCATATACGTGCCAGGATCAGGTCACACGTATATACAACAGAATGAACAGTATATCATAGCACATATCACGTAAAAAGATATAATAAAGCGAATACGAATGTTATTTATTACATTAATGACAAAATGTCTGATACAGCGGAAGCGAAGTACAAAATACGGTAAAAGCTCTCCGAAGCTGAAGCAGGGCGCCACAGGGACGTCGACTGGGAGACGAAGCACCTAGAAGTCCTCGTAGTCCTGGAAGCGCTGAGCGAACTCCCTCGCGTCGGCAGGAACTGAGCAGCAGTAGCGTAGCCAAGAGGAAAAAGTAGAGAAGAGGCAAGGGTGAGTACACAACTTGTACTCAACAAGTATAACACAAACTATGAGGCTCTAGGCTGGCTGACTCAACTGCATTAGCTTTTAAATGTTGGCAAAGTTTTATTAAAGCTATTTACTACGAGTTGATGAATTACCATTAACCCAGTTACATAGTAATTAATCAAGTTTATTCATGTTACTACTGAGAACCAAAACCAAGACCAAGCCACCAAGGAAAACCCCGAGAAGCACCTCCCTCGTCGGAAGGAGATAACTTCACTAATCAAAAGGAGGATCTGGGCCGCTCATAACCGTGAGCACGGCTAGTATACCAGTTTTACACTCTGCAGAGGTTGCACATCTTTACCCACAAGTCGTGAGCTACGCCAGTTGTTCATCACACTTCCTTAGGTGAGATGGCCAGCGACTCACTACGAGGCCTTTAAAAAGAATCTCGTTGGTAAGGCGTAACCGCGAGAGTTAGGTCGGCGACGATGGGGCCCACCTCCGGGGGTACAAGCACAGGAGCGCAATCCAAGCACAGACCAAGCCGGAGGAGCAGGGACCATTGAAGCTTACTACTCTTGCCCCGCAGGTAAGTTACTCCAAACCAAAAAGATCTAGTTATTACGCCAAGTCTATCCCATTCTAGCCTTGTGGTAGCGCTGTTGTCCCAGGTTGTCGCTCTATGAACCGGTCCTTATGGAGAGTGGCCAACCAGGCAGTAAGCACCGTGCTGGCCCCCTAAACCATGTTTCTAAAAAAAACATCTTTTAACGAGAAGTGAGCCACTCAAGCCACACAGAGTGCCACTCTCAGAATTAAGTTCAAGTAAAACATTAATCAAATTAATTAAAAAGGACCAGAGTGTGTTATAGCGCAGCAACCTAGCACAACTAACCATAATGCAACCCAAAGGTATAAATAAAGGATATAAAGTGGCTAGGAAAGTCCTTATAGGCATACAGTATTGAAATGCAGTATGAAAATGTATTTAAAGATGATAGGTTGTTCATGTTATACTTGCCTTCCTCGTACTGCTCCTGCTGCTGCTCAAAATGCTCGGAAGACGGCTGCTGCTCCGGGTACTGGTACTGAGGCTCCTCAGATGGATCAACGTCTACTCACGAACACATGGCCAAAACAATGCACAAAAATAAGCATACAAGCAAACATTAACAAAAACTAAGAAACAGTACATCAATACATAAAAACAGCGCACAAAACTACTCTAGAACTATTCTACGCGTTACAACGATCGCGTGGATATAAAGAACGCTAAAATCGGAGCTAAAACGCATAAACTAGGCCAAAAACAAGGTTCAGGGGCTTATTTGTAAGAAAACTGAAGTTTCAGGGGCTTTTCTACAAAAACCAGGGGCTGAAACGTAAATACTGAAAAGATCTAGGGGCTAACACGCAAAAGGACTAAGCCTGGATGGCGGGTTCAAATTCTAGGAAGCTCAGGGGTGTTCTTGCAAAGTTTTGGGCCTATCTGCGATTATTTTTCAAAATAGGTGGACTGCGGGTTGATTCTGGGAGAACTGGGGGGTTCTTTAACAAAATTGCCACAGCGAAACGGTATCCTAGGATATTGGCCGTTGGATCGCGATCTGGCGGCCTGGATCTGAATGGGGGTTGATCTAATCGTGGCCATCGCTTTTGGATCCGACGGCTGAGAACAGAAGGGCGCGCGGGCGGCGGCGGAGCTCGCCGGAGCTCTGCTCCGCGGCGGCAAGCTCGACGGGGAAGGCCAAAACGGCGCTCCAGGGGTCACTTCGGGCCGGGTTTTGGTCGTGGGGCAAGCCCGTGGCATGCGTAATGCACACATGCGCTCAGAGCAGTGGATTGGGGTTCGAAACGGCGTGTGTGGCGGCGGTGGCGGGTGTGCACGGCGGAGCATCGCCGGCGAACGGGGTTCTGGGGGTGCTGGGGCTTCGGATCCACAAAAACTAGTGCCAAAAGAGAGAACGGACCGAGGCGTGGCTCACCGAGGGCGCGGGGTGGACGGATCCGTAGCGGGGAGGGGTCGGCGGCGAGTTTGGCGGCGGCGCAGAGGCGGCGCTTGAGGAGGGGTTGAAGGAGGGCGCTCCCGAGCTTCTGGACGGCGCGGACCCACTCGGGGCGAGGCTGCGGAGCAAACCAAGGGGTCAGGACGGGTCAAGGACCACCGGCGGCGAGAAATCGAAAGGCGGGTTACTCACCGGCGTTCGGCCCTTGGCGGAAATTCCGGCGCTGTAAAGGTTGTGGTCGAGGTTAGAGGGCTAGAGGCGAAGCCTGGACTCGGGGCGGAGTTCTGGGAGAGCTTGGCAGGGGTGGTGGCGCGGCAAGGCGACGTGGCCGCGGCGGCGCGGTGCTCTGCGTCGGGCGGAGGTCGCGGGGTTGGCGCTGGGGCGTAGGGGTGGCGGCTGTGTGGGGAGATGGGGCGCTGGGGAGGGCCAGGGCGGTTTAAGAAGGGAGGGCCGGTCTCGGCGTGCGGGATTCGGGCGCGGGGTTCGCCGGGGATCGCGGCGGTTTCCGTTGGCGCGCGCGAAGGAGACGGGGAAGATAGAGCTGACGAGGGGGGCCCGGGTGTCAGCGGGGTGAGGCGGGGGAGAGGCGACGCGCTGGCGGCGAGCGGCTGCGGTGCGGGCCTGCTGAGCGCTCGCGGTGGCTGGGCCGAGCGCGAGCGGACCGGGGGGAAGAAGGGTGATGGGCCGCGGGCGTGGGCCGCAGCGCGAAGGCAGGCCGTGGGGGCGGGCCGTGCGGGGGAGTCTGGGCCGAAGTGGCCCGCGGGAAGGGAGAGGGAGGATGGGCTTGAGCTGGTGGGTTTTTGGGCCGGGTTAGAGTGGGGTTTGGGTTTGGTTGAGGGTTTTGTTTTCTATTTCTATTTTCTCTTTCTTTTCTATTTCTAAACCAATCAAAGTTTGAATTCAAATAAAATTTGAATTCACCCACACTCAAACAAAATTATGCACCAGCATGAATGCAACAAAAGGTTTAAACCTATGATAAATTTTAATTAATTAGGGACAAAAATTAGATTAAATGCCAACTAAACACAATAAACCTTAAAAAATTTAACTAAAGCCAATTAATTTATTAATAAATACTGAAATTTAAAATTAGGGTGTTACATACCCTACCCCCTTAAAGAAATCTCGTCCCGAGATTTAGCTGGGCTGGCTAGCAAAGAGATCTGGGTATGTCTTCTTCAACTCATCTTCTCGCTCCCATGTAGCCTCAGCTTCACTGTGATGACTCCACTGAACTCTGCACATCTTGATGCGCTTGTTCCGAGTAACCCTCTCTGACGTCTCCAGAATCTTCACCGGATGCTCAGTATAAGTCAGATCCTCCTGGACATCTACTCCATCCAGGGGTGCCTGCTCCTCGGGTACTCGCAAACACCTCTTCAGCTGAGATATATGAAAAACATCATGAACTCCTGAGAGACTGAGAGGTAACTCCAGGCGATAAGCAACTTCGCCTTTCCGCTCTAGCACCTTGAATGGCCCCACATACCGAGGTGCTAACTTCCCTTTGACATTGAATCTGCGGATTCCTCTCATCGGAGACACCTTCAGGTATACATAATCACCGACACTGAAAGTCAGGTCTCTCCGTTTGCCGTCTGCATAGCTCTTCTGTCTGCTCTGTGCAATCCTCAGATTTTCTCGCACTGCCTGAACCATCTGCTCTGCATCATCTATGATCTCAGGACCGAAGAGCTGCTTTTCACCAATCTGATCCCAATAGAGAGGAGTCCTGCATTTTCTGCCATACAATGCCTCAAAGGGTGACTTCTTCAGACTGGCCTGATAGCTGTTGTTATATGAGAACTCAGCAAATGACAGGCACTTATCCCAACTAGTACCATACTGAATAGCACAAGCTCTCAGCATATCCTCCAACACTTGGTTGGTTCTCTCTGTCTGTCCATCTGTCTGAGGGTGATAAGCCGTACTGAATCGCAGCTTCGTATCCAACGAATCATGGAGCTGCTCCCAGAAACGAGAAGTGAACTGAGACCCTCTGTCAGATACGATCTTCTTGGGCACACCATGCAAGCAGACAATCCGAGAGATGTACAACTCCGCAAGTCTGGCACCGGAGTAAGTAGTGTTCACTGGTATGAAGTGAGCAACCTTCGTCAGGCGATCCACTACTACCCAAATAGAGTTGTACCCTTTCTGAGTACGAGGCAATCCAACAATGAAGTCCATAGTGATTTCTTCCCATTTCCACTCTGGAATCTTCAAAGGCTGCAATAGACCTGCTGGCCTCTGATGCTCAGCCTTGACACGCTGACAGGTGTCACAAATAGCCACGTACTCTGCCACTGAACGCTTCATCCCATACCACCAGAAACGTTCCTTCAGATCATAATACATCTTCGTGCTGCCCGGATGAATAGAGTAAGCTGTATCATGGGCCTCACTCAGAATCAACTTCCGTAGATCCTTCACATCTGGCACACAGATCCGGTTCTTGTACCACAAGGTACCCTGATCATCCTCTCTGAAATGAGGAGCCTTGCCCTTCTTGAGCAACTCACGAATCTCCTGCAGCTTCTCATCATCTTTCTGATGCTGCCTGATCTCTGACTCTAGAGTCGGTACTGCCTCGAATGCTGCACTCGAAGTATGATGCAAGAAGCCCAGACTCAACTGCTCGAACTCCTCGCATAACTCTGGAGGCATCTGGAAAGCAACAGCCATGTTGACATAACTCCTTCTGCTCAAAGCATCTGCTACAACATTGGCCTTGCCCGGATGGTAGTGAATCTCCAGATCATAATCCTTGACCAACTCTAGCCATCTTCTCTGCCGCATATTCAGCTCATTCTGCGTGAAAATATACTTGAGGCTCTTGTGATCAGTGTAGATATCACATCGCTGCCCATACAAGTAATGCCTCCAAATCTTCAGAGCATGCACAACTGCGGCTAACTCAAGATCATGAGTAGGATAATTCAGCTCATGCCGGCGTAACTGCCGTGAAGCATAAGCTATCACTCTGCCCTCCTGCATCAGAACACACCCAAGACCATCCTTCGAAGCATCACAATATACGGTGAACCTCTTCGTCTGGTCCGGTAGAGTCAGGACTGGCGCCGTAGTCAACCTCTTCTTCAGCTCATCAAAGGCCATCTGACGCTCATCAGTCCATACGAAAGCCACATTCTTCTCCAGCAAAGAAGTCAAAGGCTTCGCGATCTTGGAGAAATTCTCAATGAACCTCCGATAATATCCGGCTAAGCCCAAGAATGACCTGACTTCCTTTACTGTCTGCGGTGTCTCCCACTCGAGCACATCCTTCACCTTGCTCGGATCAACAGCAATGCCTCCCTGAGAGATAACATGACCGAGGAATGGCACCTCGTCAATCCAGAACTCGCACTTGCTGAACTTGGCATACAGCTGATGCTCTCTCAATCTCTGCAACACGAGCCTCAAATGCTCCTCATGCTCTTCTTCTGTCTTGGAGAAGATCAGAATATCATCAATGAAAATCACCACGAAGACATCCAGATAATCCATGAAAACCATGTTCATCAGGTGCATGAAGAAAGCCGGAGCATTAGTCAAGCCGAAGGACATGACCGTATACTCATATAGCCCGTACTTGCAGGTGAATGCCGTCTTCGGAATATCCCCAGGACGGATCCTCAGCTGAAAATATCCCGAACGAAGATCAATCTTCGAGAATATACGAGCACCTCGAAGCAGATCGAAGAGATCCTCAATACGGGGCAATGGATGCTTGTTCTTGATAGTGACTGCATTCAGCTCACGATAATCCACACACATCCTCTTCGAGCCATCCTTCTTATCTACCAGCAACAATGGAAAAGCCCAAGGAGAGAAGCTGCGACGGATATAGCCCTTGGCTAGCAACTCATCAATAGTCTTCTTAACTTCTTCATGCTCTATAGGTGCCATACGGTAGGGCCGCTTTGCAATAGGAGCTGTGCCAGGCAAGAGATCAATACAAAACTCAATGGCGCGTTCAGGCGGCATACCTGGCAGATCATCCGGAAAGACATCCGGGAATTCAGACACCACGCGAATACCGTCCGTGGGTCTAGCCTCCATCTGATGAAGAAATCCAGAAGGCTCTACTGCACTGATAACAACCTCTTGGCCACTGGGAGCTGATAATAAGACTGTCCTCTGAGCACAATCTATCCGAACTCCCCATTTGGCCAGAGTCCCCATTCCCAGAATGACATCAATGCCCTTGGTGTCTAGCACCATCAGATCAGTACAGAACTCTACTCCCCTCAAAGAAACACTGACTCTCGGGCAGTAAGTGTGAGACCTCAACTGTCCTCCCGGTGAAGATACTAACAGGCACCTCTTTAATGTGCTAGTATGAATACCATGATGCTCGACAAAAGACTGAGTAATGAAGGAATGCGTAGCACCAGTATCAAAAAGCACTGTAGCTGGATATGAATTAACCATGAACGTACCAATAACCACGTTGGGAGCCTCGGCCGCTGACTCGGCCGTCACGTGGTTCACCCTGCCCTGTGCTGGCGCCCTGGGCTGAGCTGGGCGCCCCTGCTGTCCCGCCTGCGCCTTCCGGGGGCAAGTGTTGGCGTAGTGCCCCGGCTGGCCGCAGTGATAGCAGACGCGAGGTGCTGGAGCCTGCTGTCCGGTAGGAGCTGTCGGACGTGGAGCCTGTGGTGCCGGTGGAGCTGGTAGAGCAGCACGAGCTGGAGGTGCCGGTAACCTCGGGCCCTGACCTGCCTGCTGCTGTCGAGGCGGGTACTGCTGCGGTGGCCTCTGCTGGTACTGCTGAGGAGGCCGGTACTGCTGCTGGTAATGCTGGGGCGGCTGGAGTCGAGGACGAGTGTTGCTGCCGGAAGCAACGGGGACAACCTTCCTCTTCTTGTCCTCCATCTCCAAGTGCTTACGCTCAGTGTTGAGCGCACTGTCAACCAGATGGTTGAAGTCGTCGAAGCGGAGGTTGAGCAGCGCGTACTGGAGGTAGTCCTCAAGACCCTCCATGAAGTGCTCCTGCTTCTTGCGGTCATCCGCAACCTCGGCAGGGGCGTAGCGTGCCAGCTGAAGAAAACGATCACGATACTCCGTGACCGACATAGTCCCCTGAATTCACAAAGACAGATAGATATCGGAAGATTAACTCAAGATTCATAAGGATAGAACAAGGGAGCATTAGTTCAAAGGAAAACGCTGAATGATTATACTTAAGATTACCTGCTTCAGTGCAAGGAACTCCTTCTGTTTCATCTTCATAACGCCCGCGGGGACGTTGTGGCTGCGGAAGCGCTCCCTGAACTGGAGCCAAGTGAGAGACTCGCGGTCATGGACCGGGTGGGACTCCCACCAGTCCAAAGCTGCCCCTCGCAGCTGTCCTGCTGCGTACAAGACGCGCTCACGATCATCGCACTGGGCGATGTCCAGCTGACGCTCCACTGCACGGAGCCAGTCGTCAGCCTGAAGAGGGTCGGACGTGTGAGAAAACGTCGGCGGGTGACCCCTCAGGAACTCAGCACGCCTGTCGCGAGGCTGCGGCGGTGGAGGAGGCGGAGGCTGAGTGTGAGCGTGCTGAAGAGCCTGAACCGTGTTGTTCAGGGTAGCCATCATCTGCATCTGGAGCTGGAAGTACTGCTCCGGAGTCAAGGGTGGAGGCATCGGGATCCCAGTACCCTGGTTGTTCTGACCCTGCTGCTGGCCAGAACCGGAACCGGTGCTCCTGGTGTTCACCATCTGATTTGAACAAAAGATTTCACGAGTAAGGGTATTGCAGGGATAAATTCAGATGGATATGATAACTCTTTGCGGAAAAAGACTCAGCCATGATAAAGTAGACAGGATAGAGTTGACTGTTTTACCCCCAACGATCTAACTCATTTTATTAATTAGTTAACTTTAACATCTGAGTGATTTTCTTTAAGCAAATTTAAACTACTAAGCTATGCAATCATTCAAAAATCCAAATCAAACATGTAGCATAATAACAGGCAGACAATTTTCACGACTTAGCCGAGTTTAGCAAAAGACTCGACTAACACAACGCGTCGCAGAACGTGCTATCGTGTTATTATAAAAAGGTCACCTAACTAACTCATGGTGGTCAGATGACTGATTCAGGCCAAAATCTACGAAACTATTCCTCAGAGAGAGAAATCAAGGCAAGAAGGGTAAAAAGTCAAAGAAGTCAAGGGGTATAATAGTAAAATAGTTTCAGCAGTCAAGGATTGGAGAGAAAGAGTCCTAAAACTTGACCAGTTCTATCTAGGCTTCGTCCTACAGTCGATATGGCTCTGATACCACTCTGTAACACCCGGTTTATAAAAGAACATAAACCGAGCAATCATATACGTGCCAGGATCAGGTCACACGTATATACAACAGAATGAACAGTATATCATAGCACATATCACGTAAAAAGATATAATAAAGCGAATACGAATGTTATTTATTACATTAATGACAAAATGTCTGATACAGCGGAAGCGAAGTACAAAATACGGTAAAAGCTCTCCGAAGCTGAAGCAGGGCGCCACAGGGACGTCGACTGGGAGACGAAGCACCTAGAAGTCCTCGTAGTCCTGGAAGCGCTGAGCGAACTCCCTCGCGTCGGCAGGAACTGAGCAGCAGTAGCGTAGCCAAGAGGAAAAAGTAGAGAAGAGGCAAGGGTGAGTACACAACTTGTACTCAACAAGTATAACACAAACTATGAGGCTCTAGGCTGGCTGACTCAACTGCATTAGCTTTTAAATGTTGGCAAAGTTTTATTAAAGCTATTTACTACGAGTTGATGAATTACCATTAACCCAGTTACATAGTAATTAATCAAGTTTATTCATGTTACTACTGAGAACCAAAACCAAGACCAAGCCACCAAGGAAAACCCCGAGAAGCACCTCCCTCGTCGGAAGGAGATAACTTCACTAATCAAAAGGAGGATCTGGGCCGCTCATAACCGTGAGCACGGCTAGTATACCAGTTTTACACTCTGCAGAGGTTGCACATCTTTACCCACAAGTCGTGAGCTACGCCAGTTGTTCATCACACTTCCTTAGGTGAGATGGCCAGCGACTCACTACGAGGCCTTTAAAAAGAATCTCGTTGGTAAGGCGTAACCGCGAGAGTTAGGTCGGCGACGATGGGGCCCACCTCCGGGGGTACAAGCACAGGAGCGCAATCCAAGCACAGACCAAGCCGGAGGAGCAGGGACCATTGAAGCTTACTACTCTTGCCCCGCAGGTAAGTTACTCCAAACCAAAAAGATCTAGTTATTACGCCAAGTCTATCCCATTCTAGCCTTGTGGTAGCGCTGTTGTCCCAGGTTGTCGCTCTATGAACCGGTCCTTATGGAGAGTGGCCAACCAGGCAGTAAGCACCGTGCTGGCCCCCTAAACCATGTTTCTAAAAAAAACATCTTTTAACGAGAAGTGAGCCACTCAAGCCACACAGAGTGCCACTCTCAGAATTAAGTTCAAGTAAAACATTAATCAAATTAATTAAAAAGGACCAGAGTGTGTTATAGCGCAGCAACCTAGCACAACTAACCATAATGCAACCCAAAGGTATAAATAAAGGATATAAAGTGGCTAGGAAAGTCCTTATAGGCATACAGTATTGAAATGCAGTATGAAAATGTATTTAAAGATGATAGGTTGTTCATGTTATACTTGCCTTCCTCGTACTGCTCCTGCTGCTGCTCAAAATGCTCGGAAGACGGCTGCTGCTCCGGGTACTGGTACTGAGGCTCCTCAGATGGATCAACGTCTACTCACGAACACATGGCCAAAACAATGCACAAAAATAAGCATACAAGCAAACATTAACAAAAACTAAGAAACAGTACATCAATACATAAAAACAGCGCACAAAACTACTCTAGAACTATTCTACGCGTTACAACGATCGCGTGGATATAAAGAACGCTAAAATCGGAGCTAAAACGCATAAACTAGGCCAAAAACAAGGTTCAGGGGCTTATTTGTAAGAAAACTGAAGTTTCAGGGGCTTTTCTACAAAAACCAGGGGCTGAAACGTAAATACTGAAAAGATCTAGGGGCTAACACGCAAAAGGACTAAGCCTGGACGGCGGGTTCAAATTCTAGGAAGCTCAGGGGTGTTCTTGCAAAGTTTTGGGCCTATCTGCGATTATTTTTCAAAATAGGTGGACTGCGGGTTGATTCTGGGAGAACTGGGGGGTTCTTTAACAAAATTGCCACAGCGAAACGGTATCCTAGGATATTGGCCGTTGGATCGCGATCTGGCGGCCTGGATCTGAATGGGGGTTGATCTAATCGTGGCCATCGCTTTTGGATCCGACGGCTGAGAACAGAAGGGCGCGCGGGCGGCGGCGGAGCTCGCCGGAGCTCTGCTCCGCGGCGGCAAGCTCGACGGGGAAGGCCAAAACGGCGCTCCAGGGGTCACTTCGGGCCGGGTTTTGGTCGTGGGGCAAGCCCGTGGCATGCGTAATGCACACATGCGCTCAGAGCAGTGGATTGGGGTTCGAAACGGCGTGTGTGGCGGCGGTGGCGGGTGTGCACGGCGGAGCATCGCCGGCGAACGGGGTTCTGGGGGTGCTGGGGCTTCGGATCCACAAAAACTAGTGCCAAAAGAGAGAACGGACCGAGGCGTGGCTCACCGAGGGCGCGGGGTGGACGGATCCGTAGCGGGGAGGGGTCGGCGGCGAGTTTGGCGGCGGCGCAGAGGCGGCGCTTGAGGAGGGGTTGAAGGAGGGCGCTCCCGAGCTTCTGGACGGCGCGGACCCACTCGGGGCGAGGCTGCGGAGCAAACCAAGGGGTCAGGACGGGTCAAGGACCACCGGCGGCGAGAAATCGAAAGGCGGGTTACTCACCGGCGTTCGGCCCTTGGCGGAAATTCCGGCGCTGTAAAGGTTGTGGTCGAGGTTAGAGGGCTAGAGGCGAAGCCTGGACTCGGGGCGGAGTTCTGGGAGAGCTTGGCAGGGGTGGTGGCGCGGCAAGGCGACGTGGCCGCGGCGGCGCGGTGCTCTGCGTCGGGCGGAGGTCGCGGGGTTGGCGCTGGGGCGTAGGGGTGGCGGCTGTGTGGGGAGATGGGGCGCTGGGGAGGGCCAGGGCGGTTTAAGAAGGGAGGGCCGGTCTCGGCGTGCGGGATTCGGGCGCGGGGTTCGCCGGGGATCGCGGCGGTTTCCGTTGGCGCGCGCGAAGGAGACGGGGAAGATAGAGCTGACGAGGGGGGCCCGGGTGTCAGCGGGGTGAGGCGGGGGAGAGGCGACGCGCTGGCGGCGAGCGGCTGCGGTGCGGGACTGCTGAGCGCTCGCGGTGGCTGGGCCGAGCGCGAGCGGACCGGGGGGAAGAAGGGTGATGGGCCGCGGGCGTGGGCCGCAGCGCGAAGGCAGGCCGTGGGGGCGGGCCGTGCGGGGGAGTCTGGGCCGAAGTGGCCCGCGGGAAGGGAGAGGGAGGATGGGCTTGAGCTGGTGGGTTTTTGGGCCGGGTTAGAGTGGGGTTTGGGTTTGGTTGAGGGTTTTGTTTTCTATTTCTATTTTCTCTTTCTTTTCTATTTCTAAACCAATCAAAGTTTGAATTCAAATAAAATTTGAATTCACCCACACTCAAACAAAATTATGCACCAGCATGAATGCAACAAAAGGTTTAAACCTATGATAAATTTTAATTAATTAGGGACAAAAATTAGATTAAATGCCAACTAAACACAATAAACCTTAAAAAATTTAACTAAAGCCAATTAATTTATTAATAAATACTGAAATTTAAAATTAGGGTGTTACACTGGGACAACAGCGCTACCACAAGGCTAGAATGGGATAGACTTGGCGTAATAATTAGATCTTTTTGGTTTGGAGTAACTTACCTGCGGGGCAAGAGTAGTAAGCTTCAATGGTCCCTGCTCCTCCGGCTTGGTCTGTGCTTGGATTGCGCTCCTGTGCTTGTACCCCCGGAGGTGGGCCCCATCGTCGCCGACCTAACTCTCGCGGTTACGCCTTACCAACGAGATTCTTTTTAAAGGCCTCGTAGTGAGTCGCTAGCCATCTCACCTAAGGAAGTGTGATGAACAACTGGCTTAGCTCACGACTTGTGGGTAAAGATGTGCAACCTCTGCAGAGTGTAAAACTGGTATACTAGCCGTGCTCACGGTTATGAGCGGCCCAGATCCTCCTTTTGATTAGTGAAGTTATCTCCTTCCGACGAGGGAGGTGCTTCTCGGGGTTACCTTGGTGGCTTGGTCGTGGTTTGGTTCTCAGTAGTAGTATAATTAATTCTGATTAATTACTATGTAACTGGGTTAATGGTAATTCATCAACTCGTAGTAAATAGCTTTAATAAAATTTTGCCAACACTTAAAAGCTAATGCAGTTGAGTCAGCCAGCCTAGAGCCTCATAGTTTGTGTTATACTTGTTGAGTACAAGTTGTGTACTCACTCTTGCCTCTTCTCTACTTTTTCCTCTTGGCTACGCTACTGCTGCTCAGTTCCTGCCGACACGAGGGAGTTCGTCCAGCGCTACCAGGACTACGAGGACTTCTAGGTGCTTCGTCTCCCAGTCGACGTCCCTGTGGCGCCCCGCTTCAGCTTCAGAGAGCTTTATTCGTATTTTGTACTTCGCTTCCGCTGTATCAGACATTTTGTCATTATTGTAATAAATAACATTCGTATTTCGATTTATTATGTCTTATTCGTGATATGTGCTATGATATACTGTTCATTCTATTGTATATACGTGTGACTTGATCCTGGCACGTATATGATTGCTCGGTTTATGTTCTTTTATAAACCGGGTGTTACAGCCAGCACGGTGCTTATTGCTGGGTTGGCCACTCTCCATAAGGACCGGTTCATAGAGCGACAACCTGGGACAACAGCGCTACCACAAGACTGGAATGGGACGGTCTTGGCATAATAATTAGGTCTTTTTGGTTTGGAGTAACTTACCTGCAGGGCAAGGGTGGTAAGCTTCTATGTCCCTCGTACTAAGTGGCCTCGTCTGTGGTATTCTTGACGCCCACTAGACCTGCTACATGGTCGCCGATCCAACCCTCGCGGTTATTCCTTACCAACGAGATTCTTTGTAAAGGCCTCGTAGTGAGTTTGCTAGTCATCTCACCTAAGGAAGTGTGATGAACAACTAGTGTAGCTCACGACTTGTGGGTAAAGATGTGCAACCTCTGCAGAGTGTAAAACTGGTATACTAGCCGTGCTCACGGTTATGAGCGGCCCAGATCCTCCTTTTGATTAGTGGGGTTGTCTCCTTCCGACGAGGGAGGTGCCTCTCGGGGTTACCTTGGTTTGGTTTGGTATGGTTCTCAGTAGTTTCTGAATTAATTCTGATTAATTACTATGTAACTGGGTTAATGGTAATTCATCAACTTGTAGTAAATAGCTTTAATAAAATTTTGCCAAGTCTTAAAAGCTAATGCAGTCAGTCAGCCAACCTAGAGCCTCATAGTTTGTGTTATACTTGTTGAGTACGATTGTGTACTCACTCTTGCCTCTTCTCTACTTTTTCCTCTGGGATACTCTACTGCTGCTCAGTTCCTGCCGACGCGAGGGAGTTCGCTCAGCGCTACCAGGACTACGAGGACTTCTAGGCGTTCGTCTCCCAGTCGACGTCCCTGTGGCGCCCTGCTCAGCTTCGGAGAGTTTTTATCGTACTTGTACTTCGCTTCCGCTGTATCAGACATTTATGTCATTAATGTAATAAATAACATTCGTATTTCGATTTATTATGTCTTATTCGTGATATGTGCTGTGATATACTGTTCATTCTGTTGTATATACGTGTGACTTTGTAACACCCTAATTTAAATCTCAGCATTTGTTAATAAATTTAATTGGCTTTATTTATTTTCTTAAGGTTTATTGTGCTTAGTAGGGCATTTAATTCAATTTTGTTCCTTAATGATTAAAATTTATCATAGGTTTAATTTTTGTGTTGCATTCATGCTGGAGCATCTTTTCTATTGTTGTGTGGTTAGGTTTTGAATTCAAATTAGTTTGAATTCAATTAGTTGTTTTTGGTTAGAATTTAGAAAGGAAAAGGAAAAACAAACCCACAACCAAACCCAACCGGACCCAAACTCAACCCAAACCCAGCCCAAACCACCCCAGCACTCAGCCCAGCCAGCCTGGCCCGGTCCAGCACCCTTTGCCGCGGCCCACTCCCCTCCATCACTTGCGCCCGGCCCGTTTCACCCCCTCCTCCGCACGGCCCTCTCCCGCACCCGCCTCACACCGGCCCAGCACGCCCGCTCCACAGCCATCCCGCCGCTCCGCGCGCGCGACCCACCTGAGCCGCCGGCCCCACCTATCGGCGCCGCACACCCCGCTCAGCCCGCTCGCCCGCACTGCACGCGCTCCGTTCCGCTGACGGCCCGGCCCCACGCGCCAGGGTCATCCCCCTCCTCCGGATCCCGCTCGCGCAACTACCGCCGGGCATCTCGTCGGAGATCTCGCCCGCGCGCCCCGTGGCACGGACGCCCAGGACCCCAGCCCCTTCCTTTTAAACCGCCCTGAGATCCCCCTGCACCCATCCACCCCACGCGCCGCCCCGCAACCCTAGCAGCCGCACTAAGTCGCGCCGCCGCACCCCGGAGTCAGAGCAGAAGCTCCGCCGCCGCGATTCCCGGCGCTCCCCGACGCCCCACCACGGCAAGCCGCCGGGAGAGCTTTCCACGGAGGCCACGAACTTCCCCGAGCCCGCCCGCGGCCTCTGTTCCGACCTCCGCAGCGACCCGTCGCAACCTCGCCGCCGCCGGTCTTCGCCGTCGAGCCCTCTGCGCCGGCTTTCTCTTCGATCCGGAGCTCGGTGAGGCCCCCCTATGCCCACTCTTCCTTTTTGTCGCGCTAGCTTAGCCCGTGGGCCAATTCCGCGGCTCAACCGCCGTCGCCGGCGATGCTCTGCCACGCCGAGCCGCCCCCACCGCCGCTTACTATGCTACGGCCGTCCCTGACCCGCGCTCGAGACTCCAGTGGGTTGCGCATCCCGCCCTGAACCTCCCTGACCCAAGCCCGGGTCAGATTGACCCCCGGAGCGCCGGGTTGGGCGTCTCCGGCGAGCCCCCGCCGCGGGAGCCCCCTCTCCGGCGACCTCCCGCCGCCGCCCCGAGCTTCCCTCACCCTGAGCCGTCCGATCCAGGACCCGTGGCCGCGATTAGATCACCCCCCCCCCCCGGTTAGATCCAAACCACTCGATCCAGATCCGACGGCCGAAAATCAAACGTACCACTTCGGCCTGTACCTTTTGCTTAAGAGCCCTCCAACTATCACTGAATAAACCCGCCGTCCCTGGTAGTTCAAAAGTATTTCCAAATCCGCCCCTGATTTATTCGTTTTGGCCCCTGAGCTTTTCCCTATTAGAACCCGCCGTCCAGGCCTGCCTTTTTGCGCGCTAGACCCTGGAACTAAGGTTTAATTATGTTTTAGCCCTCGATTTTAGCAGAAAAGTCCCTGGAACTTCAGTTTACTTACAAATAAGCCCCTAGAACTTGTTTTTAGCCTAGATTACGCGTTTTAGCTCCGTTTTTAGCGTTCTTTATGTCCACGCGATCGTTCTAACGCGTAGAATAGTTTTGGCTTAGTTTTTCTTGCTGTTTTTATGTATTGTTGTACTGTTCTTTAGCTTTTGTTAGAGTTTGCTTGTTTGCTTATTATCGTGCATTGTTTTGGCCATGTGTTCGTGAGTAGACGTTGATCCATCTGAGGAGCCCCAGTACCAGTACCCGGAGCAGCCGTCTTCCGAGCACTTTGAGCAGCAGCAGGAGCAGTACGAGGAAGGCAAGTATAACATGAACAACCCATCACTTTTAAATACATTTTCATACTGCATTTTAATATTGTATGCCTTTAAGGATTTCCTAGCCAGTTTATATCCTTTAAATATACCTTTGGGGTTGCATTTTGGTTAGTTGTGCTAGGTTGCTGCGCTATAACACACTTTGGTCCTTTTTAATTAAATTGATTAATGGTTCACTTGAATTTAATTCTGAGAGTGACACTCTGTGTGGCTTGAGTGGCTCACTTCTCGTTAAAACTGGTTTTGTTAGAAACATGGTTTAGGGGGCCAGCACGGTGCTTACTGCCTGGTTGGCCACTCTCCATAAGGACCGGTTCACAGAGCGACAACTGGGACAACAGCGCTACCACAAGGCTAGAATGGGATAGACTTGGCTCACTAATTAGGTCTTTTTGGTTTGGAGTAACTTACCTGCGGGGCAAGAGTAGCAAGCTTCAATGGTCCCTGCTCCTCCGGCTGGTCTGTGCTTGGATTGCGCTCCTGTGCTTGTACCCCCGGAGGTGGGCCCCATCGTCGCTGACCTATCTCTCGCGGTTACGCCTTACCAACGAGATCCTTTGTAACGGCCTCGTAGTGAGTCGCTAGTCATCTCACCTAAGGAAGTGTGATGAACAACTGGCGTAGCTCACGACTTGTGGGTAAAGATGTGCAACCTCTGCAGAGTGTAAAACTGGTATACTAGCCGTGCTCACGGTTATGAGCGGCCCAGATTCTCCTTTTGATTAGTGGAGTTATCTCCTTCCGACGAGGGAGGTGCTTCTCGGGGTTACCTTGGTGGCTTGGTTTCGGTTTGGTTCTCAGTAGTTTCTTAATTAATTCTGATTAATTACTATGTAACTGGGTTAATGGTAATTCATCAACTCGTAGTAAATAGCTTTAATAAAATTTTGCCAGGACTTAAAAGCTAATGCAGTCAGTCAGCCAGCCTAGAGCCTCATAGTTTGTGTTATACTTGTTGAGTACAAGTTGTGTACTCACTCTTGCCTCTTCTCTACTTTTTCCTCTTGGCTACGCTACTGCTGCTCAGTTCCTGCCGACACGAGGGAGTTCGTCCAGCGCTACCAGGACTACGAGGACTTCTAGGTGTTCGTCTCCCAGTCGACGTCCCTGTGGCGCCCTGCTTCAGCTTCGGAGAGCTTTATCGTATTTTGTACTTCGCTTCCGCTGTATCAGACATTTTGTCATTAATGTAATAAATAACATTCGTATTTCGATTTATTATGTCTTATTCGTGATATGTGCTGTGATATACTGTTCATTCTGTTGTATATACGTGTGACTTGATCCTGGCACATATATGATTGCTCGGTTTATGTCCTTTTATAAACCGGGTGTTACAGAGTGGTATCAGAGCCGTATCGACTGTAGGACGAAGCCTAGATAGAACTGGTCTAGTTTTAGGACTTCTTCTCTCCAATCCTTGTCTGCTGAAACTATTTTACTATTATACCCCTTGACTTCTATGACTTTTACCCTTCTTGCCTTGATTTCTCTCTCTGAAGAATAGTTTTCGTAGATTTTGGCCTGAATCAGTCATCTGACCACCATGAGTTAGCTAGGAGACCCTTTTATAATAAAACGATAGCACGTTCTGCGACGCGTTGTGTTAGTCGAGTCTATTGCTAAACTCGGCTAAGTCGTGAAAATTGTCTGCTTGTTATTATGCTACATGTTTGATTTGGATTTTCGCCTGATTGCATAGCTTAGTAGTTTAAATTTGTTTAAAGAAAATCACTCTGATGTTAAAATTAACTAATTAATAAAATGAGTTAGATCGTTGGGGGTAAAACAGTCCACTCTATCCTGTCTACTTTATCATGGCTGAGTCTTTTTCCGCAAAGAGTTATCATACCCATCTGAATTTATTCCTGCAATATCCTTACTCGTGAAATCTTTTGTTCAAATCAGATGGTGAACACCAGGCGTGGTTCTGACCAGCAGGGGCAGAACAACCAGGGTCAGAACACCCAGGGGACCGGGATCCCGATGCCACCGCCTTTGACTCCGGAGCAGTACTTCCAGCTCCAGATGCAGATGATGGCCACCCTGAACAACACTGTTCAGGCTCTTCAGCAGGCTCACACTCAGCCTCCGCCTCCTCCACCGCCGCAGCCTCGTGACAGGCGTGCTGAGTTCCTGAGGGGTCACCCGCCGACGTTCTCTCACACGTCCGACCCTCTTCAGGCTGACGACTGGCTCCGTGCAGTGGAGCGTCAGCTGGACATCGCCCAGTGCGATGACCGTGAGCGCGTCTTGTACGCAGCAGGACAGCTGCGAGGGGCAGCTTTGGACTGGTGGGAGTCCCACCCAGTACATGACCGTGAGTCTCTCACTTGGCTCCAGTTCAGGGAGCGTTTCCGCAGCCACAACGTCCCCGCGGGCGTTATGAAGATGAAGCAGAAGGAGTTCCTTGCACTGAAGCAGGTAATCTTAAGTATAATCATTCAGCGTTTTCTTTTGAGCTAATGCCCCCTTGTTCTATCCTTATGAATCTTGAGTTAATCTTCCGATATCTATCTGTCTTTGTGAATTCAGGGGACTATGTCGGTCACGGAGTATCGTGATCGCTTTCTTCAGCTGGCACGCTACGCCCCTGCCGAGGTTGCGGATGACCGCAAGAAGCAGGAGCACTTCATGGAGGGCCTTGAGGACTACCTCCAGTACGCGCTGCTCAACCTCCGCTTCGACGACTTCAACCATCTGGTTGACAGCGCGCTCAACACTGAGCGCAAGCACCTGGAGATGGAGGACAAGAAGAGGAAGGTTGTCCCCGTTGCTTCCGGCAGCAACACTCGTCCACGCCTCCAGCCGCCCCAGCAGTACCAGCAGCAGTACCGGCCTCCTCAGCAGTACCAGCAGAGGCCACCGCAGCAGTACCCGCCTCGACAGCAGCAGGCAGGTCAGGGCCAGAGGTTACCGGCACCTCCGGCTTGTACTGCTCTACCAGCTCCACCGGCACCGCAGGCTCCACGTCCGGCAGCTCCTACCGGACAGCAGGCTCAGGGACCTCCTCGCACCTGCTTTCACTGCGGCCAGCCGGGGCACTACGCCAACGCTTGCCCCCGGAAGGCGCAGGCGGGACAGCAGGGGCGCCCAGCTCAGCCCAGGGCGCCAGCACAGGGCAGGGTGAACCACGTGACGGCCGAGTCAGCGGCCGAGGCTCCCAACGTGGTTATTGGTACGTTCATGGTTAATTCATATCCAGCTACAGTGCTTTTTGATACTGGTGCTACGCATTCCTTCATTACTCAGTCTTTTGTCGAGCATCATGGTATTCATACTAGCACATTAAAGAGGTGCCTGTTAGTATCTTCACCGGGAGGACAGTTGAGGTCTCACACTTACTGCCCGAGAGTCAGTATTTCCTTGAGGGGAGTAGAGTTCTGTACTGATCTGATGGTGCTAGACACCAAGGGCATTGATGTCATTCTGGGAATGGAGACTCTGGCCAAATGGGGAGTTCGGATAGATTGTGCTCAGAGGACAGTCTTGCTATCAGCTTCCAGTGGCCAAGAGGTTGTTATCAGTGCAGTAGAGCCTTCTGGATTTCTTCATCAGATGGAGGCTAGACCCACGGACGGTATTCGTGTGGTGTCTGAATTCCCGGATGTCTTTCCGGATGATTTGCCAGGTATGCCGCCTGAACGCGCCATTGAGTTTTGTATTGATCTCTTGCCAGGCACAGCTCCTATTGCAAAGCGGCCCTACCGTATGGCACCTATAGAGCATGAAGAAGTTAAGAAGACTATTGATGAGTTGCTAGCCAAGGGCTATATCCGTCGCAGCTTCTCTCCTTGGGCTTTTCCATTATTGCTGGTAGATAAGAAGGATGGCTCGAAGAGGATGTGTGTCGATTATCGGGAGCTGAATGCAGTTACTATCAAGAACAAGCATCCACTGCCCCGTATTGAGGATCTCTTCGAGGTGCTCGTATATTCTCGAAGATTGATCTTCGTTCGGGATATTTTCAGCTGAGGATCCGTCCTGGGGATATTCCGAAGACGGCATTCACCTGCAAGTATGGGCTATATGAGTATACAGTCATGTCCTTCGGCTTGACTAATGCCCCGGCTTACTTCATGCATCTGATGAACATGGTTTTCATGGATTATCTGGATGTCTTTGTGGTGATTTTCATCGATGATATTCTGATCTTCTCCAAGACAGAAGAAGAGCATGAGGAGCATCTGAGACTCGTATTGCAGAGATTGAGAGAGCATCAGTTGTATGCCAAGTTCAGCAAGTGCGAGTTCTGGATTGACGAGGTTCCATTCCTCGGTCATGTTATCTCTCAGGGAGGCATTGCTGTTGATCCGAGCAAGGTGAAGGATGTGCTAGAGTGGGAGACACCGCAGACAGTAAAGGAAGTCAGGTCTTTCTTGGGCTTAGCTGGATATTATCGGAGGTTCATTGAGAATTTCTCCAAGATCGCGAAGCCTTTGACTTTTTTGCTGGAGAAAAATGTGGCTTTCGTGTGGACTGATGAGCGTCAGAGGGCCTTTGATGAGCTGAAGAAAAGGTTGACTACGGCACCAGTCCTGACTCTGCCAGACCAGACGAAGAGGTTCACGGTATATTGTGATGCTTCGAAGGATGGTCTTGGGTGTGTTCTGATGCAGGAGGGCAGAGTGATAGCTTATGCTTCACGGCAGTTACGTCAGCATGAGCTGAATTATCCTACTCATGATCTTGAGTTAGCCGCAGTTGTGCATGCTCTGAAGATTTGGAGGCATTACTTGTATGGGCAGCGGTGTGATATCTACACTGATCACAAGAGCCTCAAGTACATTTTCACGCAGAATGAGCTGAACATGCGGCAGAGAAGATGGCTAGAGTTAGTTAAGGACTATGACCTGGAGATTCACTATCATCCGGGCAAGGCCAATGTTGTAGCAGATGCTCTGAGCTGAAGAAGTTATGTCAACATGGCCGTGACTTTCCAGATGCCTCCAGAGTTATGCGAGGAGTTCGAGCAGTTGAGTCTAGGCTTCTTGCATCATACCTCTAGTGCAGCTTTTGAGGCAGTACCGACTCTAGAGTCAGAGATCAGGCAGCATCAGAAAGATGATGAGAAGCTGCAGGAGATTTGTGAGTTGCTCAGGAAGGGCAAGGCTCCTCATTTCAGAGAGGATGATCAGGGTACTTTGTGGTACAAGAACCGGATATGTGTGCCAGATGTGAAGGATCTTCGAAAGTTGATTCTGAGTGAGGCCCATGATACAGCTTATTCTATTCATCCGGGCAGCACGAAGATGTATTATGATCTGAAGGAACGTTTCTGGTGGTATGGGATGAAGCGTTCAGTGGCAGAGTACGTGGCTATTTGTGACACCTATCAGCGTGTCAAGGCTGAGCACCAGAGGCCAGCAGGTCTATTACAGCCTTTGAAGATTCCAGAGTGGAAATGGGAGGAAATCACTATGGACTTCATTGTTGGATTGCCTCGTACTCAGAAAGGGTACAACTCCATTTGGGTAGTAGTGGATCGTCTGACGAAGGTTGCTCATTTCATTCCGGTGAACACTACTTACTCCGGAGCTAGACTTGCAGAGTTGTACATCTCTCGGATTGTCTGCTTACATGGTGTGCCTAAGAAGATCATATCTGACAGAGGGTCTCAGTTCACTTCTCGGTTCTGGGAGCAGCTTCATGATTCGTTGGATACGAAGCTGCGTTTCAGTACGGCTTATCACCCTCAGACAGATGGGCAGACAGAGAGAACCAACCAAGTGTTGGAGGATATGCTGAGAGCTTGTGCTATTCAGTATGGTACTAGTTGGGATAAGTGCCTGTCATATGCTGAGTTCTCATATAACAACAGCTATCAGGCCAGTCTGAAGAAGTCTCCCTTTGAGGCATTGTATGGCAGAAAGTGCAGGACTCCTCTCTATTGGGATCAGATTGGTGAGAAGCAGCTCTTTGGCCCTGAGATCATAGATGATGCAGAGCAGATGGTTCAGTCTGTGCGAGAAAATCTGAGGATTGCACAGAGCAGGCAGAAGAGCTATGCTGATGGCAAACGGAGAGACCTGACTTTCAGTGTCGGTGATTATGTGTATCTGAAGGTGTCTCCGATGAGAGGAATCCGCAGGTTTAATGTCAAAGGGAAGTTAGCACCTCGGTATGTGGGGCCATTCAAGGTGCTAGAGCGGAAAGGCGAAGTTGCTTATCGCCTGGAGTTACCTCTCAGCCTCTCAGGAGTTCATGATGTCTTCCATATATCTCAGCTGAAGAGGTGTTTGCGAGTACCCGAGGAGCAGGCACCCCTGGATGGAGTCGATGTGCAGGAAGACCTGACTTATACTGAGCATCCGGTGAAGATTTTGGAGACATCGGAGAGGGTTACTCGGAACAAGCGCATCAGGATGTGCAGAGTTCAGTGGAGTCATCACAGTGAAGCTGAGGCTACTTGGGAGCGAGAAGATGAGTTGAAGAAGACCTATCCAGATCTCTTTGCTAGCCAGCCCAGTGTGACACCCCGGCCTACAGTTAGTACAAGAGAAGTTGAGAATCTCTCAGATGAAACAGAAGAGTGATGCTCTAGTTCCTTTTTCCCAGATTTATGTGACATTTATCTGGAGTTATCAGCAGTAATGCCTGTGCAGTGTTGTCTAAATAGGATAGAACCTTAAATAATGGAGTTTTTCTCTCTTCCTTGACCTTACCAATCTGTATTTTCTTGTTATCCCAGCTCAGATGTCGGCAGAACAAAAAGACCTTGGAGACAGTGCAATGGGTGGTGGTGAGAAAGCTTGCCCGTGTTGTCAATTCTACGGCGTCCCTTGTCGTCAAGTTCGTGCGACTGAAGATGAAGCCACAACTAGGAGGAACCAGAGATTGTTCGCCAGTACAAAGAGAAAGAGGTCTCATCAAGAGCAGCTAGCAGAAGATTCCCTTTTCCTTGACTGTCCATCGGTCGGTGAGTTACAGATCATCCAGAAGAGAAATGATCCTGAGTGCTCTAGAGATACACAGGTCAAGAACCAAGCACTCTATGATTATGTTGATGGGTTGACTATCACTATGAATGTGATCCAGCCACACAGCCGCAAAGAGTCCAAAGAGCAAGCAGCAGAAATAATGCAAGATGTGATGTTGAGTTCACAAGGAAGTCAACCAAGTAGCGCCATTCACCGCCACCGCATGTGCTACAAATGCGGGCAAAAAGGTCATTATGCCAAAAGTTGTCCAGCACCTCAGAATCCACGGCAGGCAGGACAGCAAGGGCGCCCAGCTCAACCCAGGGCACCACGACAGGGGAAGGTGAACCACGTGACGGCCAAGTCAGCTGCTGAGGCTCCTAATGTGGTTATTGGTACATTCATGGTCAACTCTTATCCAGCTACGGTGCTTTTCGATACCGGTGCTACTCATTCTTTCATTTCCAAGTCATTTGCCGAGCAGCATCGTATTCCAGTTTCGTGTCTGAGGTCAGCTATGGTAGTTGCCTCACCTGGGGGCCAGATACACACATGCTCTATATGCTCCAGAGTTAGTATTGTCATAAGGGGGGCAGAATTCTGCACTGGTTTGATCGTCATTGATTCCTCAGGGATAGATGTGATTCCACGCGAGGGCGGAGGAGATCGCGGCGGGGATGTCGGGCGGAGGTTGCGCGGGGAGGAAGAAAGGAAGGGAGAGGAAGGCGCTGACGTGTGGGCCCGGTTCGCCAGAGAGAGAGGCGCGGCTGGCGCGCGGGGCCGCGCTGTCAGAGGGAGAAAGGGGGAGGGCGCGGTTGGCTGGGCCGGTGAGCTGCGCGCGCGTGGGCAGGCTGGGCCACGTTGGCTCGCTGGGCCACGACGGCGTTCTGGGCCGAACCAGGGAAGGAGAGGATGGGCCGCGAGTGGGAAAAAGAAGCAGGCCGGGCTGGGTTGTTTTTGGGATTGGGTTGGGTTGCCATTTGGGTTCTTGGGCTGGCTGGGTTGGCTTTGGTTTTTTTTTTACTTCTATTTCTAACAACTCAAACTGAAGCCAAATGAATTCAAATTTGAATTTGAATTCACTCTAGCACTCAAACAAATAAAGCAATGCTCCAGCATGATGCAACAACGAAATTTAACGTAAGATAAAATTTGAATTATTTAAGGAACAAAAATTGGATTAAATGCAAGACTAGCACAAAAAATCCTTAGAAAAAAATTAAATAAACCAATTAAATTTATTATAAATTGCTGAAATTTGAATTAGGGTGTTACACCCAGCTAAATCTCGGGGACGAGATTTCTTTAAGGGGGTAGGGTCTGTAACACCCTAATTTAAATCTCAGCATTTGTTAATAAATTTAATTAGCTTTATTTATTTTCTTAAGGTTTATTGTGCTTAGTAGGGCATTTAATTCAATTTTGTTCCTTAATGATTAAAATTTATCATAGGTTTAATTTTTGTGTTGCATTCATGCTGGAGCATCTTTTCTATTGTTGTGTGGTTAGGTTTTGAATTCAAATTAGTTTGAATTCAATTAGTTGTTTTTGGTTAGAATTTAGAAAGGAAAAGGAAAAACAAACCCACAACCAAACCCAACCGGACCCAAACTCAACCCAAACCCAGCCCAAACCACCCCAGCACTCAGCCCAGCCAGCCTGGCCCGGTCCAGCACCCTTTGCCGCGGCCCACTCCCCTCCATCACTTGCGCCCGGCCCGTTTCACCCCCTCCTCCGCACGGCCCTCTCCCGCACCCGCCTCACACCGGCCCAGCACGCCCGCTCCACAGCCATCCCGCCGCTCCGCGCGCGCGACCCACCTGAGCCGCCGGCCCCACCTGTCGGCGCCGCACACCCCGCTCAGCCCGCTCGCCCGCACTGCACGCGCTCCGTTCCGCTGACGGCCCGGCCCCACGCGCCAGGGTCATCCCCCTCCTCCGGATCCCGCTCGCGCAACTACCGCCGGGCATCTCGTCGGAGATCTCGCCCGCGCGCCCCGTGGCACGGACGCCCAGGACCCCAGCCCCTTCCTTTTAAACCGCCCTGAGATCCCCCTGCACCCATCCACCCCACGCGCCGCCCCGCAACCCTAGCAGCCGCACTAAGTTGCGCCGCCGCACCCCGGAGTCAGAGCAGAAGCTCCGCCGCCGCGATTCCCGGCGCTCCCCGACGCCCCACCACGGCAAGCCGCCGGGAGAGCTTTCCACGGAGGCCACGAAATTCCCCGAGCCCGCCCGCGGCCTCTGTTCCGACCTCCGCAGCGACCCGTCGCAACCTCGCCGCCGCCGGTCTTCGCCGTCGAGCCCTCTGCGCCGGCTTTCTCTTCGATCCGGAGCTCGGTGAGGACCCCCTATGCCCACTCTTCCTTTTTGTCGTGCTAGCTTAGCCCGTGGGCCAATTCCGCGGCTCAACCGCCGTCGCCGGCGATGCTCTGCCACGCCGAGCCGCCCCCACCGCCGCTTACTATGCTACGGCCGTCCCTGACCCGCGCTCGAGACTCCAGTGGGTTGCGCATCCCGCCCTGAACCTCCCTGACCCAAGCCCGGGTCAGATTGACCCCCGGAGCGCCGGGTTGGGCGTCTCCGGCGAGCCCCCGCCGCGGGAGCCCCCTCTCCGGCGACCTCCCGCCGCCGCCCCGAGCTTCCCTCACCCTGAGCCGTCCGATCCAGGACCCGTGGCCGCGATTAGATCACCCCCCCCCCCCCCCGATTAGATCCAAACCACTCGATCCAGATCCGACGGCCGAAAATCAAACGTACCCCTTCGGCCTGTACCTTTTGCTTAAGAGCCCTCCAACTATCACTGAATAAACCCGCCGTCCCTGGTAGTTCAAAAGTATTTCCAAATCCGCCCCTGATTTATTCATTTTGGCCCCTGAGCTTTTCCCTATTAGAACCCGCCGTCCAGGCCTGCCTTTTTGCGCGCTAGACCATGGAACTAAGGTTTAATTATGTTTTAGCCCTCGGTTTTAGCAGAAAAGTCCCTGGAACTTCAGTTTTCTTACAAATAAGCCCCTAGAACTTGTTTTTAGCCTAGATTACGCGTTTTAGCTCCGTTTTTAGCGTTCTTTATGTCCACGCGATCATTGTAACGCGTAGAATAGTTTTGGCTTAGTTTTTCTTGCTATTTTTATGTATTGTTGTACTGTTCTTTAGCTTTTGTTAGAGTTTGCTTGTTTGCTTATTATCGTGCATTGTTTTGGCCATGTGTTCGTGAGTAGACGTTGATCCATCTGGGGAGCCCCAGTACCAGTACCCGGAGCAGCCGTCTTCCGAGCACTTTGAGCAGCAGCAGGAGCAGTACGAGGAAGGCAAGTATAACATGAACAACCCATCACTTTTAAATACATTTTCATACTGCATTTTAATATTGTATGCCTTTAAGGATTTCCTAGCCAGTTTATATCCTTTAAATATACCTTTGGGGTTGCATTTTGGTTAGTTGTGCTAGGTTGCTGCGCTATAACACACTTTGGTCCTTTTTAATTAAATTGATTAATGGTTCACTTGAATTTAATTCTGAGAGTGACACTCTGTGTGGCTTGAGTGGCTCACTTCTCGTTAAAACTGGTTTTGTTAGAAACATGGTTTAGGGGGCCAGCACGGTGCTTACTGCCTGGTTGGCCACTCTCCATAAGGACCGGTTCATAGAGCGACAACCTGGGACAACAGCGCTACCACAAGGCTAGAATGGGATAGACTTGGCTCACTAATTAGGTCTTTTTGGTTTGGAGTAACTTACCTGCGGGGCAAGAGTAGCAAGCTTCAATGGTCCCTGCTCCTCCGGCTGGTCTGTGCTTGGATTGCGCTCCTGTGCTTGTACCCCCGGAGGTGGGCCCCATCGTCGCTGACCTATCTCTCGCGGTTACGCCTTACCAACGAGATCCTTTGTAACGGCCTCGTAGTGAGTCGCTAGTCATCTCACCTAAGGAAGTGTGATGAACAACTGGCGTAGCTCACGACTTGTGGGTAAAGATGTGCAACCTCTGCAGAGTGTAAAACTGGTATACTAGCCGTGCTCACGGTTATGAGCGGCCCAGATTCTCCTTTTGATTAGTGGAGTTATCTCCTTCCGACGAGGGAGGTGCTTCTCGGGGTTACCTTGGTGGCTTGGTTTCGGTTTGGTTCTCAGTAGTTTCTTAATTAATTCTGATTAATTACTATGTAACTGGGTTAATGGTAATTCATCAACTCGTAGTAAATAGCTTTAATAAAATTTTGCCAGGACTTAAAAGCTAATGCAGTCAGTCAGCCAGCCTAGAGCCTCATAGTTTGTGTTATACTTGTTGAGTACAAGTTGTGTACTCACTCTTGCCTCTTCTCTACTTTTTCCTCTTGGCTACGCTACTGCTGCTCAGTTCCTGCCGACACGAGGGAGTTCGTCCAGCGCTACCAGGACTACGAGGACTTCTAGGTGTTCGTCTCCCAGTCGACGTCCCTGTGGCGCCCTGCTTCAGCTTCGGAGAGCTTTATCGTATTTTGTACTTCGCTTCCGCTGTATCAGACATTTTGTCATTAATGTAATAAATAACATTCGTATTTCGATTTATTATGTCTTATTCGTGATATGTGCTGTGATATACTGTTCATTCTGTTGTATATACGTGTGACTTGATCCTGGCACGTATATGATTGCTCGGTTTATGTCCTTTTATAAACCGGGTGTTACAGAGTGGTATCAGAGCCGTATCGACTGTAGGACGAAAGCCTAGATAGAACTGGTCGAGTTTTAGGACTTCTTCTCTCCAATCCTTGCCTGCTGAAACTATTTTATTATTATACCCCTTGAATCCTATGACTTTTACCCGTCTCGCCTTGATTTCTCTCTCTAAAGAATAGTTTTCGTAGATTTTGGCCTGAATCAGTCATCTGACCACCATGAGTATTAGTTAGGTGACCCTTTTACAATAATACGATAGCACGCTCTGCGACACGTTGTGTTAGTCGAGTCGTATGTTAAACTCGGCTAAATCGTGAAAATTGGCTGCTTGTTATTATGCTATATGTTTGATTTGGATTTTTGAATGATTGCATAGCTTAGCAGTTTAAATTTGTTTAAAGGAAATCACTCCAATGTTAAAGTTAACTAATTAATAAAAAGAGTTAGATCGTTGGGGGTAAAACAGTCCACTCTATCCTGTCTACTTTATCATGGCTGAGTCTTTTTCCGCAAAGAGTTATCATATCCATCTGAATTGATTCCTGCAATATCCTTACTCGTGAAATCTTTTGTCCAAAATCATATGGTGAACACCAGACGTGGTTCTGACCAGCAGGGGCAGAACAACCAGGGTCAGAACACCCAGGGGACCGGGATCCCGATGCCTCCGCCTTTGACTCCGGAGCAGTACTTCCAGCTCCAGATGCAGATGATGGCCACCCTGAACAACACTGTTCAGGCTCTTCAGCAGGCTCACACTCAGCCTCCGCCTCCTCCACCGCCGCAGCCTCGCGACAGGCGTGCTGAGTTCCTGAGGGGTCACCCGCCGACGTTCTCTCACACGTCCGACCCTCTTCAGGCTGACGACTGGCTCCGTGCAGTGGAGCGTCAGCTGGACATCGCCCAGTGCGATGATCGGGAGAGAGTTCTGTACGCAGCAGGACAGCTGTGAGGGGCAGCTTTGGACTGGTGGGAGTCCCACCCAGTTCAGGACCGCGAGGCTCTCACCTGGCTCCAGTTCAGGGAGCGTTTCCGCAGCCACAAGTCCCCGCGGGCGTTATGAAGATGAAGCAGAAGGAGTTTCTTGCACTGAAGCAGGTAATCTGAGATATAATCATTCAGCGGTTTCTTTTGAGCTAATGCCCCTTGTTCTATCCTTATGAATCTTGAGTTAATCTTTCGATACCTATCTGTCTTTGTCACTTCAGGGGACTATGTCGGTCACGGAGTATCGTGATCGCTTTCTGCAGCTTGCTCGTTACGCCCCTGCCGATGTTGCGGATGACCGCAAGAAGCAGGAGCACTTCATGGAGGGCCTTGAGGACTACCTCCAGTACGCGCTGCTCAACCTCCGCTTCGACGACTTCAACCATCTGGTTGACAGCGCGCTCAACACTGAGCGCAAGCACTTGGAGATGGAGGACAAGAAGAGGAAGATTGTCCCCGTTGCTTCCGGCAGCAACACTCGTCCTCGCCTCCAGCAGCCTCAGCAGTACCAGCCGAGGCCGCAGCAGTACCCGCCTCGACAGCAGCAGCAGGCAGGTCAGGGCCCGAGGTTACCGGCACCTCTGGCTCGTACTGCTCTACCAGCTCCGCCAGCACCTCAGGCTCCACGTCCGGCAGCTCCTACCGGACAGCAGGCTCCAGCGACTCCTCGCGTGTGCTATCACTGCGGCCATCCAGGGCACTACGCCAACGCTTGCCCCCGGAAGGCGCAGGCGGGACAGCAGGGGCGCCCAGCTCAGCCCTGGGCGCCAGCACAGGGTCGGGTGAACCACGTGACGGCCGAGTCAGCGGCCGAGGCTCCTAACGTGGTTATTGGTACGTTCATGGTCAACTCTCACCCCGCTACAGTGCTTTTTGATACCGGTGCTACTCATTCTTTCATTTCCAAGTCATTTGCCGAGAAGCATGGCATACCAATTTCTTGTATAAGGACAGCTATGGTAGTTACCTCACCTGGAGGCCAGATACATACATGTTCTATATGCTCCAGAATTAATATTGTCATAAAGGGGGCAGAGTTCCGCACTGGTTTGATCGTCATTGATTCCTCGGGGATAGATGTGATTTTGGGCATGGAGACTCTTACCAGATGGGGAGTCCGTATTGATTGTGCTCAGCGGACAGTTCACTTGTCGGCATCTGATGGCCAAGAGGTGACAGTCAGTGCTTCAGAGCCTTCTGGATTTCTTCATCAGATGGAGGCTAGACCCACGAACGGTATTCGCGTGGTGTCTGAATTACCGGATGTCTTTCCGGATGATCTGCCAGGTATGCCACCTGAACGCGCCATTGAGTTTTGTATTGATCTCTTGCCTGGTACAGCTCCTATTGCAAAGCGGCCCTACCGTATGGCACCTATAGAGCATGAAGAAGTTAAGAAGACTATTGATGAGTTGCTAGCCAAGGGCTATATCCATCGCAGCTTCTCTCCTTGGGCTTTTCCATTGTTGCTGGTAGATAAGAAGGATGGCTCGAAGAGGATGTGTGTGGATTATCGGGAGCTGAATGCAGTTACTATCAAGAACAAGCATCCACTGCCCCTGTATTGAGGATCTCTTCGATCTCCTTCGAGGTGCTCGTATATTCTCGAAGATTGATCTTCGTTCGGGTTATTTTCAGCTGAGGATCCGTCCTGGGGATATTCCGAAGACGGCATTCACTTGCAAGTATGGGCTATATGAGTATACGGTCATGTCCTTCGGCTTGACTAATGCCCCGGCTTTCTTCATGCATCTGATGAACATGGTCTTCATGGATTATCTGGATGTCTTTGTGGTGATTTTCATTGATGATATTCTGATCTTCTCCAAGACAGAAGAAGAGCATGAGGAGCATCTGAGACTCGTATTGCAGAGATTGAGAGAGCATCAGTTGTATGCCAAGTTCAGCAAGTGCGAGTTCTGGATTGACGAGGTTCCATTCCTCGGTCATGTTATCTCTCAGGGGGGCATTGCTATTGATCCGAGCAAGGTGAAGGATGTGCTAGAGTGGGAGACACCGCAGACAGTAAAGTAAGTCAGGTCATTCTTGGGTTTAGCTGGATATTATCGGAGGTTCATTGAGAATTTCTCCAAGATCGCGAAGCCTTTGACTTCTTTGCTGGAGAAAAATGTGGCTTTCGTGTGGACTGATGAGTGTTAGAGGGCCTTCGATGAGCTGAAGAAAAGGTTGACTACGGCGCCAGTCCTGACTCTGCCAGACCAGACGAAGAGGTTCACGGTATATTGTGATGCTTCGAAGGATGGTCTTGGGTGTGTTCTGATGCAGGAGGGCAGAGTGATTGCTTATGCTTCACGGTAGTTATGCCGGCATGAGCTGAACTATCCCACTCATGATCTTGAGTTAGCCGCAGTTGTGCATGCTCTGAAGATTTGGAGGCATTGCTTGTATGGACAGCGGTGTGATATCTACACTGATCACAAGAGCCTCAAGTACATTTTCACACAGAATGAGCTAAACATGCGGCAGAGAAGATGGTTAGAGTTGGTCAAGGATTATGACCTGGAGATTCACTATCATTCGGGCAAGGCCAATGTTGTAGCAGATGCTTTGAGCAGAAGAAGTTATGTCAACATGGTCCGTGGCTTTCCAGATGCCTCCAGAGTTATGTGAGGAGTTCGAGCAGTTGAGTCTGGGCTTCTTGCATCATACTTCGAGTGCAGCGTTTGAGGCAGTACCGACTCTAGAGTCAGAGATCAGGCAGCATCAGAAAGATGATGAGAAGCTTCAGGAGATTCGTGAGTTGCTCAAGATGGGCAAGGCTCCTCATTTCAGAGAGGATGATCAGGGTACCTTGTGGTACAAGAACCGGATCTGTGTGCCAGATGTGAAGGATCTCCGGAAGTTGATTCTGAGTGAGGCCCATGATACAGCATACTCTATTCATCCGGGCAGCATGAAGATGTATTATGATCTGAAGGAACGTTTCTGGTGGTATGGGATGAAGCGTTCAGTGGCAGAGTACATGGCTATTTGTGACACCTGTCAGCGTGTCAAGGCTGAGCATCAAAGGCCAGCAGGTCTGTTACAGCCTTTGAAGATTCCAAAGTGGAAATGGGAGGAGATCACTATGGACTTCATTGTTGGATTGCCTCGTACTCAGAAAGGGTACAACTCCATATGGGTAGTAGTGGATCGATTGATGAAGGTTGCTCACTTCATTCCAGTGAACACTACTTACTCCGGTGCTAGACTTGCAGAGTTGTACATCTCTCGGATTGTTTGCTTGCATGGTGTGCCCAAGAAGATCATATCCGACAGAGGGTCTCAGTTCACTTCTCGATTCTGGGAGCAGCTTCATGATTCGTTGGATACTGAAGCTGCGTTTCAGTACGGCTTATCACCCTCAGACAGATGGGCAGACAGAGAGAACCAACCAAGTATTGGAGGATATGTTGAGAGCTTGTGCCATTCAGTATGGTACTAGTTGGGATAAGTGCCTGTCTTATGCTGAGTTCTCATATAACAACAACTATCAGGCCAGTCTGAAGAAGTCCCCCTTCGAGGCATTGTATGGCAGAAAGTGCAGGACTCCTCTCTATTGGGATCAGATTGGTGAGAAGCAACTCTTTGGCCCTGAGATCATAGATGATGCAGAGCAGATGGTTTAGGCTGTGCGAGAGAATCTGAGGATTGCACAGAGCAGACAGAAGAGCTATGCAGATGGCAAACGGAGAGACCTGACTTTCAGTGTTGGTGACTATGTGTACCTGAAGGTGTCTCCGATGAGAGGAATCCGCAGATTCAATGTCAAAGGGAAGTTAGCACCTCTATATGTTGGTCCGTTCAAGGTGCTAGAGCGGAAAGGCGAAGTTGCTTATCGCCTGGAGTTACCTCTCAGCCTCTCGGGAGTTCATGATGTCTTCCATATATCTCAGCTGAAGAGGTATTTGCGAGTACCCGAGGAGCAGGCACCACTGGATGGAGTAGATGTGCAGGAAGATCTGACATATACTGAGCATCCGGTGAAAATTCTGGAGACATCAGAGAGGGTTACTCGGAACAAGCGCATCAAGATGTGCAGAGTTCAGTGGAGTCACCACAGTGAAGCTGAGGCTACATGGGAGCGAGAAGATGAGCTAAAGAAGACGTATCCAGATCTCTTTGCTAGCCAGCCCAGCTAAATCTCAGCGGACGAGATTTCTTTAAGGGGGTAGGGTCTGTAACACCCTAGTTTAAATTTCAGCATTTTATAATAAATTTATTTGGCTTTATTTAAATTTCTAAGGTTTATTGTGTTTAGTATGGCATTTAATTCAATTTTGTTCCTTAAGTAATTAAAATTTTATCATAGGTTTAAATTTTGGTGTTGCATTCATGCTGGTGCATGGTTTTAATTATTTTGAGTGTGGTTTGAATTCAAATTTTGATTTGAATTCAAACTTTGTTTGAAGTAGAAATAGAAAAGAGAAAGGAAAATAGAAAACCTAACCCGGACCCAAACCCAGCTCAGCCCAGTCCAACCCTCTCCCGCGGCCCAACCCGCAACGGCCCAACCCTCTTCCTCTCTATTCCTCAGCCCGCTCCCCGGCCTGCCCCGCGCCACGCGGCCCGGTCCGGCCTGCGCTCCCGCTCCGCTCACGGTTCCGCGCCCCTGGACCCATCTGCCAGCCGCACCGCACACGGTCGCCCAGCCGCTGACGGCCCGGGCCCAGCCGTCAGGCTCGTCCCCTTCCTCGCGCAACGGCCGCGCCCGGCACGCCGAGATTCTCGGCGGGCTTTCCTTCCCGGGAACGCACGCCAAGGGCGCTCCGCCGCCCTATAAATACCGCCCACGACCCCCCTGCGCCTCTCCCAATCCAGCAGAGCGCCGCCGTAAACCCTAGCCGTCGCACCATGCCGCGCAGCTCCGCCGAGCAGAGCAGAGCGCTGCGCCGCTGCGACCACGCCCCTCCGCCGCACCGAAGCCCCGTCCACGTAGCGTTTCGACTCCTCCGTGACCGCCAGGAGCTTCCCCGAGCCGCTGCCCTCCGCTATAACCCCTACAGCGACCTTCTCCGCGAGCGCCTCCGCGACTCGCCGCCGGTCTTCGCCGCCGGGCCCCCTGCACGACCCCCACGCTCGATTCGAGCCTCGGTGAGGACCTCCTCCGCTCGCTCTCCCTTCTCGACCTGCTAGAGTAGCCTATGGCGCAACCCAGCAACCCCTGCACGCGCGCGCCAGCGATGCGCCGCCGCGCAATCCGCCCCTCACCGTGGCGAGCCCCGCCCAAGCCCGGCCGAGCCCCGCTTTTGCCTCCAGAGGCTTGCGCATGCCGCGTAGATGCCAACCGACCCAAGCCCTGGCCAGATTGACCCCGGGAAGGCCGAGATTGGCCGTCTCCGGCCACGCGCCGCCGCGAACAAGGTCGCCGGCGACGTCCCGCCGCCGCCCCACGCACCCAACTGCCCTGCGCCGTCCGATCAGGAACGGGCGCTCAAGATTAGAACTCAGGCCCTTTAGATCTGAGCCACCCGATCCGGATCCAAGCGCTCAGATCTAACCATACCGCTTCAGCCTGTGACATTTGTTAAAGAGCCCCTGCGCTTTAGTGGATTTAACCCGCGGTCCAGCTGTATAGAGAACTAATTCCGGTTTGGTCCTGTTTTTAGCACATAACCCCCTGGCCTTTCTGGAAATAGAACCCGCCGTCCTTTGCTGCTAATTTTGCGAGTTAGACCCTGGAGTTAACGTTTAATTACGTTTAGGCCCTCGATTTTGGCAGAAAAGCCCTGGAACCTCAGTAATTCTTACAAATAAGCCCTTGAACCTTGTTTTTAGCCTAGATTACGCGTTTTAGCTCCGTTTTAAGCGTTCTTTATGTCCACGCGAATCGTTGTAACCCGTAGAATAGTTCTAGACCAGTTTTTCTTGCTGTTTTTATGTATTGATGTATTGTTCCTTAGTTTTTGTTAGTGTTTGCTCGTATGCTTATTATTGTGCATTGTTTTGGCCATGTGTTCGTGAGTAGACGTTGATCCATCTGAGGAGCCCCAGTACCATTACCCGGAGCAGCCATCTTCGGAGCAGTTTGAGCAGCAGCCTGAGCAGTACGAGGAAGGCAAGTGTAACATGAACAACCTATCACTTTTAAATACATTTTCATACTGCATTTAATACTGTATGCCTATAAGGATTTCCTAGCCACCTTATATCCTTTATATATATCCTTTGGGGTTGCATTTTGGTTAGTTGTGCTAGGTGCCGCGCTATAACACTTAATGGTCCTTTTTAATTAATTTGATTAATGGTTTACTTGAACTTAATTCTGAGAGTGGCCCTCTGTGTGACTTGAGTGGCTCACGTCTCATTAAAATTGGTTTTGTTAGAAACATGGTTTAGGGGGCCAGCACGATGCTTACTGCTGGGTTGGCCACTCTCCATAAGGACTGGTTCATAGAGCGACAACCTGGGACAACAGCGCCACCACAAGACTGGAATGGGATGGTCTTGGCATAATAATTAGGTCTTTTTGGTTTGGAGTAACTTACCTGCGGGGCAAGGGTGGTAAGCTTCTATGTCCCTCGTACTGAGTGGCCTCGTCTGTGGTATTCTTGACGCCCACTTGACATGCTACATGGTCGCCGATCCAACCCTCGCGGTTATTCCTTACCAACGAGATTCTTTGTAAAGGCCTCGTAGTGAGTTTGCTAGTCATCTCACCTAAGGAAGTGTGATGAACAACTAGCGTAGCTCACGACTTGTGGGTAAAGATGTGCAACCTCTGCAGAGTGTAAAACTGGTATACTAGTCGTGCTCACGGTTATGAGCGGCCCAGATCCTCCTTTTGATTAGTGGGGTTGTCTCCTTCCGACGAGGGAGGTGTCTCTCGGGGTTACCTTGGTTTGGTTTGGTATGGTTCTCAGTAGTTTCAGAATTAATTCTGATTAATTACTATGTAACTGGGTTAATGGTAATTCATCAACTTGTAGTAAATAGCTTTAACAAAATTTTGCCAAGTCTTAAAAGCTAATGCAGTCAGTCAGCCAACCTAGAGCCTCATAGTTTGTGTTATACTTGTTGAGTACGGTTGTGTACTCACTCTTGCCTCTTCTCTACTTTTTCCTCTGGGATACTCTACTGCTACTCAGTTCCTGCCGACGCGAGGGAGTTCGCTCAGCGCTACCAAGACTACGAGGACTTCTAGGCGTTCGTCTCCCAGTCGACGTCCCTATGGCACCCTGCTCAGCTTCGGAGAGTTTTTATCGTACTTGTACTTCGCTTCCGCTGTATCAGACATTTATGTCATTAATGTAATAAATAACATTCGTATTTCGATTTATTATGTCTTATTCATGATATGTGCTGTGATATACTGTTCATTCTGTTGTATATACGTGTGACTTGATCCTGGCACGTATATGATTGCTCGGTTTATGTTCTTTTATAAACCGGGTGTTACACCCTTGTCCAGAAAACTTAGTGAAATCTGGAAGCTTGTACTTGTGGGGCAATGGTAGTTGATCATAAGAAGCTGGATATGGAGTTCTGTACATCAGATTCTGCTGCTTTGGCTTCAAACCAAACTGATCTCTCACCACCTTAGCAATCTTGGATGCCCAATCGATCTGTTGACCACCAGCTAATGCTGCCTGTGGTACTGGTGGAGTCAACGGCAAGGCTGCCGATGCCGGTTGGATGTTTGGTGTAGTCATCGGCTGAGTAGCCAATGCAGACTGTGCGACTTCCTGAGGGGGTTGATTGGATGGTGATTGGTGGAGCACAATCTCATTACCATGACTGCCCTGTGCTGACCTCTGACTAGGTTGTTGTTGTGATACAGGAGGCACATTCACGTGACGCACAAAACTAGTTGCAAGATCATGGAAAACCCAGGTGACTCCATTGGCATGTGGAATCCTGTTTGCCAGAACTTTTGTAGGACACTTGGGCTGCAGCATCATCGCCAGATTCAGTTGTTGAGGTGTCGGCCATGGGGCCAACACGTTGCTTGGGCTTGCTGGCGAAGGTACTGACGTAGATGTAACCACCGGTTGTGAAGCTGGTGCGGTATCTTGAGGCTGGGTCAACTGTGGAGCCGACGTATTGACTTCCTGATTCATCGGCTGAGAAGCTGATGTACTTGGCTGCCCTGTTGGAGATGGAATCATGTATTCTGGAGGCATACCAAGTCCAGTAGTTGGATCCCAACCAGCTAGTTATCCTGTCATGAAGCTTCCCTGTGCATATGTAGCCATTGGCGTAGAATTGGTGTACACAGGAGGAAATTGAGTTGACGCTACAGTACTAATCGGCTATGCATCTAGGACACCCTCATCTATCTGAGCTTGAGGATGGATCTGTGATGTCCCAATAGATTATCCAATAGGAGAAAAGACCATCTGACTGGCCTATTGATAGGCCGATCACATGAATCCTAGTGTTCCCCTGTCTTGCAGCATCTTGAGCACAGCATTGTGGACATAGTTAGCCATGATCGGAGCATGATTCACAAAAGCGTGTCCGATCGCCTGATTCATCTGATGTATCATCCTGTCCTCTTTTTGTGACTCATTGTAGGGTGGAAGATTAGGAAAATTGTACCTCCACTTCTGTTGTAGCTGTAGGATAAGAGGCACTGTTGCTCAAAAGCTTCCACGACCGCCTGGAGTTCTGCTTTTTGTTCTTCTTTCAACTTCTCCTTGTCGATCGAGATCTGGTTATGCTCAAAAACCTCTGCTTTCCCTTCAGTTGACATCTTGATGTTTCTGGTCCCACTGGCCGTGCCAAAAGATGTTTTGACGCGAGATGATCACACACCAAGCCCAGGAGCCCCGTACGCCAAACCCGGACTGCACTAGATTTGAACCAAGGCGTGCCAGTTAATTTGACCTGTAAATTGACAAGGAAACAGCAAACATTCAAATTCAAGAGTGTATCGGCTGGATTTCCGAATCACTCTTACGCGGGGTATCGGCAAGGCTCTGTCGATACAGAAGACGACAAAAGATCGGGTATGATGAGCGTGTAATAGAAACAATCTGCAAGGGATCGGCAATGAGCTGCCGATGCCGATAAGCAACTAGACGGCTAGATCTAAAGCCGACACGTGCCGGGTAACAATGTACAAACCCACGAATGTATGGATCTGGACAAAGCTATGCTTATGATTCAATCTAATCGGCTTTACAGGATTTATCGTGATAAACAAGGAGCTTACAGCCGATTAAACAGATCACTAAGCCGGTTAGTTTGTGAATGAATCTAAACGAGAAAACAGCGATGCGTCCGAGATCAAAGCTTAGATAAATTCGATAAATTTTGAATAGAACTGAACGAAGCCACAGCGATGCGCCCGGAAGCTAAAGCTCAGATTTACTCGGTAAACGAAGACTTACCAGCAAACCAAGTCGCCCGAATGTGAGGCATCCTTGATCAGCTTGAAAGAACTCGCGAAAAGAAAAAAGATGGCGAAGTCGCCGACGAGAAAGTAAATTGCAAGTAGAGTAAAGTTTGTTTGTTTGGATGTGTATCAATCTCTACAATAGTCAGGGGGTTCATATTTATACCCCCACGTTAACACAATCCTAGCCGATTACGGCAAAGCACAATTCTATCTTAAGAAACCTACTTTAATAAACAAAACACACCGCCTTCCAAATCGAGACCGTCTCGTATCAAAACTTACCCAAAAAATGCTGAGACGCCTGATCGGCACCAAACCGTGTCTGATCCCTTTCTTCTACACACCATCATCATTTTCATCCTGGTATTCCTTCCTTTCACCAATTCCTTGACACGTGCCAAAATATGGTGTCAATAGTGCCTCGTCATCATTGGCGGACTAGAGGATGACTGCTCCAAGCGCCAGCAAAAAGTACGACTCCGCGAGGTCTGCTCCGCAGGGAGCATCGTCCCCAGGAGGTTTAAGTGGGCGTCACTCCCATCGCCACCAACCACGCCTCTGGTGAGGAGGCAATTGGGGCCATCTTCATGCGGGACCAACCCACAGCAAAGACTTAGCAAGACAACCCCGATGAGCCCTCCACGGGCAGAGAGGGGAGGAAGAACAAGAAAAACCGTCGACCGCCCGCCAGCAATGAGGTCGCGGTGGCCGATCGGCAAGAGAAGCGTCCTCCCAGGAAGAACCACTTTGACCAGCTCCTAGAGAAGCCGTGTACCGACCACGGCTACCCCGTAAATCACAAGCTCAAAGATTGCGACCTCATGAGGCACCTCCTCCGCAAGATCGGCAAGACCGGCGGAGATGGCCGCGACAAGCAACATCCCACCGACCAGGACAAGGAGAAGCCAGCAGAGGAAACATTCCCCGAGGTGGACCGGTGCCTCGTCATCATCGGCGGGCTGGAGGACGACTACTCCAGACACCAGCAGAATGTATGACTCCGCGAGGTCTGCTCCGCAGGGAGCGTCGTCCCCAGGAAGTTGAAGTGGGCGTCCACGCCCATCATCTTCGACCAGGACAACCACCCGGTCAGCGTTCCAAGACCGGGAAGGTACTCCCTCATCGTTGACCCCGTCGTCAGCAACATGCGGCTGACCAAGGTGCTGATGGATGGGGGCAGTAGTCTCAACATCCTCTACATCAACACCCTCGATGCCATGGGAATCTCACGGGCCTGCCTGCGGACCTCCCTCATCCCCTTCTATGGTATCTTGCCGGGCATAAAGGCCTACCCGCTCGGCAACCTCGACTTGCCGGTCACGTTCGGCAACAAAGATAACTACCACACCGAGACCCTCACCTTCGAGGTGGTGGATTGGAAGGGGGCGTACCATGCCATCTTGGGGCGTACCATGCCATCTTGGGGAGCCCCGTGTACGCCAAGCTCATGGAGATACCCAACTACACCTACCTCAAGCTCAAGCTGCGGGGGCCGAACGGTGTCATCACCGTGAGCTGTTCCTTCGAGTAGGCTTACGTCAGCAGTAGCGAACACTTCGACCTCGTCGCTACTGCCACGAACTCGGCGGAGCTCGGTCGGCTTCGCGCCATCTCCGCCAAATGCTGCCCCGACCCCAGCAAGCCCAGTCAGGCTCCTACCTTCATCCAGACTGAAGAAACCAAGCCGGTCGCAATCGATGCCGACGATCCGACAAAGGCGGTCCGGGTTGGGTCTCAGCTATCAACCAAATAGGAACTCGCGCTCGTCAACTTCCTCCGCGCCAACAAGGACACTTTTGGCTGGAAGCCGTCCGACATGTCGGGCATCCCTAGGGAGGTCGCCAAGTACGAGCTACGCATTTTGCCGGGATCCAAGCCCGTCTAGCAACAACTACGCCGCTTCGACGACGAGAGGTGTAGGGCCATAGGAGAGGAAATAGCTAAGATCTTAGCCGCGGGCTTCTTAAAAGAGGTGTACCACTCCGACTGGCTCTCCAAACCAGTCCTTGTAAAAAAGAAGAATGGTCAATGGAGGATGTGTGTTGATTACACCAGCCTGAACAAGACGTGCCCCAAAGACCCTTTTCTATTGCCTAGGATAGATCAGATAATCGACTGCACCTCCGGGTGCGAAATTTTATCTTTCCTAGATGCGTACTCGGGCTATCACCAGATAGCGATGAAGGAATCCGACCAGCTCGCGACATTGTTCAGCACCCCGTTCTGTTTGTTCTGTTACGTCACTATGTCATTGGTGTTTAAGAATGCAGGTGCAACATACCAGCGTTGCATGCAGGCCTGCTTCTCCGACCAGGTCAATCCGCCGGCCGACCCCGACCGGGCGAAACCGCCTTGGGCAACGGTCGCGGTCTACGTCGACGACATTGTTGTCAAAACTCCGCGCGCGGGCGACCTAGTCGCCACCCTAAGCGCCACATTCCCCAACCTCAGAAGGTTCAACATCAAGTTAAATCCCGAAAAGTGCATGTTTGGAGTCCCAAAGTCCAAGCTCCTCGGATACAAGGTGTCCGAACACGGCATCGAGGCCAACCGCGACAAGATTTCTACCGTCACCAATATGGGCCCCATCCGCGACAGTAAGGGCGTCCAGAGGCTGACCGGATGTCTAGCAGCCCTCAGTAGGTTCATCGCCCGACTGGGCAAATGAGGACTGCCACTGTACAAATTCCTAAAGAAATCGGACACCTTTGTCTGGATGGTGGAGGCGCAGACGGCCCTCGACCGGCTAAAGAGCCTCCTGTCCTCTGCCCCGGTGCTCGTTGCGCCGGATCCCTGCGAACCCCTTCTACTCTACCTGGCCGCCACCAACCACGTGGTTAATGCCGCCTTGGTGTTGGAAAGGGAAGAGCCGGGACATGCACTAAATGTCCAACGCCACGTGTACTTTGTCAGTGAGGTACTAACCGACACCAAGCCACACTACCCGCAGACGCAGAAACTCTTCTACACCATCGTTATGGCGACCAAAAAGTTGCAACACTACTGCACCGAGCACGAAGGGTCGGTCGTCACATCGTTCCCACTTGGCGAGATAATCCGCAATCGCGACACCGTGGGACGGATCTCCAAATGGGCAGTCGAACTAATGGGTTACGACATCAAATTTGTGCCACGCACGGCGATAAAGTCTCAGGCCCTGGCCGACTTCATTGCCGAGTGGACCGAAGTCCAAGCCCCGACCCCAGGGATCGCACACGAGTACTGGACCCTTTACTTCGACGGGTCGGTCATGGGACCCAGCGCGGGGGCCGGGGTGGTCTTGATCTCCCCAGAGGGAGGAAAACTACGGTACGCGGTTTGCATCCACTTCCTCACGTCCAACAACGTTGCTGAGTACGAGGCGCTGGTCAAGGAGCTCCGCATAGCGGTTGACCTCGGAGCGACTCACCTCTATGTTTACGGCGACTAGAAGCTGGTGGTCGACCAGGTCATGAAGGACACCAATTGCGAGAGCCCCCTCATGGACGCATACAGCGAGGAAGTACGAAAACTGGAAGGAAAGCTCCGGGGTTTAGAGCTTCACCACATCCCGTGAAAGGACAACTCCAATGCGGACGCTCTCGTGAAGATGGCGGCCGACCGCAAGCCGGCCCCCAGTGGTATTTTTGTCAACGATCTGAACACACCATCAGTGTGAGAGAAGCCGCCAACTGCGGACGAGACCCTTGCGGGGAAAACAGAGAATGCGCCCTCTAAGTCAGCCCCCGACCGGGCACTCGGGGGCCCGCAATGCTTGACCATCGGTCAGCCCGACCCCGACCAAGCAAACGGTGCAGACTGGAGAGCCGACCTACTGGCGTATCTCCTCCAGGAAGTCCTCCCCGAGGACCGAAACGCAGCTCGCCGGATAGCCAGATGAGCCAAAACGTTTGTTGTGATCGATGGCAAGCTTTACAAGCGCAACCCTTCAGATACTGGCATACTCATGAAATGCGTCTCTATTGCCCAGGGCAAGGAGCTTCTTCTTGAGATACACGCTAGCATCTGCGGACACCATGCAGCACAACGCTCCTTCTTCGGAAAGGCTTTCCGACAAGGCTTCTGCTGGCCCACGACCCTACGCAATGCGGAAGAAATTGTCCGCGCATGCAAGGGCTACCAGTTCTACGCAACTGCAAGCCCAGGCCCTGCAAACGATCCCCATCATGTGGCTGTTTGTTGTGTGGGGCTTGGACATGGTGGGGCCGCTACGAAAAGCACCAGGAGGGTTCACTCACCTACTTGTCGCGATTGACAAGTTCACCAAGTGGATAGAGGCCAAGCCGATTGCTTCGACTGATTCAAAGGAGGCCGTCAAATTCTTCCTAGACATCATTTATCGATTCGGTGTGCCAAATTCCATCAGCACCGACAACGGAACCAACTTCAATGGCAAATTCTTCCAGGAATTCGCAGAAGGATACGTGATCCGGATTGATTGGACCTCGTTCGGTCACCCGCGTATGAATGGGCAAGTGGAAAGAGCAAATGGCTTAATCCTCCAAGGGCTCAAACCGCGAATTTTTGACCAGCTCAAAAAGTTCACGGCCCGTTGGGTCGAAGAGCTGCCGGCCGTGCTCTGGAGCTTGCGCACCACACCTAACCACTCCACAGCATTAACCCCCTTCTTTCTAACATACGAATCGGAGGCAGTACTCCCTTCTGACCTAGACTGTGGCGCGCCGAGAGTCAATGATTTTGACTCAGTAACGGCAGCCACAGCCCAAAGGGACGCCATGGACCTACTAGAGGAAGCTCGGTTAACGACAATAAACCGTTAGGCCCGCTACCAACAAAATTTGCGCAGGTACCACGAGAGAAGGATACGGGAAAGGATGCTACAAGTCGGGGATCTAGTATTGTGTCGTATTCTATCGTCAAAGGGCAAACACAAGCTCTCGCCACCATGGGAGGGACCCTACACGGTTGTGGAAGTCCTATGCCAAGGCACCTACAGATTAAAAGACTCTAAAGGTAACACTCTAACCAACACCTGGAAGCATGATGGCCCGCTCCAACACGCCTACCCGATCACTCCCGGCTCGGAGCGCTCGGGGGCCGGACACCTGTCGTTTTTCTTCCCGCACAGCACAACGGACCATTCCAGCGCCCCGGCCCGATCACTTCCGGCTCGGATTTCTTGGGGGCCCGACGCCTGTCCTTTCTTTTCACGACACACACATATTTGGTTTACAGCGCCCCGACCCTAATACGCTTCTCTCGGAGCACTCGGGGCCAGACCATGGTCTTTGACCCGTTCGCGTCTCACGTTTTCCGCCTCTTGAGCCCCTTGACCCAAGATCTCTCGGGCCAAGGCGCTCGAGGGCCCCACAGGGATGGACCGCGTAGCACACTCGCGCCGTTCCACTTGTCGCACGACACAACATTTTTTTCTATCGCGTTGCGTTTTCTACCTCGCTCCAATGTTTCTCCCAAACTACCCGATCAATCGAATCCGTGTAACGGTCTACGGTGAACTAGCAACTGACGCCTCTGGGCCAGCCCCGGGCTACACATTGCAAGCTACGATCAGCACACCGTTTCGAAAGAAAGGATGCAGAGGGCAGAAAAAATGAAATGACAAACAAAGATACTGCTAAGTTAAAAAGGCGCCGCTCACACAGCGAACGCCCGATTGTTCACCCAAGCCGCACGAATGGCTTCGGACCCCTTGTAGCGAAAAATGGCCTCTCATGCCATATTTCAATATAATGTTTTGGCGATTGATGACACACGCAACACTTAGACTAATATGATTGTTAAGATGAACTTTCCCAGGCTTTTAGGTTCAAGTGATGACAAAGAGAAGATAGGCGTTGCTAGGCCCGAAGGGCCGCCCCTACGGGGGTTCCGCTCGGCAAAATGAACTCACCGGTGCAATCACAGAGAAGGTCTGCGGACTAGGGATTTACACCAGATTAACCAACGCTAAAGAAATTGCATACGTCGGTGCATTGACAGATGAAGATCGAGGAAAATACATACACCGGTTGAACCAATGATGCACCGGTCAATCTCATCGGTTCAGTTGTCCAGAGAGGTGATTTTTCATGGAACGTTAAGAAGTTACACTCACCGGTTAAACCGACGATACATCGGTTAAACCGACAATACACCGGTTGATTGCCAACGGCTAGTTTTCAAGTGGGCAGTTTACATACACCGGTTGAACCGGTGATGGCTTTGGAGGTACGTCGGATTAACCGGCGTTAAGTGTTTTTCTGGCAGCTTTTCTCCAACGGCTATATTTGCTTGGGCTGCCTATATATACCCCCAAGGCTGGGTCAATTGAGGTTGCTGGAGACCATACAAGCATACAAGAGTAAAAGATCATCTCCGACCATCCTAGAGCTTCATTATACATCATATAGGCTTAAGCACACTTGTGAGAGTGCTTAGTGCTTGTAATAGGGATTAGTTCTTGCGAGAGCTCCCTTGAGAGAAGCCTTGCTGCGGCAAGCAACTTGTGATCCGTCGTGTGACCCTCCGTCTTGGTGTGGAGTGGCAACGACACTTTGTGCGGGGGAAGAGGAGGCCCCTCCTTGGTGGAGAAGCTCCGTAGTGGATTTCGGCCGGGTGACCTGAGAGAGACGGTGGCGGTGCACGAGACTTAGTGTCTTGTGGGCACTTGCCTTTGCTTGCCAGCATCGCCTTGGTGGCGTAGTGCAAGACGTGATCGGAAGAGCCTCGGTGTCCCGTGGATGTAGGCGTTTGTGCCGAACCACGTTACATGACCGTGTCTACTCGGGAGTTTGCATCCCTCTTGCACTTACCTCTTTACTTATCGTATTACGCTTTCGTATTTACTCTATCTTGCATGCCTTTACTTTCCTAGTTAGTTTGATTAGGATTGACTATAGGTTGCAAGTTTTTAGGGTAAGTAAAGAGTAGCATAGATAAACCTTAGCCATAACTAGCATGTATAGGACGTGTTAGGATTATCTTATTGTTGTCGGTCGAAACCCACCGGCGAGCAGCGACAGGCAACACGAAGAGCCGGGAGGTCGCCGGGGCACTGGCAGGCACTGCTCCCTCGTCGACGGCCCGCAATTTCGTCACACGCCCGGAGAATGTGTGGAAAGCCGGGCGTGCCACCTGACCTATACCCGATCAGGAGGGTGCGAACATGCTCCAAACAGTTTCCTGCATACAAAGTGATGAGGACATGACCAATACGCATATGACCAAGGCCCAAGCGAAGATAGAGTTCAAAGCCCAATCCACATTGAAGTCCGATTTATTCGCGAGTCCGGTTCGGACTGCAGGAGCAGGCCTCATGAAAATTAGAAAAAGAGCCAAACTGTATAGGAGATTTATTAGCATCACAGGATTCACCTAAATAATTAATAATCACAGAAGAATTTCCCATGATGGCTATATCTGATGACTCATTGAATTGAGGATTGATGTCGGAAATCTTTTTTGCACTCTTGTCATGAATCACTGACTCACTAGTAGCAGCAAGAGTAGGAATATTCACATCACAAAGACACGTGTAAATGTAAGTCCGAGCCGTGGTCGGCTCCCCGGGACGACCCTTGCATCGGCTTTAAAGAGCCGATCGAGTCCTGGTGTCAGATTGGATCTGTGTCTATCCAGATATTGATGAATAAAGCAAATAACTATAAAGCTGCTTCGATTAAATCTAGTTGATCTAATCCACAACGGTAAAGGCTTCACTGCTAGATCGGAACATCCTACACATGACTAGGCCTAATGAACATAACAGACAACTAAACCACAACCTAAAACAGAGGCCTAAGAACTAGCAAGAGCCGATTCCCAGAACAATCCCTATCAAGGCTAAGATAAAGCATCTATTACACCACCGGATCATCCAATCCGTTTGCAAGGCCTAACCTAGCAGATATTACGCCAACTCTTAAGAACAAGAGCAAATCGTAACAGATCAGATCTACTAAACTTAAAAGAAACAGGGGGTTGCCTCTGTGCAACTAATTCTATGCGACAAGAACTAGCATAAGATTGAAACATGATAGCACAGAGACAACATGATATTCGTAGATGATAAGCAACAAAGCACAACGGATCTACTAAAAGCCATGCTACGAACATCAAGATAACTAGCATTACTCGCCATCAAAAACGCTTCAGTACGAGTAATACCAAGATAAGAGTAAAAACAATGCTACCCTGATCGCAAGAAGCGATCAGGGCAGCATGGCACTTACTTGGATGAAAACCTAGGATTAGGGGTGGCGATGCGCCGAGAGTTGTTGATTGCGAGACGTGATGACGCTCTCCTTTACGAATAACAAAGGATACATATTTATAGTCCGGAGACTTGGGAAACAATCTAAACTAATCTTGTCCCGATCGGACTCTATCTCTAATCTTAAACTAAATCTAAGGATACATGGCCCATGTGGCCCAGATGTTCACGCATGAGCCGATTTACAAGTCTTCTTAGTCTTCTGCTTTAAGCCCTTCTTGCTTTCGGCCCATAAATTAATCTTGTTAATTTATGGCGATAACACATGCCCCCTGGTTTTGGCAATGATAGTTCCAAAACCAATCCGTCGCTTCATCTTCCCATTAATGCTCATTAAACACACAGCAACCACCAAGGAAGACGCAACATCTCTGCAACTGGCTCCTCGTAGAATGTGAAACTGCCGATCCAACTCCCATCCTTTCACTATTTAATCTCACCCGAATCAGCTCTTTTCCACAGCAAACTCCTTCTTCCTCCCAAAGCCAGTAGCGCAGAAACCCCAATCCTTTACTAGCCATGGCCATCTCTTCTTCCTCCGGCTCCAACTCCTTTGGAGATTCCTCTTCTTCCTCTTCTCTTGGCTAATCCTGCTCACCCTGTTAGCAGCAACAAGATGGTCCAGAACCTACAACCAGCACTGGGAAGCCATTCCACTTTCTTCCAACTGACCCTGATGTACTCTTCTGCAAGGGATCACCAACAATGAAGAAAGTGATAATGACTGTTCAGCCAGACCTACTTCAGTCGGCTTTCAAACGAAGACAAACTTCTGCAAGCGTTGCCCCCCGAGTCTTGACCAAGAAAAGGAAGATGATCGCAAGGCGAATGATCAAGAAACCAGCACCAGCTTCCCCGAGTCCATCAGAGTCTAATACCAACCAGGTAACTCATCTTTCTGAAACTTCTTCTTTATTGCATACACATGTACTCTGGTTGACTGTAACTTTACCTCCAGGACGCAGCTGAAGAAAACCCCAATGCAGAAAGCCTGGATCAACATGAGATGGCTGCAACTCCTGATGCACTGATGGATGCAAACGAAGAACAAGCCGATACAGTCAATGCTCTAGATGTAAACACCAGCTCTAACAGGACGATCGCACCTGAATCGCCCAACACTTCTTTAGAACAGGTAATATTACAAAACCAATTCTGAATCAGCCGATAGCCCCATAAATGCATCTTGCTCTAACTCCAGATATGTCCATAGGATTTTGACATTTCAGGTTTACTTTCCTTTGACCCAGCATCAATGGGTCTGACTGTCCCTGGAGAAGAGACATCATCTTTGCAGCAATCGACTAACTTGGCACATCAGCTTCAACTCATCAAGGATCTACTATCTGCTCCGATCACTGCTCTGGTTGATGATTCCAGCAAGATAAAGAACATCTTCGAGCAAATAGAAACCCAACTTCCGGAGCCGTTGCAAATCAAGCTCTGGCCAACCAGCAACCTTCCATTCTTTCGGATAGAAGTGAATAAAGCACAACAACGGATGGAAGCACGTCGCTCTCAAGCTTCTCTGAAAGCTGACATTACCCAAAAGTGCAAGGCCCTCAACCAGAAGAAGGCAACTCTAGATACCAAAGCTGACGTGTCTGCCAACAAGAAGCGACTCGACCTCCTGAAGAAAGAACTGGCAGAACTCGAAGAAAAGGTCCGTACCACCAAGAAGCTCATCCAGGCCGAAGAAACTTCCATTGCAAACTCCGAACAAGAGACCCAGGAAGTAACCGAGCAGATACAAGCGGAGTTTGCAGAGATAAGCACCTTGAGTCGGCAGATAGTAACAGGTGATGACAAGGATGATGAAGCAATCATAGCATGAGCAGACGCCGTCCGTATAGAATCCATCCATGTCATAGAAGAATTCCTGAACCAGTAGATAGGCTCAAGATACAATTAGTACTGCCTGTTAACCTGAAACTTGTACTTGTTTAAAAACAACTTAAGTCGATGGTTACACATCGGCTGTTTCGTTCCTCATATGTATTTTACTATATATTATTTTATTTTTATTTTTTACCGGCCAACTCAGCGTGTTGGCCTATCTCTTTTCCTTTTTTTCTTTTTTTCTTTTTTTTTACTGGCCAACTCAGCGTGTTGGCCTGTCATGATTTTTTTTTTTACTGGCCAACTCAGCGTGTTGGCCTGTCATGATTTTTTTTTACTGGCCAACTCAGCGTGTTAGCCTGTCATGATTTTTTTTTTGCGGCCAACTCAACGTGTTGGCCTATTACACTGCAGCCAGATGGATCTCATCGGCTTTTCGTTACACGCCTTCCCACATGCTAGGGAAATACTTCTTGAGGTGTTGGCCATTGACAGCAACAGGAAACTTGACACCGTCCAATTCCTCGAGCATGTATGCATTCCCAGGCAAGACCTGATCAATCTTATACGGCCCATGCCAAGTTGGAGACCATTTACCAAACTTTTTATCTTTAGTTCCTAATGGCAATACTGCCTCCCAAACCAAGTCTCCAACCTGGAAATCCTTAGGCCTGACCTTCTTGTTGTACGCACGAGCAACTTTAGCCTTATTTTCTTTGATCTTCTCCAGTGACCAAAGCCTTAGTTCTGTCAGGTCCTCCACATTATCGTTCATCAAGGCTGCATACTGTTCAACGGATAGATCATTCTGGAACTCGACATGCCTTGATCCGGCCGTGATCTCCCATGGTAACACAGCGTCTTGGCCGTAGACTAGATGGTACGGCGACGTTTTGGTGGACCCATGACATGAAATACGATATGCCCACAAAGTTCTGATAACACCTCATGCCAGCGCCTAGGATATTCATCGATCTTTCTCTTTATGAGCTTGATGAGGCTCTGGTTGGATGCTTTCAGCCTGTCCATTAGCTTGGGCATAATATGGAGATGATCTGATCAGCTTAATCCCCATGTCATCGGCAAACTTTCTGAACTCCTCCGATATGAAGACCGATCCTCCATCGGTCGTAGTAGTTTGAGGAATTCCAAATCTGTGGATGATGTGCTCTTTGACAAAGCTGATCACATCTCTTGACGCTACTGATCTCATGGGCACTGCCTCTACCCACTTTGTGAAATAATCTGTAGCAGCTAAGACCCATTGGTGACCCTTGCTAGACGATGGGTTGATCTGACCAATCATGTCCATGCCCCAACCTCTGAATGGCCACGGCTTGATGATAGGATTCATTGCTGATGCTGGCACTATCTGAATTTTGCCAAACCTCTGACATGCCTGACATCCTTTATAATATTTGAAACAATCTTCAAGCATGGTAGGCCAATAATATCCCGATCGCCTAATCAGCCACTTCATCTTATGAGCCGATTGGTGAGTACCGCAAGCTCCTTCATGAACCTCATGCAAGAGCCGATTTGACTCTGAAGGTCCCAGACATTTAAGTAGTAGTCCTTCTAAGGTCCTGTAGAACATGTCATCCCCTATCAGAACATACTTCGTAGCATTGAGTCTTATTCTTCTGGGTGCCCCTAGAGCCGAATCCTTCAAGTAATTGAAGATATCGGCTCTCCAATCTCCGGGTTCTAGAAACTGAACCTCTACGTCAACTCCATCGACTGCTTCCCTATACCCGGAAGCCATCTGTGCCAAATCATTGGCTTCATTCTTCAGAGTTCTGCGTATCCAGTGGAAATTGATGTACCTGAATTGCGACATCAACTCACGGCACTGCATCCATATTGGGAAAAGAGCCTCGCTCTCGCATCTATATTCTTCCGTGAGCTGAGAGATCACCAGCTTTGAATCTCCAAAAATTTCCACCGCTTCTGCACCAGCTTCAAGGAGCAGTTCCATCCCCTTGCGAACGGCTTCATATTCCACCAAATTATTAGTGCACGGGGCAGTCATCCTGATGGAAAAGGAGTAAGTCGCCCCTCGAGGCGACACCAACAGAATTCCCACACCGCATCCATCATCACAAGCCGATCCGTCGAAGAACATAGCCCAAGCACGAACAAATAGTGCAGCAATATCCGTGCTGATCCTGTCTGCAACAAGATCCGCCAGTGCCTGCCCTTTGATTGCTTTTGCAGGCTGATACCGAATATCGAACTCTGACAATGCAAACATCCATTTTCCTAGCCGGCCTTTCAGGATAGGAGCCGACAGCATGTGCTTTATGACATCCGATTTGCATATGACAATTGTTTCCGCCGAGAGCAAAATATGGCGAAGCTTTGTACATGTAAAGTATAAGCAAAGACAAAGCTTCTTGATTTCAGGATACCTGGTCTCGGCGTCTAACATGCGCCTGCTGAGATAGAAAACCACCCTCTCCTGGCCGTCATGCTTCTGGACTAACACCGAAGTAATAGAAGTGTCACCCACGGATAGGTACACGTAGAACGGCCTATCTTGCTGAGGAGGAACCAACACTGGAGGCCTTGACAAATATTCTTTGATTTCATCGAAAGCTTGCTGCTGTTCTGCCCCCCCCAGCGAAACTCATCTTCAGATTTGGTCTTTACTAAACCCATGAATGGCTCAATGCGTCCAGACAGATTATAAATAAATCGTCTGACAAAGTTAATTTTACCGATGAGCTTCTGCAACTCCTTCTTCGTAGTTGGTGGCTTCATCGTCTTCACAGCTTCTTGACTCTTCAGGCCGATCTCAATTCCCCGTTCATGCACCAAGAACCCCAAAAATTGACCGGCCGATACTCCAAAGGCGCACTTCTTTGGGTTCATTTCGAGCCCAAACCTTCGAGTCCGTTCCAGAACTTGACGTAGATCTTCTAGATGCCCCCCAACTGATTTGGACTTGACCACAACATCATCAATATAAATTTCTACCATTTTGCCGATGAGATCATGAAAAATATAATTCATGGCACGTTGGTACATTGCACCGGCATTTTTCAGTCCAAAGGTCATAACCAAATACTCAAGCAAGCCGACTGCGCCTGGTACTCTGAACGCAGTCTTGTTCACGTCTTCTGGGGCCATGAAGATCTGGTTGTAGCCGGCATTACCGTCCATAAAACTCATCATCTTGTGGCCGGCAGCTGCGTTGATCAATGTCTCTGCAACAGGCATCGGGTATTCGTCTTTTGGTGTCGTTCTGTTGAGATCTCTAAAATCGACGCAAACACGCCATCGGCCATCCTTCTTTTGTACCGGTACCACGCTAGAGATCCATTCTGCATACCGGCATGGCCTGATGAACCCAGCATCCAACATCTTCTCCACCTCTTTCTTGACTTCTTCGAGGACTTCGGCCTTCATTTGACGTGCTCGTTGCTGAAATGGCCGAAACCCTTTCTTGAGCGGGAGCCGATGCTCGACGATGCTTCTATCCAGACCGGGCATCTCGGTGTAATCCCATGCAAAACAGTCCCAGTACTCTTTCAGCAGTGCAATCATCTCCTCTCGCAAGGTCGGATCCAACTTCTTGCTGATAAATGTCTGTCGTGGCTTATCCCCAGGACCGATATCAACCTCTTCCAAATCATCAGCTGATGTGAACCCGTATCCGAGTTTGCCGTCATCTGAAAAACCAGCTGCGAACGCAGGCGAGTCTTCGTTATCCACAAGATCAGCGGCAAACACAGGGAGATGAGAAAAATTATTTGGCCAACCGCATGGGCTGGCCGCTTCCACACTTCCATTATCATTCGGAACCAAATAGTCGATGAGTGACCAACCACCAGAGCAGGCCATCGTATGTACATGATGTAGCAATTCCGAACCTACACAGGATTTTTCTATTTTTTGGGGGCCGGTCGCTGGGACCGGCCTCTCTATTTCTGTTACATCCCGTAGCACGCCAGGATGCGTCTACTCTGTGAGGCCAGTGGATAAGACCAGCCTCAGTCCATTTTTTGTCGCCTCGATCCGATCACAGTCTTCCAGGGCGATCCCTGAGATCGGCTCTTGTCCTATCTGCATCCCAGGCATTCATATCTGCAAGCGAGACTTCGCTGGAATCGTCTGCATGGACCACTTCTACTTCATCGACATCCCATTGGACTAGATACTGATGCATTGTGGAAGGGATACAGTAGTTGGCATGAATCCAGTCCCTCCCAAGCAGTACTGTGTATGTACTCTTGCTGTTGACGATGAAGAACGATGTTGGCACAGTCTTGCGACCCACTTTCAGCTCCACGTTTAGGACCCCCATCGCCTCTGATGGTTGTCCATTGAAGTCATTAAGCATCACATTGGTCTTGATCAGATCGGCAGAAGAACGACCCAATCGGCGCAGCACAGAGTATGGCATCAGGTTGACTGCGGCACCAGTGTCGACCAACATCCTGTTCACAGGCTTGCCATTGATGAAGCCCTTGAGATACAATCCCTTCAGGTGCTTGTAGCTCTTCTCCTTGGGCTTATCGAAGATGATCGGCCGTGGGCCCAGATCCAGCTGTGTGACAGCCGATTCTTCCAGTTGGGGTGCCCGAAACTCCGATGGGAGCACGAATACCATGTTCACATCAGCCGATGGCTTCTCATCGGCTTTTGTTTGCTTGGGGCGCCACTCTTTTCTCGGAGGGCGTCCCTCCTCCCTTCGCGGTCGCCTAATTTGCTCTGCGAGATCCAGACGCGCTTTCCTCAGCACGTCGAGGTACTTTGCTTCCGCCTCTTCCAGATTGCACAAGCGCTGTACTCTGCGCTTCTGCGATCGATTAAGCCCGTCAGGACACCACCGCGGATGATGGTATCTGTCTTCTTCTTCTTCTTGCTCGGAATTGCCCCTGGTTGTCCTCTTTATATGGTCACCATGTCACCATGACGTGTTCTGGGCCCTAAGCACCGGAACACCGATGTCTCGTCCTGCTGGCGTCCTTGAGGCATGCGCTCCAAGCAATCATCTATAGTAGGCAATCGGCTCATGCCGGAGTTCCAATAGTACCTGAAGAACGGGCAATGCTAGTGGTCGCGTACAGCCTGGCGTCTCCCCAGTGTCCTTCCTGAGCGGTGCTCGTACTCGTCTTCTTCCGATTCGTATCGGCGGCGCAACTTGTACTGGTACTGGTATTTTTCCAGAAGCCGATTAGAAGCTGGAAGCTAATTGCGGATGTGACGCACCTACTCTTTGGTCACATGCTGCTGTTCCAGTTCGCGTCTATCCTGCGGTCGTTTGCCAGAAGCGGCCTCTCTCCTCTGCTTGTCATGGCGGCGCACGGGCCCCACCATGTTGATCTGGAATGCCAAATCCTGGCCCTTGGATCCGAGATCTGACAGCTCCGCCATGTTAGCTTGCGGGAAAGGCTTTGTGTCAACCTTCATCATGTGTTGAACCAGGATTAATCGTCCTTGCTCAATAGCCGATTGAATCTGACAACGTAGCTCCTTGCATTCACCCGTGGAATGAGTGAACGAGTGGTGCCATTTGCAGTACGGTCTTCCGTGCAGCTCTTGTGCCGTTGGTAACTTGTGATTCTCTGGGAGTTTCAGCTGTTTTTCTTTGAGGAGCAGATCAAATATCTGCTCTGCCTTGGTCACGTCGAAGTCGAAGCCCTTCACAAGTCCCTGCTGTTTGACCCACTTGCAGGGGACAGGGTTTGCCCCCCGGGTCCACTCTACCACGGCTACTTCTTGCACCTCGCCAGAGTCATCAGATTCTTCCGCCTGTGCCATGTTTACATGGCGCTTGAACTTGTCCTAGTACAGCTCAAGATGGTAATGTTCGTATCCTGTAAGCTTTTGCACCAGGTGCGCCAAAGATGTGAACTCTAACTGAAAAGCCGCATCCTTGATCGGCTTAGCGAGTCCCAGGATAGCCAGATCGATTGCCTCCTTTTCTGTGATGCGCGATGAGTAGCATCGGTTCTTGACTTCCCTGAAGCGTTGTATGTATTCCAACACAGTCTCTCCTCGCTTCTGCCTGACTTGGGCGAGGTCGGCAATTCCAGCTTCAGCAGCCTCCGAGTGGTACTAGGTATGAAATTGGTCTTCAAGCTGCCTCCAAGTTCGAATTGAATCTGGAGCCAGCGATGCATACCATCCAAAAGCTGGGCCTGTAAGAGATTGGCCGAAGAATCGGACCCTCAACGGATCCGACACAGAGATCATCCCAAGCTGCGTTAAGTATCGGCTCACGTGCTCGATGGAGCTAGCTCCTTCTGACCCGTTGAACTTGGTGAACTCAGGAAGCCGATACTTGGGTGGTAGTGGGATCAAGTCATAGTCACTTAGATATGGCTTGGAATAGCCGATCGCTTTCCTCTTGGGCAGGATGCCGAACTGGTCTCTCAGTATTGCACTGACCTGCTCCACACTAAGAACTCCTGGGGCCGATGGCTCAGCACTCGGCCCAGTAGCGTACTTTGCCAGCCATGCTTGCTTTTCTGCGTCTGCTCCAGAAGCTCCTGGGTTTACCATCTGCATCGCGCGTGTTGGATTGATGCTGTCAGGGATGTAAGCGCACGTGTAGCCATGCGGAATCTCCTTGGGTGGCTCAGTGAGGAACTGGCCTTCTCCAGGATCGCCGCCGATCTTGTGGATGACGTAGATTGGCGAACTCTGTGGTCTTGGAGCCACAAATGAGAATGGCAATTACGGCCTAGAATGCAGTGCAGCTTCCTCTGTGTGACTACCCAGGGTTGGCCCCGATGGAGAGTACTGGTTCTTGATTATCTCCTGGATGACGCGATGCGCCATGCGCTCGAGTTCGTTCATCAGGCTCTGAGAGTGCCGATGAAGCGCATGGGCCACCATGTAGCTCATCTCCTGACGTAGGGCTCTAGTGCGCTCTTCAGATGGTACAGATAGATCTACATTGTCAAGAGCGCCTTCTGGTGAGAACCCCTTCCACCTGATGCCATGGTTGCGGGTCTTCTCAAAAGAGCCGATGAGATCGGCTTCCAGCAGAACTTTGATCTCATCATACTTCTTCTTGTGTTCAGGAGGGAGCTCTTCATACGTGACGGGCTTGGGAGCGGGTTCTTGATCTTGAGCTCCTGTCATCGTTGCAGTGGACGTTGTTGCCGAGAGTGGTCCCACCGAGCGTGCCAGAATGTGTTGTCGGTCGAAACCCACCGGCGAGCAGCGACAGGCAACACGAAGAGCCGGGAGGTCGCCGGGGGGCTGGCAGGCACTACTCCCTCGTCGACGGCCCGCAATTCCGTCACGCACCCGGAGAATGTGTGGAAAGCCGGGCATGCCACCTGACCTATACCCGATCAGGAGGGTGCGAACGTACTCCAAACAGTTTCCTGCATACAAAGACACGTGTAAATGTAAGTCCGAGCCGTGGTCGGCTCCCCGGGATGACTCTTGCTTCGGCTTTAAAGAGCCGATCGTGTCCCGGTGTCAGATTGGATCTGTGTCTATCCGGATAATGATGAATAAAGCAAATAACTATAAAGCTGCTTCGATTAAATCTAGTTGATCTAATCCACAACGGTAAAGGCTTCACTGCTAGATCGGAACATCCTACACGTGACTAGGCCTAATGAACATAACAGACAACTAAACCACAACCTAAAACAGAGGCCTAAGAACTAGCAAAAGCCGATTCCCAGAACAATCCCTATCAAGGCTAAGATAAAGCATCTATTACACCACCGGATCATCCAATCCGTTTGCAAGGCCTAACCTAGCAGATATTACGCCAACTCTTAAGAACAAGAGCAAACCGTAACAGATCAGATCTACTAAACTTAAAAGAAACAGGGGGTTGCCTCTGTGCAACTAATTCTATGCGATAAGAACTAGCATAAGATTGAAACATGATAGCATAGAGACAACATGATATTCGTAGATGATAAGCAACAAAGCACAACGGATCTACTAAAAGCCATGCTACGAACATCAAGATAACTAGCATTACTCGCCATCAAAAACGCTTCAGTACGAGTAATACCAAGATAAGAGTAAGAACAATGCTGCTCTGATCGCAAGAAGCGATCAGGGCAGCATGGCACTTACTTGGATGAAACCCTAGGATTAGGGGTGGCGATGCGCCGAGAGTTGTTGATTGCGAGACGTGATGACGCTCTCCTTTACGAATAACAAAGGATACATATTTATAGTCCGGAGACTAGGAAAACAATCTAAACTAATCTTGTCCCGATCGGACTCTATCTCTAATCTTAAACTGAATCTAAGGATACATGGCCCATGTGACCCAGATGCTCACGCAGGAGCCGATTTACAAGTCTTCTTAGTCTTCTGCTTTAAGCCCATCTTGCTTTCGGCCCATAAATTAATCCTGTTAATTTATGGCGATAACACTTATGCAAGTAGTTCGAGCCCTAGGTTAAAAAGCGATTAGCGACCCTATTCACCCCCTCCCCCTCTAGGGTCGGACACCCCGGTGATCCTTACACCCGTCATTACAACTCGAAGATTAAGGCAAAACATAAAAGGGGCCGGCGGCCAACACCGCGCTCTGCCTCCGCCCTGCTAGTCCGCTACGGACCATCCCGAGCCGGGTCCGCCGCGCCGCAGAATGCCGTCGACGTCCATCTCCACCACGATGACCCTCCCGAACCTAGTGAAGTTTAGCAAGGTCGCCTGGCGGGTCATCGCGCTTGCAGTCGCCGAGAACCCGGGCTCGAGCCCTACCAGGTGGATCCCCGAGCGAAGCTGGACTGAAGCCAACACGGCGGCAGCACCGCAACGAATCCCCAGCGTCACCTCCGCACGAATGACGTTGGGGAGGGCGTGGAGTTGGTCCACCTGCAGCGGCGCTAGCAAATCCACCACGCGGAAGACGGCGAGCGCGCCATCGGCCAGGGCTTCGCGCTAGTCCTCGACCTCGCCGAGGCGTCATCGCAGTTCCGCCACCTCACGGCGTGCCGCGCCCAACTCCTCCTCCAGAACTGCGAACGAGAATCATGAGTGCAAGACCACAGGGGAACCGGAACATGCCCAAGAACGGAGCTCACCAATGGCGCGGGCCTGAGCGTCCGCGGCATCGGCCCTTGCCGTGATCGTTTCCTCCTTGGCCACGGCGCACGCCACCTCAACGGCATGCAGGCTCTCCTTCAGGCACTCAATCTCAACTGTGGCGGTCGAGTACCGACCCCGCGCCTGGTCCACCTGGCTCACCAAATCCACCACATCCGGATTGGCCGCCGGAGGATCAGAGTCCAAAGAAGAGGACGTGCTGCACAATGGGGGAGAGCCCGGTGCGACAGCAGCAGCGGCAGATGGTCCGGCGTCGCCTTGCACCGGGGGTGCATCGGACGACGAGGAGGAGACAGGAGCAGCGACGGCAGCGGACGACCCAGCGCCGCCTAGTGCCGCGAGCCACTTGCGCGGGCCCGTCGATGCCACACTACCAAAAACCCCATGCTAGAACCGTCAAGAAAGCAACAAGAACGGATGCAGGAAGAATGAAAGGAGAAGGCGGCGGAAGGTACCCCCGTCGGAGAAGCTCACGACGGAGGCGCAGCGGGCCGCGTGGCGGAGCGCTGGATTCCTCGTCACGCGGACGCTTGCCATCGGCCATCGGTGGGACGCTCGAACGGCAACGAAGGCAGTTGGACCTCTTCCCCTTCCTCCTCTTTTCGCTCCCTCGCTCTCCCTCTTTTTTTCTCTTTGCGCTCTAGCAGGCAGCAATGGCGAGCACAGGCAGGAGCGGCATCTCGGGAGAAGGAGGGGGATTAAATAGGTGCGTGCCACCACTCTGTGGTGGTTCCCGATCGAAATGACGCCTCGGGGCACGAGCCAGGACACAGCCCACGCTGCGGTGACCGGCGTGACTCTTCATTTTACGGGTGCATCTCCCACCGTTTCAATTAAAACCTCTCACCGTCCGCCCATTTTCTAAATGCAGGGAAAATGATGAATCGTCCCCGTGCCTCAAACGAATCCTAACTGCACGATTCCATCCAATCAAAGGTTCAAAGGCCAGTCCGCTGAGGGCTTCACGCCGCCTTGCGTAAAAGAGCCAGGGAAGAAAAACCGAGATGAGCACCAGCGGCCCGAGCCCAACCTGCCCCGGCAGCATACGAGTCATCTCAACCTTTCTTGTCCGATCCGGCCTCTAGCATTCCCACAGAATCCCCTCCTGGGGGGAGGCCATCGAGGCCACCCGAGCCGGCGGACGGGAAGGGCATCTGCCGGGACGCGGGCCGTAGAGTAGTGGAGTGCCCCCAGCGAGCTCCGTCGACCCCGTCGTCCGCGACGGGGACGGACTTCACTCGGATTGTCCTTAATTGGGCGTACCTGCTAGAGAGCTCACCGAACCCCCCACTCAGGGCCAATGAGGTCGATTGGCAAGGGTTTACCTCCTCCGATCCCAGTGGTTGCAGATGGAGGCTACCACATCACAAAGGCACGACAACAACGACATTACGGTAAACACACAAACGCCACAAAAATTGTTCATTTTATTCTCAAGGCAGTCGGCCGAAAGTCGTTACAACAAACAAAAATTAGCAGACTCCACTCGGGAGAGCAATCGGTACAATGGATAAAATACAGTTACCCCCACAACGGGAGCAACAAAAGGGGGCTAAGGCCGCGGCTGCTACAAATTCTGGAGAAAGACAAGGGCAAAGATTATCGCAAGACTTCTTCTTGCACCTCGCAAGCCTTCTCCTAGCATCAGCCAGGCCAAAGACCCCGATGGCGGAGGAAGCACGCGGCGTTGTCGAGGAGGGTCTTCAGTACCGACGCAGGCTCGAGATCCCCGCCAATGTAGCTTCTTCTTGTCCTCCTCAGGGCGTGGAAGACGGCCTGGGACCTCTTGCCCGAGCCGTTCACCCCCTGGCCGCCACTCGCAAAACCGGCCGATGACGGTTAGAGGTGCGAAGACCCGTCCTGGACGCAAGACCACTCTGCCAATCCCAGAACAAGGAGCTCCTGCCCATACTCCACGGCTCCGAAGCATAGTGCCAACCGCACCACCCCCCAGATGGACCTGGAAGATGAGGCAGCGGGTTCGCAGCTCCGCGCCGGCACCGCGCGATGCATCCAACCGCAGCCGCGGGAGATCGGCACCAGCAAGTGGGATGGGCAGGGGCAACCCCCGTGGCAGATCAGGTCCGCGGCTGCCGGCTCACAGGACTAGAGCCAAGAAGAAGCCAGGGTGGCCACCAGCGAGCCATGGCATGCCCCTTCCCACTCCGTAAGGGAGCAGGAAGAACAGTGGCCTGGCTTGCCTAACAGTGGCAAGCAGCCTTCGCACACCTCGGCTCCGGCCCGCGGTTGGAGGGCGGAACGCAGTGGAGTGCTTCCTCCTGAGGAGAATCCACCGCCGCTCGCAAGCATTCTTCTAGCGCCAGAGATATAGAGCAGACCCGCCCTCATCTGGAGGACAGGTGTGGGGTGTGAGGAAGAGAATTACTAGGAAAATCTCCATGAACGATTTTGATGTGGAACTCAGGATCCACAATACCCCTTTTTATAGGCAAACGTAGACACAGACGGCCGCGGCACCCACTACAGATCGGTCAAATATGACGCGCTGGAAGTCCTCGAGAATTCGCACACCCTCCTTCGATGCTAAATGACTGGGCCAGACGAGCCGAGCGCCTGCCGCATCGGTCGGGGATCTACCGCTGTATGAACAACCAACGGGAGATGGCCCCGACGGGGGGGAAGCCCGATGCGCCTGCGGCCAGGCGACGTGACACACCGGGGGACCTCGAGATTCCGCGGATGCTACCCTCTGGCCGATCATTAAACCGGCGCGCCTCTATCACACCTGGTCCACGACCCGCCGAAAGTTGAAAGCGCGGGCTGACTGATGGGATGTCCCGACCGGAGCTGTCGAACCGAGTCCAGCGGCTTCACGGTTACAACAAATCGCAAAGCCACTTGGGGGGCCTCTGATGGGGGCAGGGACCCAGGGTCCCCAATGGGCCCACCTTAAATGGCACCAGCCTAGCATCCCGTTAGGCGCACTCCAGGAAAACCCACGAGGGGCATGGACAGATGCCAACCTCCAGGGCCCGGCCCGGCCGGTTACCGACACTTTGGAGAGGGACACGTGGAGGCCTCCCGACCAAAGACCCACCGGATCCGCTCCGTACCATGCGGCCCGAGTCGTGTGCACCAAGAACGCCACTTGGTACAATGGGCGTGCCAATCAAGCCAGCCCCCGTTTATCCGTACACGCCGCCCATTCCTGCCGCACGCCACGCCCGCACGATCAACAGGACCCTCTGACATGGACATAGTGCGGGCCGTGCAGCCTACTCGACCTAACGGATGGGGGACGGGAGAGGGCGTCAACGAGCTTCGTCCCGCACGCCGTGATGATGGCTCCCCCTGATGCCACGCCATTACGCCAGGGACTGTGACAGGGCAAGGCCGACTGACCGTGTCAGGACACCCCTCAACAGGCGTGCCGTCCTCGGGTCAGAAGCCACGAAGGGAAGGACGTGCGGCCCAATACGGACGGACAGGAGAGAAGACGACCACCGAGCCCCGACCGAGTACCGAAGCCACTCCAACTGACAAAGATGGGACAGCAGCTTGACAACCCGTCGCCCAAGAAAACCGACCAGACACAGCCTCTCCACTCCCGACCGACTGAGCGAGACCCGCCGACTGACGAAGACGAAGGACCCCTTGGCAGACCAAGATATCACGATAGAAATATGTAAATTGGGGGCCCCACCTTAAAGTATAAAAGGGAAAGCCCCTCACGTGGGAGGGAGAGTTCGAGAGAATAGTCCACTTCTTGAAAGGCTTGTAAGCTCCCCTCTAACTTTGAGCACCTGGGCTCGAGCACTAGAGCAAGAGAACCACCCCCATACTGGACGTAGGGCATTTTCCGGCCCGAACCAGTCTAAATCCTCGAGCTATTGTGTGCTAGACCATTCCGATCCAACGCACGAGACACTAGCAATCGAGTAGTTTGTTCGTCGTCCATATTTCGAGCCGACACCCATACTTTTTGTATTTGAAGACTTTGTTTGCCCTTATTCTTAACTCTTTCAGTTACATCCAAAATGAACAAAATTAAAAAAAACCTTCGTAATATGCTGAAAAAGATGTATATACCCGCATCCCTTCATACCCCACCACCGTGCTCTTGCTTCCTAGCTCCCGTCCCCTCACCCAACTCGGCGGGCAGGCGGCCCTTATTCTTAACTCTTTCAGTTACATCCAAAATAAACAAATTAAAAAAACCTTCGTAATATGCTGAAAAAGACATATATATACCCCGCATCCCTTCATGCCCCACCACCATGCTCTTGCTTCCTAGCTCCCGTCCCCTTAGGCAACTCGGCAGGCAGGCGGCAGCAAATCTGGGCGTGCAGGGGCAGCCAGGGTAGACAGGGGCCCACTACGAGTGTAGGTGAGCGCACTGGCCAGGCGTTGCTCGTTGGGCGCGCACGCACTGACCGCGTGAGCGAGCGAACGTGAGTGCGCTGGCGAGGTGATGGCCAGGGCGGGCACGGGTCGTGCCTAGCGCGCTGGCACATGGGCTAGCACCATCAGGAGCGGATCCAGCGGAGGAGAAAGGAGGAAGAAAGAAGAAAAAAAAAGAAAGGGAGAGGAAGAAGAAGAAATTCAACCCATATTATTCCATTTCTAGATCCCCTACTACCGGCCTTAGCCAAGTGCAGGCACGTGCCGCAGGTAAGAAGTGCTTGATGAGGAGGAAGACCCGAAGAGGAGAGAAAGAGGAAGATGAAAAGGAAAAGAAACGGAAAAAGAGATATGCTATTAGAGCATCTCCAATAGTTCCTAATTTTTTCTTCTCAAAATTTATTGTTTACCAACTCTCCAAATAAGTATAGGGATGTAAAAAAGAGTACATCTCCAATAGTTCCCCATATTTACTCCTAAAAATTGAAAAATTGGCCCCACAAAAATAATTTCACAGGGACATCTGGCAACCTATCTGTTCCGCCGCCGCCTGCCGCCTCGCCCTTCTACCGTCCGCAGCCTCCTCCAGCCGCCGCCCCTCCCTGATCCACGGTTCGGCACCACAAACTGGCACATGCTAGGCACCCCTGTCCTCCCTGATTTGCGCCAGCACCTGACACCTGCCGGCCGCCCCTCTCCTCCCTGATTCAGGCAGCAACAAAGGCGAACGTCACTTGGGCAGGGGGCGTAGAGCACTTGGGCAAGTCCCAGGTGAACAGCACTTGGGCAGAAGATCATTAAGCCATGGCGGCTAGAAAATCCCTTTTGCAAACAGAATTGAATTCGTCATCTTCCGACGACGATGACGATTATTTCATCTTGTCTGCAGCTCGAATAGTGCAATCTTTTTCGAATGAAAAAGGAAAACATGGTGGTTCTGTCCATGGCCATCAAGTTTTGTATAGAGATCGAGAAGGCGGCCACAAAAGAATGTTTCAAGATTATTTGGCCGATGATCCGACGTACCCCCCGCACATATTCCGTCGGAGGTTTGTGCACATTCAATAGTTTGTTGTTAAAATTATCTAGTTAATTCCTGTATGCATTCTTTAATTTGATTTCTTTTACTAATTTCTTTTACTTTAGGTATAGGATGAATAGGGAGCTTTTCCTACGCATAATGAATGCGGTAGAATCATATGATGACTACTTTGTTGGTGATATGCCCAAGAGCCCATCATCACAATACGGTTTAAAGGCCCAAGTGGATATTGATCCAAGAGGGATTAGGGTTACTAATGGGCCTATGAGATAGAAGCCCATTAGTACGCCCTATATATATGAGGGAGGGGCTAGGGGGGCGATGACCTGAGCCGCGCCACCTCCCTAGCCGCCGCCCCTCCCTCTCTCTCGGCCGCCGCCCTTGCCGTGCGTGCAGTGCTAGCACACCGACGCCCGGCGTTTCATCCCCGTACGTGTGGACTCCGTGGAGGCGCTGCTGCGACTGCTGCGCTGATCGGCTGCTGGGATCAAGTACGAGGAGCTCGGTTCGTGGGACGTGATCGACTACTTCCTCTACATCGACGCGCGACTTCTTCCGCTGCGCTGCGCGTCTAGTGGTAACGATCTATGATCTTCTACTCGCAAATATCTTGGGTTTATGCGGTAGTGATGCTAGCGTAGCCTACCCGTTTCCCTACAGTGGTACCAGAGCCATCTTGCGTAGTTTTTGGTCTGGATCTTTTGCATATAGGTGATATGTTGTTGTAGTAGATTGGATCTATTACTTTTGCACGGTTTGATTAGATCAATTGGTCATAAGGGGTTAAAACTGGAGTGAGTTGATTGCGCGGCATATGACAAAAGATTAGTTTGTGTTCTTTCTCTGTTATGCATACGACATGTCCCTACCGGCTGGAATCACCATCGGGACTAACTGTGTGCATAGTCAGCAGATTGAACCAACAGATCAAGGTCATGTGTAGATGCAGTCTTCTCAAGTGCAAAGTTTGCACGGTCAATGTGATTGACCTAGTGAAAATTGAGGCATTATGAATGGCTCGGATTTGAGGTGATGCGATCACTCTGATGAGATTTTCATAGGGATTCCATAGATGCGATCTGTGTAATTCCGTTGCTTTCTCGCTATAGCGGCTTCTCAAGCGCTACTTTGGTAGAACACGTCGTACGCCTAACTTGTTTTTGCAGGGTGTGATGTGAATGGTATGGCCTCAATGTCATGTGATGATGTATGTGATGATTTGTGCGGCCTGCGTGTCGCAAGTTAACACAACCGGGTTGAGGTTGCACCATTATTGTATAACGACCTGCGTGTCGACTTATGATGTTTGAATCCTCATGTAATTATTTCACTAGCTATTAGATGTAGTAGCTTAGTATCTTTTCATGGAGGCTTCAATCATGATGGCGATGATGATCACCACAAGACAGGACGGATGGCAATGGAGGTCACCTTGGAGCCATGGCGATGGTGCCCATTGTGATGCAAGAGGTCATACTATTCACAATATAATATGATTATATGCTTGTGATGTTTATTTTCCTGTCATGCTATTCTTTCATGCTTTTACATATGGTGGATGCTTTAATCATGATAGAATAGCTTCCCTCAGAAAAGGTTGAGTTTTTTATGCCTTTTACCAATAGCTGCACCTATAAATTTTGATCGTTGTGTGGTAGGTTTACCAAAGTAGAGTACCCTCAGCTATCACTTTTGTATAGGGTGGATGTCGGACATTCACAAGCATAGTATTGGTTTACTCAGCAAAGCTATCAAAACAGTTTTGGGCTTTAAGGCATAGGGTTGGGGCCGGGGCATTGGATGCCACCCAACAAACAAGAGTCGCATAGAGATGTGATTAGTAATTTGTTACTTACCTGTATCACTACTTTTCTAGCCGTGATGCTAAAGCTCACTAGAATTTTAGTGATTATGGATCTTGAACCACTATATGTCATTAGAGGGAAGATGACTTTGATATAGTAGGTTGTCTTTTGTTAAATCAGTTAATGAAAGTCTTTACATAAACTTAGTGCTGAAATCTTGCTTTACTTTAATGTTGTAGATCATGTCTGCCAGTAACAATTCCGCTTTTAATTTGCGTTCTGTTCTTGAGAAAGAAAAGTTGAATGCAACAAACTTTATTGATTGGTACCGCAACCTGAGAATTGTTCTCAGGCAAGAGAAAAAGGAGTATGTTCTTGAGCAGCCATATCCTGATGATCTCCCTGACAATGCAACTGCTGCTGATCGCAGAGCTTATGAGAAGCACTGCAATGACTCACTTGATGTCAGCTGTCTGATGCTCGCCACCATGTCCCCTGATCTGCAGAAGCAGTATGAGCATGCGGATGCTCATACCATGATCGAGGGGCTGCGTGGGATGTTTCAGAACCAAGCCAGGACTGAGAGGTTCAATATCTCAAAATCCTTGTTTGCGTGCAAGCTGGCAGAAGGTAGCCCAGTCAGTCCTCATGTGATCAAAATAATTGGTTACATTGAGACTTTGGATAGACTTGGTTCTGAACTTCACCAAGACTTGGCTACTGATGTTATTCTCCAGTCGCTCCCGGCGAGCTATGAGCCTTTTATCATGAACTTTCAGATGAATGGCTTGGATAAAACATTGAGTGAGTTGCATGGGATGCTAAAAACAGCAGAGGAGAGCATTAAAAGAATCCCAATCCATGTGATGATGATTCAGAAGGGGAACAAAAAGAGGAAGCGTTGGACGCCTCCTAATCCCAAAGGTAAAGGCAAGGAAAAGAGTTCCGGTGGTGAGTCCTCAGGCTCTAAGCTAAAGCCAGCACCTAAGGCCAAATCTGGCCCTACTTATGAAGATGAATGCTTCCACTGTCATGAAAAGGGACATTGGTCTAGGAACTGCAAGAAGTACTTGGAAGAAAAGAAGAAGAAGAAGGGAAGTGAGACTTCCACTTCAGGTATAAATGTTATAGAAATAAATATTGCATTATCTTCTAGTGAATCATGGGTATTTGATACTGGATCGATGATTCACACTTGCAAATCATTGCAGGGTCTAAGTGAGACTAGAAGATTTGCAAGAGGTGAGTTGGACGTTCGGGTCGGCAATGGCGCAAAGGTTGCGGTGTTGGCGGTCGGCACCTACCACTTGTCTCTACCCTCCGGATTAGTTTTGGAATTAAATAATTGTTATTGCATTCCTACTTTGAGCAAGAACATTATTTCTTCTTCGTGTTTGGAAGAAGTTGGTGATTTTAAGATTGTAATTGAGAACAAACGTTGTTCTATCTTTTGCAATGGTATTTTTTATGCTCATTGTCCATTGGTGAATGGATTATATGTTCTTGATCTTGAGGATAAATCTGTCTGTAACATTAATACTAAGAGGCTTAGACCAAATGATTTGAATCCCACTTTTATTTGGCATTGTCGCTTAGGTCATATAAATGAGAAGCGCATTGAACAACTCCATAAAGATGGATTGTTAAGCTCATTTGATTTTGAATCATTTGACACATGTGAGTCTTGTTTGCTTGGAAAGATGACCAAAGCGCCTTTCACTGGTCAGAGTGAGAGGGCGAGTGACTTGTTGGGACTTCTACATACCGATGTATGTGGACCAATGAGCTCAATAGTCAGAGGTGGTTTTCAGTACTTCATTACTTTCACTGATGACTTTAGTAGATATGGCTATATCTACTTAATGAGGCACAAGTCTGAATCGTTTGAAAAGTTCAAAGAATTTCAGAATGAAGTACAAAATCAATTAGGCAAGACAATTAAATTTCTGCGATCTGATCGTGGAGGAGAATATTTGAACCTTGAATTTGGTGATCATTTGAAGCAATGTGGAATTATTCCGTAGCTAACTCCGCCCGGAACGCCTCAATGGAATGGGGTATCCGAACGGAGGAACCGAACCTTGTTGGACATGGTTAGGTCCATGATGAGCCAAGCTGATCTTCCATTGTCATTTTGGGGTTATGCTCTTGAAACTGTTGCGTCCACACTGAATAGGGTTCCAAGTAAGTCTGTTGAGAAGACACCATATGAGATATGGACTGGGAAGCGTCCCGGATTATCTTTTCTCAAAGTTTGGGGATGTGAGGCTTATGTCAAACGTTTGATGTCAGATAAGCTCACTCCAAAGTCAGACAAATGTTTCTTTGTGGGGTATCCTAGGGAAACCAAAGGATATTATTTTTACAATAAGGCAGAAGGCAAAGTGTTTGTCGCTCGCAATGGTGTTTTCTTAGAAAAGGAGTTTCTCTCAAAAGGATTTAGTGGGAGCAAGGTGCAACTTGAAGAAATTCAGGAAACACCCGAAACTGTTTCAGCACCCACTGAAGATCCACGGTATGTGCAAGATGTTGCACAACCCGTAGTTGAGGCACCAGTCCCACAAAGGTCTATAAGGGCACGTCGCGCTACTGACAAGCTCAACCTCCTTATTACGGAGGAGCGCCATGTATTATTGATGGAAAATGATGAGCCCTTGACCTACAAAGAAGCAATGCTGGGACCCGACTCCGACAAATGGCTTGAAGCCATGGAATCCGAGTTAAAATCCATGCATGATAATCAAGTTTGGAACTTGGTCGATCAGATTGACAGTGTAAGACCTGTCGACTGTAAGTGGATTTTTAAGAAAAAAATTAGACATGGATGGAAATGTTCACATCTATAAGGCACGATTGGTGGCGAAAGGTTTCCGACAAATTCAAGGTGTTGACTATGAGGAAACCTTTTCGCCCGTCGCAATGCTAAAGTCTGTTCGGATTCTCCTAGCAATTGCCGCATATTATGACTATGAGATATGGCAAATGGATGTCAAAACCGCTTTTCTTAATGGACATCTAAGTGAGGATGTGTATATGACACAGCCTGAAGGTTTTGTCGATCCTAAAAATGCTGGGAAAATATGTAAGCTTCAGAGGTCCATCTATGGATTGAAGCAAGCATCTCGGAGTTGGAATATTCGTTTTGATGAAGTAGTCAAAGGGTTTGGCTTCATCAAGAATGAAGATGAGCCTTGTGTTTACAAAAAGGCTAGTGGGAGCGCACTTGTGTTTCTGGTCCTATATGTGGATGACATATTACTGATCGGAAATGATATTCCAATGCTTGAAGCCGTTAAAACCTCATTGAAAAAGAGTTTTTCGATGAAGGATTTAGGAGAGGCGGCTTATATTCTGGGTATTAGGATCTATAGAGATAGATCAAAAAGGCTAATTGGATTGAGCCAAGACACGTACATTGACAAGATATTGAATCGGTTCAATATGCAAGATTCCAAGAAAGGTTTCTTGCCAATGTCACATGGCATTACTCTAAACAAGAGTCAGTGTGCTACGACACCTGATGAGCAAAAGAGGATGAGTACGATTCCTTATGCTTCAGCCATAGGGTCGATCATGTATGCTATGCTTTGCACGCGCCCAGATGTTTCCTTTGCTCTAAGTGTTACGAGCAGGTATCAGTCAGATTTCGGTGAACCTCACTGGACAATTGTAAAGAGTATCCTTAAGTACTTGAGAAGAACTAAGGATATGTTCCTAATATTTGGAGGCGAAGATGAGCTCCTTGTAAAGGGTTACACCGATGCTAGTTTTCAAACAGACAAAGATGACTCCAAATCGCAATCCGGTTTTGTTTTCTGCCTCAATGGTGGGGCAGTGAGCTGGAAGAGTTCCAAGCAAGATACGGTGGCTGATTCGACGACAGAGGCCGAGTATATTGCAGCTTCCGAAGCTGCAAAAGAAGCTGTTTGGATCAGAAAGTTTGTTTCTGACTTGGGTGTTGTTCCTAGTGCGTCCAGTCCAGTGGACCTCTATTGTGATAATAGTGGTGCCGTTGCACTAGCAAAGGAGCCTAGAACAACTAAGAAGTCCAGACATATACTGCGAAAGTATCACCTCATCCGTAACTTTGTTGAGAGAGGTGATGTGAAGGTTTGCAAGGTGCACACGGATTCAAACGTTGCTGATCCGTTGACGAAGCCTCTCCCACAACCAAAGCATGAGGCGCACATGAGATCTATGGGTATTAGATACTTACATCAGTGATTCTAGTGTGCGTGGGAGATTTTGTGTCATGAGTATGTTTATGTAATGATAAATAATTGTTATTTGTTCCATGGATGATTATTTTACATTGATTATCAAGTATGTGACTTGTTCGTGAAACTCTTTGTTGAAAATGATATGATTCTAAATTATCCCTAGTTTATGTCGTTGTGTGGGACAACAACGACGTTGAGACTAGCACATGCATTAATTGATGATCATGTTTCACGGATCATGGATATGGAGATATCGGATTAATGATGTGGACACATGTTGGTGAACATGGTGTTGGATTGACCCACTCCAAGACAATGTTGGGATTGTTATTTTGTATGTGCCATCAGTTGTTCTTGAGTGTTATACCTACTGAATCCTTAGACCTGAGATCGCCATTGTTTCTCACTGTGTGTAGTGGTGCATCTTGGGGCTGCTAAACGCTACTCCGTGACTGGGTAGTTACAAAAGCAGCTTACAGGTATGTCATGAAACATGGAATGGGATGTGAGCGGATCAAGATGGAATTTGCCCCTCCTAGATAACGGGAGAGATATCTCTGGGCCCCTCGAGATAGTTGGATTTGAAAGTGCATGGCCATGCCAAAGTGATTAAAGAGTTAATCATGATGACTAAAGGTTAGTTATGAATAGAATCCACTATTAGATCGAGAGAATGGTCGAGCTATCACAAAGGTGGCATGCATCTCGCTTTGAGCTTGACTGGTATCGTGTGGCAAAGGGATCGGTGTATGAGTATATCTATGGTTCGGCCGATATGATCTTTATGTGTATTTGTGAGTCACTATGCCCTGCTAGGTGCCGCTATTGACTTGTGATTCGGAAATGATTTCCGATCACGACCACCTACACATGAACCTAACGGGTCACACACTTAAGGGGTTTGGAATGTTGGAAAGGTTGCATGTATGATTGTCTCTAGTGCAAGTGGGAGGTTGTTGGTGATATGCCCAAGAGCCCATCATCACAATACGGTTTAAAAGCCCAAGTGGATATTGATCCAAGAGGGATTAGGGTTACTAATGGGCCTATGAGATAGAAGCCCATTAGTACGCCCTATATATATGAGGGAGGGGCTAGGGGGGCGATGACCTGAGCCGCGCCACCTCCCTAGCCGCCGCCCCTCCCTCTCTCTCGGCCGCCGCCCTTGCCGTGCGTGCGGTGCTAGCACACCGACGCCCGGCGTTTCATCCCCGTACGTGTGGACTCCGTGGAGGCGCTGCTGCGACTGCTGCGCTGATCGGCTGCTGGGATCAAGTACGAGGAGCTCGGTTCGTGGGACGTGATCGACTACTTCCTCTACATCGACGCGCGACTTCTTCCGCTGCGCTGCGCGTCTAGTGGTAACGATCTATGATCTTCTACTCGCAAGTATCTTGGGTTTATGCGGTAGTGATGCTAGCGTAGCCTACCCGTTTCCCTACATACTTTGTGCAAAAATGGAGTGCCGCCAATGTAGCTGGACTGAGTTGTTTCCAAAAAGTGACTTCAGCATTCCGTATGCTTACTTATGGAGTTCCAGCTGATGCTACGGATGAGTATGTTCGCATTGGAGAAAGTACGGTACTTGAGAGCCTACGAAGGTTTGTTGCTGCAGTAATTGATATCTTTGAAGATGAATATCTGAGATCGCCTAATGAGGTTGACACAGCACGCTTACTTGCGCTTGGGGAGCAAAAAGGGTTTCCTGGTATGCTAGGGTCTATTGACTGCATGCATTGGGCATGGAAGAATTGTCCAGTAGCTTTGCAGGGTCAGTACAAAGGTCATGTGGAGAAGCCCACTATTATTTTAGAGGCGGTTGCTTCTAACGATCTATGGATATGGCATGCCTTCTTTGGTATGCCTGGATCGCATAATGATATCAATGTTCTGCATCGGTCTCATCTGTTTGCGAAGCTTGCAGAGGGTACAGCTCCTGAGGTGAACTATACCATTAATGGGCATGATTACACAATGGGATATTATCTAGCTGATGGTATATACCCATCATGGGCTACTTTTGTTAAGTCCATCTCTCAGCCTATGGGAAACAAGAAAAAATATTTCGCCAAAGCACAGGAAGCAGCAAGGAAGGATGTTGAAAGAGCTTTTGGAGTTCTTCAATCAAGGTTCGCCATTGTTCGAGGGCCAAGTCGTGTGTGGGACACAGAGACTCTAGGAAATATTATGAAAGCTTGTGTTATTATGCATAATATGATCATTGAGGACGAGGGAGCCGTTGACCCCAACGAGCGCTTCGAGTACGGTGGACAAAATGTGGAACCTTCTCATGAGAGTAATCGAACCATCGATGAATTTATTGATGCACATAAAAGGATCTGAGACAACGAAACCCATCACCAGTTAAAAGAAGACCTGATCGAGCACTTGTGGCAGCATTTTCCTGGACAAATATTAGTTCGATTCACTGGTCGATGTATTGCTCATGTACTGAAGCACTATTTTATTTTTGAAACCCACATTGATTCTGCCGGCATGCATGCTGATTCATTGACATAAAAAAAACCATGCGCAGGATAAGTACCAAATTTTGCAGCTCCATAAACGATAATGCAAAGGTTCAGTGAAGCGAAATTACAAGAACAATGATAAAGTAAATTGGTTCACCAAATCAAACTAAACTTTTGGTTTCAAATAAAATAACATTAAGGTATTTCTAATTGGATAGGCGACGAGCAACGATCTTCGCTTGCATAATCTGATAGTACTGTAGCTGTGTCGGGGTCAGTGAAGATGAGGTCATGTCCATTGACATAATCTTGTCTTCCTTCTCCATGAGGTCTACCTCCACCTTTTTCTTCTCTAGCTCCAGTGCAGCCATGAATCTTTCCTCTTTCTTCTTTTCTTTCTCCCTGTCAAATGCCTCTTTTTTTGCCCACATCTTGTCTAAAGCTTCCATGCAAGCCTCACCACCTCTTCGCTTAAGAGCTTCTTTTGCCTTCTTCTGACCGGGCGGCCTCTTTTCTCCTTCTTGTTGTATAGGTCCACCTTCTGCTTGTGCTTGCACGGGTGTATTGCCATTTTGTTGTGCTTCAGTCTGTTGCATCGTAGTGGACTGTATGTGCACCTTCTGCTTCTTATTTTTTGGCCTCTTGTCTTGGTCGGCCATCTCCCTTCTCTTTGTCTTCCACTTGTCTTCATCCTTCAACTTGTTCCAACAGTGAATTAGAGTGAACGCCTTGTTCTCTTGGTCTAATTCCTTGTACATCTCTGCTGCGTTAGATATCTACAAATGAATATAAGTGCTCATCAATGTGGTTGTCTTAACAAATGAACAAAAAGAAAAAAAATAATAGAAATACAATTACCTTGTCCTGAATGGTTGCACCACTTTGATTTCTACGCTCTATTGCTTCATAGCAGGCACAAAACTTGTTAACTTGATTCAAAATAGTCATCCACCGATGCATAATGAAACTCTCTGTTCTAAAAAAAGGAGTCGTCTTGTTTTCCTCAAAGTAAGTATGAATCCTGCTCCATAAAGTTCCTTTAGATTGATTAGCTCCATGCACGGGATCTTTGCTAATATTAAGCCAAGCTGAGACCACCACTAAATCCTCCTTCGAGTCAAAAATTTTTGACCTCTTTGAGTTTGGCCTTGAACTGCGAGGTGGTGTACCAACAGCACGGCCTTCCACATCAATTCCTTGACCTTGAGTAGCAGTCTCATCAGTTTGGTGGGTCTCATTTGTCAAAGAAAAATCTAGGTCATCCAAACTAGGAACGGGATCGTCTCCCTGAACCATGTTTGTCCAAAACAATTCATTGGACCTTTGATCCATCCTACAAGAAAATATGAAATCAGCAATAAATACAATACAATGAAGCAGCATATATTGAAAAAAGCATCATATATATTTAAATACAATGAATTCATTGTCTAAATAGATCAGATATCACGGCAGAGAACTCCACAAAGCTCATGTCGACCCACAAAGATACTTGTAGCAGTAACACTTGGTTCTGGAAAGAGAACCACTAAATTTCGTTCCCAATTGGGTCTGAAAATGCTACGCAAGACCTGAACATGCTGAAATGAATTCCACTCTGAGCTGACAAAATACAGGGCCCCAAACATTGGCTGATTCCTAGGTTTGGTTTGCAGCCACTCGCTAGTGCTAGAAACCCATTATTCTCTCCCCTTTCATGAACGCTTTCTTTTATCAGGCAATACAACAAACAGATTGCCGGCATACGTACGCAAAGCAGGAAGTCAGAACAGAGGGCGAACAGGACTCACCGGGAAGGACACGCCGACGGCGTCACTGACCAGGGACCCGCTGGCCTCGCAGTACCTGCTCGGCGAAAGGATTCGCGCAGGCACTTCAGTAAGCGTGGAGAGATCAAGGGAGAAGATGCGCCAACCCATGGGGGAATGAAAAACTAGAAGATGGATGGGATCATTGGTACCTGAACCGTATCCAAGGACGGCGGCGGCCTTGATTCCTCGATGGCGATGGCGCGCAAGATGAGAGCGGCGCGAAGGAGGGCGGGAGAAACGCGCGGAAAAAAATCGTTCGCGGGGAGGCCGATCGGGAGTCACGGAGTGCTGCACATCTTTAGGCACAAAGATGCAAATATGCCAATTGTTAGGAGATGGGGAATTAAGATAGGAAACTATTGGAGAAGAGTTTTTTTCATTTTCCCAAAAAAACAAAAATGGGGAAGAGGGATAGGGAACTATTGGAGTTGCTCTTAGTTGGTAACATTTGTATAATAATGGTTTTAAAATTTTTGAATTCTTGCTCAGATTCTAAAAATTGTTATTGGTTGGCAAATTTCTCTTCGGTATGTTGAAAAAAATATTTAATGTCAAATAGGGGTAAAATCACTAACCTCTCATAAAACTAGAAAGATATTAGCAAGGGCAAACTTATCTTTTCCCAAATTAATTATTTGACTCCTTCACAGTTCGCGGAGCAGGGGCAAAAAGAGTCTTCAATTTCAAAACATAGAGGTAAAATCACAAACAGAATAAAAAATGAGGGTAAAATTGTAATTTGAGTTCGAATTAGGGAGAAGAACACAGCCCTTAATAGTCACACAAGAATGTACAAGATTGTGTAAATCATTGTTGTAAGAACCATGAAAGGTGCTCTTATTCTAGTTCGTAGGTGTTCGCGAAAGGTATCGTGAACCATTAAAGATTCTGACAATTCTGATAATCATGTTCTTGTCATGAGGATCATTAGAGGACCCCACCGCTAACAATGTGTTTCTTTTCTTTTTCTTTTTTTAATTGAACATTACAACTCTACTCACAATGTACATACACTCACCCATATAAACACACGTACGCAAACCATAACCCCTACAAGCATTTTCGAAAACTAAACCAGAAAATCCTTAAAATTGACGAAGTCTCGCTATCGACAGAAATATCACCTACCACTAAAAGCATAGCGCTGTTAAATCTCAGAATATCCAGATCCTATAGGGGGTGTTTAGTTACCAAAAATTTTCACCTCGAAATTTGTGCCTCCCCTTTTGAACACATACATAGAGCATTAAATGTAGTTAAATAACAAAATTAATTGCACAGTTTTGATGTACACGACGAGACGAATCTTTTGAGTCTAATTAATGCATAATTAACCATAAGTGCTACAGTAACCCATATGTACTAATGATGCGGTCAAAGACCTCAAAAGATTCGTCTCGCGGTTTCCAGGTGAGTTCTAAAATTAGTTTTTTAATTAGTGTCCGAAAAACCCTTCCGATATCTGGTCTAACCCTCGATTTGACATCAAAAATTTTTTGTTCGGGAACTAAACGGCCGAAAGTGCTATTAAAGCTTCTTTACTCCACCTAGCACGAATAATTGACACCAGACTCTATGAGCCCCATACCTTATGTGGCAAAGCCACGGAAACTTCGTTAATGCAACAGTAAAGTTTAATAGTCAGTGCTATAAAAACTAAGAACACCCACCCAACTGCAAAACGCATCACAATCTGACAGGAAAATAAAATCAAGGTAAAATTGACCCGACAAACAAAAACGGGGAACCCACCCAGTCAAGGTACCCGTCAAAGAAATTAGTCGAAATTAGGATGGTAATGCAACATAATAAAAATATACTGCTCCCTTCACACTGGAATGCGCACCACACGGATACCCATAAATATTTGTAACAGAAACATGATTTAGTCCAAGTCGATGTTTTCCTCCAGTAAAGCTCTAGAAGCCCAATCATTGTCGCTACAATTTGTTATGGTAGCATGCATGGAAGGGCATCGCCCAAATTCTAACCATGTATTTTGGTTACACTTGGCATGCCATCTCAGACTACTTAATCGGACAACCCCAATCGCGATCCCAGAGGTTTATAGGTGGCAGGATTAGTGGGCAAATTACATGTAAACACCCAATATTTCAATGGTACTCTACACAACCAATTCAACTGTCGTTCCCAAATTGGATTGCCTACCTAACCTATATTGGCTACCTATACAATTACATTAGCTTTCCATTCTAAAAGAATGACAAGAATTATCAGAGTTCCTAGAATGGACTCAGCAATTTTTCATAATTTGACAGTAGGCACAGGCACGTATATCACCCAAGCCTGCGCCATATCTCCAAACCAATAAATACTCTCTACCTGCCAAAAATATAATGATATTAGTGGGGAAAATACAGAGGAAACAAAAGTTTTCTTAAAAAAATATCTGAGCAAAAACACTTCAGGAAACAGGTAGAAACTGGGCAGAAATAAAAGATACCAAACATCATAGTTTATATAAATGAACACGTCCAAGTAATAGATAATGTGTTTGTCTATCACTCAATCTTGTTTTGCCAAATTGCCCCGGTCAACACCTTGACTTGATGTTCATCATGTTCATTTCTTTAGAGGCCATATAAAAAAGAAAAAGGAGATACCTACTTCGTTGGTACTCAGCAGCAGTAATTTCATGTTGGCACAAACAGGCAGGTCTTTGTACAGTGACCTTTAGTTATCTCCTTTTTGAAATAATTCACTTCTCTTTAACCTTATTTTAGCTGCCTGTTCTTCTGCCTCAACATCATTAACAACTCCACGGCATTTGGGGAATCCACAATAACAGGGAAGTTGATCACTCGAAAAAAACCTGAAAAAAGCATCAACATGATTAGGTAAAAGGCTATAAAGCTAAATGGATTAAAGGCTGATAATCCATTCCTGACCTATAATCATACGTCAACTCTTCCCATGGATCTATGTCCCGCTTTGCAAAAATGATGATGTGTTCATCCCCAAGAACAGTTATAGCACGTGAATAACAATTAGGCTGCGACAGTAAACAGGTATTATTATGAAAAACACCATGCAAAAAGTTTTAGAAACAAGATATTGATTTCTTTGTTATTCTCCTAACTGTAAGTTCTAAACATCATGATACCACTGGGCATAGTAAAAAATGGCAAAGAATACTCAGCGGCTGACATGTACTATTTCCCTGAGAATCATAAGAGCCAAGTTAATAATTTAGCTTGCTGCTGGCTGTAAGAATTCTTGTAGCCTACCTCTCAGTCTACTCGTATAGTGGTTTAGTCCTTCATCATTAATACATGGCCCACCTATCTCTCTCACAAGGTTTCTTAATTATTGTGTCGAAGCTGGCTGCAAGCTTACAGCCTGCTTCTCCTCTCTCTCCTCCCTTCTCTCCTCCACCTCAACATTTAGCCTGCTTACAGTCTATTATAATACTTGCTCTAACACAGTACAATATGTGGTTTCTATTGATAGCTATTAATGCAGTATGCAGCTATGTTTCTGTCGATACCAATACCTCCAAAATTTAAGGGCAAACCATGTAGCCTACTAAGTCCCACAAACTTCATTCAAGTGTTCATAATGAATTATATTTTACCTCCAAAATTTAAGAGCAAACCATGTAGCCTACTAAGGCCCACACACATTACTCAAGTGTTCATATTGCATTATGTTTTACGTATCTGAGAAGGAAGGGTAAAACATGAAAAGAATACGCACAATTTTGGTCATAGGTCTGATGAATTTTTATTTATTTCAGCTATCCATATGTGCAAATAAGTAAAACAAAATGTGCAATCATCGACATATAAGAGATGAGGTGCTCTGAACTTCCAACAAAAAATGGAAAGCCCTTCAAGAAGAAACACATAATTCTTTACCTCACATGAGTGATTGATAAGATGAGCTATACTTCCTGCCCGAGTAGCATCTATAACACGCTCATCATCTATCCTGAACATATATGTGCCAGCACCCTGCATGCATGAGTGTTATGACTATTGTGCAAACGATAAAGAATTACAGAAATAGTTGTTATGTGTTTGCTTTCAGTTTTATAACAACCCAGCTGGAGTCTCGGAGCCAGGAGTGACCAGTTGGACCATGCTTACACTAATTGAACAGTCATATTTATTTGGCAGCTGTATGCGTTGGAGAGTTATTTAGTGCTTCAAAGGTTAAACCATTATTGCTAACAAATTAAATTATATTTAGGTTTGACCAGCAAGGTAGGTACGAGTGAAAAATAATTTTGCAAGCGAAAATAAGTTCAGCTGACCAATCTACTACTTTTTACGGCAAACTAATTATCATTGAAACAGTGTCTTCCGATGACCAGAGGAACATGATAAAGCAACCTTATTTATATCTCCAATCTAGTTATCCACATTTATATATCAAAAATTATCTGCAATGGTAAAAAATGAACTAAATGCTAAAAAGAAACTTACCACTAGTGAGTTGTAAATTCGCCGCTCTCTGATGTCTGATATCGGTGGTCTAACAATCTCCCCTATGTATTCAATCATCTGTAAAAGTAAGTCCAAATTCAGGAAAATTAGTAGAAATACATGCAAATGAGAATCGGTAACATGATGGCTCATCCTACTCTCGACTGCACACAAAAAACTGAGTTTGCCCCACATGCTGCCACTAGTTCACGTTATGGTCATACCAAAGTCAGATGAGGCAGTTGAACATGTAGCCATTTTCTACCTCGACCAGGAGACATCATGGTATGGTAGCAGTAGGGATAGCAGGAAGAACTGGTTAGTTGCCCTCTTTCTGGAGGCTCTGACTGCTTTTCGGGTTCTTGCTTCCCGATTACATGATACTTGTCATCGTATAATAGCCACACACTAACAATTGCATCTCATGGCACATAATAAACTAACAGCTACAAGATAAGCCTAATTGACGAATAGGAAGGTAGCTAACTAACCAACTGAAGATGCTAGTAAACTAATTGGTACACAAGAAAACTACTAAGTCAGCCCACAGAACCACATAATCATGGAAACCCTCATCTCATTCTCTAATCCTAGCTGCCATGCTCTCATCTCGTTCCTTGGAGAGCACTGATGCCACCAGGTATGTCAGTCACACTCCATTCACACAGACCACGCTATCCTGCTGAGCACTATTTCCCACGTGCGTGGTAAGCTCCCACCACCATGCTCCTGTGACCCAGGCTGTACTGATCACCATCTCAGTAACAACCAACATTGTCCATACAGCACATTTTGGGATGATGAGCAGGGATAGAAATCATGGCATGGAGTCATGGATCCGTGTTCCAGGTGACATGGCAGTGTTATTTCCTTTTTATCTGAATTTTCCTCTTTGCGAAACCAGATACAAGTCTTTCCATTCACAGAAACCAACCCTTTACGCATTTTTTTTTTGAGGTAACCAACCCTTTACGCATTTGGAACCTTTATCTAAAGGGGAAGCTGAAGAACATACCATATCTCCTGCCTTGTGTGCAACCTTGGCAAAGACACCAAAGCCATGAATTCTTGATTTTCCTGTCAAAAGACAGTGCAATCAAAACAATTGACACAATAATAAATGACTATCATAACATCGCCAAAGTATTTCATTTGAATCCAACATTTCAACAGAACTTAGAATACCATAGTTACAATATTCCTACACAGAGGTAATACAGATCACATCCTCACAATTGGTAGCAGTTAAATCCTAATCCAATGCGATACTATCATCCCAACTCAATACCAAATTTTAAGGTACAAAAGTGTGGCAGATTTGTATCGATATATTCTCTCCATTTCTTGCTAGACTCCACTGCTACTATATTACTACAGAGAATACGTCCAGCACTGACACCAGAGTTAGCACAACACCACAAAATGATGAAGGATAGATATTGATAAATGGTGTAGAACAAGCAATATGTGAAATAGGACATGAAGTTTCCTCTCCTAAAAAAAGAACACAAGATGTTTAGGAAAAAAGAAGTGCTTCTCTGATTGAAAGAGGTAGCAGATGGAGGAAAGACACGTGATTCCACAAAGAAATATTATCTTATAATTGGCTAAAAATTTATTTCTTGGAAAATGATATGAAGACTTGATCATATCTGGAACATTATGCTATGGAAAAAGGATAAAAAAACGAAAAGAACTCACCAAAAGTTAGTCTCTTCCTAAATGTAGCCTTCATGCTTGTATATTTTTCAACTATAGAAGAAACATTGCCAAAAGCTTCTTGCTGTACAACATCTGACAAGACAACCGGTTGAAGTGATTCACTGCAAGTATGATTGCCTGCTCTATTTTGGCAGTAGCCACTGACAATATAAGGTCTATTCTCCACATATAAACGTTTCATAGAAGCAGTTGCCATGACTTGTGGTTGCTTTTGGCCCCTTCTCCTGTGAAAATTATAGGGTTCTGGAAAGAAAACAAGGCATTTGTATATAACTCTATCAATGAACAACATAGGTAATCGAACTAACAGGGTAATGCTCAATAAAATAAAATAAAAATAGTAAATTCATAGCAAATACTTATGCGCTTCAGTCCTGATGACACTGCAAAGAACCAAGGATATTAACTACCAAATTTAAGTACAATAAAAAATATCATAATGTTAAACCCTTTATTACAAGGGAGTAAAAAATCCAAATTAATATAATAAGTAAAATATTATTACAAGGGAGTAAAAAATCCAGAATTAATATTATATTTAAGGTGCTCTTTTAGCGCGGAATAGTCAATTTGGTCCCCAAACTTTTGTCTTGGGCTCAAATTCATCCCTCAACAATCAAATTGGCCAATCTAGTCCTCAAACTTCATATCTGGGCTAAATTTCACCCCTGGTCCTCCATGGCGTGCAACGTTTGCATGCGAAGTCATCGATGGGTAGGGATGCTAATGGATCATGGCTGTAATGTCCCAGTCACAATCCAACTCAACCCTTAACATTTTTACCACAAAAATATATAAAATATAAGCCTGGACCTTTTTGAGCCCGGCCCTCAAAATTTCTAGGCTAAAATTTTAGACCCTTTACCACCACTAGCGATTGGTGCCCTAAAATGAGTGAATAGACATCAATAAACTCTTTCTTCTCTGATTTCATCCTTGTGTTAATGTAGAAACTATTGCTCAATGGTCAAGGATAATGCACAAATAAATATAAGCGCAAACCTTTTATTCATAGACACGATTTCACTAATCACTCATTTTCACTATGCTAGTGAAACTATCCAGTGTAGCACTTGAGTTGACATTGGTGTTCAACATGGTATCATGCTAAGAACCTTCTAAGAGATGAATTTGGGCCCAAATAAAAAGCTTGACTATTTCACCTTCTTTTAATGAACAACAAAATTTAGCAAACACAAACATTAAGAAACTCCTTGTCAAATGAATAGCGCCTGTTTTCTTACCAGTCCTTGCACAACCAGATGATGAAGCCATATCTGTCTGAACCAACTGATAGGGCTCAGCAGGGTCACTTTCTAGAGATGGACGTTCAGCAGATGGTTGTCTGTGTTTTTTGCAGTACGAGAGTAATCGAATACAAGGATCCTCATCTTCATCGAGTAACATGTGGTAGATTTTGTCATCATCTTCAAGCTAAAATTAACAAAATAGTTCCACATAATGGAAATACATGTTGGTGAAAACATAAAAAATTAATCGTCAGGAAGGAAATACCCAACAGAAAAAAAGGACTAGTACTGTACCTCAACACAAAGATCAGCAGCACGTGCGCAGAGAGGGTGATATGCAACGCGACAGGTAGGATGAGAACACTATGATTATACAAGAAAGAGTTATAACATGTTTTGATCATCCTAACAATAGCTTCAACCAACTGTAATTTACCTGTATACAAACTCCATATGAAACTCCGCAAATGCTGCATACAAGTTTCCAACGGTCCTGGATTGACAATTCACTCCATCAATCCATCAATGATATTTCTACAGAAACACTAAAAGATTGAAATAGGAAATTCACACCAAAAGCAAAGAGAGGGGCAGACCTTGTTGATCCTGCTCAATCCATCAATCGGCTCCATCCTCTTTACATCTTTTAAGCATGTTTCTGCAAGAGAATCAAGATTGAGAGAACTAAAAAGCATGTCATGCCACATCACAAAGATATAAGGACCAATGATGTGATTATACCAGGGATCCATATAGCACAAGCAAGATGAGCCCAATGGCCATCTGTTGTAGGTTTCATTGCACCACCTAAAGAATGTTTCATGTGCCATAAGTATATAATTCATTTCGCAATGAACTGAGATGCAAGTCTGTACCCGTGACTGGACATAGGCAGCATTTTGGAGACATGCGAGGTGCACCAGGTCGGCACAAATTGCAAAGCCAAAGTCCTCCATCCAATTGTTTTAGTTCACCGTAACATCTAGCATGAACCTGCATCATGTTGCAAGGCATTTGTAACCACTTCCAGATTTGATAACTTATGAGAGTCAAGCAACAAAATCTTGCATACCATCATACGGCATTTGTCGCATTGTAAAAATAAGTTGTCTTCATACTCCTGGAACGCAAAACAAAGATCAGTAACTTTTAGATTAATTACCCTATCCATAGGTTGTTTTCAGTTATACCTATTGAAAAACCGATATGAGAACAGGAATAGGATTGTTTACCTCATCCATATCACAAACATTGCAAAAGTCCAGATCCTTCCAATTAACATGAACAGCTCTATAACCAAGGATAGTGTCCCCACTGTTCTCAAAATATTTCAGACATGACCTCGCATTGGGCAATTCCTGAAAAAATACATAATTGAACTTGGAATTTAAGGACGAAACCCAGCATCCGTCAAAATTCTACTGGTATGAAAAAATAAGGGGAAGAGCAAAAGCTGTGATAAAGAATTCTACAAATGCATGGGTTCAAAGATTACCATATTTAATGAAAACAAAAGAACTTCTACAGACAAGAAAAGGGCTTTAAACCATGCAAAGTGATAGCATTCTGTAGCGGTTACTAGAAAACCTTTTGCATCAATGACTGCATAATGAACACAGAACAGCGAATTTATGACATCGACTAAGTTAATAATCTGGGCAATCTTAATAATAAAAAGCCACCATGTATAAGCCAGTGCAAAAAAAAGTCCAAGTACTAAGATAATATGTAAGTAAACATGTATAAGAAATTTCGGTTTCATTAATCAACTCCATCTCAAGTCAATTATTGGTTTTTGTTCTCTATGCAGATAACCCAGGCATGCAACAACTTGTTTGCTATTTCTTGCCAACACAACAGGTCAAATAAGAAAAAATGGATTTGCAGAAAATGGCTCATGGCTCCTTATCTACTGTAGGGTGCATTATATTCTAAATAATACCAAGCATCACCAATCTAAGAAGAACAAAGTGGGTTGAAGCTATTGCAAAAGCCATCCTGAAACCAATTTGAAATACAGTCTGATAGTAGAAAGTGTAGGCTCATCCACGGTCAACTGGTCAAGAACTCAAGTACTAAGATATGAGATTTAGTCAGCACAAATAAATTGAAGTAACATAGCTGGCATATATAATGGCCTGGAATACCGGTCACAAAAGATAGATGGAGAACATATAGGGATGACCTATGAAGAGGAAGCTAAGGGTACAAAACAAATACAAGGATCAAAGATCAATTAATTGTCTAGCCCAAGCCCCACTGCACTACTTGATAAAATTAATTAAAATTGATAAATAGAAGAAAAATATCAAAACAGTATTTCATTCCAAACCTGAATAAGCTGCCTTATCTGCGGATTTGAAAAGCCAAACATGTAGGTACCAGATCTTTGGCATACATTTCTTTCCAATTCAGTGGCAGCACTGCACTGTTTTTCCTTTACTCTGCAGTATATCTCTTTCCAACATGCATTAGGGGTAGATCCATCGATCTGAACATCACAAAGGTTCAACATTAGGGAAATCTACAGATTTGGAACTGCTAAATTTTTCATGATGACATGTCCACGGCATAGAAAATGAATTTGGTGATAATCCTCAAAACGCTCTCTTTTCTATAAACTACAAGGAAACAACTGATAGGAACCAGTATGTATTAGTTAATTGATATGGGTAACGGATGACATGTATCATAACTTGTAATGGCAGAAATATGCTTTTCATCCCAAAAATAGAAATACTTTAAATCTAAGGCTTTCCTCTAAAGTTTAATTTTGTGTTTAGAGAGAAGTTAGAAAATTGTTAGGAACTGTCAAGTTATATGTGTACCCCATGCCAGTACTTTACATGTCTATGCAACATCACATCTCACAACACACTAGCCTCTGAAAATTCTCAGAACCAGCATATTCTTTCTTTCAAAATTATTAGCGAGGACAACAACTATAAGACAAAATTGGCAAATTTGCTTACAGCTTACCTGCACTCCATCTTCTGAGGTCACCCTAAACAATGGGCGGGCTTTTGTATCTGAATTCCTTAATACTTCCATTTTGTAAGATGTTACTGAATTTGGGTCTGCAACAAGATTTTTATAGACAAGATAAACAATGCACAATCTAATGAGTATAACAAATTGATGGAATAATTAATGTTGGAAACAGGCTTAGACAAGTTTGAAGGATAATTACCTATTATTGACATGAACTTTCTGAAAGCAGTATATCCTTCAGGCCATATATGCTTTTTATTATGGAAATGATCTGAATCAGATACTATCCTACCTGGAAAGGAACTCACAAAACAGAAGTTGCTCACACAGCAGAGGAAGGAAAGCAAATGAATACAATGGGATAAACAATGTTAACATGAAAAGGCTATTTAGACAAATAATATCTCCAAATATGCTCTTAGACTACCAAGTGTCTTTGTTACATAAGAAAAGTTCAGAGTGATGAACTGATGATACCCATCTGACTATCTTTTGGCACTAAAAACAACTGAGCTGCAGTTCGACATTTCCATACATTTTGACTTTTTTGCATCAGGTATAGTAAAAGTGGAGTAGGAAGTGAATGGCCAAAGTAAAGTAATAATAAGACCTTCCAAAAAGAAGAAAAAAGGTCAAGAAGAGCAAAAGACATTTCAATTCATTCTGTCACCTTTTCATGGCTTAATATTTCATTTGATGCAAGCATATAGCCCAGCACTTGCACCATTTCTATCTTCTCTATTGCCGATGTCATAATATAAAACTATCTCTATCTGGAACTTCAATTGACAGTGAACTATGCTTTCAAAAAAAAACGATGGATGTAACAAGGAACAGAAATAGAAAAGATGCTAACAGTTACCTAAATTGCTCACACGAAGGTTTCCTAGTTCTATTTGAGTCATTTCAGCATAATCCTCTCCATTTTGCACTGATCTATCTTCTGATAAATTACCACAAGAGTCTACCCTGTCCTCGCAGGAATTAACATCAGAACCATCATGTTGTACGGATTTCCTTAGCTGCAACATAATTTCTGGAAGCTGATGTGTGCACATAAATCTACATAATAAAAGGGCCCAATGGTCATAACAAAAGATTACCATAGAACATAAAAGGACAACCTGGTGGTCTATCTATGCGCTCTGCTCCTCTTATAATTTTAATGAGAATTTACTACTGTAGACTAGGTTAGGGACACATACTCCTTGGCTTCTTCTAAGCTCCGACTGAAACTTGCTTGCTTGCATTTGAGATGCAACGATGAAAGAAGTCCATTGAGGAACGGCACAGCTTGCTTCAACTTAACCCTAAGGAGAAACAAAATTTGTAGTTCCTGATAAAGTTCAATGGGTGCCAGAATTGTTTCTACAGGACCAACCTTGCAAAGTCATGAGTACCAAAGAATTGAACAAGTATTGATTGGTCCAATCGAACTGGCTTCAAAGCCCGGTTTGCAGGTACATCTGACTCATCCACCACAACCGCCGGCCACATTGCATGACCTATTGAAGCACATCATACCCATTAGAGAAGACTGAATGATTTTGGGTGACTGAGAAAGGCGGCAGACCACTTTCAAACAAACAAAGCTAGAAAGGACCAAAAAAACAAACAAATTAAATCAACCGGATCTTGAATGTAAGCCCAAGAAAGGATGGTAAGTGCATGCTCCTGAGTTTATATAGTCTACGAAGAGAGGGAAAACTAGGAGTTAAAGTGGCGATCAGATAATAAAACTCAAATTTCCAGTAGAAAGTGACCAAAACAATAAAATTTCAGAAAAATATACAAAAATAACATAAAATTAAAGGTACAAAGGGCTTGCAGAATGCACTAATTGCAAATATTCTCCACTAGCACATGTGACAGAGCTCAGAAGACAAACTGTGTTGCGAAAATAAAGCAAACTTTCACCCAATACTAGATCAACGAAGCAATGAAGCACTACACACCATATTTTGGTATATTTGAAATTAGCAATTAAACTTCTGATGCCATGATACAGAAGGAACTAAAAAAATATCACCATTCAATTCAAGTTAATAATGTAACAACATAAATGTTTAGAAGTAGAGAACTCAAGTGTACAGACTACCTGTAATTTTAGCCCACACAAGGTCACCTGGGTCAAGACCCTGGTAGTCATGAAAGCTAACAGCAAGTGCAAGCAACTCATCATGGCCCTTCTTATCCTGATTGGAAATTCCAATACTTAGATTCATGGACTTCATTTCTTCAGATGAGATAGAAAATTTTATCCTTTCATCTGCCAGGCTAAGGTCCTCTTCTTCACCATCAACATACTTTACCTGTAGTTCATGAGATTACAGTTATCAACCAGACAACCACTAGGTGTTGCTCAATTTTTATTCAGACAACGGACGGGAAATTGAGTGGCAAAGAATTGATGTACAGAAGGGAAAAAACGGATAAGCAAGCCTTATCTAATTAACCCAGCAAACCTATGAGGATTCCTCACAACCAACAGAGTAATTCAAAAAATAAAAAGGAAGCAAAAAACATTTACACCAGCTGGAACAGACAACATACCGAATGCTTCTTGGTTGCTTCATTGTACACCATGATGGAGCCCTTGTACCAATCATCATCAAGCGGCCAGAAAACCTGCAATCAATCAGAATTCAGGTCCTAACATCCCAGATATTCCGTGAGAAGAAGACAAAATTGCCAAGAGTTAAACCTTGCACGCTAATCCGACAAAAGCATTAGGATCCGCACTCTGAATATCCAACCTGTGACAGAACTAGCATCAATACTAGCTGGATTTTCCATTAAAGACAGAATTATTTCAGCGAAACCGTGAGGTGTGGCTATCCAACTCACTCTACCCATCTCCTCCCGACCGACCCTTTGGGCCTCCCCGGCCTCTGTCTCTCATGCTCGGAGAAGCAAACCATAGTCTCAGCCCGTACGCCGCGTCTCATTCGCCCTCGCCGCCGCGAGGGCTCCCCTCCCTCCGCGTCCCCGTCCCCGTCCAATGCAGGATTGGCGGACACCAGACTGAGCAGTTCGTGCTTGAGGGAGCCCTTCCGCCGCGAGGGCCCAGCGTCCTCGTCCTGCACCGGCGGCGCGGGTGGGGCCATCGAGGGCGGCGGTGGTGGCTCCTCGACCCGCGGTTTCTTGCGGTGGCGGCGGTAGTACACTTCCAAGGGGGGCTTGCCGTCGTCGACGCGGGGCTTCTTCGCGGCCGGGGGGCGCGGGGCGGGGGCGGGGACGGGGGCGGAGGAGTAAACGTGGCCAAGGGGCAGGTAGCGGATGGGGCGGTCGTTGTCCTCCTCCTCTTCGCCGCGCACGAACCCGTTGCCCTCCACGGCGATCACCATGGCTAGGGTTTCCGCCCTTTCTAACTCTAGGGTTCGGCGAGCAGTGCCAATGGCGATGGGGTTTTGGGGAATTTGGGGAGGAAATATTTGAGGCCCTCGCGCAAAGAATTTGCTGTTTCCCGCCGGAGGAAGCTCCTGCGTCCTGTTATACTAGATACTAGATTTATATATGTGTGTTGCTACGGAAGTAAAAAAAATTCAATCAAAATAAAGAGGAGCATAAAAAATAGTGTTTCGAGTTCAACCGACGTTACAATCTAGCACTATGCTGCTTTGAACCAATACACAAGAATCAACTTCGAATCAATTAAAAGAAAAGACACATAAAAAGGTTTCAAAAGATCGAGTTTTTAAACTTATGTAGCTCTATTAAGCTTCTATTACTGAACTTGACAATTGAACCACAGAGGTTGTGCTCGATCCAACGATCCAGAATCCATGCACATGCGTTTTTTTCATTTTTATATTTAAAAAAAACAAAATTTCAAAAATATATACCGAATAGGGAAATTTTCAAAAATGGGTGCATGTCCTGGGCGACAGGGTGTCTGTCGCCCATCTGTCGCCCATCCAGTGGGCAACAGGACCTAACTGTAAAAAAATTACATTTAGGTCCTGACGCCTAGGGCGCATTAAAAAGTGAACTTGTAAAATTAATATAAAATCGTAGAAAAATCAAAAAAATACAAACTCAACTGTTCTGAATTCTATGAAACAAGATCTACAACTTTTGTTATATAAAGTTTTTTCATTTGATCAATGTATCTTGCTCTATTTTAAATACCAGTTTAATACATTTTTATTTAAATCTCAAGATCTATCCTTTGGATGCATGTTATCTTTGGCCATAGTGTTGCATATGGTGAGCATAGACTTGTACAAAATTGGTAAGTCCAGAAAACATTTCTAGAATAAGTTTTTAAATTAGATCTTGCAATATGTCTAGTTTAAATGGATTATTTATCCATGCTGCTATACTGAGTATTAGAAGCCATAACTTTTACAGTACCATTATTTTATTTCCTAAGAGATATAAAAAAGTGTGGTAAATTTTAGATAAGCACAACTAGACCAAATGAATTATTTCAGATTTTTCTAGGTACCAGAACTATTTTTCTTGAATTAGATACATTGATCAAATGAAAAACTTTATGTAACAAAAGTTGTAGATATTATTTCATAGGATCCAGAACAGTTGAGTTTGTATTTTTTCGATTTTTCTATGATTTTATATTGATTTTACAAGTTCACTGTTTAATGCGCCCTGCGCGCTAGGACCTAAATGTAAATTTTTTTACATTTAGGTCCTGTCGCCCACTGGATGGGCGACAGGCACCCTGTCGCCCATTAGGGGGGCGACAGGCACCCATTTTTGAAAATTTCTCTATTCGTCATTTATTTTTGAAATTTTATTTTTTTAAAATATAAAAATGAAAAAAAATATCCAAAAGAGTCATTTTCTAAAACTCCATGCCTCCCTTTTCTATGCACCTCGTCGTATGCATATTTACCTTCAAAATCTAGGTTTATTAAAAAATATTGTGTTTGAGATCATAAGATCGAATGGAACGTATAAAAACGAGACCAACACTGTTATTCACTTACCTTGGATTTGCATAGGATAAAGAAAAATAGAGTACGTTATAAGAAATTAATCAGTCCCCACGCTTGTATTGCAAATACGCAGTCACAAATAATCCTGCTAAAGTAATTGGAATTAGGTCCAAGATGATTCCAAATAGAAAAACTTCAATTATTTCGATTTGTTCGAGGGGATAAAGGAAAGAGGTACTATCTATCTCTAAATAATAGTTTAAATTATCCACGAATCTAATAAGTTGTTTAACCGTTAGCATGTCGTACGTATATAGAAAAAATGGATTGGTTTAGATCGACCTTAACCTGATGATTCATCATGAAGTATTTCTTTTTTCTATAAAATAGCATAAAACCCGAATTTAGGTTTGAAATAAATTTACAAGAAATACAGCCACTATCAATCCTTAAACATTTCTGCAAACCACACTGGATCAGTATCGCAATGCTCGTCAATCATTTCATCCCCTACAATATCGAAAAGTCCATAAGCTTTGGCTCGTCTGCTGACATAAAAACATCCCTTTCTATGTCTTCGGATACAACCCAAAAAGGCTTGCCTGTTCTTAGTGCATAAACCCTTGTGATCATTTTGCAAACTTTGTGTAACTCTTCCACTTCTAGTAAAAATTCTGGTGTCCTTGCCCGATAATAAGCACTAGCAGGTTAGTGAAGCATAATCCTAGCGTGAGGGAATGCTATACGTTTGGTGGGAACACCTCCAAGCAGAATGAAGGAGGCCATGGACGCGGCTATTCCGAGGCATATTGTATATATATTAGGTGTGACCGTTTGCATCGTATCAAAAATGGCCATTCCTGAGATTAGCCACCCGCCAGGGGAGTTTATAAACAAAAAATATCGCTAATTCCATCTTCTATACTGAGAAAATGATTCCAATTTTTGTCTATAATACAAATAGATAGAAATTAGATTATGACTTGCATTAATTTCCTTAAAGAAAAGAAAAAACAAATTTCATTTATACTCATGACTAAGTTGGCTAATTTTGACTGACAGACTTCAAAAGAAAAACCCTTTGAATTTTTTGGAGTCGTCTCTAAACTCTTTTCTTTATCTCATCTCGAACAAATTATTTTTATTATTTATTCTGATCTAATTCTATTGTTGAGATGGTTGAATTAGAGAAATAAAAAGAAAGTTCAATAAATTCTAGAATTCTATTTAAGAATATCTTTTAGTTAACCATATCAAGCTAATTTTATCTTTATGAAATTCTAGTATTTTTTTACTAATTCTTTTACTAATTCTAAGTAAAACTTCCAATTTTGAACTAGTTAATAACTAAGATTAATAATTAAGATCTGACATTTTACAGATTCTCTATATATGTTTCTATTTGTTACACTATTTCTGTTATGTAAGCCCACTTAGCTTAGAGGTTAGAGCATCGCATTTGTAATGCGAGGGTTATCGATTCAAATCCGATAGTCGGCTTTTTTCTGTATGGATGTTCCATGAACAAGAATTTCTCTTTTTCCCAAAAATGGGGAATCCAGTGTCTTTTATGTCGTTCTACCTACAATTTTGCTAGATACAAAGCATAAAAATAAATAATATATATAAAAAAATCCGGATGTTGGTGAAATTCCATTTTTGTGGTAATTTTAGTAGACTTTACTCTGCTTATCTTTTAGTTTAATTCAATTTAATTTGTATGTTTATATTATATAGTAAATCAAAGGAATATCCTTTGGCATTAGAGAATATTCATCTTGACAAGAAATTATCTATATGTTAAGATATCTCTGACAAGGGCTATAGCTCAGTTCGGTAGAGCAACTCGCTTACACGTGCGCCAATGCTTTTCAAGGGAACTTATTATTACAAAATCAATGTCTTACTTCATGGATTCGAAAGAATAGGAGAACAATAGCCTAACAAACAGTCGGTTCAGTACGATTCAGGTGCCAATTCAGGTGCTTAATCAAATGGAACCCCTATTGATTTGCTAGTTGATAAGGTAAATATCCAGCCCACCCAATGCTAGGCGTAATGAGGATAAGGGCCTCCAAAAAACTTCTTTTCGTTCTAGGAACTTTAAGGTGTATGAAGTCTCATAGTAAACTCTTGCAGCGGAACGATAGAAACTCTATTTCACTTAGGTTGATTTAATTTAGGCCGGAAGCAGACTTAAGTCAAGGTAATCCTCCTTTGCAAATCAACTATATGTTTTACAAATGTTATTAGACTAGCATTGAAATTAATCTAGCGTGGGAGCAAAATGATAAGCAGAGCGTGGTGTACGCAGATCAATAATAAAGGCAAACATATATATCCTTTTCACACAAACAAGAGCAGCTACATTGGATATTTCGACACATGCATGGAGTACTAAATGAAGTCTATTTACAAAACTTTTTGCATAGATGGGCTGTAAATCGCGAGACGAATTTAATGAGCCTACTTAATTATTGATTAATCATGGATTAATTAGCATCATTAGATTCGTCTCGCGATTTACAACACATCTGTGCAAAAAGTTTTGTAAATAGACTTCATTTAGTACTTCAAATTAGCAAGATTCAAACGAAAAAAATTTACACTCGAACTAAACACGGCCCAAATGGAAGGGACTCAATAAGTGAAGGGTTTTGTGTAGAATCAGCTTGTGGAGGTGCGCTCATGAGTCACAATCCACGCAGTTAACTTGGAAGATGCTCTTGTACACGACTCCGCCCTCCCATCGGCAAGCCTGCAACAATAAGGTTGAACTATTCAAAATGAAAAAGAATAAAAAATTGTATTATGGAACAGTAGATGACCTAGCATTACAGCCAAAAAAAATTCGATGTGACCATCTCCAAGAATTCCCAATTCTATTTCACCATCCTTATTTTTTAAGAAAAAAAAACTCTCTCCAATATTTCCCCCTACTAACTTCCATCTCCTAACGATCGCTAAATCTTCCTCCCACGTGCGTAAAAATGCGCACGCCGTGGCTCCTCCCTATCAGCACTACCGGCGGCGGCGGCGGCGGCGGCGGCGGCTGGAGGTCGAGGAGGAGGTGCGGCGCCAGATGTTCATCGGGGTGGCGGCGTTCCCGACGGCGACGCTGGTGCCGGGCCACGCCCAACAGGCGGACTACGGGAAGGAGGCAGGCGGGCTTGGGGACAGTGACGCGGGCCTGTCGGAGCCGGAACCGGCGCAGGCGTGGCAGCACGGGGGGTCCGGCAGCAAACGGAGCTGCGCCGCGGAGGTGCATAACCTTTACGAGAAGGTGCTGCAGCTTGCCGTTTATCGAGGTCTTCAACTTTTCGTCTCGCATTGTGCTCTTCTGAGTTCTCCGTGCGAGTGCTGAAGATCCTTGCTTGATTTGGTTTACTTTTGGGCGCAGGGGAGGAGGAGCAAGATCAACAAGAAGATGCAGGCGCTGCAGAGCCTGATACCGAACTCCAACAAGGTTGGAAAACGAGAAGAGCTGTCCCTCTTTCTCTTTCGCCATGAATTGAAGGTTCTTGAGTTGTGTTTGTGCTGGATATGAACTGAAATGTGTTTGTGCCGTGGTGTTTTTTTTGGGCGTGCAGACAATGCTTGACGAGGCCATTGAGTATCTGAAGCAGCTGCAGCTCCAAGTGCAGGCGAGCAAAATGTCTGCATGATGCGAACGCACATGTCCATCTCCGATTCAAACTAGGAGGACTAACATAGAATGGATATATCATATACCAGAGTATCTGGGTACTTGGGTAGTGTGATTCTGATGCTAGTCGGCTGCAAGGGAGGGCTGGCCGGCTGGAGGAGGCGGCGGCGGACGGAAAACGGAGGGGCGACGGAGAGGAATCGCTATAGAATTATTAAGCTGGTGGGATTTATGACTTTTCTTTTGGGGAGTAAAAATAGGAAACTCTCGGAGATGAACTTTGTTTTTCTTTCCTATACCAATTTGAGGAGTTGGCAAACAATATGATTTGGGAAGAAAATATTGGGAACTCCAAGAGTGCCCAAAAAATATAGTCCCAAAAAACTAGATTTTGGACATGCCAAAAAAATATTGGGAGAGAAGAAGAACCTCTTCTCCAACAGTTCCTAATAGTTAGAGCAACTCCATCAGTTTTATTTTCTCCTATCCTCTTTTCACTTTTTCTCAATATATGGAATTGATATTTAAAAAAACATTCCAACAGATTGATTTTCCATCTCCCTTTCCTCTTTATTTTTTATCAATCTCCAATATTTCTTTCCAATCCTAAATAGAAAAGGGACTCCCTTTCCCTGTCCCGATTCCCTCCCGCGCAGGGTTTACATTTTCGTTTTTTTTTCTGAATCCTGCCAACTACCGGAAACGAAATTTCGGCCGACGGAAATTCAAAAAATGAATCTTTTATGTATTCCGACAGAAATTTCGGTGATTTGGACCGAAATTCGGTGATTTTCGACCGGAAAATGATGTAATTTGTGATTTTCCTACTGTTCCCGAGGTCAAATGAAAAACTTTTGAATACCAACTTTGTTCAGTTTTTTCGAGATCTACAACTTTTGTTTTAAGAACTTTTTCATTTGAGCAATGGTTTGAAAATTTTGGCAGAGTTTCCCCTGATTATGTGTATATTGTCAGTTTATAATGCATAACATATATATAACTCCACAAAACAATGACAAATACACCATTTAAGACATAACTCATGTCCAAAGTCCACACATACAACGCAATACATCCAAAGTCCATTAGAATTATTACAATCCAAAGATACAACAAAGGCAAAGGCATAGTCCATACTAAGTCCACGTAGCATATTCTCTGCATTTAAATATTTATGTGAAATGAATTGAATAAGTAGAGAAAACAAAATATATAGATAAATTTTGTTGATAGGATACGAACCTGCATTCTTCAGTCCTCATATCTCTCTCCCGGTGGTCCCTCATACGGCTCGTCTGTTGGTGGCAAATACACGTAAGTAGGTGGGTGATATTGCAACTGTGGAGCTCCATATGGTAGGTAGCCGTGATAATCCAAATAAGACAATGCTGCAACTGCCTGCGGAAGTGGCAGGGTGCACCACCCCTGGTGGTGGCCACAGAAAGCCCCCTTGAGGGGGAGAAGTACTGTACGGGTTGTAGTACTGAACACTGGAGGCAGAATTGGAGCTATCTTCATCATATGCAAGTGGGGCCTGTCAACCATGTCGACGTGTCGTTGTTGTTTGTCGTTGTGAAGTAGGTGCTCCATGATCTGTATCTTGTGTTGCATGGGTGAAGTCTTCCTCCCCAGTGAACATTATAGTAGGAGCTATATAATAACCTGAAGTATCAGCTCGTCCACCCTCGTCGCCATCACTACCACCACTGTCGTTGCCATCATCGCCATCATTGGCATCACTGTCATTGCCATCATTGCCATCACTTTCACTGCTACTGGAATCATCATCATCATCATGACCAATCTCCTCACCACCACTAGGCTCAGGTGTGGTTTCGTCACTACCAAACTCCTCCTCAGTGCGTGTTTTCTTCCCTTTTCTCATTTCGGGACCAATCTTAGTCTTCTTTTTTCCCAGATGTGTGTCCCCAATTGTTTTTTCGGCCCATACCTCCACATCTTCATCGTGAGCAGAGCCTATGTCAGTGAACATCTGGCTCGGCAATGGAGTGTCAGTGAAGTCTGAGTCTTCATCAAATGCTGGGTCTCCATTGGACCTTGATTGCTGCATCCAATCTTTAATTGCTGATGACTGCCGGTACAAAGAAAGATCCATGAAACTGCTAACTGGATCATAGTCATATGGATCGACCACCTTAATAGCACGTTGCAGACGCAAGCGGAGGTTGTAGTTCAAAAAGACCAATTTGTCCAATTTCTGGTGGCTCAACCTGTTGCGCAGTTTGGTGTGGATGTATGCAAAGGTGCTCCAGTTCCTTTCACATCCACTAGAGGATGCACACTGCGACAAACAAGCGTCGGGCCACCCTTTGCAACACTGGTGTATCTCCCCCAAATGTAGCCCACCAAGCAGCTGGTGAAGTTCTACGGTCAATGGCCATTCGCCTAGCAATGTCACTAGAGAACTCACCTTGCTTCGTCCTGAATGTTTCAAATTCCTGCAATGCAATTGCTGCAGAATTAGTATTCAACATTTTCTCCAGACCATTGCGCATTACTGCCATGACTGTTTGTGATGTGCCCAAACTGTACTGCACGTAAGGGTTAAGAGCACAAGCAGTGGGCATATAGGTGCCTGACATTACTGTGCTCATCCTTGCATCTATCACAGCCATGATCCTTTCAAACCGGAGGTAGTCACTGCTGAACTTGCTGGCATATGTCTGCCTCATGCTTTGATACTCCATTATCACCTCACTCAAATTAGGTGTCTTGTCGGAGTCAGCAAATCTCAGAAACATGTACAGAGGCTCAACATCATTGATCACCAACTCCATATTCGCCCACCATTGAATACTTGTCATGCATTCGTAAGCGTACCTTCCAGTTGCACTATTGAAGTGGCGGGACCATCGGAACTCAGGTGACACTAACCATGTCATGAACCTGGTCCTTCTTCTTGTACATGCTTTCAAGGAACATGTAGTTGGTCCCAAATCTTGTTACATTCCACTTGACCAACTCCCCACCAATGGCTTCCCTCATCATGCTGTGTAGACTGTTGGAGTTGTAGAGCCAGCTGCAAATTCGTTGCTCGCTTCGAATACAAGCATCATGCTCCGGCCACTTCCCTATGTCCTTCAGCATAAGGTTGATGGTATGGGCAAGGCAAGGCTGCCATGCAATGTTAGGGAACTCGTGACAGAGAATTTTGCAGGCTTTTTTGTAGTTCGATCCATTGTCCGTGACAAGCTGAACCACATTGTGAGTCTCCACTTTCATGACCACTACTCTGATCTCCTGCACAACAATGCCAATGTGATATGCGTATGGTCCTATATTTTCTGCCAAGGTGAGAACAATGCATCGATTCATCGACTTACCTTCAACAAGCGACTTACCTTCAACAAGTATTTATGGTCCTGTATTTTGTCGGACGCATTGATGGACTTCAAGAAATACATGGTGCCACCGCTATACACCAAGAAATTAATGACCGAGTTACGTATAGGCCCCGTCTACGAATCACACATGATGGTGACTCCACATTCATCCCACTCTTTCTTCCACTTCTCTATCTCATTCTCTATCTCCTTCACATTCTCATCCAAATATTTTCCATCTATCTCCCTCCCTGATGGTATTTTGATTCCAACACCTGCGGTCATAGAAGAGAAAGCATTGAGATCACAATGAAGGATATGTAATGTAGCTCAAAATATACGTTGTTACCTTGTTTCTGGTTCTCCACGATCGCAGCTTTAAAGTATGGGTCATCGACTTTCCGGCCGGGATAGTCCATGGGCCGGTATCAATCCTTTGCTGCCGTGGACCACTGCTCAAACCTAGGTGGTAGTCCCTAACCCTCTCGGAGACTTGTGACTGGCTCCTTCTGAACATCGAAGGCTGCGGTCCACTACTGGCTCCAACACCACCACTTCTAGATCCAGCGGCAGATCCAGATCGTCCACCCCTCTCGTATCGTGGCCCAGCTTGCTGCATAAAGTCGTACTCTTGGCGGGACTGGTGTAAGGCAGCCTGTAGCTCTGCATCCTCGTCGTGCCCCTGGCCACCCGCCTCCTCTAGGTCAATGTGCCGCCCCCTTGCTGCTTGGTCCCTCAACACTCTTTCTCGGGCCCTTGCTTTTGCTCTAACCTTGTTCCTGTCCAACTGCTCACTAAAGAATTCCTTAACTTCGGTCGGAACCGAAGGGCAGTCCTTCACATCTTTCCCCCTATGTGCCAAATGCTCTTTGAACCGTGTTGCTCCTCCCCCACCCTTTTCCTCCCTGCAATACTTGCATTTGAAACCACCCCTGACCTTTTGGCCATGCTCCCACACTACGTCTGGCATTGTCCTACAATTACAGAAAAATAGCATGGTGTAAGTTCATGAATATCACATAGTAGCACAATGCAAGTCCATATATATAAATATTTTTATGGTTACATACTATTCTATATCACTTAGTACCTAGGTGACATGAATCAATCGGCTCTTAATTTCATCAGTAATATTGAATACAACTCATATCCAAAACGTTGGAATAATTTTTTCTATACATTGCATTTCACATTGTCACTAGAATATCAAATCAACTAACAAATCCTAACATTCCCTCTAACCCTAGCTTCCCCATTGCAAAAAATAGTATGAAGTTCATCATTTATCAAAACTAACTCACTTAGATCAACAACAACAAGCTTCACCATCACAAAATAACATCTCATACCTTTTTTCCGGTGACCGCGGAAAAATCCGGCCCGAAGGGGCGGTTTTCCACCGGGATTTCAACGAAATCCGCCCGGCATGTTGGCGGCAAACCGTCGCGCCTTCCCGGCCCAGAGATCCGGTAGATCCCGGCCGGAACCCGAAGATTTCCCGCAGAAATTTCGGCCCTGGACACCGGAAACTGCTGCGGTGGCGGCGGGCGGCCAGGGGAATGGAGGGGTGAGAGAGGCGAGCGACAAGGGGAGTGGGGAAAGGCCGAGACTCTGCCCACGGGCGTTGGGTAGGTTATAATGTTAACGGGTCTCTTAATTGTTAACGGGTCCGAACCCATTTAGTGAATTTAACCAACCAAATCAACTTATATTTCAATTATTTCAAGTGCAACTCGCTCAGAAAAACACCTAGTTTTTTATCATATTTTTTACATATTTTTTTACAATTTTTTTTGAATTTTTAAATTTTGAAACGAAATATACCGAAAAGTTCCGAAATTTCTTTTCTCGGTGTATAGCAAAAACGAAAAAAATACTGAAATTTCGGCGAAATTCGACCGAAAATGTTAACCCTGCTCCCGCGTCGCCTCCGCCAGGCCCTCGGCACCACGGCGCCCACCGCCGCCAGGGCCGCGCCCTCCGCCGCCACCCCCGCATCCTGATGGCCGCACCGGGCGCTCGTCGAGCACCACGACGCTAGGTCCGGGGGCTCCGCCACAACCACCATGTCATCCTCCTCCTCCGGACGCGGTGACGACGAGCCTGACCCGCCGCCGAGGACGCTCAGGGACCCGCCCTACACGCTGGGCCCCAAGATCTCCGACTGGGACGAGCAGCGCGCCGCCTGGCACCGCCGCCACCTAGAGACACCGCCCTTCCTCAACGACGTCAAGCCGCGGGTGCTGCTCGTCACCGGCTCCTCCCCCAAGCCCTGCGAGAACCCCGTCGGTGACCACTACCTCCTCAAGTGCATCTGTTGACGCCTTTTGCGGGCCAACATACGATCGCGCTAGGTCGCGCGACGCGAGGAGGAGCTCCTTGCAGCACCTCCTGCGTGGAGCGGTCAGACCGGTCAGAGGGACCGGTCAGACCGGTCGCCGTGCACAACGGCGACGATCCGACGAACGCTCGCCCGGGAGGGACCCGTCGGGGCAAGCGCGCGTAGGGTTGCCCTAGGCTCGGCAGTCCAGCTAGGGCGTCCTCAAACGCCATGGAGACGAGAGAAGAACAGCATGTCGAGGTTGGAAAAGTAGGATAACGAGAAAGAAAGGTAAAAACGATAAGGATAAATGTATTTTATTGGTTCGATTGGGTTCTCCTTCAATCGGCCGTGACCCTTTATATTTATAGGGTGGGGAAGACTTACCCCGCAAGAAATCCTGTTTACAGATCCAAATATATTAAGAACTCTAATTATACTCAGACTCCTCCTAGACCGGTCAGACCGGTCGGACCTACCGGTCAGACCGGTTGGTCATGCCAGACCGTCTACAGACGCCTAGACCGGTCAGACCGCCTGGACACACCGGTCAGACCGGTCTGTTCAGGTTACTGCCAATTTTGGTCGTCAACATATGCCCCCTGTTCTTTGGCAAAGCTTGCGTGCCAAAGAACACTTCTCTGGACCAAAATTGTCTAAGGGCGACGATTAACAATACGTCGGCCATAAATTATATTCAAACATGCTAAAATAGCCGAACTAAGAGAACTAGCATGTAACAATTTCTAACTTACGATCAGCAAACTATTTTGGCTTTACATTCCTTAGCATGTTCAATAACAAAAATCTTGAGACGGCCAATGCGGCCGATTATACAAATTATAGCTCCTTGGTAAAGTATAAAACTGATAATCATAATATGGCAGCCAAGGATTATGACCAAGCCATGGATTAAACAAACCTGAATATGCAGACCATGGTACATGCATCGACCGGATAAATGACGAAGACCAAAACGATGACCGTTGATGCTTTCTTGATCTTGGTGATGAAGAACTCCTTTTTCGTTTGCCTTCCAATTGATTGCTTTGTTTTTGCGCAGATATCTTCTTGTATTTATCCAGAAGCTCCTCAAAGGTCGGCTTGATCCTATTTTTTGCACCACCAGACTTTCCAGGTTCAGACCGGTCAGACCGATCTGACGAACCGGTCAGACCGGTCCTGTCAGAACCGATATGGTCGCTCTTATCTTGCCCCCCAGCCGAACTTAAACATTGTTCAACTACATTGTTTAAATCAGGATAATCATTGGGGACAATTTTACTAATTGAGCTATCCGATTGCTCTTCAACAATCGGCTTTTCTTTATCTAGTGTCAAATCTGAATTTTTGTTTAACCGTCCATCTTTTTTGACACGATAAACTTGCTTGATCACCTTGTATTTCTTTTTCTTCATAGACCGATCTTTTTCATCAAAACGGTCATTAATGGTAGGTGATGGTTTACTAATTACCGGCTGCCTATAGGTAATATAATCTGGATACAAATATCTAGGAAGAGACGGCATACATGAATTATAATACCATGACGGATAAAAGGAAGACATGCTATAATAAGATTTGTATGGCATATGTATAGACGACCTATATGATGAAAACGGCATTGAATTAGGAAAATTAGTCGGCTGCCGATTCCGATCATGGAATTGTTGTTTTGGAGTATACCTCGAGTGTTTTGGATGTTTTGACCGACTAGCATCATTATTTTGTTTTTTGGATTTAGCCGGAAGATCTCCAAGAAAGGGCTTCGGCTTTTCCTTTTGATGTTTGTGACGGCCTTTGGATTCAACGGTTTTCCAAACACCAATCTCAGATTTTTTGGGCTTAACCATCTTAGATTTTGATTTATTTTGCAAAACCCTAGATGAATCGGTTAGACCGGTCGTGGAACCGGTCAGACCGGTTGCAATGCAACCAGCATCTTTGCCTTTGTTTTGTTGCCCCCGAGCGTTGAAGTACTAGATTTAGTCTCTGTGCTCTTGTTAGGGGATTTTGGTTCAACAAATTCGGCTTGAGACGGCCGAATTGTATCTTGACCAGCAACATCAGGCAAATTTTTGCAAGGTTTATTAGTCGGCTTTTCAATAACCGACTTTTGAACAACAGGAATTGGATTTACTTTATCCACTATATCAATTAGTTCAGATTTATCAAGCAAATACTTGATATAAATACGATCACAATTGGATAAAATACTTGTAGACAGTACCTCTCTCAGAACATCGTGGTATGATGGCGATCCTTTGTTCTCCATCCAGCATGAAAAACTCAGGTCGATCTGTACTCGAAGAATCTCTTGACCTAGTTCAGAAGTCATCGCCAAAGGTATGTCTTCAGATTGCGCCATATTGCTAGGGCTTGATTTCGGTTATGCAAAAACCGAAACACCTTTGTCCCCAGCGGAGTCGCCAAAATATGTTGACGCCTTTTGCGGGCCAACATACGATCGCGCTAGGTCGCGCGACGCGAGGAGGAGCTCCTTGCAGCACCTCCTGCGTGGAGCGGTCAGACTGGTCAGAGGGACCGGTCAGACCGGTCGCCGTGCACAACGGCGACGATCCGACGAACGCTCGCCCGGGAGGGACCCCGTCGGGGCAAGCGCGCGTAGGGTTGCCCTAGGCTCGGCAGGCCAGCTAGGGCGTACTCAAACGCCATGGAGACGAGAGAAGAACAGCATGTCGAGGTTGGAAAAGTAGGATAACGAGAAAGAAAGGTAAAAACGATAAGGATAAATGCATTTGATTGGTTCGATTGGGTTCTCCTTCAATCGGCCGTGACCCTTTATATTTATAGGGTGGGGAAGACTTACCCTGCAAGAAATCCTGTTTACAGATCTAAATATATTAAGAACTCTAATTATACTCGGACTCATCCTAAACCGGTCAGACCGGTCGGACCTACCGGTCAGACCGGTTGGTCATGCCAGACCGTCTACAGACGCCTAGACCGGTCAGACCGCCTGGACACACCGGTCAGACCGGTCTGTTCAGGTTACTGCCAATTTTGGTCGTCAACACCATCAAGAACAAGATCGACTACTGCCGCGTCCACGGCATCGAGATCTTCTACAACATGGCGCTGCTCGACGCCGAGATGGCCGGATTCTGGGCCAAGCTCCCGCTCATCCGGGCGCTGCTCCTGGCGCACCCGCTCATTAGAGTGTAAAAAAGAGCTTGTACTGAATCATGATAGTATGTTGCTTGTACTGAATCATGGTCTGAATTATGGTCATGAGAGTATCAGATTCTGACGAATCATGGCCTGAATCTGATGAATGGAACATGACCTGAATGTTTCAGTTATTTTTTGCTCACTGTTTCATTCATTTTTAAGTTATTTTTTGCTCACTGAATGTTACCTCTTTGACCTGCGCCGTCTCTGAATGCCATTTCAAATCAGGTTGCCATTCAGTATCCAGGCTAAGTGGTTTTCTTTAAGTATCTTTGCTTGTACCGGAAGATGTAGCCTTTGCTGTCCATTCAGTATTCAGGTTGAGCACATAGGCATATGATTGCCATCATGCCTTCTTTCTGCATTCAGAGTTGAGAGTAGCAGCAACCAGCTAATGTTTTTTTTTTGTCTCTGAATTCTGTAGTATTCAGAATGCTTGCTGTTACTGATTAACTTCCTTAACACTGGTTTTCAGAAAATCATGCTGAAATGGACTCAGCATTGGAAAAACGGGTTCAGAAAATGTGTCTCACTGTTTTGAAAGGAGGGGTAATAGCTTTGCTGTCAAGATCTGAAGGATAGACAATTTCTGTAAACAACAAGATGATCTGTCACTAGTAAACAACCAGCTTGGGTCTAGCAAATAAAGTATACTTACTGCAGATTAAAATATGCCGAATTCCATGTCAAGGAGCACTTGTGGAACGTGGTATATGTAAAACTGACTTACTTAATATTCATTTGATTAGCCAAGGCCTACCCTTTCAGAATTCGTGGATGTAGACCAAGCTGCAACTGAATATTCAATCACTTGTTTCAGCTTTTTTTGTTGTGATTTAATACCTGGCAAAGTGGCAAGAATTTAACAGCAGTGAGTCACTGACCAGCTCTTTCTCTCTGCAAGAGCCAAGAGCTTAAATCTTTTGATCAAAAGCTAGCATCACTAAAAATAGTGTGCTCAGTTAATGCAGAGACATACACTATGCCCAGCCACAGATACAGGAGCTGAAAGAAAATTAAACTATATTTTGAATTTCCAATGCACATGTCTGCTCTCAACATGATTCAAATGCATAGGACTGCATTTTTGCAAAAGAATTCAGAATTTCCAATATTGTTGTTTCATTCAAATGGTGTGTGTGTGCAGTCCAAGAGCAAGTTCAGAATGCAGTTCAGACTGAATATTCAGGCCATAGTGACACCCAAAACAAATACAATGAACACAGTAAACATAGTTTATACAGTAAACATAGTTCATATGATCAGAGAATTACAAGTTCATAGCTTCAGAATTACAACACAGTAAACATAGTTTATACAGAAAATGTTACATAAATGAGAAAGCTCATTTCATCCCCTACAGTAAGATTCATTGCCCATGTATTTGCCACAAATGCTCAACAAGGTCGTCGCGAAGCTGGTTATGTGCCACGGGGTCTTTGATCTTTCGATGCATTTCTAGATAATTGTAGATTCGGTCTTCATCTTGTTTGGGTTCCACAGGTGTTCCCACATGGTCATATACAAAATCTTCAGGTTGACCCCTTTCATCCTCTATTATCATGTTATGCATGATGACACATGCTGTCATGATACGCCACATGCTGTCATGATACGCCACAAGGTCGTCTGGTCCCAAAATCGAGCAGGTCCTCGGACAATTGCAAACCGAGACTGCAACACCCCAAAAGCTCTCTCAACACTCTTTCTCTCAGCTTCTTGAACCTTTGCAAAGTGTGCTGTCTTGTTACTGCTTGGGTTTCTAATTGTCTTGACAAAGGTGGACCATGAGGGATAAATGCCATCTACGAGATAGTAGCCCATAGTCCTCATCCGATGATGAGTCATCTTCAAGCAACCTCAGGAGCAATGAGTCCATCTGCACATGACCCACAGAAAAATAAGTTGCAAAATTAATCTAGCTTCACTGGAACTAATTTGATTAATAGGATCATAACTGAGGTCAACTGTTCTAGGCAATGTTTGGTTGTGTATATTTGGTATGTGAATTTTCAGATTTGTAATCAGAGCACCATGAAAGAAAAACTCCAAGCACATAGTGCTATTAGCACATATTACAATTGTGTTCATATGCCTGTGCAGTAAGTATTATTAGCACATATTAGCTGTTGCTCAATAGGTGGAGTCTGCAAAAGAATTACAAAAGGAATCTGCAGAGAAGGACCTTGGACCTCACCTCTGAACCTGCAGTAGGAGAATCTGCAGCAGGAGGAGAGCTGCGTTCAGAGTCGCGACCAACCGAAGAGCGAGAATCTGCAGTAGGAGCACAACAGCAACACAATTTAATCTGTAGTAAGTCGGGGAAGGCAGGTCCAGCCCACCGCCGCCGGACCGGGTGCTGGTCTGCCGCCGGACAGGGCACTGGCGACGGGGAAGAGGAGGACGAGCTTGTTGCCGAGCAGGACCTCCTGGAGCTTGGTGCCGAGAAGAAGAAGGAGAAGGCGGTGTCGAAGCTTGCCAGCTCGCCCGTAGCGCGGTCCTAGAGCGGCACCGGCCGCGCCTACCACACTCGGCCGACGCTGTCACTGATGCTGTCGCCCCTATGACCCTTGGTGAGCTCAACCACGGGCTTCTTGGCGGTGGCCTGCCGCCGGACCGGACCCGGCCGAAGTGGTAGATGCGAGCGGCGAGCACGAGCATGACGACGGGGAAGAGGAGGACGAGCTTGGTGCCAAGCATGTAACACTACAGGTGTTAATCCTCTGTAGTTAACTTAATCATGGTTATTAGATTTAAACTTACGCGACAAAGTAACAAATCAAAACTACACCTGTCAGCCTAGGCGGGACCGGTTTGACTGGTCGGAGCAACCGGTCTGACCGGTTGAACCTGGGTTAACCATTTTTGGGGCCCCACAGTATTTAAACCACTCTCTCACTCCCTCCCTCACCAACTCCCTCATTCCCATGCTCAGCTCACCTGCTGAGCTCTCTCCCTCTCATTTTTCTTTCCCAAACCCTAATCCCCAAATCCTCCATCTCCATTTGATTCCAAGGCCTAGAACGGATCAAATCGGCATCGGGAAGCTTCATCTCCTCGATTCCTTCCCTAGTGTGCAGTGGATTCAAGCTCTCCATGGGGGAAAGACTCACTCAAGGTATTTTTGTTTGGTTTGGATCGATCTCCTTTTCTAGATGATCTTAGGTGATTTCCTCTTGTCAAAAATGTCCAAATGTATCTCTGAACTAGTCCCTAGAAGGGTTTCAACTTTGGTGGGTCGGTTGTGGCGTAGCAAAGATTTCAGTTCTTGGAGCTAGGTCTGGGCAGGACCGGTCTGACCGGTCGGAGCAACCGGTCTGACCGGTATCGTGATTGGGTTGAGATTGACCGGTCTGACCGGTATGGGGCACCAGTCTGACCGGTATGGGGCACCGGTCTGACCGGTGTGGCAGTGGCTGAGAGGGGTTAATAAGGGGTTGCTAATGTAAATAGTTAGAAATTAATTGGGTTATTGATTACTTATAATTTTTGCAAATCATGCATTCATTCTCTCATATCATATGCATATGCACACGTGTAGTAGCCGCGGCGGAGGAGATTGTATACGAGGTGGTTGCGGAGCCACAGGAGCCGCAGGGGCAAGCCCCGTAGCAGGAGGTCCGTGGGGAGTCGGCCCAAGGTCCATCTCACCCTAGCTGCTGAGCAGCAGACTCAAGGCAAGCCCCGGTGCACATCCTACTAGTTCAAATTATGACACCTATATATGTCTCTAATAATTGTGCATTAGGTTTAGGAATTGTTTGAAACCTTAGTTGCATGATCCCTAGGTTTTCCTGGGCCCTATACTAGTATGAATAGGTCGTTAGCACTGCTATGCTTAATAGGGCTCGATAGAAGTAGAGTGATAATTCTATCACTCGCGAGATATAGGATGTCTTTATATTACAGTATATGAATTATTATATTCAAGATGGAAGGTATGGGATGGGAGACCGGAAGGGGGAAGGTGTAGCCCCATCTGTGTCGATTAAGGACCGTTCTGTTGTCGGCTGTGCTGATCGGGGATTGAATTGTACTAGCCGCATGCCGGGAGTAGGAGGTAGTCGAAACCGGTAAGCCGAGTACTGCTTTGCTTCGAAAGTACAGGAACCCGCACCCAACTCCTGGGGCGAGTCGAGTAGTCGCGGAGAATTGGGGATGCATATGTTTACTTTTGGTGGTCTCACGTTGAGCTCGGCTGACCATATGTCGTTGGGCTGGTTTCCTGTAGTTCGAGGCGGGGAGGGAAAAGGTTGGTGCGTGGGGTCCGACGGGGCTTTTGCGTGCCGTGTTGGTTAGGTCCACCTTTCAAGGTTAAATCGGATCGATTCGCCGTGTCTCGCGGTTATGAGAGCCTTGATCTCATGGTCACATCGCAAAAAGGAAATGGAATAAGAATGAGATGAGATGCAATAAGGGCTGATATTATTTAATTAATGGTTTGCTCACCTTGATTGTTGTAGTTTTGCAAATCCTAGGTGGTTAGTAAGTCTATTAATATAAATGGAAGCTAAAACCTGGAAAATAAGGACTCACCTCTAGTGTTTTTTTTTTGCAAAACCAACCACCAGCCAAAATGCCTTGCATGTCTAAATATGTGGGCTAAGTTATACCCACTGGTCGGTTAAGTCTTGCTGAGTATTAGTTGCTCAGGGTTTGTTGCCACATATTTTTGTTTCAGGGCACCCGGACATTGACTTATTTCCCTGCTGTGTCAAATTTATCCGCCGTGATGCAGAGGGGTGGGAAGTGGTGAAGCGAGACCCTAGATTAGGGATTTGGTGAGTTGCACACGTGTGGGCGATGTGTGCAGCTTCTCTGTCTGTTCAGACCGATCTGACCGGTCGGTGGGACCGGTCTGACCGGTGTCTACGTAGAGTTCCCATGTAGACCTGTCTGACCGGTTGGATGAACCGGTCTGACCGGTTGAGAAGAGGCAGAACACTAGCGTAGTTTTAGGTTCTTTTCTATCTGAACTTGGCTAACCTATTGTATAGTTTGTAAACTATTTAGTTTATGTAGATTATGGAAACTATTGGTGTATTTGAACTCGGTTTGTAAAACTCTTTGTTAATATCGTATGTCACTCTTGTTTATTTTCAAGTATTTTGTCGTGCTTGTACCATCTGCACCCGCCTTCGCGTGGGACTACCGGTGTTGTTTCAATCGGGCCATGGGTTGAGAAAGGATCGCCAAATTAAACCATTAAGGTAATGTGCCCGATGTGTTCAAATGACGGCCATTACGCTTAATTTGGAGTTTTAATTTGGCGGTTCCGTCGCAGCTGGTATCAAAGCCGAAACGCATCGGGGGTGGTACGAGCATGGCTAATTTTCAGAGATTACAAATTAAAAATGAATTTCTGACTTAGGATGAGATTGGTTTACTAATATGGGTGGAGTTATTCGTAGTAAGCCCTATATAGGTTATGTTAGCGTCATAATTAGATGTTCGTGTTTTGGTTGAGAGGTTAACGTAGAGCGTCCATGCATCATGCTATTTTTGTTTTCTTTAGTTTCATATGTGAGATGACTTATGGAATCATGCATCGTATCATGCATCATGGCATTTGTTAATTTCAAAATTTCATTTGGGGATTTATTTAAGGGTCAGTTGGATCCATGCCACTCCAACTTCTTGAAATTGGATTTCATGTTGAAATCCATGCCATTGAGTGGCATGATTTTGAACATGAAACCCAATTTCATGGAGTTGTGGTGGCATGAATCGAATTTTCCCTTTATTTAAGGGGTTTAGTACACGACTTGAACTCTAGAATTTTACTTCTGGGTGGAGACCGGTCTGACCGGTTGGTCCACGTCCATAGTGGCATGCAGTCCATGCAGACCGGTCTGACCAGTTGGTTGCACCGGTCTAACCGGTTCAGCGCAGACAGAGGCCTCTAAGTCGTGTTCAAATAATTTATTCTCTGCGATTTCTTCCATGATTCGGATATTAGTTGCTATTATGATTATTTTTATGTAATTAGAAAAATGTAACTAATCCAGTCATGGTCGAATGCCGAATGGCAGGCCCACCGAACCCTCCTGAATTGGCCCAGGCCATTGCAGCCATGCTCACCGGACGCGATGAGCAGACGGCACTCCTCCGTGAGCTCGTGGCGCAGGGCAGAGCGCCGCAGCCTGAGCATCACCACCAGCCACCTATCCCTGGATATGAACAATTTCTGAGAACCCAACTGCCGTTGTTTCACAAAGAAGATGAGCCACTGGAAGCAGATAGCTGGCTCCGGACCATAGAATCCAAGTTCACCCTGCACCCGTACAATGATGGGGACAAGGCCGGATTTGCAGCCCAGCAGCTCAGGGGTCCCGCACGCACTTGGTGGGACAATCACGTGGTCATGTTTCCCGAGGGCACTCGGTTCACCTGGGCACAGTTCAAGGAATCTTTCAGGACACATCATATCCCTGCAGGGGTCATTCGCAGGAAGCTCACAGAGTTCTTGGCCCTGAAATAGGGTAACAATAGTGTCCTACAGTATGCCCAGGCCTTCAACAATTTATCACAGTATGCAGGCTACCACGTGGACACAGATGAGAAGAAGCAGGCTTGCTTCAGACAGGGGCTCAGCAGTAAGCTCCAAGATCGCCTGGCTATGGTCAAGTTTGACACCTTCAGTGAGCTGGTCAATGGTGCTATCATTCAGGAGGATGCCCACTTGGCTCACAAGGCAGAGAAGAAGAGAAAGGCGCCGGCGGCGGGATCTTAAAGCAGCACTCCCCAGAGGTTTCGCTTGGTGCAGTCGGGCCCACAGCGTGCCCCCTTTCAGCACCAGCCACCGCATCAGTGGGGATACTAGCCCCCTCAGTACAGTCAGTCACAGGGGACAGTCAGGCCTCCTGCCCCTCAGCAGAATGAGCAGAAGGTCTGGGTGCAGTAGCCGGGGGTGCGCCCCAATTTGTTTCCGTGTTACAATTGTGGGTCGCCAGGTCACTTTGCACGGAACTGCCCAATGCCACCCAAGCAAGGCCAGCAATCGAGCCAGCAAAGTCAGAAGCAGAGTGTGGCCCACTTCAAGCCGGGGCAAGTGCACTACACCACCCTCGAGGGTATTCCTGAGGGCGCTCCGGTGATGTCGGGTACGTTTTCAGTGAATGAATATCCTGTTACTGTCCTGTTTGATTCTGGAGCATCTCATACTTTTATTAGCAAGGAGTGTGCTATTAGACTGGGGCTGAAGATAGAGAGCATGCCCAAGCCATATCATATTCACTCACCTGGGGGAAAGTTGATCACTAATCAGTTTGTCAAGCAAGTACCCCTGCATTTGCATGGAACAATTTTTCCTACAGCCCTGATAATGTTACCAACACAAAGGATAGATATTATATTGGGCATGAATTGGATGGAGGGTCAGGGAGTTTTTCTGGACACGACCTCACAATCTGTGCACATCAAATCTTCTATTCATGGTAGTATGACCTTAAACTTGAGGGATCACATATCAGTGACTCCTACGGTAAATCAGGTTGAGGGCAAGACTTTGGCTGATATACCGGTGGTATGTGAATACCCGGATGTTTTTTCGGATGATTTGCCTGGCATGCCACCGGATCGAAATGTGGAGTTTGCCATTGAGTTGCAACCGGGCACGGCACCCGTCTCTAGAAGACCCTATCGTATGCCACCCAATGAGCTAGCTGAGCTAAAGAAATAATTGCAAGAGTTGCTTGATAAGGGGTATATCCGTCCTAGCACTTCACCTTGGGGCTGTCCAGCACTCTTTGTTAAAAAGAAAGATCAAAGCCTCAGGTTGTGTGTGGACTACAGACTTTTGAATGCTGTCACAATTAAGAATAAATACCCACTCCCCCGAATCGACATCCTGTTTGATCAGCTATTCGGGGCCAAAATATTTTCAAAGATTGATCTTCGCTCGGGTTATCACCAGATAAAAATCAGAGCTAAAGATATTCCCAAGACATCATTTTCTACTAGATACGGGCTCTATGAGTATCTGGTCATGTCATTTGGGTTGGCAAACGCTCCTGCTCACTTCATGTACCTCATGAACTCGGTATTTATGCCTGAGCTGGATAAGTTTGTCGTGGTTTTCATTGACGACATTCTTGTCTATTCCAAGAATGAAGAAGAACATGCAGAGCATCTTCATATTGTTCTCCAGCGCCTCAGGGAGCATAAATTGTATGCCAAGTTCAGTAAATGCGATTTCTGGCTTAAGGAGGTTCAATTCCTTGGCCATGTTATCTCTGAGGGTAGTATTTCTGTTGATCCTAGCAAAATTCAGGATGTCCTGAATTGGCAGGCACCCACATCTGTGTCAGAGATTCGGAGTTTCCTTGGGCTAGCAGGGTATTATCGCCGGTTTGTACCGGACTTTTCCAAAATTGCTAGACCCATGACTGAATTGCTTAAGAAAGGGGTGAGATTTAATTGGGATGACAAATGTGAGCAGGCTTTTCAGACTCTGAGAAATCTTCTAACGTCTGCCCCGGTCCTGGCTCAGCCGGATATTACTCGGCCCTTTGATGTATATTGTGATGCATCAGGTACGAGTCCCCACTGTGTCCTCACCCCTGTTTAATCCAGCCGGCTATTATTCGGCCCTTGATATGTATTAAATGTAATAGGTACGGGCCTCGGCTGTGTACTCATGCAAGATCAGAGGGTAATTGCTTATGCTTCCAGAGCCCTCAGGCGGCATGAGGAGAATTATGCTACCCATGACCTGGAGCTGGCAGCAGTGGTGCATGCCTTAAAGATTTGACGCCATTACCTTCTGGGCAATCCGGTGTATATATACTCAGACCACAAGAGTCTGAAGTATATCTTTACCCAGAGTGAGCTAAATTTGCGCCAGAGGCGGTGGTTAGAATTAATCAAGGACTATGATCTAGAGATTCATTATCACCCCGGCAAGGCTAATGTTGTAGCCGATGCATTGAGTCATAAAGCCAGTTGCAGTTGCATCTCAGCCACAGTGGTGCATGACACTTTGTGCGCCAAGAAATGGAGAAGATGAACTTGACTATGGTGTCTGAGGGTACTCTTGCTAATCTTACCCTCACTCCAACACGTCGAGATCATATTATTGCTGCTCAGAAAAATGATGTGGGTATGGACAAAATTAGACAGAGGCTTAGTGAGAATGATCCTCGGGTTCAATGTTTTCATCAAGATAGTGAGGGAGTTCTTTGGTTTAAAAATCGATTGGTGGTACCTAAAGATTTGGAGCTTCGAAAGCAGATTCTCGATGAGGCTCACCTCTCTAGGTATTCTATCCACCCTGGTAGTAACAAAATATACCAAGATCTGAAACAGCGATTTTGGTGGACCGGGATGAAACGAGAAATTGCAAAGTATGTATTAGAATGAGACATTTGTCGGAGGGTTAAGGCAAGCCATTTGAGACCCGCCGGGATGCTTCAACCTTTGAATATCCCTTCAGGAATATGGGAGGATATCAGTATGGATTTTATTGTCGGTCTACCCAACACCTCTAAAGGATATGATTCTATTTGGGTAATAGTTGATCGATTTACAAAGGTAGCCCATTTTCTTCCAGTAAAGACTTCTTATACGGCGAGGCAATATGCTCAACTATACCTGGACCGTATTGTAAGTCTCCATGGAATTCCTAAAACCATTATTTCAGATCGTGGGGCACAATTCATTGCGCGGTTCTCGGAACAATCCCATGCCGCTTTAGGTACACAACTGATCCACAGTTCAGCTTATCACCCTCAGACGGACGGTCAGACAGAAAGAATCAATCAAATTCTGGAGGATATGCTCAGAGCATGCACGCTTACCTACAGCCAGAAATGGGATGAATGTCTACCTTTAGCCGAGTTCGCCTATAACAATAGCTATCAAGAAAGCATCAGAATGGCTCCTTTTGAGGCATTATAAGGGCGAAGGTGTAGAACCCCATTGAATTGGTCTGAAGCCGGTGAAAGGAACGTGTTTGGCCCTGACATGGTTAGTGAAGCTGAAGAACAAGTTCGGGTCATACAACAAAATTTAAAAACCGCCCAATCCCGCCAAAAGAGCTATGCAGATAAGAGGCGTTAGCCGCTGATATTTGAAGTTGGTGATCATATTTACCTTCGGGTATCTCCGATGAAAGGTGTGCAGCGGTTCGGCATGAGAGGCAAGTTAGCACCCCGCTATGTTGGGCCTTTTCCTATTATTGAGCGTTGTGGGCCGGTAGCGTATCGAGTGGAGCTCCCATCACATCTATTGGCAGTTCATAACATTTTTCATGTCTCCCAACTCAAGAAATGTCTCCGAGTTCCCACTAAGGTTCTTGACATGGAAGGGTTACAGTTGGAGCCCGATCTGGATTACCCAGAGCATCCGGTGAAAATTGTGGATCACAAGACTCGGGTTACTCGGACTCAAACGAGTAATTTCTATAAGGTGCAATGGAGCAATCATTCCGAGCGAGAAGCCACATGGGAGACCGAAGAATTCCTTAAATCCAAGTATCCGGAGTTTTTGGCTACTCACCAAGGTACCCCACATTAACCCCCAAATTTCATTTTCAGAGTTGAATTCCCATCGTAAATCTCGGGACGAGATTTCTTTTAGGGGTAGGATTGTAACACTGCAGGTGTTAATCCTCTGTAGTTAACTTAATCATGGTCATTAGATTCAAACTTACGTGACAAAGCAACAAATCAAAACTACTCCTGTCAGCCTAGGCGGGACCGGTCTGACCGGTCGGAGCAACCGGTCTGACCAGTATCGTGATTGGGTTGAGAGTGACCGGTCTGATCGGTATGGGGCATCGGTCTGACCGGTGTGGTAGTGGCTGAGAGAGGTTAATAAGGGGTTGCTAATGTAAATAGTTAGAAATTAATTGGGTTATTGATTACTTATAATTTTTGCAAATCATGCATTCATTCTCTCATATCATATGCATATGCATACGTGTAGTAGCCGCGGTGGAGGAGATTGTATACGAGGTGGTTGCGGAGCCACAGGAGCCACAGGGGCAAGCCCCGTAGCAGGAGGTCCGTGGGGAGTCGGCCCAAGGTCCATCTCACCCTAGCTGCTGAGCAGCAGACTCAAGGCAAGCCCCGGTGCACATCCTACTAGTTCAAATTATGACACCTATATATGTCTCTAATAATTGTGCATTAGGTTTAGGAATTATTTGAAACCTTAGTTGCATGATCCCTAGGTTTTCCTAGGCCCTATACTAGTATGAATAGGTCGTTAGCACTGCTATGCTTAATAGGGCTCGATAGAAGTAGAGTGATAATTCTATCACTCGCGAGATATAGGATGTCTTTATATTACAGTATATGAATTATTATATTCAAGATGGAAGGTATGGGATGGGAGACCGGATGGGGGAAGGTGTAGCCCCATCTGTGTCGATTAAGGACCGTTCCGTTGTCGGCTGTGCTGATCGGGGATTGAATTGTACTAGCCGCATGCCGGGAGTAGGAGGTAGTCGAAACCGGTAAGCCGAGTACTGCTTTGCTTCGAAAGTACAGGAACCCGCACCCAACTCCTGGGGCGAGTCGAGTAGTCGCGGAGAATTGGGGATGCATATGTTTACTTTTGGTGGTCTCACGTTAAGCTCGGCTGACCATATGTTGTTGGGCTGGTTTCCTGTAGTTCGAGGCGGGGAGGGGAAATGTTGGTGTGTGGGGTCCGACGGGGCTTTTGCGTGCCGTGTTGGTTAGGTCCACCTTGCAAGGTTAAATCGGATTGATTCGCCGTATCTCGCGGTTATGAAAGCCTTGATCTCTTGGTCACATCGTAGAAAGGAAATAGAATAAGAATGGGATGAGATGCAATGAGGGTTGATATTATTTAATTAATGGTTTGCTCACCTTGATTGTTGTAGTTTTGCAAATCCTAGGTGGTTAGTAAGTCTATTAATATAAATGGAAGCTAAAACCTGGAAAATAAGGACTCACCTCTAGTGTTGTTTTTTTGCAAAACCAACCACCAGCCAAAATGCCTTGCATGTCTAGATATGTGGGCTAAGTTATACCACTAGTCAGTTAAGTCTTGCTGAGTATTAATTGCTCAGGGTTTGTTGCCACATATTTTTGTTTCAGGGCACCCGGACATTGACTTCTTTCTCTGCTGTGTCAAATTTATCCGCCGTGATGCAGAGGGGTGGGAAGTGGTGAAGCGAGACCCCTAGATTAGGGATTTGGCGAGTTGCACGTGTGTGGGCGATGTGTGCAGCTTCTCTGTCTGTTCAGACCGGTCTGACCGGTCGGTGGGACCGGTCTGACCGGTGTCTACGTAGAGTTCCCATGCAGACCGGTCCGACCGGTTGGATGAACCGGTCAGACCGGTTGAGAAGAGGCAGAACACTAGCGTAGTTGTAGGTTCTTTTCTATTTGAACTTGCCTACCTTATTGTATAGTTTGTAAACTATTTAGTTTATGTAGATTATGTAAACTATTGGTGTATTTGAACTCGGTTTGTAAAACTCTTTGTTAATATCGTATGTCACTCTTGTTTATTTTCAAGTATTTTATCGTGCTTGTACCATCTGCGCCCGCCTTCGCGTGGGACTACCGGTGTTGTTTCAATCGTGCTGTGGGTTGAGAAATGATCGCCAAATTAAACCATTAAGCTAATGTGCCCGATATGTTTAAATGACGGCCATTACGCTTAATTTGGAGTTTTAATTTGACGGTTCCGTCACAGAGCAGGACCTCCTGGAGTTTGGTGCCGAGCGGGACCTTGCGGACGAGGGCGAGGTCGGGCTTCTTGTGGAGCGAGGAGGACGCTGGCGCCGGCTCACCCTGCTCGCGACGGGGAAAGGAACGCGAGCGGAGGGGAGGGGAAAGGAAGATGTGACTGACAAGTTGACCCCACGTGATAGGAGAGGGAAAGGGGAAATTGAAAAATCTAGCTGCTGGAGCACTTCTCTCCTATAAGTTGAAAGTTGGAAAGGAAATTCCCCTATATGGTGAGAAATGAGAAAGATGAAGATTAATCTGTTGGAGTTGCTCTTAGTTCCAAAAGAAGGTTTAAGTTGCCACGTCATCTACTTGGGACTATTAGCTGATTTTTCATGTGAAATCTACCGAACGCTGAATCTTTTGTACTCGCGAATTTTCTCTCGTTTCCTTCATTTTTATCGCCACATTCTCTTGTGACTGATAACACGGACGATTTTTTTCGAGCAATGACGATAGCATAGTTTGGAAGAAGAAAAGAGAATCCATATAAAGAAACACGATGGAAACACGTACGTTTTGCCTGGCATCTTCACAGCGGGAGGACGGCGGATGGGACGCCGGCGAGCGCAAAGGGACCGGCGGGCTGAAGGAAACTAGTACGAAGTAGTGGGGAAACGCGCGGGAGGAAGAAACAGTTGCCGCGTCTCGAGGATTGGGAGTGCGAGCCAGCGGCGGATGGGTACTGCTATGGGCCACTGTTGGAGCGGGTGTTTTTATTGATTAGTCTCAAAACTATTTTTTAGAAATGAATTTTGGGTATTTTTAGAGATGCACTGTTAGCTGCCCATCCGCCCAAAATAATACATAACGTAAAAAAAAATTAGTGCGATGATATACAGATACGAACAAACTTTTAGTGATACACGATGGCACCAACTTTTATAATGGCAACAACTCCCCTTTCCCCTGCCGGTTCTCCCCTTGCTTCCGCGCCGCCGCCCTCCCTCCCTCCTTCCGCTCTTTGCGGCGCCGGCCTCGCTCCCTTCCTCTGCTGTTGGCCCGTTCCTGCGCCGGTAGCCCCCCGTCATCCCCATGGTTTACCAAACCGTCGGTAACCGGACCGGTTTGACCGGTAACCGATCAAACCGGACCGGTACCGGTTTGGTCCGGTATGAAACCGGCCAAATTTTAAAATTTGAATTTGAATTCATAAAAATGAAAAATTCTCAAAAAATTCCTAAAAATATTTCAAGGTACGACGAATCTAATGGTGTCAAAATTTCCCAAATATTTGATCATTTAGTATGGTTTGCGGAATTTAGAAGTTAAATCAAAAAAGAAAAAGAAAAAAAAACGACGGCCCATTAAGGCCCATCGCGCGGCACAGCGTATTTAACCTATCCCCAAGTGTTCCGCAGCCTCAACCGCCCCCCGTCCGCTCCTCTCGCCCCCTAGGCACCCCTGTCCGCCGCCAGCACCCGCCGTCCGCCGCCCTGACCCGGCCATCCGGCCCCTGAGAGCGGCTAACCGGTCCCCCACACCGGTAAGCCGGGCCGGTACCAGATCTACCGGTACCGACCGGTTAGCCGCCCTTGGACGCCGGTTTACCGGCCCGGTTAGGCGGTAAACCGCCACGAGCGGCGGTAAGCCGCCGGCAGGTGAGGTTTTCCCCCCCTAGGATTTAGGTGTATTTAGATGATTTTTTTTAGGATTTAGGTGTATGACTTAGGTATATTTAGAATGTAGGTAAGATTTAGGATTTAGAATGTTTTAGAATTTAGGATGTTTTAGGATTTAGAATGTTTTAGGATTTAGGTGTATTTAGATGATTTTTGACACTATGACTTAGGAGTTAGAATATTAGATGATATATTTTTGTTGTCCATGTATGCAGATAGACAATGGTAAGTAGAGATGTTGTATGGAAACACGGGGAAAATCTTTATTCCGGATGGCGATGCAACTATTGTCGTACGCAGAAAGGAGGAGGTGGTGCGACTAGATTGAAACAACATTTGGCTGGGCGCGGGGCGGAGGTGGTCCATTGCAGGAATGTGCCACCTGATGTGCGGGACTTCTTTCAGCGTGAGTTGGATAGGGCAAAGAAGGCAACTGTTGACCGGGCTCGAGAGAGGTTGAGACGGGAGAAGGCTGCAGCGGAGGGAAACTATCCCGGTGATGAAGAAGATGAGGAAGCTCAGGTGCAGCGTGCCATGGATCTATCAAGAGCGGAAGCAGAGTTCCGACGGGGGGTGGAACAAAGAGGAGGTGCATATGAGCGTGGAGGGGGTAGTGGTTCGACGAGGGGGAATGTTATGCAGAGGATGTTTCGAAGGTCCACTTCGCAGAGGGAAAGTCCTGTGGTGGAGGACTATAACTTGGCAGCTGGTGGGAGAAGAGGAATGATGCAACCAAGGATTGATACAGGCTCCTGGACGCAGAAGGGTAAGAACGCAAAGGAAACTATTCCCCATGTAAGAGTTATTCCGTATGAAATTGTTATTTTCTCTATTCGAAAATATTGCTTACATACTCGGTTGCACATGCAGCGTCCTGGTGGATGATGTTCGGATCAAGTACTCCAAAACTGCAGTACCTTGCCATGAGGCTTGTTTCACAATGTTGTTCGTCCAGTGGATGCGAGCGGAACTGGAGTACTTTTGCCTTGCTGCATACAAAGGTTCGCAATCGGTTGTCGCACAAGAAACTTAATAAGCTTGTCTATGTCAACTACAATCTTCGTCTCCGACTTGAGGAGGTCTCCGGCCCACTGATGCGTGAAGAAGGTGATTTCATTGACCAGCTAGCCCATCTTTCTTTCTATGATGAGAAAAATCCGGTGCGGGAATGGATGAAATATGGTAGATCTAACCGGGCTCCAGTTCTGGACGAGTATGATGATGACGGCGACATCCCGTCCCATATTGTCAGAGATCAAATAAACGAGTCAGATCTACGTGAGGCTACGGGGAATGATTCCATCAGCGATTGGGCACGTACAAATATAGGTGACACTCACCTAGGGAAGAGAAAGTTGCAGAAGGGACCTAAGAAGGGTGACCCGAAGCGTCGAAAAGGCAAAGGAACAGCAAAACCAGTGAGCAGCGACACCGAGACTGATGATGGCAAAGGTGAGCGTAGTCCTCCATATCAGGAGTCCGAGGATAGCAGCTCGATCGATGATGGTGATGATGGTGACGGTGCTGAGCCTGATGCTGGTGGTGGTGGTAGTGGTGCTGATGCTGCTGGTGGTGGTAGTGGTCGTGCTCGTGGTGTTCGTTTCACAGGTATACATTGCACATACAAATAGACACATATTTCTGACTATTGACTACTAATTATGAAATATGGTTGATTGCAGGGGAGACTCAGTTCACACATGCTACTCAGGACACCGACCATGGAGCACCGCAATCACAGAGGAGAACAGGTGGACCAACGGACTATGATAGTCCACAGCACTCTTCTTCCTTCTACAGCGATTCGAGACACTCTTTTCACTATCCCATTCCTGACATCAGCATGCAGCCACCGACGAGATGGGTGTACGAATGGGAAGACCCCCATTTTTGCACTATGTTAGTTCAGGAATGGCAGACAACATCGGCGTGGACGGGCCAAACTTGGCAACACTACAAGGCTGAGCTGCTTAGAGTGCGAGGTATCGCTTTGATGTCCAACGCCGAATACCAAACCGCGTCCCAAATGGGGGTCTTCCCATTTCTACGTTGAACTTTCATTTCATGTGTCTAGGTGTATGACTCTGTATTTGTATGCACGCTTATTACTATTGTATTTGTATGTATGATTATATCTTGTTGCTTTAGTATGGTCATTTACATTAAAATGTGCATAGCTCATGCCAAAATTTTCTTTTATTTGACACCGGGATCTATTTTTGAAGCGGCGGAAAACTAACCGGTATACCGGTCCAACCGGCCGGTATACCGGTATAACCGGCCGGTCTACCGGTTCGAGCTGCCCCCCCCACATCACCGGTATACCGGCCGGTATACCGGTCCGTACCGTTTGAACGCCGAGATTTGAATTCAAACAAATTCAAACAGGGTTTTGTCCGGTTCCGACCGGTAACCGGCCTAACCGGACCGGTAAACCGGTACCGGAGCCCGACGGTTAGACCGGTCCGGTCGGAAATTAAAACCCTGGTCATCCCTCCCTAAGATCTTGAGCCGCCGCCCTCCCTCCCTCCCTTCCCCCCTGCGCCGCGGCCCTCGCTCCCTCTCATTCTGCGCCTGCACCCTCCCCCCCTCGATCTCCCTGCTCTTGACAGATGGCGCAGATCCCCAACCTGGGCAATGCGCCGCTCAATCTTGCGGCCCTCAGGTGCCTCCTATCCTTTTCGCCTCCTATCTGTTACGCCTCTGGATTCTGACAGGCGTTTTCGCTCCGATTGCAGGGAGCAGTCGCAGAAGGACCTAATCGGCATCCTAAAAACCGTGGGTTTCTTGTCTCACACTGCTCGCTAGACCACGGCCTCCAGTGATCTTGTTGTTTGACGCTGAACTGAGGAAATTAATTTCCTTTGTGGTGTATATCAGATAAGGGGGAAGAAGTGTCTGGTCATTGACCCGAAGCTTGCTGGGACCCTGTCGCTGATCGTGCAGACATCCCTGCTAAAGGTTCAATGTTACCATGTTGTCTCAATAACTCTGAATTGCTGTAAAATTCGTTGCAATACCTTTTATGCATTATATCTAGGGCGAGGCTATTGCCACATTTCATTTGTGGAATTTCAGACTTGCTAATCTCACTATTTGGTTTGTTCTACTTATCAGGAGTATGGTGCAGAGTTGCGAATTCTCTCTTCCGATCCCTTGCAGACGGAATGCCCAAAAGTCGTATATCTTGTGCGCTCTCAGCTGAGCTTCATGAAATTCATCGCAAGTCAGATCAGGAATGATGAATCTAAAGGGCTCCAAAGGGAATACTTCCTTTACTTTGCACCACGGCGCACCGTTGCTTGTGAGAAGGTATCTCTTGTTCTTATTTATGTTTGGGCTAATCCATTTAGGTGTTCTTCATAGTTATTTTCCGCTGGAGGTCTAGGTTGTTGGACCTTAGAATAGTTTCCAATGCTTATAACTATTTAGTTATTATAAATTTGAATTTAGTAAGAGTGAAAGCTCAAAGTGATATCAATTGCCGGATATCATGGATATGTTTAGCATAAAAGTAGATATTGCTGAGTCTTGGAAATTGGTTTGAATATGTTCCAAAAATTGGCAAGCACCTTCTGTATTGTATTTGCCTATTTAGCATGTTAAGCTTTGGCAGTGTGTACTATGTATATATGATTCTTATGTTGCCCAGGATATGTATTTATGTTTTTATGAACAAGTGAGCTTCCATGAAGATGAATGGTGAAACTGTGATTGGAATATGGATTCTATTGTCTTACATGGTGCCTGCAGGTCCTGGAGGAAGAGAAAGTTCATCAGAAACTGACGCTCGGAGAATACCCCCTGTATCTTGTTCCATTGGATGATGATGTCCTTTCTTTTGAACTTGACCATGCTTTGCAGGTACTGATGCATATCATCTAGCATTTGTGTTTCAATATCCTGAGTCTCATTTGAGCCCCTATGATTCTTTAGGAATGTCTTATTGAGGGAGATACAAGTTCTATCTGGCATGTTGCAAAAGCAATTCATAAACTAGAGGTACTAATGTCCTCCCTTTTTGTATATTTGAAATTTATATATTAGTGCAAGATTTGTGTCTGAGGCACATAGGGACATGCTAACTTTTTATCTGCTACTGAACTGTAGAGTGCAGAGTATTTACCAATTTTAGAAATCTGCAAATCACAAGATTCTTGAAGTTATACACTCATGCTTGTTATTCCATCTTTTTGCCAGTTTGCCTTTGGAGTTATCCCAAATGTTAGGGCTAAGGGTGTGGCATCTACCAAAGCTGCAGAGTTGTTGAATAATATGCAACTAGATGATCCGGTCAACATGGATGATGTAACATCAACTAATGTTTTCCTTTTATGAGTCAGATTTCTGAAGTCATTTGAACCTGATTAGTTCCATTTTTATTGTTTGTTGATTCTTAGATGGGTATTCCGGAGATAAACACCGTTATCCTGTTAGATAGAGAGGTAAATTTTCTATTACATTCTATTTGATACTGTGATTTACATTTCATAAAACATTCATTTTGTGCTTCTTGATTTCTCCTATTTTTTTTTCATATTTTTCTATTTAAGTCATCAAGTGATACCTTTTGTATAGTGATTTCAGGTGTGATACTGGTTGAGGTATCATAGTTTTCTTATCTGTTCTAATTTTGTTTCCATTCAGGTGGACATGGTGACAGCAATGTGCTCTCAATTGACGTATGAAGGCTTGCTGGATGAGGTAGACAAAAGCTTTTCATCGTGGCATAGATCATCATTAGATAATGAGAACATGATCTGTTTGTGTTTTCTACTAAGGGTCTGTTTGGCATGGTTCCAACTCTGCTTGGAGTAGCTCCGCTCCAAAACTCCAGATGGAGCTAGCTCTGGGTGGAGTTGGAGCTGTCTCAATGTGGTTTTTGGCTACGAGGGTGATTTCAACACCAAAAACATGGTTTTTAGGGTGTATTGCCATCATTGCCCTGGTTTGTGGGACCCACATGTCATTCTTTTTTCCTTGTGCTAGAGTTGTTGGAGCACGCCTTGTCGGCCTTCTCGGAGAAGTTGCCGCCGTAGCAGTCCTCGGGCAGACGGGCACCCCACACGATGCAACGCTCTCCTTGCTGACCTCTCACTCGTTGGAGTCTGCTGCCGGGAGGAGTGTGGAGTGGCAGGCCCGATTGGCGTGTCCCCATGGTCCGCACAGGCGGGAGGCCCTTGGGGAAGAAGAAACCGTCGTGCCGGCACCGCACACCCTGTCATGCAACGCGGGGCTTCTTGTCACCACCGCCACCTGCCCCAGCGTGGAGCAGTGACCACGGTGGCGTGTGGGCGGGTGAGTCCGTCCTCCCACTTGTCGGTGTCCCGTGCGGCACCACGGTTGGTGGTGCTCACACCCCTCCCGGTACGCCCGTGTGCGTGGCGGCGGTGAGGAGAGAGGCGTGGTGGCAGAGGAAAGCTGCGGGCGGCGGCGAGGGAGGCGTGGCTAGGAGGGAGCGAAGCGGTGGAGGGAGCTGCGGCCGGCGATGGAGGGAGCTGCGGTCGGGAGGAGAGCCACGGGCATTGACAGCGGGAAGGGTGTACAACGGCGGCGGTGGGGCTGTGGAAAGAAAAAGAAACAAATTGCTTTTTGTGTAACGAGTGGCAATGGTGGGTAATTACCCCACAACTCCACGTCTAGGTCTATATTCGAGCTTCTTGTAGTTGCAAAAGAGGTGCTCCAAAACTCAAGCCTATTTGCACTACGGCTCCAGAGTTGGGGGCGCTCCATGAAGTTTTGGAGCTGGGGTGTTTGGCTAGAAAATTGGTTGGAGTTGGTGGAGTTCAGCTCTAGAGCCATGCCAAATAGGCACTAACTGCAGGAAAATCAACATAGGGCAATGAACTTGTATTGGTACGTAGGCCTGATAAAGGGCTTAAAAAATTTACCTACATATTCTATGGATCGGGCTCCAAAGGGCCCAGCTAAATTTTTACATATTTGTGATCTAAAAATAATTAATAGCTGATTTGGATACTGAAAGGGTGTTAGGGCCTTCATCATCCACCCCTATCTGTACGACACTAACATTGATTTATCCAAAAATGTATCCAACAAGAAACATTCTATAATTCCCTTTCTCTTAGCAGTTACATGCTCAAAGCAAGAAATTTTTTTTGATTGCTGCATCTATCTTTCTAAATTCACCCTGTTAAGTTTTCCGTGTGTCTGATAAGATTGAACAATAATGATTTTGCAGAGTACAGTTAAAGTGACCAAAGGTCATCTAAAATTCTTAGCCGTTAAATTAATTGTTTTGTCTCCGGCAGACATCATCTGACTATTAAGTTGAACACTGATATTCAAAAAAGTACTTGGAATGGTCCTACAATTGTAATATCAGCATATTTATCAATTATCAATACAACATCTTCCAGAATCTCTTTCAATATTTTCTATTCACCTAATTAATAATAATACAAACTAGCGATAAAGAGTGTTAGATGTGTAATGAATTCTGTGAAATGCCTGAAATGTCCTTTGTTTGAGTGGTTGCAGGCTGCAGCACACAATTGTATGTCTTAGTCAGATGAATGCTTTCATGGTTGACTATTGGTGCGCTCCGGTGCATACTGGAGGTGACCTAGTTGGTATTTCTGAACTATCTATGAAAATCATTTAGCCAACCTGAGTGTGGAGAGTGGATGTAATATTTCCCATTCTTCTATTGAACTATCATTAGGTTCCATTCGTTACTATGATGCTCTTTTAGCAAATGCCTGCTGGTAGCACATGATGATCTAGGAATCTTAGTTTATATATAAATGCATGTGCAGCTGCGTGTTTACCTGTTTTCTATGCTGCAGCCAGCAGTCTGTTTTGTTCTGTATGGCTCTGAAAGCAACAATAGCCAATCATCAATGTATACAGATGATCTATCATCCATTTTGTAAGAAAATATTATCTACCATCCCAATGCTGTGTAGCTAGTGTGATCTTGAATCTCGAGTTATTTGAAATGAATTCTATGATCATGTAATATTCTACAGATGCTACAAATTAATAATGGTTCAGTAGAAGTTGATGCGAGCATAATGGGAACTCAACAAGATGGGAAAAAGGTTAAGGTTCCACTGAATTCGAGGTAAATATCACTCTCTATCAGCGATGATTAGTTTGCTCTTTGTATTTTCAAATACCCCTTTATCACAAATGTTAGTCGTTTATATTTGTCCCAAGTCAAACCTTTTTATATGTCACAAATGACTTATATTTGTGATCGGAGAGTGCACATATTACTAAATTGTAAATTTGCTGTGTGCTGATTACTTTGTATGTAACGAAGCATTGTTGTATTTTTTAAATTATTTTTGGATACCCTATTGACTTCATTGTCCTAATCAAGATACTTACGATTCTTTTTTCACATTTCAAAACCTTGGATGTCGAAATTCAGATATTTGTTACTAATGGATTTTTTTAGTTTTCATATGATTGAAGTTACCTTTTTGTTATTCCTTCCAATAGTGATGGTGCAAGATGTTTGATGACTTTATGGTCATGGGTATCTAGAGTGGCTGCGGAATTATACTGGTTACCTTTTCTCAAAACATATTTTCCTAACATTACCACTTAATAATTTACAAAAATATTGGATATAGGCTGGTACTTATTTGTGACTGTAGATAGTGCAAATATATGTGTATAATTGCCTTATTGTACATAGGCTTACAGGATATTTTTGTGGACATCTGAATTTATATTGTCATTCTTTTCATTTTCAGTGATAAGTTGTACAAGGAGATTCGAGACCTGAATTTTGAAGTTGTAGTTCAGGTTCACTCAATTGACTTCAATTCTTGTTTATTTCATATGAACGAGCTTTGTGGTAATTCTTCTGTGGTTTTGGTTATACCTGCTGTTGTCATAGCTTATAAATGTGTCTAAATCCAGTTTGTTTTTTATAAGATAATTCCAGTTTGTTATTATAGCTACCATCAATTCTACCAACTTCAAATTATCATAAATTGTACTGTCTGCAGGTTTTACGTCAAAAAGCAACATCTATTCAGCAAGATTATGCGGAAGTGAAATCGACCAATGTAAGAATTAAATTGTCCTAATTCTTTTATCTGATGATTTGCTTATACAAGTTTATTTTTGAGACCATTTACTGTTAGAATCAGAAGTCCTTTGTTATATAAACGTTGAAATGTTGTTCGCCTATGTAGCACGGATACGGATACGCGTATCGGTATCGGAAGGATACGGATACGCGGATACGGCAATTTTCTAAAAAACCCGATACGCGGATACGTTTTATAATTTTTTTAAATAAATAAATAATGGCACATATTAAATTTATGAAAGTAGTAAATTACCTTACAATAGCAATTACCAGCCAAAACAAAGACCGGAAGCATCTCCATTCTCCAATTGTAATGTCCAATTGTCCATTCTCGAGTTCTCCTTCTCCAAGTCCAGAATTTGCACACAAACACCAACTATGAATCAATTTATTACTAAAACTTGAGTATTCAGTAATCACTAATCAGTAGTTCAGTACAAGTAGCAGTTCAGTACATCACCTTGAACTCCGAAGTAGAAAGGAGCGGGAGAGGACAAAGGAGCACAGGTACAGCCACAGCCCACAGGAACAGCCGAACAAGACATATAATATAGACTTAGCTTTCATTTCTTATCCAATCTCTCTCTCAGCTCCTTTCCACAGCAGCCTCTCCCCCCGTCCCTCTCTTCCTCGCCTCTCCATCGCCCCCACAGCCGGCGCTGCTCTCCCCCGTCCCTCTCTTCCTCACTCGCCTCTCCATCGCCCCCACAGCCGGCGGCAGGGCGGCTCCTCCCCCTCCTCTCTCTCTACCTCAAGCTCGGCAGGTGCAGGGGAGGGCTGGATTCCGGCGGCAGGGCGGCTCCTCTCCCTCTACCTCGAGCTCGGCCGGTGCAGGGGAGGGCCGGATCCGGCCCCAGCGCGGGCAGACCCGGCAACTGCGGCGTCGCTGCGGCATGGAGGGGCGGGGCCCGTGGCGGGGCGGCACGGCGGCCGGTGGACACGGGCGCTGCGGGGAAGTCGCCCAGTCGGGAGGAGGCGGCGGCTGCGTCTGTGTGAGGCGGACTGCGCGTGGGAGGGAGGGGACGGGTGTAGGGCTGCGCGTGGGAGGCGGACGCGCGTTGGAGGCGGAAGTTTGGGCCGGGCTATATCGATGGTGTTGGAGTATATTGAGCCCATGTATAGAGGCCCATCTAGAGGCCCATGTATAGGATCCATATATACCCACCATTCTAGGGTTTGGAGGAATACAAGCCATTATTCTCCTATATTCTCTCTCTTGCATGGTATCAGCCTAGCTCATGGCCGGCGCCGCCGCCTCCATGGCCGGCCGGCCGCCGGCGCCGCCCCTCCCTTCCCTCTCCTCTGCTCTGGGAGCCGCCCCTGCTGGCCCCGAGCGCCCCTACGCCGGCGCACGCTGCGCCTGGCCGGCTGCTGCTTCCTCTGCTGGCGCCGCCGCCGCCCTGGTTGCGCAGCCCGCCCTGCAGCAGGCCGCTGCCGCCGATCCAGCCGCGCCCACCACCCTGCAGCAGGCCGCCGCTACGGATCCGGCCGCAGCCGCTGCCCTGCAGCAGGCCGCCGCCACGGATCCGGTCGCAGCCGCAGCCCTGCCTGGCCCTGGCGCGGCCGCTGGATCCAGCCCCTGCTTGGGCGCCGCCGCCGCCCCGCCCCTACATGGCCCAGGCACCGCCGGCGCGGCCCCAGGTGCGTGCGCGGCTCCTTGTGGGCGTGCCTGCGCCTTGCGCGGCAGGCGCGTGGCCTCCTCCTGGCCTTGCCCTGGCCCAGCCGCCGCCGGTGCCGGCCCTGCCATACCCTGCCGCCTCCGCTGCCGTTGTGGGCGCGAGGGGCGCGGGGGCCGCGGGCGCGGCTGCGCCCCTGTTCGCGGGTGCTGGTGCGGGCGTGCCCAGCACCGCCACTGCCGCCCTCTGCGCCGCTCTCGCCGTAGCCCAGGGCGCGCGGGCCGCTCCCGCGGGCATGCCTGGCGCCGCCGCCACGGCCCCCGTCGGGGCTCCTCCTCCCCTGCAGCCGCCCGCTGGGGCGGCCCCTTCCCTGTAGCCGCCCGTCGGGGCGCCCCCCTCTCCTCCGCTGCGGGGCGGCCTACTCCCCTCCTACGGGCTGGGCATGCCCCCCGCGGACGCTGCCGCGACATGGGCCACTGTCGTCGCCGCCCGCGACGCGCCCTGGGACCCCGCGCGGGTCATTGCCTCCCTCGCCGCCGCGCCCATGATGCCCATGGTGCCCGCAGCCGCGCCCGCGGTGCCTCTGCCCGCGCTCGTGCCTGCGTTCGGTATGCCCCCCATGGACATGCCGTTCGCCGCCGCCGCCTTCTGCGGGCAGCAGATCGCCGCCGGAGCTGCTCCGGCCGACGCCGCTCTCGCCACGACCCTCCTCGCTGCCAAGACCTACCAGGCTCCGCCCTCTGGATCTGGATCCTGGACCGACCCCCTCCTTGGTGCTCCTCTCACCGGCCCGACCGGGAGTGGGGCAGGCCGCGGGTGTCGTCGTCGGGACGGACGTGGTGGTGGTGCTGGCGGCGCTACCTCTGGTGGTACTAGTGGAGGCCGTCGGGGCACTCCGACCCCGACTCCGGCTCCCACAACTGCTCCTGGCCCTGGAGGTACGCCTTGGCCATCCTTCAGCGCCCCATGGCCTGGGCGCATCCCGATGTGGCTGCCCTAGGGCGCCGCTGCCGCCCCGACCGCCGGATCCACCTTTCTCGGGGCCCCTGGCGCCGCCCCTGCTGCCCGACTTCCCGTGCCTGCGCTCGCGCACGCGTGGCCTGCGTTCGGTATACCGCTCGCGGTCGCGCCGTTCTGGACTCCGCCCGCTCAGCCCAGCCAGCAGCCGACCTGGCCTGGGGGGTGGGACCAGGCCGCACTGGCGCAGTCCTTCAGCGCCATGGGGCGGACGCCGCCGGTCCGCACCGAGTGGATCGCCGACTCGGGTGCCTCTTTCCACACCACCCCTGATGCCGGTATCCTCTTTTCTGTCCGACCCTTACACCCCTCTTGTCCTTCCATCATGGTTGGTGACGGGTCTTGCCTTCCTGTCACCGCCGTGGTTTCTGCTCCTGGCTCCTTTCGTCTTCCCAATGTCCTTGTTGCTCCGCAGATGGTTCATAACCTTCTTTCCATTCGTCAGTTCACAGCTGACAATTCTTGTTCTATCGAGTTTGATTCTTCCGGCCTCACTGTAAAGGATTCGGCCTCCCGGCGTCCGCTACTCCGGTGTGACAGCACGGGGCCCCTTTACACCCTTCGCCTTCCTTCTTCCGCTGCACCACTCTCCCCATCTTCTTCGCCCTGGCCGTCTTAGTCTGCCGCTTTTGCCGCGACACCGTCTTCCACCACCTGGCACCGCCGTCTTGGTCACCCTGGCCGCGACATTTTGGCTCAGCTCAGTCGTAGTGCCGATGTTCCTGGTACTAGGGCTCCTGCTGAGCCCCTCTGCCATGCGTGCCAACTCGGTCGTCATGTTCGGCTCTCTTTTTCTTCTTCTTCTTCGCATACGACGCAAGCATTTGACCTTGTTCACTGTGACCTGTGGACCTCTCCTGTACTTAGTCTTTCTGGTTATAAGTATTATCTGGTGGTGGTTGATGACTTCTCACACTACTCTTTGACGTTTCCTTTGCGCGCCAAGTCTGAGACCTTCCCCACACTCCTCCACTACTTTGCCTGGGTGTCCACTCAGTTCGGCCACACCGTTAAGGCCGTCCAGTGTGACAATGGGCGGGAGTTCGACAACTCCACCTCCCGTTCTTTCTTCCTCTCTCGGGGTGTTCAGCTGCGCATGTCTTGTCCGTATACCTCTCCTCAAAACGGCAAGGCTGAGCAGTTTTCGCACGACGAACGACGTCGTGCGCACCCTTCTGATCCAGGCTTCTCTGCCCCCGCGCTTCTGGGCTGAGAGCCTCCACACCGCCACCTACTTGCTCAACCGTCTTCCGTCCACTGCTTCTCCTGCTCCAACTCCACACCACGCTCTTTTCGGTACCCCTCCTCGCTACGACCACCTTCGGGTCTTCGGGCGTGCGTGTTATCCTAACACCACCGCCACTGCTCCTCACAAGCTGGCGCCCCGCTCGACTCGTTGTGTGTTCCTTGGTTACTCCCCTGACCACAAGGGGTACCGATGCTTTGACCTCACCTCTCGCCGCGTCCTGATCTCCCGACACGTCGTCTTTGACGAGTCGGATTTCCCCTACTCCACCTCCTCCACACTTTCTCCTGACCCCGAGCTGGAGTCCTTGTTTCCGACTGCCTCGGTGGTTCAGCCACCTTTACCTGTCTTTCCTTTCCCTGTAGGTTTTCCCGGCACACCGGCACCGCTGCCGGTGATCCCTGCTGCGCCACGCGCGGCCCCGGTGCCCGCAGACGCGCCACGTGTGGCCCCCGGACCTCCGGTCGTGCCACGCGCCGACCCGGTGTCTCCCGCTGCGCCACGCGCGGCCTCGGTGCCTTCCCCTGCACCTGCGCGATACACTCAGCTGGTGCAGGTGTACCGGCGTCGGTCGGCGCCGACCCCGACGCCGCAGCGGTACGCTGAGCCGGTGCAGGTGTACCGGCGTCGTTCAGCGTCGACACCGGCGCCGCCTCTTGCTCCGGAGGCTCCTGCGACGCCGACACCGGAGCCGTCGCCGCCTCCGCCTCGTCCGGCTCCCTCTCGAGCCGAGCCGGAGGTGTACCACCCGCCAGTCATCCATCGGGATCCTCGGCATATCCATCCCATGGTGACCCAGCAGATGGCCTCCCAGGCCGCGACTCTCTCCGCCACCGAGGGAGAGCCGCGGGTCTCTCCGGTACCCTCCTCTGTCCGCGACGCCTTGGCGGATCCTCACTGGCGTCGCGCGTTGGAAGGGGAGTACGCGGCTCTTTTTGCCAACCAGACGTGGGACTTCGTGCCGCGTCCGTCTGGTTGCAATGTGGTGACTGGCAAGTGGATCTGGACGCATAAGTGTCGGGCTGATGGCACACTGGAGCGTTACAAGGCTCGCTGGGTTCTCCGGGGGTTCACTTAGCGGCCTGATGTGGACTATGATGAGACCTTCAGCCCGGTTGTGAAGCCCGCTACGGTGCGCACGGTCCTCTCGCTTGCGCTATCGCGCTCCTGGCCTTTGCACCAGCTGGACGTGAAGAATGCGTTTCTTCACGACACTCTCTCAGAGACTGTCTACTGCTCTCAGCCAGCGGGATTTGTGGACTCGAGTCGTCCGAATATGGTCTGCCGGCTCAACAAGTCTCTCTATGGACTGAAGCAGGCTCCTCGGGCTTGGTACTCTCGGTTCGCCACGTTCTTACTGACATTGGGGTTCACCGAGTCCAAGTCCGACACGTCTCTCTTCGTCTACCGCCGTGGGGATGAGACTGCCTATCTGCTGCTATATGTCGATGACATTGTACTCACAGCCTCCAGTCAGCAGTTGCTTCAGAGTGTCATCTCCTCTCTGCAGCAGGAGTTTGCTATGAAGGATCTTGGTCAGCTCCACCACTTTTTGAGCGTCACTGTTGAGCCTCGCCCGTCTGGTCTTCTCCTTCACCAGCGGCAGTACGCACTCGATATTCTGGAGCGGGCTGGGATGACTGATTGCAAGCCCTGCTCCACTCCTGTCGACACTCAGGCGAAGCTGTCTGCTGATCTGGGTGATCCGGTGGCTGATCCTACTGCCTACCGGAGTCTGGCCGGCGCTTTGCAGTACCTCACCTTCACCAGGCCGGACCTCACCTACGCTGTTCAGCAGGTCTGTCTCCATATGCATGATCCCCGGGAGTCACACCTTGCTGCGCTGAAGCGTCTCCTCCGGTACGTCCGTGGCACTGTGGACCTCGGCCTGGTGCTTCACCGCTCGTCCTCTGCTGAGCTGGTGGTCTACACCGATGCTGACTGGGCTGGCTGCCCGGACACTCGTCGATCCACTTCCGGCTACGCCGTCTTCCTGGGTGGCAACCTGGTCTCCTGGTCGTCCAAGCGGCAGCCGGTTGTCTCCCGCTCCAGTGCCGAGGTGGAGTACCGGGCTGTCGCTAACGGTGTGGCGGAGGCCTCCTGGCTATGACAGCTATTGACGGAGCTCCACAGCCCGCTCGCCAAGAGCACGCTCGTCTACTGCGATAACGTCAGCGCCGTGTATCTCTCCACCAACCCCGTCCAGCATCAGCAGACGAAGCACGTGGAGATCGACCTACACTTCGTGCGCGACAGAGTCGCAATCGGCGATGTTCGGGTACTCCATGTCCCGACCACCTCCCAGTTTGCTGACATCTTCACCAAGGGGCTGCCCTCCTCGACCTTCTCGGAGTTTCGATATAGCCTCAATGTAGCCGGTGGCTAGTTGTGGCTGCGGGGGGGGGGGGGGGGGGGTATTTGCCCTTTGTACTCTATTTGTACTCTCATCTTGTCCAGTCTTCAACACCGCTGCGTTGGTAGTTCAGACTGCGGGGGGGTGTTGGAGTATATTGAGCCCATGTATAGAGGCCCATCTAGAGGCCCATGTATAGGATCCATATATACCCACCCTTCTAGAGTTTGGAGGAATACAAGCCATTATTCTCTCTTTTGCAGATGACAAATTGGAAAGGATACGTATCCATTTCTCAGTTTCCGGCCCATTTAATCTGGGATGCGCGGACACGCCATGGATACGTATCCGTGCCGTATCCGTGCCGTATCCGTATCGGATACGTATCCGACACGGGATACACGTGTACCCTGGCGTATCCGTGTTTCTGAGTTGTTCGCCTATATATGGATTGAGTATTTTGCTTGTTTGTCAAGTTTTACTTTCCTTTATAGATAAGATTGAGTTCTTCATAGAAAGCCTCTATAATGGACCATAGTATATTTCTATCAGGACACAATGAGCAATAGAAGTGTATAATCAGCCTCTGTTCACTCCAGACTTGAATCAAGGAGGATGAACCTCACAAACTGCCTGTCAAGTATGAATGCCCTGCCATTTGCCTCTGTGCCTGTATTTAGATCCAGCACGATAATAGTGGATAAAATCCTGTTCCTAAAACAAATATTAGACACAGTCACTTTTCAGTATGTTTGATTTCTTATTGTTATTATGATAATGTGGACATATAGCATTTACCTGCTGTTGAGGAATGACATGAATTGAACTGATTTGATATTCAGAAGATCATAAAAAATGTTAAAAATGTCATTCAAATTTTATAATCACCAGCTTATCTTGAATTAGATAAAATTATCTTATTCGAAGTTTTTTTCTTGGGGGGAGGGGAGACATCTCAGGTAGCTCCATCGTTGGTAATCTAGGTATGACTGCTTGGATAAATAGTACCAAATGTTTTAGTCTTAAGTGTGGACATGTTTTGGTTGAACTCTTAGCATGAGTAGCCTACTACTTTCTAGTGTATTTCTTGCTTTCAGTAATAAGTATGTCTGTCTACTTGTCTGTTTATTTCTAAAATAAATTACCTTTTTTGCTAGTACAATGTGGAAAAGGAAATTAATTTATTAATATTTTCGTTTTCATAGACCCAGTCTGTTTCTGAGCTCAAGGATTTTGTGAGGAGGTTGCACTTGCTACCGGAGATAGCTGTGAGTTGATTGAATGGCTGCATTCTATCTTTGTGTTGTTTACTAACTTATTTGCATGTAATGGTTCAGAGGCATGTTCATTTGGCACAGCACTTGCAATCCTTCACAGGAAAACCCTCATTCCATGCCCGACTAGACATAGAACAAACAATATTGGAAGTTCAGAACTTTGAAATGTGAGTTTATCTTTGCACTGCTCGCTCTTTTGTTCTTTGAATGCACAGCTGAGCTTTGTGTCATTTCATTTCCACTGCTCTTTAATTTTTTTTGTTTCTTTTTTCTTGCAGCTCATTCATTATTCCTATTTAACTTATTGTTAGGTTTACTCATTTTCGTAAAGTATCACTTTTGGTATGCTGTTTCTATTGACGTGAAGGGAACTTAATGAATGAGTAAAAATTAGTTCTCTTGAGCATTGACAAAGTTAAATTGTGTTTTGAATTGCATTTATATTGATATTCTTTTACTTCCATACTGGTACAAAATCCGCCCAAAATGTTATGTGAAGTTTGACTGCATGTTTTGTATCATGATTAACCACTCTATGTCTTTTTTTTTTTTGGGGGGGGGGGGGGCACTCTATGCCTTTTTGCTTCCTCCCAAATTATGTTAGTATACTGCTAAGTTAACTTCATCCCCAGATGCTTTGAGTACATTGAGGAGATGATACATAAGCAGGAACCTATTGAAAATGTGCTTCGCCTTCTAGTGTTACTCTCTCTTACAAATGCTGGGTTGCCAAAGAAGAATTTTGATTACTTGAGGTATGCTTATGTTGGAACTTTCTTCTTTCCTTTATTGCTTCTGTGCAAAGTTTTATGTTCATTGATTCAATGCTTTTCAACTTCTGATATGTACAGTGTACCACAACATTATATGTAAAACGGGCTAATAGTGTATCTTGTCTTGGCGTACATTTTTCTTTCCAGGTTCCGCATGAGATGTCCATTTTCTCCCAACTTTTTATGAAATAATAGAATATTGGCTTGTCTTGGTACCCAGACATAATAAATATGAAGCATCCATGTATTTTGCACCAGTCCCGCATCAAGCTAATGCATAAATTTACAAATTTGATGTGTCACCTTCCATACATGATAAATGAAATATTGAAAAGTATTAGAAATTCATAAATAGGCTTGATGGCCAAGTTTTATACAACAGGATGACCAAGACAATGGTCTTATAACCCTACACCTTTATCAATTGAAGGTGGCCACATGTCTTGTCAGAGACATCTAGGCGTTGACTGGGCCTCTGATCATGGACTAGACATCGTCTTGATTCCAATATCCTGATATGCAGTGACTAGTGGATGTGCTAGCTGTTAGATGTATATGTACACTTTGTAGTTCCCCCTTGTATAAGGGGTTTTGTGCATATTTTCTAATACCTGTACATGTATATATTCGGACCTAGAGCCCTCATATTGAATACAAGTGCTATTCATAACATGGTATCACAGGCAAAATTAGGGTTTCTTTTTCTTTGGCATTACACTTGCGCCTGCTCATCGTCCCCCCCCCCCCTTCTTTTTCTTCTGATCCTCTCACGTCTACCGATTGCTCTTCATCCTGAGCAAATGGGTTTTCTCATCGTGATTCGGATCGGCTGGAGGGGGCGTTGGCTCCTTTCCGCTGCCTCGTCTTGCCGCCGTTCGTCGCTGCGCAGCCGCCTCGGCCCGCGTCGCCTCATTTGGCCGCTGCCACGCCCCTGCCTTGGGTCGGGTCACGAGGTCGCCTTCGGCCGCTGCCTCACCTCGGGCCGCCACCACTGGTTGCGCCGTCGCCCCGCCTCGGGCGCCCTCCAGGCCTCCTGGTCGGGCCGTGCCGTCGCCCCAGCCTCCGGCCGCGGCTCACCTCGGGCCGCCACCACCGGTGGTGCAGCCGCCTCGCCTCAGGCCGCGCCCCCAGGCCTCCTGGTCGGGCCCCTGCTCCTTGATCCGTGCCATCGTCTGCGCGTGAGTCGGGGTGCTCTGTTTTGCTCGGTTCTCATCCGAGTCCTCAACAGAGCAACTTCTCTCGTGTAAAAAAAGAAAAAGAAAAAAAAGAGGACTGCTGTTTTGATCTGGTGGCTTCTTGCGACTCGGTCTGTCGTTTCATTTTGCCCCGGACTTATTAGTAAAGTACTAAAAAAAAATCGCTGCCGCTACCGCCGCTTTTCTTTTGTGTTCTCGTCGTCGACCGCCGCTTTTCCTTTGCGCTCTTGTCGACGACTGCTGCTGTTTGGGATGGCGTCTCATTCCGTTCTGTCATCCGGTGGTGTGCAGATTACACGATGTCCGGTGCTTTTCAATAGCACCAACTATCGTGATTGGGTTCCTCGTCTCCGATGGCACATGCGTGGTCTTCGTCTTTGGGAGTTCATTACTGGTGATATACCCTGCCCACCTCCTCCTGTTGCTCCTGTTAGGCCTACTATTCCTGATAAGGCTACTGATGATGTGAAGATGAAGATGCTTGATGATTATGATGCTAGTATGGAGTCCTATGTCTCAGATGAGGATGCTCGTGCTGGTGCTGTTCTTGGTGCTAGTATGGAGGAGCATCTTTCTGCGGATATTGTTGGTTTGAGCATGCACATCAGATGTGGGCTTTTCTTCGTGAGCGTTATGAGCCCACTGGTCATTCTACCTATATTGCTGCTCTACGTTAGGAACAACTATTGCGCCAAGATGATTCTACTGTTGATTTCTATGCTCAGATGTTTGCAGTGTGGCGTCAACTTATTCTATTGGTCCTCCACTATCACCCGGCACTCGTGACTCGTGTAAGGTTCAGAAGGTTGCTCTAGAGGCTAAGTGCATTTATGACTTTTTGAGTCGTCTTCGTGATGAGTTTGAGCAGCTTCGGGCTCAGTTGGTTTCTCGTGTGCCCTGTGTTTCTCTGATGGAGGCTCTTGCTGCTGTTCGTAATGAGGAGCCGTGTCTTCAGAATGCGGGTCTATTGCAGTCTTCGTCTTCTTCAGTATTGGCTGCTCGGTCTTCTTCGTCTCCGGCTGTCGCCACTCCATCTAAGGTGCCTCTTCCAGCAGCACCTTCTTCTGAGGGAGGAGGGGGTGATCGTCTTCATTGTGACTATTGTGGTAAGAAGACTCACGTGGAGGCAAATTGTTTCAAGAAGAAGAAGAAAGCTGAGTCTTGCTGAGGTGGTAATGGTCGTGCTTCACAGGGTGCAGGTAGTGCTGTTGGTTCTGATACAGCTTCGGGAGCTGTTGGTTCTGTTACTCAGTCTCGCCGAGGTGGTTCTGATACGTCGCCTTGCTGCCTCTACAGCTCCGGGAGCTGTTGGTTCTGTTACTCAGTTCTCTGCACAGTCAGATGCTGATGCTGCTTCTCAGTCTTCTTCTTTAGGTACTTTTCCATGGATTCTAGATTCTGGTGCTTCTTTTCATATGACTCCTGATCACACTAGTCTTTCTTCCATTAGTACACCATCTATTCCTATCACTGCTCAAACTGCGGATGGATCGTCTCTCTGTTGCAAGACAGGGAACTCTTTCATCTCCCTCTTTTCATGCACCTGCTGTTTCTTATGTTCCCAAATTAACCATGCAGCTTATCTCTGCTGGCTAGCTCACTAATCATGGTTGTCGTGTGATTCTTGATTTTGACTCTTGTTGTATTCAGGACCGCATCATGGGGCTCATGGTTGGTAATGGCCCTTGTCGACGTGATTATCAACGTCTTTGGGAGCTTGACTGGCATCGTCTTCCTTTCGCTGCTTCTGCCAGTCTTGTTGGTTCTGCTGCATCTACGTCATCCACATCATCTTTTGCTCAGTGGCATCATCGTTTGGGACATCTCTGTGGCTCGCATCTGTCTACGCTCGTTCGTCGTGGTCTTTTAGGGTCAATCTCTGGTGATGTATCCCTAGAATAGTGTTTGGGTTGTCATTTAGGAAAACAACTCCAGGTTTCTTACTATTGTAGTGAGTTGGTGTCGAAACATCCTTTTGATCTTGTTCATTCTAATGTATGGGGTCTGGCTCCCTTCGTTTCGAAAGGAGGCCATCAATATTGTATTATTTTTATAGATGATTTTTCTCGCCACACATGGGTTTATTTTTTCAAAATCGTAGTGAGATTTTGTCTATCTATAAAAAATTTGCCACCATGATTCATACTCAGTTTGATACTTCTATTAGGGTCTTTCATGCTGATTCTGCTGGGGAGTATTTATCTGGAGCTCTTCGTCAGTTTCTTTCTGAGCAAGACACTCTTGCTCAATTCTCTTGTCCTGGTGCTCATGCTCAGAATGGTGTTGCTGAGCGTAAGCATCGTCATTTGCTTGAGACTGGTCGTGCTCTTATGATCGCTTCTTCTATTCCACCACATTTTTGGGTTGAAGCTATTTCTAGTGCCAATTATCTTATTAATATTCAGCCCTCATCCTCTCTTCGTGGTGGGATCCCGTATATGCGTCTTTGTGGCAAGCTGCCTGACTATTCTTGCCTTTGCCTTTTTGGGTGTGTCTGCTATGTGCTTCCTGCACCTCTTGAGAGCACTAAGCTGACCGCTCAATCTATTGAGTGTGTTTTCCTAGGATATAGTGCTGAGTATAAGGGGTATCGTTGTTGGGATACTATTGGCCGTCGGATGAGGATTTCACGGGATGACACTTTTGATGAGTCTTGTCCTTTCTATCCTCGTCCTTCTCCTGATGCTTCTCATGCATCTGTCATTGAGCCACTCTCTTTTCTACTTTTTCCTGATACTCCTATTGCCCCTATGTTTCCTCCACACCTAGTGCCTTCCTCTGAGGTTTCCGTTGAGTCTCCCGTAGTCTCTTCACCTGTGGAGCCTTCTTCTATGGCCCATTCACCCATAGTCCCTTCTTTCTCGAAGGATATTCCACAGGTTCCTATGGGCACTGCTTATGACAGTAAACTGTCTGTCACACGTGTTTATACATGTACTCGGCGGGTAGCGAAACCATCTTCTGATGCACCTTCTCCTCTTGATGAGCCATCTTCCTCTGTATTAACAAATGTATGGCATGTTTCATACGAAATGTAAAACAAGTCCCTGTACACCCTTATGAAACTTCCACCTTTTATTGTGTATTGTTTTCATGCATGAAATGAATAGACTTTGAGACAAGAATTAGGGATCAAGCAGTCATTTTGTCTTACTTGGTCTGCAAGTGCAATTGTTATACGCTGTGCATATGTTATAATTTATTTGATAGATTCCAGCATACTGTTCAGTGTACACTTCATCCTTGTTTACTCTGCTTTTTATTCTACTGTCTAGGCGAGAGATACTTCATAGTTATGGCTTTGAGCACATGCACTTATTGTACAATCTGGAGAAGGCTGGCCTTTTTAAGAGACAGGTTAGTCAGATTTGGTCCTCACTGAACTTTTTCATCAGAGTCACCCATGGCTCCTTCGATGTTATTTTCCTTTTCCTTTCTAATCTTCTATAGCATATTATTGTGCTTCCCAGGAATCAAGAAGCAATTGGGTTGGTATTACAAGAGCTCTGCAGCTTATAGTTGATGTACATGATACAGCAAAGTATTAACACTTGAGGCTATATGTTTACTTTGCATGTTATCTTCCATTCGCTCATGCTGCAAACATATGATTTCATACATGCATGGTCATATAAGCACTTGTAATCTGTGCTTTAATATTGCCGCATGTAAATCTGCTTGTCACTTGCACTGTTTCTTACATACAGTTAAGTAATATAGATTGTTGGAGCCTTCAGTTGTACTAGAGATGAATTAAAATGCCTTTAGTTGCTTCCACTAATAATTTGGAAGGAACGGAATTGGTTATTGGTTTTGATGCATCTGACTAAATTTTATGCTAAAATTTTACCAAAATGTTGAGTCATTTTGTTTACTTTCTATCTTGCTTTAAAAGTTATTTGTTTTCATGGAAGCACTGCTTCATTGTTATGATTATGAAGCACATAACTATGGCCATCCTTCTGCTTGTTGTAACTAACTTGGCATTCAATATCTTTGGCCATGCTATCTACCACTAATCTATTCTTATGTCAATCTCAGCCCTAGTGATGTATCGTACATTTTTTCTGGATATGCGCCTCTTAGTATTCGCCTTGTTCAGCATGCAGTGAGATCTGGATGGTATGATTGTCATCCTAGTTTCTTTCTCTCTGTACTTATGGATAATAATATTCTTTTTGTCTTTCTATGAACGTACATATTGTTTAATTTTGTATGGAAGAAATGTTTCTATGATTGTTCTTTTTCTTTCGATGGGATCTCTATGATCTTTTGGTAGACATAAAAGATGCGAAAAGAATCAGAGAATAAAAGGAAACATCTAGCTTTTTCGGAGTGATGGAAAGTTCTAGCATGGTTTTGTTCATTTATCTTTTTTCTTTGTTCTGGCGAAGAACATAATAAATACATAATTCTTACATGTTCTCCTCCCCTCTCATATACTTGATTCAAAATTGTGACCTTCCAATTCCTTTTTTCTTAAGAAATTGTGCTGTTTAATTCTGTGGAAAATTATGAGTCATATTGTTGATAATAAATTACAGCTAAAATCTGTTCTACTAGAATAAATATCCAATATAATAGGAGCGTCACCCAAGTTTCTTTTATTTACAGTTTTGCTTTCTCGTGCCAGACAGACTATAGTTTGTATCAATATATCAGATGAAATAAGTGCTATTTATGCAGCAATAAATGCTTCATTATTTTCTTTGTGAGAAAGCATCAGCTGTTATGTTGTGCAAGTGATTTGCATGAATGACCTTAATTAAAGGATGAAAGATTTTACACATATACTCTTTCACATTATAGTTATTTCTTATTTTACAGGCGTTCTGTTGAAGAATTGTTGAAACTATTGCCAGGTCCACATTTGGATTTGAAAAGGGTCAGTGGACTCCATAGAATGACTTCGCATTTTAGGGAAGCAATTTTTTTTTCGCGAATATTCATCTAACTCATGTAGGGTGGTTCGTTTGATTCGTCACTGGAAGTACAGCCAGGTTCAGGGGCTCAACAGAGTATTGACAGGTAATTCACCCCTATAGTACAATTCAAAAATTTATTGATTAATGGTGAGAGGAGGGAGGAGGATATGGACACCATGTTGGCTCTGTATACAAACTAAAGGAAAATGGGGTCTGAAAATGTCCTGTGCAACCCATTAGGATCCTAGGGCCTTGGGATTGGGTTATTATTTGGGGATAAAATTACATGTAATTTTACAGATTAGTTTTAAGAATCAAGTCATTGCATATGTATCGAATATTTTTTATGAGTATGGCTTGTAACTCTGGGGAAAGCTAGAAATATATTAGAATTCCTAGCACCTCATCTATCCTTGCTTAGGGGTGCAAATGAGTGACCTTTAGGTGCACTTCCAACCCTCCTTAGTTCAAATATTTGTACTACTTTTCCAAAATCGGATCCTATTTTGGAGAAATAATACAAATGTTTGAACTAAGGAGGGTTGGAGATGCACCTAAGCGTCACCCATTTGCACCTCTAATGGAATGAGTATTCAATATATTTGATAAGGAAGACATTCGGTCAAAAAAGAAAGACAAGGAAAACATGGAATATGTGAGCAATATTAGTGTTTATTTTACTGAATTTGCTGGTGTCTGTTTTTTTTCTTTTACTTATATTTACAAGGAAAGATTTGTCATTTGCTGCAGTTCTAATCGTTCCCATCATATTCTCATGATTTTAAGTCTGCTTTCGAAAATTTCTGTCTATTCTAGGGTTGGTCGTCGCTCTCTGGTTTTGGTTGTGTTTATCGGTGGAGTCACATTTGCTGAGATTGCTGCCCTCCGATTCCTTAGTGCACAGGTATGTGTTGTCCCATTTGTTTCTCAATTTCCAGATGTTTATAGCAAATTGATTCTAAGGTGTTTTCATAGACACCAAAATTCACTTCAGTATCTATGGCATGTATTTTCCTGATTTCGTTTTTCATGGCGGGTCATTACAAAATTGATAAGAATAATATGGTGCGACCATTTATAGGGATTATTACAGAGTCGGTTCCTTTCATGGTTTTTGCTTTGTCCCTTATTATGAAGAGTGTATGGGTCATTCTTTTCTTAATAGTCGACAAATCCACTACTAAGCTGAACGGCCCCTGCATAGCTCCCTGCTCGGGCGACTCGGATGGCGACCCAATCCCCAGTTGCCGCCACCAATTACCCCTCCTCTCCTCGCCGTCGACGGAGGGAGCTGCCGGAAGTCCGCGCGTGTAGAATAGAATTCTGTAGCCGTCAACGGAGGGAGCTGTCGGAAGTCCGCGCGTGTAGGAGGATAGAATTCTGTATAATGCGTGGATTGATTGTATTGCATTGAGGTCTAGGTTGGTATATATTGGGGTATATGACTTGGAGGACAAGCCTCTCCTACGGTATGGTAAGAGTCCGGATACAATCCTAACCTACTTGTTATAGTCCTAACCTACTTGTTATAGAGATATCCTAAATATACTCTAATATTCCCCTACAGCCACAACAGAAGCACTATATAGACGGTGAGACTAGGAAAGAAGCCGAAGATAGGAACCAACGGACTGATATTCCTCTACAGACATAACGTCGGTGCAGTAAGAATGCTGTGACTGGAGAAAAACTAGCGAAGCCTCATGTGGATGATAGCCCTTTGTGCCGATGTTGAGGTAACCGTGACGAGGGTGAATAGCTATGGACGACGATGCCGTGCGTAGGGTAGCCATGGTCGACGTAGCTGTCGAGGTAGCCGATGCAGAGGTAGCCGCACATGAAGCCGCTGGTGCGCAAGGGGGTGCCAAGTAGTGGTGATGCAGAGGCACCGTAGGGGAAGACGGTGATGCGTCGAGGACGAAGCGAGGAAGATGTCAAATCTTTTAAGGCCGAGGCGAGTACCGGGTTTGCCAGACCCAGTAGGGTGTCGGGGGCGAAGGCACACGCCAGTGTTGCCAATACCGGATGTACGAGGGAGAGCGCACAACCCAAGTCGCAGAATGTAGGGGACCAGAAGATGTCTCAATGACAGTTGCGGTGTAGAACGATGAGGGAGAAGAAGCCGAAGCAACTCGGGTTGACGAAGTAGGTGAAGTAGAGACGATGGTGGTGGCGACAAGGTTGTGCTAGACGAAATGTAGTGATAGAGCAGCCAAGTACTTGCATAAAGGCCAGCTAACTTGGTGTAGTGGTCGCGGCGGCGACGGGCATAGAAGTTGGCAAAGAACTTGAACAGCTTGACGGAGACCATGTGCGCAAGGCGCAGCGATGCGAAGTCGGCTACGAGGTTGTAGATGTGTTTGGCGGTGGCGAGGATGCAACAACGAAAAAGACCACGGGATGATGGCACTACTGCCCGAAGAGGCGACGCAGCGGCAGCCCTCTGTGCTTGGTTAAGGGGCACGCTCGATGAGGACGTACGTCACGGGAGCTGGGTGGATCACACAGGTTGGCTGATCAGACCGAGTAGCATGAGGCGAGATGACGGTGGGTGAGCTTGGTGAAGGCGTCCCGATCGGTGAAGACGAAGACGAGCCGGAGAGGTTCGACATGCGGACAAAACGACGAGGAGGGTGTTGCAAACGGGCGTCCCCTAGGGCGTTGCATGCCTCGCCATACCGCATAGTCGAAGATGAGGAAGGGTGCTGGTGAAGTCAACTCCATTGTCGAAGTATAGGCGTGAGGTCGATGGGCGGTGTGCGACACAATCCCGATCTCTGATCAGGGAAAATAGAAAAAGATACAGCAACATCTTGTGTAGTACCTCTGGGTGCGTGTAGCGAAGCCCCTCATCCTCCTCTTATCTCTATCCTTCTCACACGGAACAGTATTTGAGAAAGGTGGAAACAGATGATTTTAGACAGGCCCGGCTGACCACAATGGGGATGGACGGGGCGGATCCGCACTGGGGAGCCAGCCAGTCAGCACGGGTACCGAACGACGGCGGCGGGAGCCCTTGAGGCACGACAGAGGAGGCGGGGCCGTACCGCCAGGTGTGGAGGAGCCCAACGCGAATCTGCCAGGGGAGGAGGCGCGAGCTGCGTGGCTGGATCGCTTCCGGCCTATCCCGCCAGGGAGGAGTCACGTGGAGGGTGGTGCCACCTGCTGGGGCACACAGGGTGGACCCAAGCCGGGCGACGCATCTTACCATGGCGATGGAGAGGGCGGTGTGGGCGCGCCGCCACGCAAACCATCGACGACGAGGTGGATTCTCCGCGCAGAGATCTTGCCGCCACCACGACAACACTGGTAGGGCATGTGCGCTCTAGGGAGACCGCGACTGCCACCACAGTAGCGTGGGTCGAGGTCGTCGTCGACGGCTGCTTGCATGGCGGATGACGAGGTACTTCCTGATTTGCTGCTGTTAGATGCTGTGGGGGCAGCGAACTAACGGGATCAGCCGCGGAGGTGGGCGCGCTAGGAGGCCGTCGAGGAAGCGCGCTGGAGGAGCACCATGGAGGACGGCCAACGACGTGAGGAAGGCAGGGACCTGGGTGGCGGCGGCAGAAGGTTTAGCCTAGGCTTCCAAATCTTAATCTCGTGATACCATGTACGAGAATAAAATTCTGTATAATGCGTGGATTGATTGTATTGCGTTGAGGCCTAGATCGGTATGTATTGGGGCACATGACTTGGATGGCAAACCTCTCCTGCGTTATGGTGGAGTCTGGATACAATCATAACCAACCTATTATAGAGATATCCCAAATATACTCTAATAGCGCGGCTCCTTAGGTGGGCGGTGGCGGGGTCTCTTTGAGCCGGCGCACGAGATTTGGCAAAGGACTGTGTCCGGTAGTGGAGGTACCCAGGAGGTTGCCGGCTTTGGTGGCCACACCTGGCACACGGAGAAGGCGGTGACGGTGTGCATGGCGTGCTGGGGACTTGCGCGGCAAGGGCGCTTGCCGACGCAGGTGGCGGCTGGTAGATTGGATGGGGCCACTAGAGTCCTCCACGCTGGGGGGAGGAGGGGTGCTGATTTGCGGTGACGACACCTCTCTCCATTGGCCAAGCCTTGCAGGAGCGCCACCCGCAATAGGGACTAGCTTTGTTGCGGGCGTCCGTGGGGAGCCGGCGCCGTAGCGATCGCAGAGAAAGAGCGGGCTGTGGGCGAGTCCCTCATGGCGCAGCTCCGCGTAGCGCAACGTCACACGACACCGGTGGATGGGGCGGTTTAAGGCGAACCTCTTGGCCGCCGGGTGGTGGCCATGGCGCTAGATCCGGCCCATCTCCTGCCGGATCCTGTGGCCAAGCGGTTAGGGCGCACGAGGCGAACGGCGATGCCGCGGGAGGCCCCGCGTAGGTGTCTCCTGCCGGATCAGGCGGCCAAGCGGTTAGGCTCGTGAGGCGATTGGCGATGCCGCGGAAGGCCACACGCAGGTGTCCAGGAAGTGGCGTGGGGTCGCGCATGGGAGGAGGAAGTGGTGTGGGGTCGCGCATGGGAGGATGAGTGGGTCAGCGGCCTCCTGCGGCCGAATTCGAGTGACGATGGTGCGGCTGTGAGGCTGAGGAGCAACGGCGTGTCAGCAGCCTTGGCGGTGTGGTTGCACGTGTTGGAGGTGCGGCTGATTGAAGGCTGCGTGAAGGTTTGAACTGGCCGCGGCTCGAGGAGGCTCGGCGGCGGCGCTGCACTCGGGAGAGCTTCCGTGGTTGTGGTCCTGGAATGCTCGGCCGAATGCATGCTGCTAGGGATGGGATTCTCCGGCCGAAAGCCTTACCAGCATTCCTGTTGGTGGTGATGACGATGGCGGCCTAGAGCATCGTTCTCCTCGTTGGGGGCATTATCTTGGAGCCTCATCCCTGTTGTACGGTGTTCTCTAGCGCTGTCAACTCCTTGGAGGCGTCGTTGGTGGAGACTCGTCTCAGCATGTAGCATTGTAGTGTCGTCGTTGGTCATGGGTGGCTTTTGCCGGTGGCACGGCAATGGTGGCCGGTGCAGGTGGTAGGCTCGAAGGGGGTTGCTGAGCTCATGGTGGTGGCGACCAATGTTATGCAGGCAGCTAGGGGTTGTCGCTTTAGTGTCGGCCCTGGCTGCTTGCTGCTGGCGCTGCTTGGCAATTGCTAGTGCGGTGTGGGACCACGTCGGAAGACAGTGCCTGCAGCAAAGACATCATGGGACAACTTGATTTGTAGCGAACTGCGGCGGGTTGCTTAGCTTTGCTCGGCGACTTCGGTGCGGTACATCGTCGGAAGACGGCGCGGATGAAAACTTTGCTTGCTGGCATGATGACTGAGGTTATTGCACAATGGGGCAATGAGATGTCGTCTGGTGGGTGCGGCTCGGCTATTTTGATGGGTTTCTTGGAGACAAGGCAAGATTGTTCATCATTCTGATGGCAAATTAGTAAACGGATTTGCGATTGGGAGTACTAAGGCGGGCATGGCGAGGCCCCCGTGTGTGGTGTCTTTGGCGAGGTGACGATCGAGGTGGAGTCCAATGGCGGATTTGGCGAGGCCCCCGCGCGTTGTGTTATCGCGGTGGTGACTACGAGGCAGCCTGTGTGTGGTCCGGATCCGATGGCACCTTGTCGGATGGTGGATGGTGTTGCAGCGACACTATAGCGCGGGTCACACATGGTGGTGGACTTTTCGGTGAGATTGGTAGCCATGGCGGTTTGGCTTCGTTCGGTCTCCGTTGCCCATCGGAGTGGTCTTGTCTGTGGTGATGTCCCAATCTGATCTGAGTTTGTTTCGAAGAGACAAGTTGTGCGGCTTGTGTTGACGTTCTAATTCGACTAGCCTGAGTTGTTAGAGCTGTGTTGAGTTCGGCGCGTGTTGATACTCCAATCCAATCTGTCGGTGTGGTTCTTGTCCTTTTTTTTCTTTTTTCCCTAGTTATGGCCTCCTATGGACATAGTCCCTTGTATATTGTTCCCACTATATCAATAGAAACCCACTCGTCGAGCGTTGTTTGTTAAAAAAAATAATCAACTACTTTTTACCTGACCAAAGTCTTTCCTAGGAACTATATTCTTTTAACGCATAATACCTTAAATGTCACTAGGAAAGATTTGTTTTCTTCAAAAAATCTATTGGCTTGCGTATTGCAGGAAGGAATGGGCCACGACTTCCTTGTCGCAACAACAAAGGTCGTCAATGGCAATACGATACTCAGAGCAATAATAGCCAATAGCAAAGAGGGGATGATGTAACATTTTTCTTTTCTGTGCATGTGTTTTGTAATTGCAATCACAGACGAACCCAAACTTTTTTTTTTGGCTATGGGTCCTAATTGGGCAACTGTACGCTAGGCTCATACGCCTGTATTTATGATATGGGCCTTTTTTGGGGTGTACATAGCTGTACTATCATCTTGTGCTACAAAAGAAAGAGTTGTATTATCATCTCTGGTGCAAATAAAAATAGATTGATACTGATAGATGGAATTTCAGTGTTCTCATTTTTATTTTGTTCTATTGCTTGCAGTTAGTACATTCTACGCACTGTAAATCTGTGAAAATTTTTAACGAATAATGCTTTGGTAGTTTAGGACAACTTTCATCGAGTAAGAACAGAGCTGTAACCTGTAATCTCAATTTCTAGAAGTTGACATGAAAATTTTAATATTTATTGTAGTCTCGCTAAGTTTTATGAGTATCATGCAAATATTCTCAACCACTAGAAGATGGAAGGCCCTCGCCGAAATCCATAGAAACTACCTGCCAAGTATGATCTCCAAGGGTTGTAAAGAGTCTAAGATAAGCTACTTTCTCAGTTTTTGCTTGCTGACAGACAAAAAAACAAACAAACAAACAAACACTTGAATGAACTTCATGTGCGGCCAGTAAAATAGCGTTTTGGCCCTGGTACAAGTAACCAATGGCACTAGAACGAAGAGCCTGCATAACTTTTGTTCTATAATAAAGCATTGTGCTCCAACTAATTTCTCCCCTTGTATTTGTTTACTCCTTGAACTAGACTGAAAAGACCCTGTTCTAGATGCAGAAGTAATTTAGGTAGCAGTTGTTTTGCTTATGCATTATCAATGTAACTTGTTTGTAGAACCTCCAGCCAAGTGGGTTGAGGCAACGATATAGCCAACAATTCTGAAGAAGGGTCATGAGAAACTACAGTGCATAGTGCATCAGCTGCATTATTTGACGACCCTTTCTTATAATAGATTTTATATTGGAGGCCCAGCAATTTTCTCAAAGCTTTTTGCAGCAAATGTGAGTTAGTCTCTGATCAAGTGGACTAACCTTCTTTTATCAGGCTGAATGAAAAATTCAACAGGTTGGAGATAAGGATCTCTAGGCTCTACTTATCTACTTGCATAAGAATAGCCAGGCTCTCTTTCTCATAAGTTGATAAGCCTTGATTCTTAGGACCCAAAGCCTTGCTGACATAAGCAATAGGATGGCTATCTTGCTGTAAGACTATTCCAATACTTTTATCAAAAGAAGCATTTTCGAAAATTAGGAAGTGTCAATACAGGGGCAGTGGCTAAAGCTTTCTTCAATGCCTGAAATGACAACTCGTTAATGTCTATCCACATAACATTTGTCCTGTAGAATTTTGGTCAGAGCTTTTGCTATCATGGCAAAATGATGAATAGACCTCTAATAGCCAACAAGGCCAATGAAGCTTTTTAATTCTTTAATCGAAGGAGTAGATCAATTTGGGTCTTCCTTAATTTTTCCAGGGTCAGTTGCCACCTCTTATGCACTAATCACATGGCCTAAATACTCCAGTTGTAATTAGGCAAAAGAACAATCGGACAATCTTATTTTAAAAACGTGTTCCTTCAAGATGTCAAACACCATTTGGGACATGCTTCACATATTCATCAAAAATTTTGTTGTCGATAAGTACGTCGTCTGTGAACACAACGACACACTTTCTAAGGACAGGAGCCAAAATAGGGGGGGGGGGATAGGCGTCTCTTACATTCTGCAATTTACAAACTCAAACCAAGCTGTCAGCACACTGACCGGTCAGACCGATCAGGCATACCGGTCTGATCTGTCCATGATTTAGTGGTTGATAACAACAGGAAACCGGTGAGACCGGTCCTATGCAGAACCTGCCCAAAATCAGAGTTTCTCCCCTCCTTAAGCTCTAACACAAATGTAACTTGGTGTAGTGCCTCTGCTGATGATATCAAGTATATTTCTAGTCCCTGTACATCCAGAAATAACACAACCAAGTAGATCTAGCGGAAGTACTAAGTAAAGCTAGAGACACGAGTAGTGAGGCAAACCAAGATGGAGACACAATGATTTGTTTCCCGAAGTTCAAATTCACCAACATGAATCCTACGTCTCCGTTAAGGAACTCGTAGGGTATGAGTCTCTTTCAACTCGGTCCCTTGAGTTGGGTCTTTTTCAACCACTCCTTTCCACTATCACGATCCTTTCCACCAAAGGGGCAAGATCACGTCCGCACAAACTTGCCGCTGCTCACCACACCATTGGGAGCTAGCTGGCGATGCCTAGCCGTCTAGGTCCAAGAGTAACAAATGCAAATTGAAATCTTTGATGGAACCAAGAGTGCTCAAGCTATGGTTGCTCACTGTAGCTCGAAATAGAGCTCTCACAATGCTCACTTTACTCACACACACACACAATCTCACAACCCAACCAAAGGATATGCAATCTAGTTGAATCAACTCACAAAGAGTGTTGGGGGAGAGCTAGCTGGTTAAGAGAAAGGCTTTAGAAAGCACAGGAATGCCAGGGAACCAGCAGCCCCCGCAAGAGAGGGCCAAGGGGTATAAATATCTAACTTCCAAAAACTAGCCGTTTGAATTATCAGAGCAGACCGGTCAGACCGGTTCCCTAGACCAGTCAAACTGGTCTATTCAAGAACTAGCCATTAGACACCCGGACCGGTCGGCCAGAGAACACTAAACCCCAGTTAACAAGCTTCACTTGGTCCACCAAACCAAGACTTGATCATCCAAGTATCTTAGAGTTAGTTTTACAAGGTTTTCTCTTAGAGTTCTCACTTGGGTGACCTATGAGAACTTTTGACCATGTCAAACAACCAACGTTGCATCCCTCTTGATAGTACGGCATACCTATGCTCTTGATAATACGACATCCCTCTTGAATCACTTCGGTCTTGCCATACTTTGACTTTGTCAACCTTGAGACTTCAACATTACATCTTCTCTTTGAGCAAATCCACGCTTGAGTTAGTGACTTAGAATTCCCAACACATTAGCAAAATCTGTCCTTGGAACCTTAAGTCAATCTATAAAGTATTTGATGCATTGCATTGCATCTCCCAATAAGGCTTATATATGATATTTCAAAAACCCCACGGATACTAGCAACTTCACCTAGCAATTCACACATGGTACGCCGTCGCTTCACCAAAGCTTGCTTAGTCCCTCGCACTAGTCATCTCGGTTGGTTTCTTCACCACTTAGGGCAAGTACAACAGTGCAGGCAGCTACTGTCTTTTTATCACAAATAGACAATTGAACAGACAGCTTGTACAATGGACTATCTGTTTGGCTGTTTGCAGGGTGATTAATTCATCCTTTGACACACAAACTCATGGTGATCTAGTGCAAAATTGATCTTTGTAGCCATTTTGTTTCTAGATGAGCAAATGCATAATACATTCAAATAATGCGCATGAATCTTATATATAAAACATATTAAATCATAAAACGTATATAAACATTAATTCGCATGGCTTTTTGTAGCAATTTTTAAGCCGCCTATACATTAAATCATAAAAGGCATATAAACTAATAGAAAACATAGCAAACTTATTTTTCTCATATTCTACACAAAGAAAAAAGATGAAAAATTGGTTTTTGCCATTATATCATTTTTCAGCAATTTACTAGATATTTCTTGATTTTCAAGCAGTAAGTAAGAAATACATTAGAAAAATAGAAAATAAACACTTCTCAAGAGTAAAGGTTACACTTTTGAAATGTAAATATAAAAAGGAGTCTAACAAACTTTGTTTCACATTTTGTTGGATCAATATATAATTTAGGGTTAATTTGATCTATGCCATTACGATTTTTCAAGTTATGTGATCTGCTACTACAATTCAGCTATTTGGAGGCATACCATTATAATTATTTCTCTACTAGAGATATGCCATTTTGTACGTCTTTGATGCTTTTGGGTCTACTTACGGACCTCCATATTTTTGTATGGTCCAAAATATCCCGTTGCCTCTCCTTTCTCCACTTGCTGACATGCGGGCCTCATGTATCTTCTTCGTCCTTCCTTCTCCAATCGGCCTGTCCATCACCAACCTCGCCGGCTATTGCTTTGACCCCATCCGGCATCCGCAACCTCGTCGTCGCACCTGCACTCCGCCGACTACCCTCTGCCCAGATTCTCTTGCCACCCTCCGTCAACTCCCCTGCGCCAAGATCCATCCTCGTGTGCAGGCTCCTACTCCGGGAACACATGGCGTCCGCCTTCTCTGGCGAGTGTGCGGGCGGTAGCTGAGCAAGCACATGGGGACATGCGGCTGGTTGGCTGAGCTCCGACTGCCGCGAATCGAGCTCCGGCTGTCGCGAATTGAGCATTTGAGCTCCAGCTGCCGCAAATCGAGCTCCAGCAAGCTCCGGCTGCCGCGAATTGAGCTCCAGCGAGCTCCGGCGTGCTGCGATGTTGGGGACGACAACGGCTTCATCGCCGGCTGTTTGTGGCCGCGAAGGCGGCGTGCCAGACGTGAAGCTCGGCGGCACCGGTGCCTCGGTGGTGTGGCTGTGCTGCTTGCCGCCGTGCTACCCGGGAGCGCGGCGCTGGCGATGGCACAGCGAATCGGCGAGGATGGGTTGGGGAAGAAAGGAAGGAGGAAGAAGATGACATGTCGGGCCCACAGATTAGTCAGTTGTAGAAGGGCATTTCAGGTGATACAAAAATTTGTTGGTCTGCGGGTGGGTCCAAGAGTATCAAATACGTATAAAATGGCATACCTTAAAGAACATAAGAATTATAATGGCATCGTTTGGAATAGATGAATTGTAGTGGTAGATCAGAGAACTTGAAAAATTGTAATGACATGAATCGAATCAACCGTATAATTTAATATACATTTAAACACCCTAGCACAAATAAATCTATAGATAAAAATAGAGGACAGTAACATGGGTATTCATATTTTTTAAATGTAAAACATCACAAGACAGATCCAACGAAATAAGTTTGAGATCATTTGGACCTATATTTATTTTACTATGGATTGCACAAAATCATGAACATACAACAATTACTAACTTTGCTAGCTTGTCACCGTCGCCGCCGTCCCTATTCTGCTCGTTGCGGCTGCGCCCCTCCTCCGGCTCATGCTGCTGCTCGCCCTCCTCCCCCGGCTGCGGGTTCGCCCGCTCGTCGCCGTCGATCTGGGGCTCCTCCTGCGCCTCCCGACGCAGGCCCCCGCCGGCGGCCTGCTCATCGAGCGTGCTCTGCACCTCCTTTCGCTGCCTCTGCCCTGCATTGCTCTCCTCCTCGGCGCCGCCGTCTTCGACGGCAGCGGCCCAGGCCTGGTCGTGCGGCATCTCCAGCTGCGGGTCGCGGCCCCCCTCTAGCACGGCCTCGCGCTCCTTGGCAAGGTGTGGCGACCGGCGTTCGGTGGCGCCGCAGCCGCGGTCTTCCTGCCCCAGCGCCGTCGTGGCCGCGGTCATCCATGGATTTCGAGCGCGCGAAAGTGGGAGCAGCAGATCCGAGTGGGGCATCGTCGAGATGGAGCAATGGCGTACAATGTGCTCCGAGCTATCCCCTGGCCCTCGGAGCACGAGCCTCCGTCGTCGTCTCGCGAGGCGACGAGGAAGCCGTCTGCTCGCCCGACCGAGGGGCTTTTTGCAAAAAAAGGGTTGTATGTCGACGGGTGTCGACTCCCCGTTGTACATGCCCTTACCCTTACCACATTGGGTTAAGTTTTGCACATCAACAATGAATTCCACTTTTCATTCTCATGTCTTTATTTCTTTGTCTTTATGTTGAGATCATGAACCTTTGATCCTTTTGGACAAAGAACTTCCTCAATCTTTCAAGCCATGATTAGAAACTATCATTGAATCAACGCATGAACACTTGTTTCTATTGTTCCTTGTAATATGCTTGTCCTTTGCTTTGCAATCATACTTTTGATTGTAAATTTCTCACTTTGTGTCAAGCCAAGGATACAAACCACTTATTTGTCATTGCATGAACACTTGTTTATTGTTTCTCTTCACAATATGCTTGACTTTCAACAATATTTTCCTTTTCTTTGATTCTTTATCACATGAGCTAATTGTTGGTATTTCGTAACATCTACTTCAGATATAGGGTCGTTCAGCCTGGTTCCGGTAATGGCATTAGAAAGCCAACGTTGCCTCGACATTTCATATATCAATTATTGGAAACCAAACTATCATGAACTACGAATCATTCCGCGAGCAGAAGGAATCACCATTGTAGCATTTTACCAAGAGAATATTCTGACGTGTCATTTATATTTCCGTAGGGAAGACGGCAACTAAATTGTTTAGATAGGCAGGATGAACTAATCTCAATGGAATATTTAGATGCATAAGCAGGGGTAAGATAAATATGGATGAAGGTAGTGTGAAACACAAGCAATACTCAGCTCTCGCTACAAGAGATTAGGCCTTCTATGACAATTTTCATATAACAAAACACTTTTTAGTCATAGAAAGATGTGTTTATGACAATTTTTCTTTAGATGACAAGCGGTTGTGAACAGTCACCATGTGACTTTCTCGACCTTTGTGACAATAGCTCATGACGAAAGTGATGGAATATGATCGCCATAAATTAAAAATCATTTTTTAAAAGGACATCTTGGCACAGCCACGTGAGCAGGTAAAATATTAACTGGAAAAGATTAAAAACATGGGCGGCAAGGGGATCGAACCCACGCCCTGTAACTTAACAAGCACTGGACAAACAACTAAGCCATTCATCTCTAGATGCGTATATTCTCAATTACTTTTTATTTACTCTTTCCGGCGGACATTTATCTGGGGAGACTTTTACCCGTATGCCCTTATATAAATTTCACTTGACCCCTATACCCTAAAAAGTTTGGTGTTACCTCTATGTCCTGCCACCAAATTCTTTTCACCTTTGTACCCTTTTGAACGGAATGGCATGTAACGGAGGCTAACGGAGTTGCAAAAAGACTATTTTGCCCTTAGCTTAGATGAGAGAGCTACTGTACAGGGAGGGAAGAGGCCCACATGTCTGTGAGGCACAAGGTCTGTGCCCAGTACTTAGGGTCTCACGTGAGGGAGCCAAACCAGGTTGTTTTGATTTTATTTATTTAATTTCAGAGGCAATGGAAAATAAGGAAAACAATGGAATTAAATTAAAAATAAAAAACGCATAACAGCAATCATGATGAGTCCGTGAGGAAGATGAGCCTCTCCTATTGTGCTATTTTTTTAAGAGTTTCAAATATAACAGCAATAAGGCCATACCAAATACTTGTTCATTTCACCAACATGTCACTAACATAAGTACTAGGTATACAAGCCAACCAACATGTCACTAACATAAGTACTAGGTATGCAAGCCAGAAGTGTCTTAAAGAACATGACCATGGCATGAGACATCATAACAAAAGAAATAGTTCCTCCAGACCATAAGCACTGTGCATGCCAAAAGAAACTTATAAAAGTACTCTCAAAATAACACTGAGGAATCACACTTTATTCAAGCTGAAGTTGCTTCTTGCTTCTGGTATTTGAAGCTGGACTGGATGGGCTGGGTACTACAACTGGAGCCCTCCTTGGTGTAAGCTTTTTCTTGACGGCACATTTCTTCCTTGGTGTATGCACTGTCTGTTCTATGACTTCAGGGCACCCAATGTCACGAAGAAGAGGTGCAGGGTACACCACTTGGACAGGAAGAGGGTCATTGGATCTAGTTCCGGATTTTGTATACAAAGTAAGAAACATGTATCGGTGAGGTGATTGTAAAGGACAAAGTAGTGAAAAGCAAGAACAGATTAAGCCCACACCTGGTAGACCTAGTATCGGCAGTACTTGTTGAAGTAGTGGTTGCTGGCCCCTTTTTTTTGTGACACCTGTTTTTGTAGATGATTTTCTCTTCCTTGTCTTGTGGGTAGCATTGGCCACTGCCTCATTGTGTGGGAAGACCATCCCTGAAGCAGGAGTGGGCACAACAATACTCTCTGTGTTACAAGTAGTTGCTTTCTTGAGCTTTTTCTTTGGTGGACCCCTGAAATAAAAAATTTATTTGATATACAGGTGTAGTTATTAAAGCTAGAGAGGTAAAGTGAAGTAATGTATATGAAGTTTACCTCACAGCCTCCATTGCAGCTATATCTTCTGGGTTCCCATTCTTACATTTGTACCAGTGGTGCCCAAAGTCATGGCATATTGGGCACTTCGTTCTCTTCTTGCTGGTACTACCTCCCTCCAAAGCTGACTTCATCCTATTCTTTCTCCTTCCTCTAGCAGTTGACTTGAGCATTGGAGGATGCATGAAGAAGCCATGTGCGGCTTTGGGCCACATGGACTTGTCTAGAATACTAGGGATAGAACCTTCATATGCAACTCTGAATTTCTCAACTGAGTAATACTCATCGATATAGCCTTCTAAGTGAGCCCCAGAAATTGATGTGATGTAGGCAATGGCATATTTGCATGGTATTCCTGACCCTTGCCAAGCTCTGCAGATGCATGTCCTCTCAACTAAGTTGACTACAAACCTGTATGCAGTGGCCTCACGCTCCTTAGCACAAATTTCAGCAATGCCATCAGGTGAGCTTGTAATCACTTCAATGTCAAGGTTGTAACTGTCGTCCCTCAACTTTTGGACTATATGAGGCAAAATCTTGCCTTCAAATTTTTGGACAATCCTTTTCCTTTGATTCCATTTAATCAAGATCATCTGTCTAATTGTATCCATCAGGTCATCCAGGTGCTTGCTCTTGTGCTCCTTTACCTGCGAATATAGCAATCAATGGTTAGCAATTAATGCAAAAGATCTATTGCAACACAAAGTGATCTAAAATTGAACTTATTGCTTACCCATTTGTTGAAGGCCTCAGCCAAGTTATTGGTAATATAATCCACCTTTGACAGGGTGGAAAACTGGCTCCTGGTCCACAGTTTCTTGTGAGTTTCCTGAAGATATTTCATTGACTCTGGATTGTGTGCAGCCATTGCTTGATAATGTTTCTCAAACATGTAAGGGTTCCAAGAATATGCAGATTGCCACAAATGTTTATAAAAAATCTCACCACTGTACCTCTTCTTGAAATTCTGAACTAGGTGGTACATACACTCTCTATGTTCAGCTTGTGGAAAAACCTCACTGACCCCATTCATCACTGCCTGCCCACAATTAGTGCTGAATGTTAGGCCAACAGGGGTGCCTATAGCTTCCTTCAACCTCTCCATGAACCATACCCAATTTTCATTCGTTTCTGAGTCAATGACACTAATAGCTACTGGGTACATCCAGTTATGCCCATCAACTGCACAAGCTACGCACAACTGGCCTTTGAACCTTCCATTCAAAAATGTACTATCTACAACAAGATATGGCCTACAACCTCTTAGGAAACCATCAACACAGGGTTTCAAAGCAAAAAAGAGCCTATTGAATCTTGTTTTGTTGTCGATGGTTTGGTGATCAATTACAACAAAAGATCCAGGACTGCTTTTCTCTATCTGAGCCTTAAATCTATAAAGGTTGTCAAAACTTTTGTTCCAAGGGCCATAAATTTTATCCATAGCAAGAAGTTTACCTAGGTACACTTTCCTGTAGGTGATGTCAACTTTGTGAGTTTCCTTCAGCTTCTTTCTCAGCTCTGTGGGTCCCAAATTTCCATCTTCCTTTATGTTTTCCAAACATTTCAACCAAATCTTGGTCACAGCAAACTGGGATGTGGCCCTTTGTATCCATGCATGTGTAAAATAGTTTCACTAAGTCTCCATAATAGGGAGGAAACTTGTCAACAATTTCATTAATCAAATCTCTGAAATTGGTGAAGTCAGCATCTACGACTTTGTCCAAACAGTACCACCTACCACGACTTTTGGAATCAACAATCCGAATTTCTAGATTGAACTGACTATTTTCGTCCATCCTACAGATGAATAAAAGAGCCGAACATTACAATTCTGCAGTACATTCAAGTAAATGAAACAATCTAGAATGCCATCTAAAATTAATTACAAGAAGAGCATCCTAACAGTTTTTTTGTTTCTACGTTCATTTGGAACACATCTTAGTCTAGTACCACAGAAATTACTGCTCCCATCTTAGTCTAGTACCACAGAAATTACTGCTCCCGCATCAAGAACAAAACCAATGCTTAGAGAATAAATTAGATGTGTACTCCCTCCATTTTCGATTCTAAGGCGCCTTCTAAGGCGCCCAGGCGTGGAGCGCAGAGACAAGGGGAAATCTGCAGGTAGCGCTAGCTTTAAACGTTGCATCGATAGCTTAATCAATGCAAGCCATGTTGCAGCACTGCATGACCACAAGCCACATTGCCAATTAATGAGGCGGGTACCGAGACTAAGCAGTTGTAGTACCGAGACGTCGCGCCCAACATAAACGAAAACGGAGAACGAGAACGGAGGGAGTACACACCTCAAAGAAGTAGAGGATGGCAGCTCGCACGGCGGCCGGGGCGAGGGCGCGACCAGCCCCAGCTCGGGGCGGATCCACCGCTTGTGCCTGGCTCCCCGCGTGGCGCGAGGACCCCACGCACGCACGGCGTGCCCGCGCGGCGCGGCGCTGCGTGCCTGCCCGCCTGCCTGGCGCGCGGGGCGAGGAGCCCACCCGCCCGGTGAAAGGGAGAAGGCCACGCAGATCTGGGGCGCGCGGCGGACGCTTAGGGTTCGTCGATAGGGAAAAGAGTGGCAGAGGGATTTCAACGGACACGAATGGGAGGTGGCCGGCTCGGTCCGGTTACGAGCTGGGCATTTTACTCATAGGGGCACAATGGACATTTCGCCTGCTGAATTCTAATTGTCAGAGCTCTTGTACCGTTATCTTTTAACAGAATATGGATGGAAGAGTACAGAGGCAAAAGCATGACATAGAGGTAACACCAAACTTTTTAGAGATATAGGGGTCATGTGAAATTTAGTAAGGCCATACGGCTAGAAGTCTCCGAAAGACGCGACGCCCTTCTCCCCATCGCGCCCCAGAAGCCTGACGCCGCCGCCCTTACCCCATCGCGCCCCAGGAGCCGACGCCGCCGGCTGGATCCCACGGCGCCGGCAGCAGCCCCACCCCGTCCCCAACGCGCCCTACTGGAGCTCGACAACACCCCGGTTTGCCCGCGCCTGCTGGAGCCCGACGCCGCCGGCCGGAGGCTGCCACCGCCGGCTGGATCCCACGCCGCCGGCAGTAGCTCCGCCCCGCCCCATGAGCTCGACGCTAGCTGGCTGCAGCTCCAGGCCGCTGGGCTTCACGGGCACAATGTTGGGAACGCCCCCAGGAGCCCGGCGCCACCAGTAGGAGGCCTCTGGCGTCAGGATCCCGATGCCAACGGCAGTTGCCCGCCCCCGCCTCTGCCCCCAGGAGCTTGACGCCTGGCTGCAGCTCCAGGCCGCCGGGCTTCACAGGCTCAACCACTAGGAACGCCCCCAGGAGCTCTGGGATCCAGAGACTGCCCCATCCCCTTCGATTAGGAAGGAAAGGTACATATGAGACAAACTTATATTTTAGTTTTATATATTGAATTGGAACCATAGATTGGAAGTGATAGAAATAGGCAAATAGTAGTTGGGCAACGATCACTTGTTGATTCCTTGCCTGTCTATTTCAATTTGTTGCAGATGGAAAGAACTTGGATGAATTGTAGGTTGTTTAGCAAGGAGCATCAGGATGGGGTCACTGAGTTCATGAACTTTGTTTCAGAAAATTTGAGTGGCAATCAGGAGATATTATGCCCATGTCGTAAGTGTTTGAATCGGTTAAATGAACATAAAGGAGATGTGGAGGATCACTTACTTATCTACGGGATGTCTAACACATACACTATGTGGATACATCATGGAGAAGGAGAACCAGTAGTCATGATAACTGAAAATGTTGAGCATTTGAATGAAGATATTGGCTGCAATGTTGAGCATTTGATTGAAGATGTCCTAGAAGATGAGCCTCAAGATGACCCAGAAGATGATCAAATGTACCGTATGGTACAAGATCTGTACCCAGATCAAAATCATGGACCAAGAACGAAGTCAAAGTTTGCCACCATATTAGAAGAGATGAAACAGGTGCTACACCCTGATAGTCCCTATACTAGGTTTTCTTTTGTGGCGAAGTTGCTCCATATCAATTCATTTTACAGAATCAGCAATGTTGGATTCAGTGCTCTATTAGACTTGTTAAGGTCGGCATTTCCAAATTGTTCTATCCCTGCATCTTATGCTGAAGCGAAGAATATTATTTGTGCATTAGGACTTGGATATGAGTCAATACACGTGTGTCCGAATATGTGGTGCTTCAAGATGGAAGGATGCAGATAATCGAAGGCAGATTCCAGAAAAGGTTCTAAGTCATTTTCCTTTGATTCCAAGGTTGAAGAGGATGTTTAGATCCAAAGAACTTTCAGCTCAAGCACAATGGCACAAGTTGAAGAGGAAACCAGCGGACAATGAGCTTAGCCATCCTGCTGATGGTGAGGCATGGAAGGATTTTGATAGGAAGTATGAATGGTTTGCAAATGATCCACAAAATATCCGACTTGGCCTCGCTACCGATGGGTTTAATCCATTCGGGAAGATGAGCTCCTCATATAGCATGTGGCCAGTATTTCTTATCCCTTACAACTTTCCTCCATGGCAATGTATGGAGCAATCCAACTTCATGATGTGCCTACTTATTCCTGGTCCGTCGTGCCCAGGAAAGGATATGGATCTCTTTCTGCAGCCGCTGGTTGAAGAATTGTTAAGTCTCTGGAGTGGTGTCCCTACTTTGGATGCATTGACCGGGAAAGAATTTGATCTTCACGCTGCAGTCATATGGTGCATTCATGATTATCCGGCATTGAGCACACTTTCAGGTAGAATAACTAGAGGTTACTATGCTTGTATTCGCTGTGATAAAAATCCTTGCTTCAAAAGACTTAGGAACAAGATTTGCTACATCGGCCATCGCCGTTTTCTTCCAGTGGACCATATTTGGAGAAGAAAGAAAGATTTTGATGGTCAGACTGAAGATCGTGCACAGCCTGAAGAATTTACTGTGGATGAGTTGATGCAATAATTGGCATGGGTGGAACATGTAAGACTTGGGAACCATCCTAATAACAAAAGGAGAAAGAGGGTACAAGAAGGTCAATGCTGGAAGAGTAGGTCGATTCTATGGGACTTGCCATATTGGTCTACTTTGAAGCTACGCCACAATCTTGATGTTATGCATATTGAGAAAAATATATGTGAAGCACTTCTCGGTACATTGCTCGACATCGCAGGCAAGTCAAAGGACTCTATTTCTGCGAGGCTTGATTTGGAAGATATGGGTATAAGGAAAAAATTACACTTGAAGGCTAATGGGAATTCATACTCTGTTCCACACGCTCCATATAAGATGACTAAAGCTCAGATAAGTGCTTTCTGTGCTTTTATAAAGAATGTCAAACTCCCAGATGGATATGCCTCCAACTTAGCAAGGTGTGTTAGTGTTGATGAATGCAAAGTACAAGCATTGAAAACTCACGATTGTCATATCCTTCTCCAAAGAATATTACCAGTCGGTCTCCGAGGAATCATGCATAAGGAAATATGTGAAGCAATTGCTGAATTTGGTAACTTTTTCCAGCAAATTTGTGCTAAGAAATTGAAGTTAGATATCTTGAACCGGATGAGAGGTGAAATCCCAATAATAATGTGCAAGCTTGAGAAAATTTTCCCGCCTGCCTTTTTTGATGTGATGGAGCACTTGTGCATTCACTTAATTGATGATGCAATCCTAAGAGGTCCAGTTCAATATGGATGGATGTACCCTGTAGAACGTAGGTTGTTGACCTTGAAACATTTTGTGAGGAACATGGCAAGGCCTGAGGGCTCCATTGCAGAGGCATATATGGCAAATGAGTGCTTGACTGCTTGCTCAAGGTATTTTGATGATGTTGACACTAGGCACAATCGTGAGGGCAGGAACAAAGAGCGTGTTCCTAGGAGTACATGTGGTTTATCTATTTTCCATCATGGAGCAAATCTGTTGGGGGCACCGAGGCTTACATATGATGCGAAGGATTATGACAGGATGGTCTGGTATGTCCTCAACAATACTAAGGAGGTCGAGTCATTTATAGAGTATGTCCTTCAATAATGCACCTATTTTAATTTGTCTATCATATAAAATTTTAGCTCTCACATGGGAATTATGCACCTGTTTGCAGGATTTATAGGAAGGAGTTAGAAACTGCTGGCAATCGTAATGTTGAGGGGAACCTTGCTAAGGAATTTCCAGGATGGTTTAGGAAATACGTGAGTCATTATTTAAGTATTTTCAGTTTTGGCTATGAGATGATGTCATTATTTAAATATTTTCAGTTTTGGCTGTGAGATAACATGTCATCATTTAAGTAGTTTCAGTTTAGGAAAGATCTTGCTAATATATATTTTACTGCAGCTTGCTACCCGGAGGTTTGTGAATGGAGAACAAATCAACGAAGACCTATATGCATTGGCGAGTTTACCAGATCTTAGACTTCGTATATTTTCAGGTTGTATTGTCGATGGTGTCCGATATCACACCGTGGAGTGTGAGAGCAGTAGACGAACACAGAATAGTGGAGTCATGGTTGAGGGGTCACATAATGGAGAAGACATAGACTTTTATGGTCAGCTGAAAGAAGTATTACAGTTGCAATACAACTCCGACGCTAGCAACCAAAGGACACTGGTGTTATTCAAGTGTGATTGGTTTGATACCTGTAGCAAGAAGTCTAGGATGAAGAATGGTGGATATTTCAAAAGCATCAGCCATGGCAGTTGTTGGTACAAGGATGATGCTTTCATCCTTGCAACACAGGCAACAAAGGTTTTCTACTTGGATGATAACAAGCATGGTGAACCCTGGAAAGTTGTTCAAAAATTTTCACATCGGCACTTGTGGAATGTGAATGAAGAGGAAAATGAAGACATGCAAGAGGGAGGGGTTGATCTGACATACCAAGATGATGAGCAGGAAATATCTCAAGTTGAAGCTCAGGAAGGATGTTCGATTGATGAACAGCCAGTCAATGAAGAAGACGGTATCAATGTAGAGGCGTCCCTAGTTGATCAGATTCGTAGGCAACGGGAACCGGAAGTTGAAGAACATGACCTGTACAATGAAGATGATGATACCTTAGGGCAATATGATAGTGAAAATGAATGTGGAAGTATGATCCCTGTTGATGATGGTGAGTACAGTGATGTCGAGTAATTGATATATGTGAATCTGAGTTGTGATGAAATTGTTGTTTTTAAACAGCTCCTAATGTGTCTTAGAAGCTGTTGTATTTGTTAGCCGCAAAATAATTATGGTTTGTGAACTCAGTTATGTAAGCTCCTTAGTTATTGTGACATGTGAATTCCAATGGTGCTATGTTGATCTGCATATTTCTTGGCACTGCAATTTTGGTGCCATTTGTTGCTATCATTTTTTTGTGGAATATCTGTGCCATTTTTGAGAAGTCATATCATCTCAGTTTGTTCCCCCAGTCTAATTTTCAGATTTTATACATGGTGTTCTGTAAAAATATAGGTGTTCACAGGTGACCAAACAAGACAAAATCATCTTGGCGTATGGGTGTGCTGTATGGGTGTGCTGACCAAACGACAAAATCTATGTTTGCTAATAATTGTTCCTGCCCAGGGCATGCAACTTGAATAAAAATGGGGAAACCTGATCCCTCATTCCCTGAACTGGACACATACTGAATTCAGTGAACTGAATCACTGAACAAACCTGAACTTACATATTGTTAGTTACATGGAAAAAATGTATTTAGACCCATAACATAAATATATTTACATTTTTATTCACAAGGATCCTAAAAAATAAGTTCGAAAATGAAAGGCAATGTCGAAAATTGAAGTCTATCTGAGGAAAGAAATGGATTATGATGTGCAAACATTAAAGTTTGAGTTGAAGTGTATGAAACAATGTGTACACGTGTTCTTTCTGTGAATAATGTGTGCAAAGAAAGTTGCGAAATCTTGTGAAACTTTTTTGTTAATCTTTTCCATCCATAAAATGGTTCCATGCCAAAGTTTAGAATTTTTTGAGCAAATTTAAATATTACGACAACTATTTGATAGTGGTTTGGGGATATATGTTTGAATTGTCTCTGGAAGGAAGTTAAATTTTTTTATTTTTATAAAGGAAATGGGCTAAAATATATGAAATACAGTTAAATATGAATTTTGCACAAATTTTTGAATAATCTTTGGTGCAATGTAGTTCAAATTGGAATTTCTTTCCATAAGTAGACAAAAATTAAATTAAGTGGTAGAAAATAACAAATGTGTTCCGAAAAAGTTGAGAATTCTCCGCAACAACTTACATATTGTTAGTTACATGGAAAAATGTATTAGACCCATAACATAAATATATTTACATTTTTATTCACAAGGATCCTGAAAAATAAGTTCGAGAAAACGGCGTTTGGAGTTGTGTAGCGAAAATGGCCTCTCATGCCATATTTCAATATAATGTTTTGGCGATTGATGACACACACAACACTTGGACTAATATGATTGTTAAGATGAACATTCCCAGGCTTTTAGGTTCAAGTGATGACAAAGAGAAGATAGGCGTAGCTAGGCCCAAAGGGCCGCCCCTACGGGGGTTCCGCTACGGGGGTCGAGGGGGAGCCGCCCCTCGCGGGTCTCAGGGCAGCGCCCTGAAAGCTCTTCGGTCCAAGGGACAAGAATTGAGGCATTTTGGTATCATCGGTTAAACCGACGTAGGGCGAAATGAACTCACCGGTGCAATCACAGAGAAGGTCTGCGGGCTAGGGTTTAACACCGGATTAACCGACGTTGAAGAAAATGTATACGTCGGTGCATTGGCAGATGAAGACCGAGGAAATTACATACACCGGTTGAACCGACGATGCATCGGTCAATTGCATCGGTTCAGTTGTCCAGAGAGGTGGTTTTTTGGAAGAACGTGAAGAAGTTACAATCACCGGTTAAACCGACGCTAATTTTACATACATCGGTTGATTGCATCGGTTAAACCGGCGATACACCGGTTAATTGCTAACGGCTAGTTTTTCAAGTAGCAGTTTACATACACCGGTTGAACCGATGATGGCTTTTGGGGTACGTCGGATTAACCGGCGTTAAGCACATTTCTGGCAGCTTTTCTCCAACGGCTATATTTGCTTGTGCTGTCTATATATGCCCCCAAGGCCGGGTCATTTGAAAATGTTGGAGTTCAAGGAAGTATACAAGAGCTAAAGATCATCTCCAACCACCATAGAGCTTCATTGTACATCATATAGGCTTACGCACACTTGTGAGAGTGCTTAGTGCTTGTAATAGGGATTAGTTCTTGCGAGAGCTCCCTTGAGAGAAGTCTTGCTGCGGCAAGCAACTTGTGATCCGTCGTGTGACCCTCCGTCTTGGTGTGGAGTGGCAACGACACTTTGTGCGGGGGAAGAGGAGGCCCCCTCCTTGGTGGAGAAGCTCCGTAGTGGATTACGGCCGGGTGACCGAGAGAGACGGTGGCGGTGCACGAGACTTGGTGTCTTAGGGGCACTTGCCTTTGCTTGCCGGCATCGCCTTGGTGGCGTAGTGCAAGACGATGATCGGAAGAGCCTCGGTGTCCCGTGGACGTAGGCGTTTGTGCCGAACCACGTTACATGACCGTGTCTACTCGGGAGTTTGCATCCCTCTTGCACTTACCTCTTTACTTACCGCATTACGTTTCCGCATTTACTCTATCTTGCGTACCTTTACTTTCCTAGTTAGTTTGATTATGATTGGCTAGGTTGCAAGTCTTTTAGGGGTAAGTAGAGAGTAGCATAGATAAACCTTAGTCATAACTAGCATGTATAGGACGTGTTAGGTTTATCTTATGCAAGTAGTTTGAGCCCTAGGTTAAAAAGCGATTAGCGACCCTATTCACCCCCTCCCCCTCTAGGGTCGGACACCCCGGTGATCCTTACAAGTTGCTCTAAGGTATTTAAGAAATAAAAAATAAGTTATTTGCAAATAAGGTGACAATGTAAATGCACAAATATCTTTAGTATGGTAAATGAAAGGCAATGTCGAAAATTGAAGTCTATCCGAGGAAAGAAATGGATTATGATGTGCAAACATTAAAGTTTGAGTTGAAGTGTATGAAACAATGTGTACACGTGTTCTTTCTGTGAATATTGTGTGCAGAGAAAGTTGCAAAATCTTGTGAAACTTTTTTGTTAATATTTTCCATCCATAAAATGGTTCAATGCCAAAGTTTAGAATTTTTGAGCAAATTTAAATATTACGACAACTATTTGATAGTAGTTTGGGGATATATGTTTGAATTGTCTCTGGAAGGAAGTTAAAATTTTTCATTTTTATAGAGGAAATGGGCTAAAATATATGAAATACAGGTAAATATGAATTTTGTACAAATTTTTGAATAATCTTTGGTGCAATGTAGATCAAATTGGAATTTCTTTTCATAAGTAGACAGAAATTAAATTAAGTGGTAGAAAATAACAAATGTGTTCCGAAAAAGTTGAGAATTCTCCGCAACAACTTACATATGTTTAGTTACATGGAAAAAATGTATTTAGACACATAACATAAATATATTTATATTTTTATTCACAAGGATCCTATTATTAGATACTTTAAAAATAGACAGCAAGAAGGAAGATATACGTACACAGGCCAGCCCATTCGAGCAAAATTAGTCCAGCCCGCTACTATTTTTCGCTTCCCGCCGACCCGTGCGAGCCAAAACAGTCCAGCCCGCCGCTATTTTTCGCTCCCCGCCGACCCGGCGTTTTTTTATATTTTTGAAAATTGTTTTTTACATAAATATATTTTCGGTTTCACAATTTACAGGTTTATACCCCTACCGCCCGGCAGGGGGAGGCAGGGGGCCTACCGTCCCCTGCCGGGCGGTAGGGGCTTATATGTAATTAAAATGTATGTTTTATCGCATGGAGGTCCCTATCACCCGGCAGGGGGGCGGCAGGCTCCCCCCAATATAAAAGCCGAGGTGGGCCCACCCCACCTGCATTTGCAGCAAACAACATCCATAGAGGCAAATGCAGGTATTGGGAGGGCCCTCGGCTTTTATATTGAGGGGAGCCTGCCGTCCCCCTGCCGGGCGGTAGGCCCCTTGCCGGCGATAGGGCCTCCATGCAATAAAACATAAATTTTAATTACATATAGGCCCCTACCGCTCGACAGGGGGGCGGCAGGGGGCCGCCCGCCCTGCAGACGGGCGGTAGGCCCCCTGCCGCCCTCCTGCCGGACGGTAGGGTTATAAACCTGTAAATTGTGAAATCGAAAATATATTTCCGTAAAAAACGATTTTGAAAAATATAAAAATAAAAAAACGCGCCCACCCGTGCGAGCCAAAACAGTCCAGCCCGCCTCTGCTTTTTCATGGAAAAAGACAATAATGCCCCTACCAGCTATGCCACCGCTCAGCCCAGGTGAGGGCATTTTCGTACAAGGCTAACAGGTACGCTAGATATAGTACAGAGCTAACCTAGAATCCCCCCGTTCCCAAATTTCATTTCACCCCACACAGCCAGCCGCCACTCCCCCCCTTCCTTGTCTAGCGACGAGGACGCCAGCGGCGAGGCCTCGTCAGCGCGGCCTATGTTTGCTGTTCCAGATGAGAAGGAAGATGCCCCCGGGGAGGAAGATAGCAAGAGCATCAATGGCGGTCCCAGGTACGTCCTTAGGGTTAGTTCTGGGTTATTCGTCCTTAGGGTTATGGGGTACGGCGAGGCCGCGAGCGCCAAGGCCAGAGGCTTTTTTCCTCTTTAATAAACAGATCAATGTTCCTCTATTTGATTGCAAGGCCGCACTGTTAACTGATGTTGAGAAGGAGAGGTCTCAGAATATCATGAGGCTTAATCAGAGGCTGCAACAGTTGGGTGTCAAAAGACTAGCACAAATTGTTCACCAGTCAAATGCTAGGAAGAAGAGTAAGAACAGGGACGATCATGGCCAGCGTGTCGCGAGAGGAGCATCATCCAAGAGGGTGCTGGCACCTGACCATTTGGAACAAACAAGGTGCACTAGGCAGAGTCTTGCGAGGGAAAAAGCAGCAGCTGCCCTAATCCCAGTTGAAGCAACAGAGGTGCCACCACCAGATTCTACTTCAATCCAGAATGAGGAAGGGATGGACATTGCTGAAGAAGGCAAGTGCTTTAACTATTTATTTCAATGTCAATTTGTGTGATCTGATTCATTCATAATAGTCGCATGAATCTTATTATTGATAATAAGGTTTTGAAATGTATTATTTAGGCACTCTAACTGCATATACACAAGTGGAGCAACGGGGACTGAGTATGGGCATAGAACTGGATAGCATAACTAGAGGTTTACGGACTAGGATACCGGTCGTTATAAAGGAGGGGAAACGAAGGCCGGAGGCACCTATGCAAGCTGCAAAGCTAGCTTCTGAGGGTGGGATCATAATTAGGCAGCATATACCCATATATACAAGTTGGAAAGAGTACAAGAAGGACGAAGCATAGTCACAGGATTCGGAGTCGATGCCTCGTCCCATGACCCGGGAACGCCGTTCCGATTCGAGGGTCGGGGTCGAAGAGGATCAGTGTCCCATTCAAGGTTGGATCGCGTCCTGGTTTGAAAGGGGTCGCAGCCCCATTGTTTGCAGATTTAATTGGGATAAGGAGGTTAAGAACAGTGGATTGGTGTGGTTTTTATTAGAAAATGAGCTGAATACGTGTAGCATGATCTAAATGTACTCTTTTTTACGTTTCTTATATGTTTGGGCAGATTAATTTCTTCATTAGTAGCACATATATAGTTTTTGTTTTTATAAAGACACATGGACCCGAAGATATCGACCCCGATGAATCAGTGTCGCGTTCCACATAATAATTTATCGTTCTATAGAGGTATACCCCCTTCGTACCATAATTTTATAAAGTGACGATCCTCGACCCCGTTCCTCGACCCGGTTGACCCAGGAACTTTGTGACTATGGGACGAAGGCCAATTGAACAACTTCAAAGGCAAACTAGCTGTAAGACGCTATTTGAGTAGTTCAATCTATGCTAATTCTGTTCTTTGCATTTTGAAATACTAATGTTATGCTATTCAATGTATAGATAAAATTCAGTATTAATGGTGAACAGGAGAATGTAACTTTTGTGTGTGCTGACATGCTAAAGGGTGGAACACGCCAAATGAGGTATAGGATCAAGAAGAAATACTTTGATGGGGTAGCGGCCAATCAAGTTAGGACTACATCACCATGTTCATCTATGAATGATGCACAATGGAAAAAATTGGTAGACATGTGGTCAGACCCAAAACACAAGGTATGGTTTAAGCCAAAATGAGTCTGCTAGTTGTATTTGAGCACTATATCAGATTTGTGTTGTTTCCTTTTGTAGTTCACTCAATGCATTCAGATAGTGATACAACCTGATTAAATTGTGATGAAAATCTGATTTGAGTGGTTGGCAAATTAAATGCATTGATTTGAGTGGTTTCTCTGCATAGTTCTTCGTCATTCAGGTTTCCTGCTGCTCTGTTCCAGTTAGCTTGCTTGAATGTGATGCTCTGTTCCAGCCAGGTTTCAACCTGGAGTTTTACTGCCATTCTTCGCAATCATTTTTTTTTGTGGAATGTGAGAGGTCTTCATTGTTCCAGTCAGGTTGCTGGAATATATTTGTGTAGTTTTACTATCAATTTTAGGCCAAAATGTGGCATGATATGATACCTGCAATATCATTAATTTATTTGTAGGCTTAGTCTTAGATTGAAAGCATTGCTCCTTAATCTATTTGTAGGTCATAGTATGTGTCGGTACTCTGTAGTAGGGATACCCACTCTTACTGCAGCAAGGTAGGACCTGCGTAGTTATCTGTAACTGCGTGGAAGGGACAGAATAGCCAGGCCCCACGGGCCAGGCTCTTCCCTCACTAGGCCAACGGCCCCGGGCCCGCTCCCCGCCTGGGGGCGGGTCCGGAGACGCCATGTGCCTCTAAGCAAGGGAAGACCCGAGCTGACGGCCGGGACCTCGGACCCCCATAGGGGTCCGGGACCTCCTGCGCCCGCCCGGACCCCCCTTTTCTCGCATAGGGGTCCGGGGCTGTCACGTGGCCCAAAGGCACGGGCTCGAGCGCGAGCCTTCCGCTGGAAGACTCGCGCGCCCACTGCATTTATTGCAAGTGGACAAGGCGTGCTCTGCCGCCGCGGTATGCGAGACAGCTTTTGTCAGGCCTCACTGTGCACCGCGTATTACCAAGGTGCACAGTGCAGTCGCCTGTGCCGCGCCCGCGCAGAGCCCGTCTGCCGCATTAAATGGATACGACGGCACGACACTTTTCCATCATGCCGCCTACGCCGCTCCCTACACAGCCGTTCAGCTACGTGGCAGACGACGCCACTAGCTACGTCTGGCATCGTCCCGACAAGACGGCGCCCGGACATGACGACGAGGGACACCAGGAGCAGGCAAGGGACTACAGAAGAGAGATCCCCGCTGCCTGCGACGCCATGATGTATGAACAGTACGTTAGTTTATACTACACCGTTGGGCCCACTTGTCGGGGACCCAACAGCCATGTAAGCGCCTCCCTTGAGATATAAAAGGGAGGCGCTCGCTGTGCACAAGACATCTTCAGACAGACACAAGCTCTCCACACACACCAGCCTGGGTGAGCCCCCTCGCTCTGGTGAAAAGGCAATACAACACACAGTGGACGTAGGGTATTACGCTCCGGCGGCCTGAACCACTCTAAATCTTGCTGTGTTCATCGTGTTCTTAAGGGAGATCGATCTAGACTAGCTAACCCCCGAGTATACACCCTCTGGGCTAGGGCGGGTGCCTTCCGCCACCCGGCTGTGGTTTGCAGCACCACGACATTTGGCGCCTCAGGTAGGGGACTTTAGCTGGTCGCAGTTCTTCTCTTCTTCGTCCCCATGGTTCGCGTGGACGACGTGGAGATGACGGAGGGTGTGGCGTCCTCCAGGGGCAACTGTGCCTGCGGAGCAGCCACCGTCGGTGGCAGCGCGCGCTGCTCGCCGGCAAGAGTCAGGGCGCCCATCAAGGGCCCCCTCACAAGCTGCGAGCGGCGGAGCGCTGACAGCGGCTAGGGAGTTGCTTCGCAACCCCCCGGCTGAGGCAGCCTCGCCAGACGCCCTGAAGCAGTGGCGGGACGACGTTGACCGTCTCCTCCACCTTGTTCAGGCCTCCCCCAGTTCTGCAAGGACTGGGCAACGACCTCCGCCCGGCAACGCGGTGGTACCTTACCACCAGCGTCAGGGCGGTGCGTCGGCGTCCGTGCGCTCCCCTACCGTGAGGGGTGCACGAACAGAAGACTAATCATCAAGCAGGTCCGAGGGGATTGCAACTGCAACAATCTCCAGCTCGCGGCATACCTCATACACGTGAGGAAGCTCGAGAAGGACTTCGACGCCTTGGAACTACAACATGTTCCCCGTGAGCACAACTCAGCAGCAGATGATCTCTCTGCGAGAGCATCTACCTGGGCACCCGTGCCCGAGGGTGTCTTCGAAAGACGGCTGCTGAGACCTACTGCCCAGCCTGCCGAGCTGGGTGAAGGGGTTCAAGCTAGCACCTCAAAGCCAGCGGTCCCGGCAACACTCCACCTGTGGTGCCCAACCTGGGCCATGTGCCCTGTCGAGGATCCTGGTGACCTCGCAGGGCCACACCCACCTACTCAGGGAGCTCCCGATGCATGGATCTCCGAGATCCGGGACTACCTGAAAGATAACATCCTCCCTGATGACGATGTGTCCGTTGAGCGCATAGTCCGATTGGCTAAACACTACGCGGTGGTAGAAGGGGATCTCTACCGCCGTGGCGCCAACGGTGTCCTCATGCGGTGCATTTCCCAGGGAGAGGGCCGCGAGTTGCTCGCGGAGATCCATGGAGGCGAGTGCGGAAGTCATTCCTCCTCTCGCACGTTTTTTGGCAAGGCCTTTCGGCATGGCTTCTACTGGCCAACAGCACTCCAGGATGCGACTGAGCTGGTAAGGTCCTGCAAAGCATGCCAATTCCATGCAAAGCAAATTCACACCCCGGCTCAAGCTCTGCAGATGATTCCGCCCTCATGGCCATTCGCTGTGTGGGGTGTGGATATCCTGGGGCCATTCCCCCGGGCTGTTGGCGGGTACCGGTTCCTCTATGTCGCCATCGACAAGTTCACCAAGTGGCCGGAAGTTACCCCTGTGGTGAATATCACTAAGAAATCAGCAGTCGCCTTCCTCAGATCCATTGTATGCAGATTTGGCGTCCCAAGCCGCATCATCGCGGATAACGGGACCCAATTCAAAAGCAGACTCTTCCAAGAGTACTGTGAGGACATTGGCATCCAGCTATGCTTCGCGTCCGTAGCACATCCTCGCAGCAATGGACAAGTTGAGAGAGCGAATGCAGAGATCCTCAGGGGACTCAAGACCCGCACCTATAACTGCTTGAAGAAGCATGGTGCCAAATGGGTTGACGAGCTTCCATGCGTGCTATGGGGCAATCGGACCACACCCAGCCGAGCCACCGGGGAGACTCCGTTCTTCCTGGTCTACGGGGCTGAAGCATGCCTTCCCCCCAGAAATTCACCTGGGCTCACCACGGGTTCAGGCCTTTGACGAATCAATGCAGGAACAACTGCGGCGCGACGACGTGGACTTCGTTGATGAGCGAAGGTGGCGAGCAGCAATCCGAAATGCACGCTACAACCAGGCGCTAAGGCGCTATCATCAACGGTTCGTGCACGGCAGGGAGCTCCGGGCTGGCGACCTCGTCCTCAGACGGATCCTGAGCCGAGCAGGGCTCCACAAACTTTCCCCCAGCTGGGAGGGGCCCTTCAAGGTTACAGAGGTATGCCGGCCCGGATGCGTTCGCCTCGCCACAGAAGATGGAGTGCCGCTGCCCAACCCATGGAACATAGAGCATCTGCGTAAGTTTTACACCTAGGCAGAGCCGGGAAATAATCCTTTCCTTTGTAATAAGATAGAGTTACCGTGCGGCCCAGAGCGGTTGGGGGCCACCCTCGTAAACCCGACCTCTGGCATCCATCGCACCGTCGGCTAACGCGCGGCCCAGAACGGTAGAGGTCCGACCTCGTGAACCCGGTCTCTGGCATCCATCGCGCAAGCCATGTACAACAAGATTGCAAAGGAAATAATTTTTCCCAGTTCTGTCTTTGTGTCAAAATTTAAATTCGCATGCTGATTCTCAAGTTTTTACCTCTCTAACCCCCGCGAGGACCTCTGACTTTGTTGCTACAACTAAGATCTGAGCTGAGTTGCTGGACTGCCGTACAGATCCGGACCCTCTTGCTGCTGGAGAAGAGTCCAGACCCTTAGGGACCTACTCTGGAGAGCGGGTGCTTGTTTCCTGGGGTGGTCCGGAATCTTGTGTAGCCGCTTAGCTGGTTCCGTACCCAAAAGCCTACACACTCCACCCTGTAACAAGTACTCTAGTACCTGGAGTCGGGTAATTAAGGGCCCGGACCCCGTTCCAGCTCAAGAGTTGGTTTCCTAAGTCCAGCACGGCATGTCCAGTCCTATATCTCAAAAGATCGAGTACAACAAAGTGACCTTACCACTGTTGCGAGAGGCATGGGGTGATGAAGCCAGGTCCGGGAAGATCGTGCTGTTTCCTGGAATGGTCCGGAGCCTTGTGTAGCGCCTTAGCCTGGTCCCGTACCCTAAGCCTACACACTCCACCACTCTGTAACAAGCGCTGAGCAACCTGGACCTGCGCATCTAGAGCCCCGGACCTTGTACCAGCCTAGCACTGGTCACGGATGAGTCCCGCGGGCCTGTTATTAAGCTGTAAATTTGAAGTGGTACACATGTTAAGCCCTGACTGGTGGTAGCCAGCCTCAAACTATTGAGCCTACCTACCAGGGGGTCCTAGCATCTGCTTCAAAGCCTTCATGCAGGTCAAGGTCCAGTCTCAATGGTAGACAGACTCAAAACAACTGAGTCTATCTCCCAGGGGGCCCGGAGCATCCGCTTTGTTCCACACATCACGAACGGATTCTGCATGCGTCAAGCAGCTAAGTTGCAGTATCATTGCTACTGTATAAGTGAGCTTGATTCTTTTCTCTGTAGTCCTGTATACTACACAGGGAACAAGGCGCTTGCTCGTCTTACAGACTATGCAGCCCTATGCCAAGGAGGTCCGGAGCATCTCCTACGGCTCACGTGGCAGACAGGTCCAATCAATTGAACCTATCCGCCAGGGGGCCAGGGCGCCGGGGCGCTGCATATCGCAAATCAACAACAGACAAACAGCTAAGTTGAAGTTTCTTCTACTTCAAAAATTTCAGCTAATACAAAGTTTGTTACATAATGCAAAAGGAAAAAGGTACAATGCCCCGCTCAAGGGTCCGCAGGTTCCCGCTTGAAGTAGGCGGCAACGAAGTCAACGACCTCTCGCACGCTGTCTCGAGCGGCGGCCTCCGTCTCCGCTACAGGGCCATTGACCACGGGCGCCAGCGACATGGCCGGGTCATGGCTCCGGAGGCAGGTCAGGATGTGCTCCGCCACCATCCGGATCAGCTCGCGGCCCTCGGTTTCGAGCTGCCCAGCAAGGACCGGCCCCAGGCGCTGGAGCCTATCCGAAGCAGAGCTCAGCACTGGGAGAGCGTCAGCTATCGAAGCTGGCGGCTCCGCCACCTGGATCGGGCTCATTCCAAATGGCACCAGTGCGAGGCTCGCTTCGGCCGCCCAGTCAGCGATCCGCTGGGCTCCCGCGCGCTGGTCCTCCTGGTGCTTCCGGACCGCCTCCTGGACCGCCTCTTGCACCCGGGTGTCTAGGGCCGCCTTGGCCACCTCCACCTCGCGGGACCTCTCCTCGAGCACGCGGGACCTCTCCTCGAGCTTGGCCTCCCTCTGCTCCGCCCACTCCTTCAGCTTCTTGAGCGAGTCTCGCTGGCGCCCAAGTTCCTTCTCTATGCCGGTGGCGTGAGCCTCCCGCTTGGCGAGGGACTTCCGGCCCTCCTCCAAATCCGCCTCGTCGGCAGTTAGCTGGCGGGCTCTCTCCTGCAGTTGTTCACGCCATCCCTGTAGAGTCGCAGAGAAGACGTCGAGCTCCTGCCTCCGGACCTCGAGGTCCTCGCTGCGAGTCTCCAGCTCGGACTGTTGAGCTGCGAGGTGAACCTCGAGGTCGGACCGCTGAGCAGCGAAGCCAACAACCTCCAGGGTGAAGTCCTGCTCCCGCTGCGCCAAGGATTTCTCTCGGTTTGACACTGCGAACTCTCGGTCAAACACCTTCCTAAGGTTGGCTCGGTAGGCCTCTTGGTCCGCCTTGAGCTTTGACCGAGTTTCCGCAGCGCGGGAGGCTTCAGCCTTCGTGTGCGCTTCTAGGCGGGTGTGCTAGTCGGAGAGGCGCTGGCGCTCGCTCTCCAGGGCAGACCACTCCCGCCGGAAGGCCACCTCGGCGGAGGAGGTTGCCTCCTCGATCGACCGCCGAACCTGCAACAGCACCTGAGGAAGGGGAGTCGCATCCTCCTCCGGGAGTTGGAGCTGCAGGAGCCGCCTGCCAAAAACCACCTCCAATTCCTCCTCTGCAACCGGACCGGAGCTGGAGGTGGGGGCTTCCGCTACGGCACTTGTCTCCGGCGCCTCCGCTGCCACCGCGTCGGGTGCGGCTGTGCCCAGCTCCGGCGCCCCCGCTGCAGCCGTGTCGGGCGCGGCCGAGCTCAGCTCCGGCGCCCCCGCTGCCGCCGTGGCGGACGCGGCCGTACCCAGCTCCGGTGCCTCCGCCACCGCCGCGTCGGGTGCGGTTGCGCCCAGCACCGGCATCTCCACCACCGTGTCGGGTGCGGCTGCGCCCAGCACTGGCACCTCCGCCGCCGCAGCGCCGGGGGCCGCGACGTCCAGAGCCGGCATTTCAGCCGCCGCGGCATCGGGTGCGGCAGCACCCGGCACCGGCGTTTCCGCCGCCGTTGTGTCGGGTGCGGCTGCGTTCAGTATCGGCGCCTCCACCGTCGCCGCGTCGGGCGCGGCTGCACCCAGCACCGGCGCCCCCGTCGCCGCCGCCGCGTTGTGCGCTGCAGAGTCTAAAAATGACACGCCAGTCAGCATCACGTCATGCGCCACGGAGCTAGCAGCAGGTCGCCGTACTTGAGGGTCCTGCATCTGCTGTCGCCGTCGCTGTCGACGCCGAGGCCGCCGTCGCCTGGGCACCTGCCGATGTGCCGGCGAGGGTAGAAGAACCGCTGGGGCGAGGAGCCCTGGTAACAAAGCAGAAAAGCCTTAAAAAAAAACACAAACAGAGCACCGGCGCAAGGGAAGAGAGCAGGATGACACTAACCCAGAAGTACCGGGTACCCAGCGTCCCCGGAGCCCGGACCTCTTCTCTTGCGGCTGCTGCTGTTGCTGCTGCTGCCCTTGCAGCTGCGATGCAGGCGCAACCTGGGTTTGCTCCCGCTGCTGCTGTCCCTGTGGCTGCGGCAAGGGCGCAACCCGGGGTTGCACCTGTTGCTGCTGTTGCCGCCCGCGTGCCTGCTGCCGCTGCTCTTGCGGCGGTTGCTGCTGCTGCTGCTCTTGCTGCCGGCGGGAGGAATTCCTCGGCGGCGATGGTGGTGGTCCAATCGCCCCAGAGGGCCCGTGGGGGCCGACAGCCCGGGAGCTACCCTGGCCTGCGCCCTCAGAAGACCTCTGGCGCTTCGCGGCGGGCTCCGAGACCAGGGTCCCGTCGCCCCGGAGTAGCCTGCGCCGGCCTGCGTCGCCCGACGATGTACCGGAGCTGCCCTGTGCACGGCTGGAGCCGGCTGCGGCCGCGCTGCTAGCCGCGGCCTGCTTCCCCTTCGTGGTGGCGCCGGACCCCGCAGCGCTCAGCGTAGCCTGATCCCCGGATGCTCCAGGGATCCGGAGCCCGCGGTTCGCGTCACCTCCGGTCTGGCGTGGGGCCAGTCCCCCGTCGTCCAGAGTCGGCAGGGTTGCCAGCACCGCCACCCTCGCGGAGTCCTCGTAGAGGGGGACTATGCTCTGCGGGAGGATCAGGTTCTCCGGGATGAAGGCGTCCCCCGTCACGTTCCGCACCAGAACCTCCAAGGCCTCCTGGGTTAGGTCGCTCCCCTCTCCGCGTTGGGTCCTGCTGCAGTCGTTGAGGCCGGTGAAGTTCCACGCAGCACGCGGCCGCTGCTTCGAGAGATCCGGCGCTTCACGAAGTCCCCGAGCACGTGCCACGAGGTGAGGCCGCTCTCCGCCAGCGACCTGATCTTGTCCAGCACGGAGTCGAACTCCGGCTGCAGCGACGGCTTGGCCCTCCAGGATGCCTTGTCGGAGGCGGGCCCCTCGGTCGGCAGGGTGAGGCGCTCGTTGGCCTCGGTGGTGGCGATCACCCAATCCCTGCGCCACTCCTCCCACTTCCCGCCAGCAAGGCCGGGAATGTAAGGAGTCGCCAGGTCACTCCTCACCTGGAAGTGGTACCCCCCACCTCGTCCTTGCTCCTTCCGGACCTCACCAGAATGAAGAAGTAGCGGAAGAGGATGACGCAGGGCCGAACTCCCACGAACATCTCGCATAAATGCACGAAGATGGACGTCAGGAGGAGGGAGTGCGGCGTCAGATGCTGAAGTTGGAGGCCGAAGTCTTCCAGCAGCAGCAGCAGGAACGAAGAAATCGGCAGTCCCACGCCGGTGGAGATGTGCGAGATAAATAGCACAAACTCCCCAGCGCGGAGGTTGCCAAGGGGAACCGAGCCTGCTCGCACCCCCCAGCCGGTCTCCTGAGCACTCCATCCCAGCAGACGGCGCACTGTGTTCAACTCTCCCTCGGTCTGGTAGCGGGGGGATGAACAAGGGACGCCATCTCTCGGTGGAGTGAGAAGCAGCCTCTGCGGGAGAGAAAGGGGCGAGGAAAGCTCGAAGGCAAAGGGGCGCAAAGGTTGGAAGGAAGAAGGCGAATGCGGGAAAGTAACCGCGGAATGCGGTTCATCCCATTATAAAGCCCGACTCAACCGGCGCACCCCGGAACCGTCGCCGGAACCCAAGCGACGCCCGCGCCTGGTGTTAACCGCCCAGTCCATGACATGGGGGCCCAGGCCCACCTGTCGGGGTGAGTGGGTAACCAACAAGGGTGCGAAAAGACGGGATCTGAACCGTCGCCTACACGCGCGGGGAGCGAGGCGGAAGCTGAGCTGACGTGCGCGCATTAAGCGCTGGCGTGGCCGGGCTTTTCGGGAACTGCGCCGGTGGTAAATGATCCGTTTACTCCGGCCGCAACAATGCCGAACGTCGCGCGCGCGACTAGGTGAACCACTGTGCGTGGGGCCCATGGTCAGTAAGCCGTTGCGATGTGATGAGGCAGCAACCAACCCGATAGGTGGTCAAAGCCAGTCAAGGCCCCTGCAGGAACTGAATGGAACCAAATTGCAAAAGTGGCCCCACCTGTGGGTTCGTACCTCCCCCAAGGTGGGCCCGGGGGCCACTGTCGGTACCCTGTAGTAGGGATACCCACTCTTACTGCAGCAAGGTAGGACCTGCGTAGTTATCTGTAACTGCGTGGAAGGGACAGAATAGCCAGGCCCCACGGGCCAGGCTCTTCCCTCACTAGGCCAACGGCCCCGGGCCCGCTCCCCTCCTGGGGGCGGGTCCGGAGACGCCACGTGCCTCTAAGCAAGGGAAGACCCGAGCTGACGGCCGGGACCTCGGACCCCCATAGGGGTCCGGGACCTCCTGCGCCCGCCCGGACCCCTCTTTTCTCGCATAGGGGTCCGGGGCTGTCACGTGGCCCAAAGGCACGGGCTCGAGCGCGAGCCTTCCGCTGGAAGACTCGAGCGCCCACTGCATTTATTGCAAGTGGACAAGGCGTGCTCTGCCGCCGCGGTATGCGAGACAGCTTTTGTCAGGCCTCACTGTGCACCGCGTATTACCAAGGTGCACAGTGCAGCCGCCTGTGCCGCGCCCGCGCAGAGCCCGTCTGCCGCATTAAATGGATACGACGGCACGGCACTTTTCCATCATGCCGCCTACGCCGCTCCCTACACAGCCGTTCAGCTACGTGGCAGACGACGCCACTAGCTACGTCTGGCATCGTCCCGATAAGACGGCGCCTGGACATGACGACGAGGGACACCAGGAGCAGGCAAGGGACTACAGAAGAGAGATCCCCGCTGCCTGCGACGCCATGATGTATGAACAGTACGTTAGTTTATACTACACCGTTGGGCCCACTTGTCGGGGACCCAACAGCCATGTAAGCGCCTCCCTTGAGATATAAAAGGGAGGCGCTCGCTGTGCACAAGACATCTTCAGACAGACACAAGCTCTCCACACACACCAGCCTGGGTGAGCCCCCTCGCTCTGGTGAAAAGGCAATACAACACACAGTGGACGTAGGGTATTACGCTCCGGCGGCCCGAACCACTCTAAATCTTGCTGTGTTCATCGTGTTCTTGAGGGAGATCGATCTAGACTAGCTAACCCCCGAGTATACACCCTCTGGGCTAGGGCGGGTGCCTTCCGCCACCCGGCTGTGGTTTGCAGCACCACGACAGTATGTAATGAACTACTCATATCAGTAATTGGCTACACAATTGTATCATGTCTAGGAAAAATGTGCAAACAGCCAACGGAATCGTGCAAAAGTCAAGTTGCCTGGTTGTACTGGATCTCGGTCTTACATTGCAGCAGCCTACGCCTCGGTAAGAAAAATAAACCTATCAAGTCATGTGGTTGTATGACAGCATGCATGTGTTGGAACATGTTTTTCTCTTGCGTGTGTATTTTAACATGTGAATTGCTAATGTCATTCTATGTTTGTGAACATTTCAGAAGCAAGATAAATACAAAGATACAGAGCCCACTGCAATTGATCTATTGAAGTTGACGCATTGCAGAAAAACTAAGGGTTTCAGTGATAATGCCAAGAAAGCTGTAGTAAGTACCTCTCCATTTTTTGTAGTACACTGCATAATGAACTGTATAAATAAATACAAACTGAAATCATTGTCTTGCTAGGATGATATGGAAGCCATTTTGACAAGACCAGTAGAAGAAGGAGAATAGGAAAAGACTTGCACCGAGATTGTTTCCCAAGCAATGTTTTCAAATCGCGTGACTAATCGCGATTAATCGACCTTATCGGTCCAGCGTGCTCGACTAGGCTCCACGACTCGATCAGGCACCCTGATCGACCAGTCGACCGACTAATCGGCGACTAGAAGTGATTAATCGTCCGACTAGGCATGATCTCGACTAGGTTTGTGTAGCTGGTTTGCTTGTGGGCTGGACTGGAGAGTGAGAGGCCCAAGCCCACTTGGTTAGAAACAAAACTGGAGGGGCACGACAGCGTCTAGCTCAGATCAGCCGGACAATCCAATGTGCCTCGCTCTGCTCTCGCCACTCATCCAATTCCCTAGCACAAAGCCTCAAAGCTCAGCGCGTATTAATTGATTTTCTCGAGCACAGGTTGCTACCAGCCGTCGAACCCTCCTCTCCAGGCCGCTGTCCGGCCCCTCATCTCCTAGCTGTCGCGACCTCCTTCCCTCCTTTCCCTCTGGCGAGCTCCCTTCTTCCCTCCGTTCTCTCCGGTGAGCTACCCCGACTGGCGACCTCCTTCTACCGGCGCGTGAGCGTGAGCACGGGTGACTAGTCCGGCGAGCTCCAGATAAGCAAGGAGCAATAAGAGATAGAGATAGAAAAAATCCTAGTAAGTTTTCAGAAATTGTCTCCTTCCTTTCCTTTGTTCTTCTTTGTTGAAGCTAATGAGTATTATATATATATATATATATATATATATATATATATATCCTAAATGTCTTGGACGACTAGTGGACGACTAGGGTCGATCAGACCCGACTAATCGACCCTAGTCGCCGACTAATCACGATTAGTCGTCTGGTCCACCCATTGTTCGATCAGACGATTAGTCGTCGGAGTCAAGCACATTCCTTCGTAATGTGGGACTTAAGCAGACTGCCGCTCCAAAGTCTGTTTCACTGCAGATGCAAGAGCTACGAGCTCAATTGGAGGCTGAGAAGGAAGAATCTGCAGGACTTCGGCAAAAGCTCCAGAGGTTGGAAGCCCATGCAGAAGAATCTGAGGCAAAATCTCAGAAACAAGCTGAGCAGATTGACAAACAAGCTGAGCAGATTCACATCCTGAAGAAGGCATCAGTTGATACTCAAAATCTCGTTCGGCAGATGATAGCATTTGGACAGAGTCAAGTCAATGATCAGACTACTACTTGACTTGGCTGTGCTCAGGTACACATCTTCATATTCGGTCACTTCGACTAATCTCTAAATTGAAAGCTGCTGACCTGGTATTGTATAGTTATATATCCTATGATAAAATTGAGAGACAAAAACATCATTTCAATTTTCAAATGAGGGATCTCAGTATCAGTTTCATATGATGCTTAAGCATACACTGAATATCTAATAATCTTATGTTATATGGATGCTGAAATTGTGGGGGCTACAACTCTTCTAAAAGCTTCTCGTCAAATTTCAATGTTACTAATAGTTCTGGAAGCAGGCTAATAGTGTTATTCTGTCACAATATTTTTTGCAGGATGCTGGACTCATTTTGGTGATATCTGACTTGAACTGTGCTCAGGTACACATCTTCAACTTGTGCTATGCCTCTTCACATACATATGTGAACTGTTGCTAGTTGACTTATTTTTGTGCCTGGAACTGTGATTGCGGTTTGGTATTAATGTTTGGTGATCCGGACTCATTTTGGTGCTTGGAACTGTAGCTGCATGGACCTTTACATTGTCGTGTCTTTTGGTGAACTGGATCAGTTGTGATGCATGGATCTGGACCTGCACTTAGTTTGGTTTTGCTGTTGGTGAAGTGGTGATGATGGACTTGGACCTATACTCAGTTTGATTTTGTTGTTGGTGAAGTGTTCGATGATGAACATGTGATCGGTTGCCATAAGACTTTGACTTATTTTGATGTACTGTTTGACTTATTTTGGATGAATGATTGTTGTGGTCTAAATGGCCGGTGAATGGTCACAACTTATGAACCATTAATTTGTATGGCACGATTTGTTTGGATGTCTAATTATCATTGTTATTAAATTGGATGTGGTTTATTATCTGTGACAATTTTTTACATGGGCTTGGACAAATTGGCCAAAACTGGCTGGCCTGCACATGGGCAAAAAAAAACAACCAGCACATGGGCCAGCTGGGTTTGTTCTAATTATAGCTGTAAAAATAGCCTACGCTATATATGGGCTAAATTTGTTTTTATGACAAATACTTTTGTCATACTATTTGTGTCATGTCACACGCTACGTCATGTGCCATGTCAAATCCCTAGACACTCATCATCATCCCATCTAATGTATTATGACAAATACCATGGTCATAACCTGGTGACAAATGTGCAAATTGTCACTAAGATTAATGACAACTGGGTTTGTTAGTCACAGAAGGGGGATTATGACCCACCTTCTATGACTATACCCATATAGAAGGGGGATTATGACCCACCTTCTATGACTATACCCATATAGTCACAGAAGGGGTACAATGACAAGAAAAAGGCTGTAATTGTCACAATATGTTAGTCATAGAAGGCCTAACCTCTTGTAGTGTCTGATAAAATTAACAAGAGGCATGGAGCTAGGTAGAAGTTAGTTAGTCAAGGTCTATCTAATGTTCTTAAGGTATTTATACAGTTTACAAGTACTTTATACATTGCACAATATGATTAGCCTCTATCTAGTTATTCCTAATACAAGGTCTCTATGGTCGTGTGAGCTTCTCAATATAGCTGGAGTAAGGTGCCTTCCGTGGTGGCTACCCCCATCTCGCAGTTACTGCGTTGACACTTTCTAGAGTGGACTCTGGTTGCCCTGGAATCTTTCCTGTAGCGGCAGGAGTAGCAGCAGCCAGCTGAGCTAGTTGAGTTTCAAGCATTTTGCTGAAGCTCAGCTGATTTTTTATAGCGGTAGAGAATCCATCCAATTTGGCCTTAATGGTCTCCAGGGACTTGTCATTGACGGTCAGTTTCTTGTGAATTGTATCCTTGATCTTTGCCTGACCATAGACTAGATCCCGCAAGGTAAGCAGATCGGGATTGAAATTTGAGATTCTATTGCCTCCTTGATAGAATGGGCATGGTTGGTTCCACCCTGACCTCCTTGTAGACGAAACCCATTATTGTTGATGAACATAGCCTCTTCCTAGGTTTCTGGGCAGTCATTGCTCGAGTATCCAGTATTTCCACAGACCTCGCATGTCATGCGAACATCTAAGGCTTGAAGTGTATGCATTTAGAACTTGTCTTGTGGATATCCCTCAAATTTCTTGAGGAGGAGATCAATTTTCGCAGCTAGCATGTCAGCTTCCTTGACGGAGTGCATGCCCCGCTGACGTGATTGGAGTCGATCATCGCTCCAACCTTGGTTGGAAACCATCTTCTCAATTCAAGATGTAGCACTTGCTAAAAAAAGGATGTAGCTCTTTCTGGGGTCAAAGAGAAGAAAGCTCCACCAGTAGTAGCGTCTACATGATCACGGGCTGTCTGAGTCAGCCCATTGTAGAAACTTTGTAATATGAGCCAATTATCCATCCCGTGGTGCGGACATGCTAGGATGTACTCCTGAAGTCACTCTCAAGCTTCAGGAATGGTCTCATTGGATGCTTGCTGAAAACTCGATATCCTTCCACGAAGAGCATTGGTTTTGCCCGTCGGGAAGAACTTCGCGAGGAATGCTTTGGTGCAATTGTCCCAGGTATTCACTGAACTCCTGTTAGCATAGAACCACTGCTTCGCTCTCCCCAGAAGAGAAAACGGAAACACTCGAAGCCGGATAGCATCTTGCGAAACTCCCTTGTAACATAAGTACTACAAAGGTCCAGAAATTGCTGGAGGTGAGCGCTGGCATCCTCATTGGCCTTGCCACAGAAAGGGCTGGCCTGCACCATCGTGACTAAGCCCGTCTTGATCTCAAAATTCACTCTCCCCGTACTGACATCAGGCCCGACAGGGACATTGCTGGTAGAAGGAGCAGAGAAATCCCGTAGAGTCTTCTGAGCCATGGAGTTAGAAATGTATGGCACACTGATGATTGGTTCTGATGCCGAGAGTGTATGCTGAGGAGTTATGACACGAGGCCGAACTCTTCTTAAAAGCGACTCTGGATTCTGCTTGAAGTTTTGCGGCTGATCAAAACAGGTCATACACTACCCAGTTCTCATCACAACATAGGAGAAAACAAGCTAAGTTAGCCTATTTAGCAAATGAATATTCCATTTTCCTTTTGTTCATGGCCTTGCCTACACAATTAACATATGTCTTCCCCGGCAACGGCGCCAAAAATACTTGTTGATATTTTGTAACGTCTACTTTAGATACAAGGTCGTTCAGCCTGGATCCGGTAATGGCATCAGAAATACCTGGCATCGGCGCCAACAATGCCTCGACATTTCATATACCAATTACTGGAAACCAAACTATCATGAACCATGAATCATTCCGCGGGGTGTCATTTATATTTCCGCAGGGAAGGCGGTGACTAAATTGTGTAGGTAGGCAGGATGGACTAATTTTAATGGAATATTTAGATGCATAAACAAGGGTAAGATAATATATGGATGAAGGTAGTGTGAAACGCAAGCAATACTCAGCTATGCTAAAAGTAAAAAGAGGTAGGGAGCTAGGTAGAAGTTGGTTACTCAAGGTCTATCTAATGTTCTTTAGTTATCCATACCGTTTACTAGCACTTATACTTTGCACAGAATATGGTTAGCCTCTATCTAGTGATTCCTAATACAAGGGAGAACTATGCAAATGGCTGACAGATATGACTGTCAAGCCATCACAACAATTTATAACTCTCCTACCCCCTAACCGAACACGGAGGATTACGATGGCACTAAACAGGGCTATCACCACCTGCATGCTACCTTTACAAACTGTGTGAAAGGGCGACATCCAACAACACTTATCTAATCCAGACACTATGTCTATACTAGTAAGCGATACTCTAGTATCCCGCGCGGAGCCCCCACCCTTCGGATAGACAGACATCATACTAGAGCGAACATACGAATACTGGAGCATGTAAAATTTATCTAGAACTAAGTCTCCAACCAAGCAAAGCATGGAGTAATAAATAAACTAATTATGAAATCTATGTCTGACACTGTAGGGCATAAATCAATAAATGACTATAAGATAAGTCAATTACACACGACTGAACATTACAAAAGAGAACTAGTAGCGAACAAATACCTATTCTGCGAAGCACGTCTGATGATCCGACAACTTCTTCACCTAAACTCCACCAGTCTAGAACTACTCAAGAGAGAAATGGAGCTAGAGCTTCAACTTGTGCTTGTCCTATTCTTACCCCCCACTCATATTTATAGGGGAGCTCAATGGGGGCTCTCGGCCTTGTTGGAGAACGCGTGGCAGCCCAAACCGCCTTAAGGAAATAGTGAGGAAGCTTCCTGCCAAAGCTGAAGGTCGGTGGAGGCGGGGGCCCACTTGGCCGAACATGGTGGTCGGCCGACTGGCAGGTGGGCCCAACCACCTCCAGCCTTCTCTGGTGGCCTTCCACATGTCTTCATATGCCTCTTCCACGTGCCTGAGCTTCTGGTAAGTCGGTTTGGTGCTGCATGTGGGCCCTTTGAACCATGTGTGCCTAAATTCTACGCTCTGATTGGTCGACCGTTTTTTCCCTTGGATCATAAGGCCCTCATAACCTGCACTTTAGTCCTTTTTCTTACTTTGCATAATTTCTAGGGGCATAGTGGATTTCTACTTTATTTGGGATAAAAATGAATATGAAATATTTAAACTCTAGAGATTTTCTTTTGTAATGTTTGGTCATGTATACTTGACTTATCTTATAGTTATTTATGTTTGCATGATTTATGCCCTGCGATGTTAGACATAGATTTCATGATTAGTACTTTATTACTATATGCTTTGTCTGGTTAGAAACTTAGTTCTAGTTAACTTTTACATGCTCTAGTATTCGTATGTTTGCTCTAGTATCATGTCTGTCCTTCCGAAGGGTGGGGGCTCCACGCGGGATACTAGAGTACCGCTTGCTAGTGTAGACATGGTGTCTGGGTTAGTTAAGTGTTGCTGAATGTAGCTCTTTCCCATGGTTTGTAGAGGTAGCCTGCAGGTGGTGACAACCCTATTTAGTGCCATCGTAATCCTCCACATTCGGTTAGGCGGGTAGGAGAGTATAAATGTCTGTGATGGCTTGACAGTCATATCTGTCGGCCATTGGCACCGTGCTCCCATGGTTTAGAAAATAACTAGATAGAGGCTAATCACATTATGTGTAAAGTATAAATTGCTAGTAAACGGTATAGATAACTAAACAACATTAGATAGACCTTGACTAACTAACTTCATCCTAGCTCCCTGCCTTCTTTTACTTTTGTTAGAGATAAGAGTTGCTTGTGTTTCACACTACCTTCATCCATATTTTTCTTACCCTGTTTATGCATTTAAATATTCCATTGAGATAGTTCATGTTGTCTACCTGCACAACTTAGTCGCCGCCTTCCCTGTGGAATTATAAATGACACCTCAGTATACTCACTGGGTAAAATGCTACAATGTTATTCCGTCCGCTTGCGGAATGATTCATGGTTCATTATATTTTGGTTATCAATAATTGCTATATGAAATGTCGAGGCATTTGTTGGCGCCAATGCCAGGCATTTCCGAAGCCTTTACCAGAACCAGACTGGACGACCCTGTTTCTGAAGTAAAGGTTATGAAATACCAACAAGCATTTCTGGCGCCGTTGCTGGGGAAGGCATAGGTTAATTGTGTAGGAAAGGTCATGACCAAAAGGAAATGGAATATTCAGTTGCTAAACAGGCTAACTTGGTTTGTTTTCTCCTTTGTTGTGCTGAAAACAGGGTAGTGTATGACCGGTTTTGATCTACTGCAAAACTTCACAAAGAATCCAGAGTCTTTCTTAATAAGAGTTTGGGCTCGTGTCGTACCTCCTCAGCGTACACTCTCGGCATCAGAACCAGCCATTAGTGCGCCATCCGCTTCCAACTTTTTGGCTCAGAAGACTTTTCGGAATTTCTCCGCTCCTTCTACCAACAATGTCCCAGTTGGGCCTAATGTTAATATTGGTGGAGAAAATTTCGAGATCAAGACGGGCTTAATTACGATGGTTTAGGCCAACCCTTTCTGTAGCAAGGCCAATGAGAATCCAAGCTGTAACACCCTAGAAAAAAATAGAATAATCCTCTGGAGAATTACCACACGACAACACAAACATAAAACAGAGTATGTGGAAGCAAAATAAATCATTCAGATAGATTAACAAAAAAATTTCACTGGAGTGAAATAAAAATTTCACAAACTGAACCACGCAAGAGAAATTGAAAAACCAACAACGAAGTCTCCACATCCAAACATTTTATTATACAACATTTGTTCAACATATATTGATAAGTGCGTGCACATGTGCTGCTACTCCCATCCCAAGCATGCAACGTCCAAGCTCAAGCACATGTGAGGGGGAAAATCAACGTGTGAGGTTTATGGAAAAACCTCAGCAGCAAACTGCTTTAACCAAGCTATATATTTAAATCGCAATTTGATTAAACATTAGATTAATAATCAGATAAAAAGATGCATCATACTGAGACAAGGAATAACTTATGGTAGAGAAATATATGAAAACTTCATATTAATACTTCAATGCACATGCAAATGGTGCAATTGATATGCGAATGATGCCATGCATACATGACTTGACTTCTACCCACACATCCCAAAGAGAGGGAGTGAGAGCTGCAACCACATTGCTCATCAACATGCGTTGCTGTACCGGTACTTACCGCACCAATTCGGGTACGGTTTCTTCAAATGCATATCAACGATAAGAGTGCAAATTCGCATATTGCAATGTATGCACTTCATGTACTTCATAATTCAACAATAGTCCACAAGATATAACATCATATACTTCAAAGTAGAGCAAAGTAAAACAAATAACTTCCAATTTCAGATTATATGGCTAGTGTGAGATTCTTAAAATTTAGTGGAGGCAATTCAAACAACAAAGCCAAAGCGTGTGGACCACAGTGCCACGTTTACTTGCCTTCACCGAATATCAAGAACGTGAGCTAAACAAGATCCAAAGGTGCACCACCAAGGGTTTCCCCTTGAAAAGATCAAAGGTGACGGACGATGACAACTATGGTGATTCCACTCCATTCCCCCTTGTTCCTTGCATCCAACCTCGCGGTTTTTGGAGAGGAACAGCGACGATGGACGGCGTCGTTCCCTAATCTCCCTTCTCTTCTCTTCTCTTCCTCTCCCTCTCCCCTCTCTATTCTTGATCCACGGCAAAATATGGCGGTGCAGGTAGGGGAAGGGGCGACGGCTTACGGTTATGAGGGGGGGGTTACCGTAGCATGCAATTACTGTAGCATGGGCCCGCCCGCCTAGCAACTTAAAAAACTATAACTTTTTGATCCAAACTCCAAACGTGACATGTAAATAGTCAAACTGAATGTACTCGACGAGCTCTACGCAACCACAATGTCCTTTGTCCATTCGAGCAATGGATAAAAAAAATAATTTTGGCTATCAACTTTATGCTTTCCCATGTAGAAAGCATATTTTGCCCTTTGTTCATTTTGGGTGTTACATTCTCCCCTCCTTAAAGGAATTCGTCCCCGAATTCAGCATCTCAAACACATGATTTGGAAAAAGAACCACATATAAACAACTAATGACTTACTAGGCTCGAAGAGTTCTGGATATTTCTCGCGCATCTGCGCCTCCAATTCCCATGTGGCTTCCCACTTTGACTGATTAGTCCATAGCACCTTCACGTACTTGGTGGTTCTATTCCGCATAACACGATCAGAAAAATCAAATATGCGCACTGGGTGACACTTCATAGTCAAGTCCTGCTAGATAATCAGTGGCTCAGCATCCACCTTCTGCTCTGGATCCTTTAGATACCTCCTCAGCATCGATACATGGAACACGGGGTGCACACCACTAATCAACTCAGGAAACTGCAAACGATAAGCCAAGGCTCCAACTCGAGCGGTAATTATGTAAGGTCCAATGTACATCGGACTGAACTTTCCTCTAGTGCCAAAGCTAAGATACACCTTTTGTTGGTGACACCTTGAGAAGAACCTCATCACCAACCGAGAACTCTAAGTCCCTCCGTTTGACATCTGCATAGCTCTTCTGACGACTCTGAGCGGTCAACAAGTTCTGGCGGATCTCCCGTACCTTATCATAAGTCTGTTGTACCCAATCTGGACCAACCAAAGACCTCTCTCCTACGAAATCCCAACAAAGTGGGGAAATACACCTGCGGCCATACAATGCTTCATATGGAGCCATTTTGATACTGGCCTGATAACTGTTATTATAAGCAAACTCTGCCAAAGGCAAGTGATCTTCCCAACTACCCTTCCAAGAGAGGACATAGGACCGCAACAAGTCTTCTAATGTCTGAATAGTATGCTCCGACTGACCATCCATCTATGGATGAAAATCAGTGCTGAGATCCAATGTAATGCCCAAAACACTATGCAAATTTCTCCCAAAATTAGATACAAATTTATAATCTTGATCAGAAACAATAGACTTAGGCACACTCATAGTCTTCATGGGAACCAAATGGGCAACCTTTGTGAGTCTATCAATTACAACTCAATAGCATCCTCACCCCTAGGGGAATGAGGCGAACCAACCACAAAGTCCATTGTATTGTTCTCCCATTTCCTCATAGGGATCTCCAATGGTTTCAAAAATCCAGCTGGCCTCTGATGATTAGCTTTCACTTTCTGACAAATACCACATAAAGCCACATATTTTGCAATCATCAACCACTATCCGCTTCTACCAGAAGATTTGCTTCAAATCCAGATACATTTAGTCTCACCTAGATGTACCATATATGGAGTGCGATGAGTTTCCCTCAAAATAACCATCTTTTCTACAGCTTTCTGTGGTACACAAAGACGACCTCTAAGAAAAATAGTGCCATCTTCCTCCATACTAAACTCGCGAGGTCTCCCCACCAAAATACGCTTGCGAACAGCCTGAGGCAAGCGATCCTGCAATTGTGCCCCTAGCACTTGCTCATGCAACGGTGACTGAATCAACAACTGAGTCTCCTCATGGGCAACACCATCTTAGCATAGAGAAATACCCATACGGTCCAAGTCAACAAAAAAAGACATACAAGTCTTAGGAACACCAGTCCTACTAAGCTCATCTTCAACAACATTTGCCTTGCCAGGATGATACTGGATAGTCAAATCATAATCCTTAATCAGCTCATGCCACCATCTTTGTCTCGAGTTTAACTCCTTCTGAGTGAAAACATACTTGAGACTCTGATGATCCGTAAAGATATCACACGACTCACCAATAGAGATAATGTCTCCAAATCTTTAATGCAAAAACCACTACAGCTAACTCTATGTCATGTGTAGGATAATTCTCCTCATGCTCAACTTCCTGGATGCATAAGAGATCACCCTACCCTCCTGCATGAACACATAACCAAGACCGACACAGGAGGCATCCGTGTACACTACGAAATGCTCGTTACTCTCTAGCAACCCCAAAATAGGAGCACTCACCAGCTTCTTCTTTAGAGTACAAGAACTGGCCTCACAATCATCAGCTCAAACAAATGGAGCACCCTTCATAGTTAGAAGACCTAGAAAACTTCAAACATCTATGTTTGTTGTCGGTCTCTCCCACTCGACCACAGAAGCAACATTCCTGGGATTACTAATGATTCCATCCTGATTAAGTCTTGTATAATGCACACACAACTTTTTGGTTTTGTCCTTCTTCTCCACAAATATAATAGGAGCGGCTCAAAGCAAGACACTTGTCTAATAGATCTTTTGCTATAAGATCGCGAATGGGTCCAGTTGCCAGATTGGCAGCTGAGGGGACGGAGAAGTCGCGGAGAGTCTTCTCAGCCATGGGTTCGGTGATTGTTGATGGTGCTTGGGAAGCTGGCTCGCTTGTCGACTGTGAGAGCGGAGGAGGGACTACGCGAGGTCGGACCCTTCTCACAAGCTTCTCTGGATTTTCAACGATGTTTGTCGGCAAGGAGAAACCAGACATACACTATCCTGTTTTCATTCAATCAGGAGAAAACAAAAAGATAAACACATTAGCCTGTATAAGCAGTAGCTACCTCTTACTCATATTGCCATCTTTATGTGCTTAGTAAAATCTTTACACCTAGTGCCATCCCCGGCAACGGTGCCAGAAATCCTTGTTGACATTTCTTAGCGCAATCACTAGGAACGGGGGTGTCCCTAGCAACGGCGCCAGAAATGCCGTGTTGGTATGTCTTAACGTTTACAGAAAGATCCGCAAGCGCACGGATATACCGTTGTAGCATTTCACCCGGAAGTATTCAGGGTATCGTTATTTATATTTTCCCAAGGGATGGCAAGGTTGTGTAAAGATATTTACTAGTTCCATAACCATGACATTAAGAAATATGGTGCAGACTACTGATTATGCAGGGGTAAGTGATAAATAAAGGATAATCAGTGGTAATGTGACACACACAGAACAACCAACTCTCATGAATAAAGAATAAACAAGCACACCTAAGGTTAGTGGGAGCATAGGCACAGATCCTATTATACTATTCATGTTAGCAGATAAGTTATGTTAGCCACATGCTTAGAGCTGCAGGTGTCGGGAAATTAGGGACATCGGGGAGAATGACCCACACTGGAGTACATCGAGTCCTGTTTCATCTTTGCACGAACTCCTACACAATACCCGAACGTCTGGGAGTACGCTAACCGAGAAGCAGCTTCTCGGCGGACCGACAAGGCTGTCACCACCTGCGGTCTACTCCAGTCAAACCGTGGAGCACCGTCATATCCGAGGGATCCCGCATACCCAGGCACTACGCCCGCATATGGGGTCACTACCTTAGTACCCCCGGGTCCCCCACCCTTCGGATGGACAGGTAAGATGCTAAGGCGAGCCCGAAAGCACAACGAACTGATATCCTTAGTCAGATCATCTGGTCTAGGCAAGCAACTAGTATAACTTGACAAAGCATAGATCAAGGCTAAGCATGCTAAGAACATAGCAAGATAACCAAGAACGAACTCAGAATGAATAGCATAATGAGAGTCGGAATACAAAGCCATACCAGAGGCCGAGGATCGCTCGCCGACCCCGAGGACAACTGGATTCGCTAAAGAAGATGAAGTACTACCCTAGGTCCACTACCCTAAGGAGTACAAGTCACAAGAGAATGTGAGAGAGAGGCCTTCAAGTGGTGTGTGTGAGAGAGTGTGATGGGAGGCCTCTTATATAGTGCTTGAGGTCGGTTCCCGCCAACTCTTTACATGGAAACATCCCTAACCGACCTCTAGAGGATAAGACCTGATCTCCCGCCAAAATGCACCTGGACCGGCTTCAGGGGGGGGGGGGTTCGGCCGAACCCCCGGTTCGGTCGGTCCCACCTTGCTGCCTCTGCCCACCATCCTTCTCTGGTACACTGCCTGGTGGGCCTTGATGTCGTCGGTCTCGGGGCTTCGTTGGTCGGTTTGGTCTGTCAGGTGGGCCTCTTTTGCATGTGTTACGTAGGACGCGATCTTCTGTGACTTTGTCTGCGTATTCTTCGTGTTTTCTTCTTATTCCGTACTTGTGCTCCTGAAAACATAAATCTTCAAAAACAACTATGGAGCGAGGTTTGTGATATAAATATGCGAGTAAGACGTATAGTTTTCCTTCATTTATGAGTATAATTGACGGTCATATTTCGCACTTAATTACCGTCAACAATTATCTTTCTTCTTTCAAAAATTTATAGGATTTGGATGAACAGAATGCGAGTTATGAATTTTCTTGTACTGAACAGCGTTTCTGTCAATGTTATTATCATGCTCATTCAAGTTCTACTTTTTTGCAATTACTATTCTGCACTTTGGGGCATAGTATACCATCAATCTAACGAAAGGAATTGCATGTTTCAGATGGTGGGAGCAACCCGTGGCAACCTGGATGGTTTCGAGCATTCAAGCGGTAGCGGATCGCAGCAGCCGCCAGCCACCCCCGCCACTCGGCTTTGCGGAAGTGTTGGCAGCCCTAACTGAGTTGCTCCGCCAACTTGTCCAAGGGTAGCAGCAGCACTAGCAGCGAGGTGGGCACAATGGCCACCAATCTCAGGCCACTAGCTACTCGGACTTCTTGGTCATCCTGTTGGGATTTGTTAACGCAAACAGATAAATCCGCAAGTGAACGGATGCCATTGTAGCTTTCACCCAAGAGTATTCCAAGGTATTGTATTTATCCTCAAGGAAGCAATGGTTAAAGAAGTTGATAAATAGCCATCACGTAACTGCTAGCTAGTATATCGACTAGATTATTATGGGGTATAAGAAGGAATAGGAGTTTTGTATAAGTGACACACACAGGAAAACTCCATGATAAGATAGCAGAGCAGACAAGCAAAGCTAGGAGGCCAACGAGAGAGGTCAAGGTTCCTATTTACTTCTCCATTACTGTGGTTCTACTCTAATTCACACCAAAGGGGTCAACTAAGCAAAGGTCAAACACAGCGATTACAGCTTGGCACATCGGGGCGACGGTACCTTTCCGATCCTCGAAAAGACTCGGAAGGGGTGATCGGGGTCAGGCCGCCAACATCCCTACGAAACACCAACCCGAACGTGGTGGAATACAAAGGCCTGGTCGGAGCTGTCACCTTCGCGGTTACCACAACTATCCGTGGGGTTGGGCGCAACCTCAGGTAACCGATAGTATAGACACCACGTCTACACTATCGATTACTACTCTAGCCACAAATGACAACCAGAGCATTCGGTCGAACAGAGATCCTGCGCCAAAATATAAACACTACACTTAACCATGCTTAACTAACGCACTAAGGTATGAAATAGATAACCATGAAGACATTTCAGTAAATAGAGAAGAATAAGATAAAACACTTGAGTCTTACAAAGGGGCCGAGATGCCAGACCTCCGAGGACTCTTCCGAAACCTTGCACTACTCTCCCTAACTCCCAACTCCAACTAGTACTACTCTACTACATCTTGGAATGGAGGTGTTGCTCCTTGGTGGTGTGTGTTGTGAGGGGTGAGGGAGGCCCCTTTTATAGGCCAAGAAGGTTAGTTCCCGCCAGAATTAAATATGGAAACATTGGGCACCGCCTTTAGGAGGATAAGGACGATTTTCCCGGCAAAGATGAGGCCGAACGACGCCGACATGGGGCCGGCCGACCCTGTGGTTCGGCCGGCCCATGAGTACCGCCTCTCGCACCACCTTTCATCCTGGACACTGCCTGGTGGGCCCCCAACTTGTGTATGTCGGTGCCGGGGCTTTGTACGTCAGTTTTCTATGTCAAATGGGCCTCTTTTGGATGTGTAACGCAGGCTGGAATGTTTTGTATATTTCTGTTGTGTCTTTTGCGTGTTTTCATGTTATTCCCGACTTGTGTGCCTGCAAAGTAAGAATCACCAAAACTCGTGGAATTCGTTAGTAATAACTCTTACCACTACTGTTGATGTTCATTCTTCATGTCTTTATGTAGGAGTTGACGGCATATATTTTGCATTTAAGGACCGTCAACAAGTTCCCCCACACATAATCTTTGCTCGTCCTCGAGCAAAGTCAAATGTAACCATGAAGCATGATTTCAAAAGATGTGATGGCAGCATAAAGTTATTCCATGTCATTCCTCATACCTGTGGATTTTTGAAGTGTCTACCATGTCGCCTTGAGCGGTTGAGAAGTGGAACGGCTTAGACACCCAGGCATCACTATCCAACTATGAAGCATACTTGGAGTTTTTATAATTTTTGAAAATGAAAACATAGCTCGAACTTCTCCTCAAATGGTACTCTCAAATCGCTCAATGGTGTTCAACCTCACCAAGGCTTTGAAAATTTGCCTTTCTTTTCCACCCTACTCCTAAGGCTTCTTTTTGATGGAGATGTAGGTATGGAGAGTATAAAAGCAAACTTGCTTCTCATATTTTGCTAAGTCAAAAACTAGATCCAAAGGATAAACAAGTCATAAACCTTGATCAAGATGTGCAAGTGTGTGGTAATATATATTTTTGGTGGATGGTGGATGAACTTCTTTGTATGAATCATCTCCCTCTTGTTTCTTTTTCTTTTCTTTGGATAGGGCGATCTTTTTTTCTCTTTTTCTCTCCTTTTTTTTGACATGCCTTGTGGGTATGTGGCATACCTTCTTTGGGTATGCATCTTTTATTTTGAACATGCCGAAGCGTGTGGCATACCTTCTTTGGGTATGCATCTTTTATTCCTTTTTTTTGCATAGCCCCATATCCTTTGTCTAACTTTATGAGAGAGATGTCATATGGTGACATGAAGTTTTTATTCGGTGGATGTATGAGTGGATATATTGCTAACTTCCAGTGTAGAAGTGTAGCATGTGGTAGTGGACGTGTACGCGTTCTTGATCATGGGAGTATGAAATGAATTTCACTAAGGGTCACAACAATTTGACAAAGCTCAAAGAGTAAACAAGTTGCATATGTGTAAAGTTTATATCATAAAAAATATTTGGCCTTGGTAGGAATTTTCACCAACGAGGAGAAGTAAGGCTATTAATTTTATGTTTTATCAAAAAAGGTAAATCTCCAAGAGCTTACATAGAAAAGATAGGATTTCTTTAGTCTTACCATATCTCACTTCACAACAACTTAGTTGACATGTTTTCCTAATAGAGATATATCCACAGGTAACAAGTGTATGTACTAGGAATAAAGTTTATACTGGCCAATCTTTATAAAGTCAAGTTCATAGTTTGGCAAGATTTTATTTCATGTTGTCAGTTTGATTAACATGGGTGACACTTTTAGGCATAATCAAACTTGTAGGAGCAAAACATGGGTGAGAAAAATGGAGTGCAAACCAGCGTGCCCGCGAGATGGCATAGTAGGGTCAGGTTCCCCCACACTTGATTTTTATGTCATTTGACACTAAAAACCAATGGCTGATGTTAAAGCTTCGCCATAACGTGAATTGCTGCACCCATGATCCTAGACATTGTTCGTCCTTCATTCCTGTAATTGTTAGTGGCAAAGAATACCCGAAGGGAACTTATCTAGCACTAAGATTGAATTTTATTATAAGGGAGGTTATTGTTTTATTTTAAGTAGTTTATTATTTTTTTATTTTATTATCATTTTTTTTTATTTTGAAAGGATGAAGATTTTTTTCAAATATATTGATGCATTTCCAAAAAGATTTGAAGTTAAGAATGCATCAGACGTTTGATAACTACCGATTTACCTTCGGCAAGGGCTTACCATCTTAAGTCCATTGAGCAAGACTTCTCCGTTTGGATTTAGCTTGAATGCTCGTTATCCAGTCCTGGAGATGAGGATCTGGATCATTGCACTTCTTGCCTCCATCATGCCATCGTGATTTTTTATGTGATTTTGGCTTGGCGGGTGCATGATAATTTTTTTTCTTTTTTTCTTTTTGATCAAGGCTTCATTCAAAGCTCGCCAAATGAATTTGATCTACCTCCATTTGAATTCATCTCAAAAGACTTACCCTTACAGTTTTGAGAAATTCCTGCAGGGGTTAGTCCAGGCATGCATCCAAAGTCTATACTAGCAGCTTTGGTTCAATTAATCAAATTAAACTCCATGTCCAATTTGATTAAGGTAGGCTTTTAACCTAAGCACCATGCTTAATTTAAAAGCCCATGGAAGTATGTGCAGTACTCCCAAACCGAAGCACACTAGAATAGAAAGAGGGTAGCATGAAAATGGTAAATTTGAGATTGATTCAAATGGTTGTGCGAACATTGAACGATGGATTAGAGAACCATTTTTTATATGCAAAACAACGCAAACGGGGTGGATGAATGCATTTAAACATACATGCCATGGTTTCAGAAAAAGGAATTAAATGAGTGATGAGATGCATGAAGATCTAGGCTTCAGCTTTTGCTCGTAGCATCGACCATCAAGCGAAAACACCATACTGACTGGCATAGCCAACATATGATGCTGAGATGGTCCCGTTTAACATCCGTCTACTACGAAGTTAGACTAGGAGCATCGAATAGATAGATAACAATAAAATTTTCATCTACCTAGACTAGGCATGGCCCCCGAAAATAGCTCAAAGACTAGGAGCCACCCGAGGAAAGCACTAGATATATGATGAATTAAAAACATGCAGTGGTGAAAATAAACTTGGGAATCAAATGTTTTTGGATTGGTTCTCTTACCTTAATCGATTCAGCACTCACAATTTATGATTGAATTGTGAGTGATGCAATGTAGTCGTTCCGTCACCTACGATGGTCTTATTTTCTCATGACAACGATCTTCTCTCCACCTACATAGAGTTAGTGTGTATACATATGTACCTATCTATGAGATGGCAGGGTGGTGGTTTGATTATTCATGATAGATTAGGCACCCTGGGCTCGTAAAATACTCTCCTATTTTTTTTATATGTCCACAAAAGCTAGTGGTAGACTAGGCTAGCAGATATCAAGGTAAATATCAAAATCTTTACGCCAATTGCTTCCTCGGCAACGGCGCCAGAAAGCTTGTTGGCATTTGTTAACACAAACAGATAAATCCGCATGCGAACGGATGCCATTGTAGCTTTCACCCAAGAGTATTCCAGGCTATCGTATTTATCCTCAGGGAAGCAATGGTTAAAGAAGTTGATAAATAGCCATCACATAACTGCTAGCTAGTATACCGACTAGATTATTATGGGGTATAAGAAGGAATAGGAGTTTTGTATAAGTGACACACACAGGAGAACTCCATGATAAGATAGCAGAGCAGACAAGGAAAGCTAGGAGGTCAACGAGAGAGGTCAAGGTTCCTATTTTCTTCTCCATTATTGTGGTTCTACTCTAATTCACACCAAAGGGGTCAACTAAGCAAAGGTCAAACATAGCGATTACACCTTGGCACATCGGGGCGACGGTACCTATCCGATCCTCGAAAAGACTGGGAAGGGGTGATCGGGGTCATGCCGCCAATAGCCCTACGAAACACCAACCCGAACGTGGTGGAATACAAATGCCTGGTCGGAGCTGTCACCTCCGGGGCTACCACAACTATCCGTGTGGTTGGGCGCAACCTCAGGTAACCGATAGTATAGACACCACGTCTACACTATCGATTACTACTCTAGCCACAAATGACAACCAGAGCATTCGGTCGAATGGAGATCCCGCGCCAAAATATAAACACTACACTTAACCATGCTTAACTAACGCACTAAGGTATGAAATAGATAACCATGAAGACATTTCAGTAAATAGAGAAGAATAAGATAAAACACTTGAGTCTTACAAAGGGGCCGAGATGCCAGACCTCTGAGGACACTTCCGAAACCTTGCAATACTCTCCCTAACTCCCAACTCCAACTAGTACTACTCTACTACATCTTGGAATGGTGGTGTTGCTCCTTGGTGGTGTGTGTTGTGAGGGGTGAGGGAGGCCCCCTTTTATAGCCCAAGAAGGTTGGTTCCCGCCAGAATTAAATATGGAAACACTGGCCGGCACCACCTTCAGGAGGATAAGGATGATCTTCCCGCCAAAGATGAGGCCGAACGGTGCCGACATGGGGCCGGCCGACCCTTTGGTTCGGCCGGCCCATGAGTGCCGCCTCTCGCGCCGCCTTTCGTCCTGGACACTGCCTGGTGGGCCACCCAACTTGTGTATGTCGGTGCCGGGGCTTTGTACGTAAGTTTTCTATGTCAAATGGGCCTCTTTTGGATGTGTAACGCATGCTGCAATGTTTTGTATATTTCTGTTGTGTCTTCTGTGTGTTTTCATGTTATTCCCGACTTGTGTGCTTGTAAACCAAGAATCACCAAAACTTGTGGAATTCGTTAGTGATAACTCTTATCACTACTGTTGATGTTCATTCTTCATGTCTTTATGCAGGAGTTGACGGCATATATTTTGCACTTAAGGACCGTCAACACATCCAGCCCCCTCTGTTCAACAGGATAGAGGAGCCACTCGATGCGGATGCTAAGATTCACACCATTGAGTCCATGTTTTCATTGCTTCAAGTACCATGCTCCGAAGAAAGTAAAGCTCACTTTGTCGCACAACAACTTCGTGGTTCAGCGCGTCTTTGGTGGGATAATTGCCATGGTATGCTCCCGGCTGACCACATTGTCACTTGGAAGGAATTCAAGAATGCATTCAGGAGCCACCACATTCCAGAAGGTCTTATGCAAAGAAAACTGAATAGGATCCTAGCTCTCACTCAAGGGACTCGCACAGTGCTTTAGTATGCCCAAGTTTTCAACAATCTCTGTCAGTACACATGCTATCATGCTGACACAGATGCTAAGAAGCATGATCACTTCTGCAGGGGCCTAAGCACCAAGCTCAAGGAACGTCTTAACCCCATCCAGGTAGATACATATAATGAGCTGGTCAATCTAGCCATCACTCAAGAGTATTGTATCATGTGTCACTGCGCAGAGAAAAAGAGGAAAGCACAAGTAGGACCCTCTAGTGCTCTGCCACAGAGGTATCGCATTGTATAGAATACAACAGCCCAGGTTCTTCAGAAAGCCCCTCAGCAAGGGCGTTGGGTTATCAGGCCCCCAAAGTAGCAAGGTAACGCAAGACCCCCGGCTCCTCAGCAAACTAGCCTAAGGCCAAACGCTCCACATCCAGTCTGTCCAGGTGATGGATATTGATGCTTCAATTGTGGGAGCTCAACTCATTTCACTCATGATTGCCCACAGCCTAAGTGTCAAAACCAGGGCCAAGGCTCTAATCAGAACAACAAGAACAAGGGAAGAAGGCAGACTATTCAGGTCAGGCATGGCGTGTCAACTTCACCACTCGTGCAGAACTTCCTGAGGGAGCACCACTAATGATGGGTACATTCTCTATCCACAACAAGCCTGTAGTTATACTATTTGATTCCGGTGCATCTCATAGTTTCATTAGTGCTAAAATTGGTGCAAAAGTTGGTTTGGATTTCTGTCACACAAAAGGGTCTTATATGATATCAACACTGGTTGAAAAATTGCTTCAAATCAAATAATAAGAAATGTTCCGATCAAATTGGGTAGCAAAATCATCAAAACTGATCTGATCCTGTTGGCACTTGAAGGTCTAGATATCATATTGGGGATGGATTGGATGACTCGACATGGAGTGACAATGGACATTCCTTCCTGAGTCGTTGAAATCAATTCCCCGATTCAAGGAGCCACTATCCATTATTTACCTTTCCAAGAGTGCCCCAATTCGTGTGCGTTTGCCATAAGCAAATCCAGATTAGAGGAAATCCTAGTGGTATGCGAGTATGCCGATGTTTTTCAAGATGACTTGCCAGAAATGCCACAAGATAGCGAGATTGAATTCATCGTTGAATTACAGCCAGACACTGCACCTATCTCAAAGAGGCCCTATAGAATGCCACCGAAAGAATTGGTTGAATTAAAAATTCAACTTTAGGAACTTCTAGACAAAGGCTTCATTCACCCTAGTGCTTCACCTTGGGGTTGTCCAACCCTATTTGTAAAGAAAAAGGATGATAGTTTGAGGTTGTGTGTGGACTACCGACCTATCAATGCAGTGACAATCAAAAATAAATACACATTGCCCCGCATTGATGTTCTCTTTGATCAATTGGCTGGAGCTAAAGTCTTTTCAAAGATTGATTTTCGTTCTGGCTACCATCAAATCTAGATCCCACCATGTGACATTCCTAAGACCTCCTTCTCCACTCGATATGGACTATATGAATATTTAGCCATGTCTTTTGGTATCGCAAATGCTTCTACTTACTTCATGTATCTCATGAATACAGTATTCATGCCTGAGCTTAACAAGTTCATTATGGTTTCACTGACGACATCCTCATTTATTCCAAGAATGAAGAGGACCATGAAAAGCACTTACATATTGTTCTTCAATGCCTCAGAGATCATCAGTTATATGCTAAGTTCTGTAAATGTGAATTTTGGCTGGATAGTGTAAAATTCTTGGGCCATACTATCTCAAGTGAAGGCATAGTCGTTGATCCTAGCAAAGTGCAAGAGGTGTTGGACTGGATACCTCCTACCTCAGTTCATCAAATTCGCAGTTTTCTTGGCTTAGCCATATACTATCATCATTTCATTCTGGATTTCTGCAGAATCATCCTATGACTGAACTGTTGAAGAAAGGAGTGAAGTTTGTGTGGGCTGAAAAATGTGAAAAGGCTTTCCACACGCTAAGGGAGTAGTTGACTACAACACCTACCTTAGCTCAACCCGACAACACCAAGCCATTTGATGTTTATTGTGATACTTCTGGCACTGGTGTTGGTTGTGTAGTTATGCAAGAAAACCTAGTCATTGCCTATGCTTCACGAGCTCTTAGCCACATGAGCAGAACTATCCCACACATGATCTTGAGTTGGCAGCTGTCATTCATGCTCTAAAGATTTGGAGGCACTACCTTATGGGCACACATTGCAATATCTATACCGACCATAAGAGTCTCAAATATACCTTCACTCAAGCCAACCTAAATATGAGACAAAGAATATGGCTAGAACTAAACAAAGATTATGATCTTGAGGTGCACTATCACCTAGGCAAGGCTAATGTAGTAGCGGATGCACTGAGTCACAAAGCTCATTGCCATCGCCTATCTTTGGAGTCCTATAATAAAACACTATGCCATGAGATGAGGAAGATCAATCTAGTGACGATTCATCAAAGCACTATGAATCACATCTTAGCTGAACCAACTCTTCATGAACAAATCATCATGGCACAATTACATGATAAAGGTGTTGGGATCATCAAACAAAAACTCTCTCAAGAGAAGAGAAGTATAAGTGCTTTCATCAAGACCATAAGAGAGTTCTATGGTTTGGAGGTCGCTTAGTCTTTCCAAAGAATCATTAGCTCCGAAAACAAATTCTCGATGAGCAGATACTACTTAGAGTACCAAGAACTTAATTTCTGTTATGCTCCTTGAATTTGGAGTAATTTCCAAAGTTGACCGGTTAGGACAGACTTCGTCAGGTCACCCAAGTGGGAAAAACTTTGAAAATGTCCAAAACCCTACTCGATCTAGTGAGTAGTCTGTCTTCTTTTGGAGACTGGAGTCATCTTTAGAGTTGACCGGTTAGGACCAACCTCGTCAGGTTACCCAAGTGGGAAGAACTCTAGAGATATCCAAGTCCTACTCGAGCCAGCGAGTAGGGTGTCCTACCCAAGGACTGGAAAAATTTCTAAGATAGACCTATGAGATTGAACTCCGTCGGGTAAACCAAGACGAAAATATTTTTAGAAATATCCAAAACCTACTCGAGCGAGTGAGTAGGGTGTCCTACACAAGGACTGGAGTAATTTCTAAGATAGACCTGTTAGGATGAACCCCGTCAGGTTAACCAAGATGAAAATATCTTAGAAATATCCAAAACCTACTCGAGCCAGCGAGTAGGGTGTCCTACACAAGGACTGGAGTAATTTCTAAGATAGACCTGTTAGGATAAACCCCATCAGGTTAACCAAGACGAAAATATCTTAGAAATATCCGAAACCTACTCGAGCCAGCGAGTAGGGTGTCCTCCACAAGGACTGGAGTTACTGCTAAACTAGAACGGTAAGGATGAACCCTATCGGGTTACCCAAGTGGAACATATTTTAGGAGCACTCCTTGGAATAAGCCATAGCTTAAAAAACTACTCGGCTGCTGCTCTATGTTGAACAAAGCTTGTGGAGTAGTGTAGGAGATGGGGTACAAGTCGCGTGAGAGAGAGCGAAGTAGTCGATTTGCAAGGAAACCAACTTTTATCGTGATTACAGGATTTGTAAAATGGCATACTCTGACTCTTAATACCTACCCCTTGCTCATAGTAGTAGATACATGAGCAATGGTTTACATGACTGAATTATGAAAATAATCGAGGGTAATTCTAGTCAACATGGCAGTCGACTAGATTTTGGGTAAAGTTTTGTAACACCCTGATTTAAATTTCAGCATTTATAAATAAATTTAAATGGCTTTATTTATTTTCCTAAGGTTTATTTTTGTTTAGTTGGCATTTAATCTGATTTTTGTTCCTTAAGTAATTAAAATTTATCATAAGTTTAAATTTTGATGTTGCATTCATGCTGGAGCATCTTTTCTTTTGTTGTGTGGTTAGGTTTTGAATTCCAATTTGTTTGAATTAGGAATAGAAAAAAATAGAAATGGAAAAGGAACCCAACCCAGCCAACCCCAGATCCCGGCCCAAAGCAAACCCAGGCCCAGTTTGTTTCCCCCTCGGGCCGATCCAGCCTCTTCCCCGCTTGGGCCCGCTTCCACCTGCACCACACGGCCCAGCTCGCCGCCCCACTCCTCCCTGCTCCCACGCACGGCCCACACCCCCTCGGCCTGCCAGCGCCCGGCGCCCACGCAAGCCCAGCGCCCACCCGCTCTCACCGCCTGCAGCCGGGCCCCGCTCGTCAGACCTCCTCTCACGCCCGGCCCGCACGCCCGTTGCCCCCTCTCACCGACGCCTGGACCCCACCCGTCAGCGGCTCCCTTTCTCCCTTTCCTTCCTCCCCGCCGCGAAACAGCGCCCCCGAGATCACCGGCGAGGACGCTGGGATCCTTATCCCGCTGCGCCCCGCCGCAATCTCCGCCCGGCCTCTTTAAACGCCCAAGCCGCACCCCCCTGGAAACCCTACCCAACCCTAGCCGCCCCCGCTCTGCTCCGCCGCCAGGAGAGCCTTGCGCTGCCGCAGGTGAGCTCTGTCCTCGCCGAATTGCTCGCCGCCGGTGACGCTTTGGCCCCCCTGACCATCTGTTCGCCTCCGCAGGTCGACCCCGCACCCGTACGTGGGCTCAAGACACCGGGATCCGCACCCCTCACTGCCGCTCCACTGGAATCCGGCACATCCTCCGCCGCCCGAGCTCGCCGTCGACCTCGCTGTGCCGCGCCGCCGACCATTCCAAACCTCTGGTGAGCTCCGCCCTGTTCCCCTCTCCCTTTTTGCGCTAGCTCTAGGCAAGCCTAGGCCGTAGCTCCCCTCTGTCCCTCGCGAACGCTCTCACCGGAGCGCCGCCGAGCCGCCATGCCGTGGCGTGCCCTGTTCCGCTGCCCCGTAGCCCCGTGCAGGGACCCCGGTGGCCTTGCCGTGTCTCACGTGGGCGCCCTGACCCAGTAGCGCCCAAAACCCATCTCGGAATCGCGAAAATACGCGACGCTGGCGAGCCTCCGGCCGCCAGGGCGGCCCTGCTCCGCCGCAGGCCTCACCCAATCCCTGACCCACCTCCCTGTGGCCTCCAGTGCCTTACGCATGCCACGGGAAACATCCACGACCAAATCCCAGGCCGATCTGAGCTCGGGAACCCCAGAAACGTCACACGCCGGCGATCCCCCGCCGCGGGAGCACGCCGCCGGCGCGTCCCGCCGCCGCCCCACGCACCAACTGCCCTGCGCCGTCCGATCAGGAACGGGCGCTCGAGATTAGAACTCAGGCCCGTTAGATCCTAGCCCTCAGATCCAGATCCGGCGGATCAGATCTAAACATACCCCTTCGGCCGGCACTTTTGCTAAAGAGACCCTGGGGTCTTTCAGATTCAACCCGCGATCCACTTCTGTTTAGAAATAATTGCAGTCAAGCCCAGAATTTTACACGAAACCCCCTGGTTTTTCTAGGAATAGGACCCGCCGTCCATAGCTGCTGTTTTTACGCGTTAGACCCTAGGTTTATCCTTTAATTACGTTTTAGTCCTCGGTTTTAGCAGAAAAGCCCTGGAACCCTGTTTTTTCTTACAAATAAGCCCCTAGAACTTGTTTTTGGCCTAGTTTATGCGTTTTAGCTCCGATTTTAGCGTTCTTTATATCCACGCGATCGTTGTAATGCGTAGAATAGTATTAGAGTAGTTTAGTGTGCTGTTTTTATGTATTGATGTACTGTTTCTTAGTTTTTGCTAAGTGTTTGCTTGTATGCTTATTATCATGCTTTGTTTTGGCCATGTGTTCGTGAGTAGACGCTGAGCTACCTGAGGAGCCCCAGTACCAGTACCAGGAGCAGCCGTCTTCCGAGCAGTTTGAGCAGCAGCCAGAGTAGTACGAGGAAGGCAAGTATAACATGAACAACCTATCACTTTTAATTACAATTTCATACTGCATTTTAATACTGTATGCCTTTAAGGATTTCCTAGCCAGTTTATATCCTTTATATATATCCTTGGGTTGCATTATGGTTAGTTGTGCTAGGTTGCTGCGCTATAACACACCCTGGTCCTTTTTAATTAATTTGATTAATGGTTTACTTGAATTTAATTCTGAGAGTGGCACTCTGTGTGGCTTGAGTGGCTCACGTCTCGTTAAAATTGGCTTTTGTTAGAAACATGGTTTAGGGGGCCAGCATGGTGCTTAGTGCTTGGTTGGCCACTCTCCATAAGGACCGGTTCATAGAGCGACAACCTGGGACAACAGCGCTACCACAAGGCTAGAATGGGATAGACTTGGCGTAATAATTAGGTCTTTTTGGTTTGGAGTAACTTACCTGCGGGGCAAGAGTAGTAAGCTTCAATGGTCCCTGCTCCTCCGGCTGGTCTGTGCTTGGTTTGCGTACCTGTGCTTGTACCCCCGTGAGGTGGGCCCCATCGTCGCCGACCTAACTCTCGCGGTTACGCCTTACCAACGAGATTCTTTTTAAAGGCCTCGTAGTGAGTCGCTGGCCATCTCACCTAAGGAAGTGTGATGAACAACTGGCGTAGCTCACGACTTGTGGGTAAAGATGTGCAACCTCTGCAGAGTGTAAAACTGGTATACTAGCCGTGCTCACGGTTATGAGCGGCCCAGATCCTCCTTTTGATTAGTGAAGTTATCTCCTTCCGACGAGGGAGGTGCTTCTCGGGGTTTACCTTGGTGGCTTGGTTTCGGTTTGGTTCTCAGTAGTAACATGTTTAATCTTGATTAATTACTATGTAATTGGGATAATGGTAATTCATCAACTCGTAGTAAATAGCTTTAATAAAATTTTGCCAACACTTAAAAGCTAATGCAGTTGAGTCAGCCAGCCTAGAGCCTCATAGTTTGTGTCATACTTGTTGAGTACAAGTTGTGTACTCACTCTTGCCTCTTCTCTACTTTTTCCTCTTGGCTACGCTACTGCTGCTCAGTTCCTGCCGACACGAGGGAGTTCGTCCAGCGCTACCAGAACTACGAGGACTTCTAGGTGCTTCGTCTCCCAGTCGACGTCCCTGTGGCGCCCTGCTTCAGCTTCGGAGAGCTTTATTCGTATTTTTGTACTTCGCTTCCGCTGTATCAGACATTTTTGTCATTATTGTAATAAATAACATTCGTATTCGCTTTATTATGTCTTTTACGTGATATGTGCTATGATATACTGTTCATTCTGTTGTATATACGTGTGACTTGATCCTGGCACGTATATGATTGCTCGGTTTATGCTCTTTTATAAACCGGGTGTTACAAGTTTCCTTCACCAAAGGTGCTCCAAGAGCTTTATGGAGTGAGTTGCACTCGAAGATCGTGTGGGAGCTCTTTGGGTGCATGAAGCACTTGCATAAGAGTATTTTGTTGATCTTGTCTCCTCCAAGAGATGTTTCTCCATGGTGTTGGGTGCGCGGTTTGCCCTGAGGTAGGGTACTTGTCGGCTTGTGTTTCTTGAAGGATGCAGAGGTGTGTGCTGTGATGCGATAGTTGGAAGAAGGGCTGTAAGCCTCTATTTCCTCACACTCCTTTTCCCTTGAGATGATCACATTGCATGCGTCACGGCCAATGTTGATCACATTGCGGAGATCGCTGTTTGAGTAGTCATAGTTGTCGCCCTGCTGTTCTTGTCGGCGATTGGCTACGCGCTGGCGCCTGAACGCCCTTTTCTGATTGAGCAGGTGGCGACACTCATAGAGCTCCTCTGCCACTGGCTCCTCTTCCAGTTGGACAGTCACTGTGACGGCTGGAGGAGCTGTAGGCGGGTCTTCCTTGATAGTAGCCTTGACTTCTGTGACTGCTGGAGGAGTAGTTTCTATATTGTCGGAGAGGTACTCATCATAGTGATCAGAGTTGTAGCTGTCAAGGTTAAGACGCTCAATTGAATCATCATCTGATTCGTGGAGTTCTGAGATGCGAACCATGAGGATTACATGGCAAAGGTCCTCAACCTCTTGGTTCTGTTTGCTTCCTGATGGATCTATTGGGGTGCTTTCCTGGAACGGGTGATCAGCTCGCTGAGAGCTAGGAGCCTTGAGAAGTTGAGGGCTTGTCTCCTCCAGGCGCACCATCCGTCCTTGCGGCGTTGCATATATGACCAAGTTGGGCAAGGAATCTTGGTCAGACTTGGAGTTCTTAGTCGAGTTGGATTTGACTTCCTTGCTGTATTGGATTAGGTCATCCAGTTCATCCTCTGGGTTGTAAGAGTACTCGGAGTCGGAATCAGTTAGGCCACCGATTTTGGAATATGTGTGCTTTGGGTGAGCAAGAAGCGGGATGCCCATCTCTACACGGAGGGCGCTCTCATTCATCCAATGTAACCACGACTGGGTAGGAGTCAGCCCTTCTGGTTCTTTAATCCTAGGTTTGTCAAAAATTGACTCACTGGATTTTTCAGGGCTTTAGATTTTCCCTTTTTAAGCTCAACTAACTCCCAGATTACGTCTGCCATGCCTGGTGGATGGGCCATGGCTTCTATAAACAAGTCGACGTCGTCTGATTAGTCCTCAAGATCATCAAATGGTTCGAGGTTGTCAAGGCTTTTCATGAACTGATCAAAATCTTGATCGAATAAGGGATCAGAGATGTCGGTTAGTTATGGAGTCCACTTGTGAGCATATTTCGGTGAAGGGTTCTAGGGTTTCCCAGAAGGAGACGGTCCCATCCAAACAAGCCGGGGGTTTGCCTCTTCGAGTTTCCCGCAGATCCCTCCTCCCGAGTTCTGCCTCTTGTTTTGCAGAGTATTTTCAGCCATGTTGATGCAGTCGATGAGCTTAGAATCTACTCGATCAATCCCTGAGAGCATATCGCCCGACCGTTCTTGTGGTGGGTTTAATGTTTCTGGGTTCTGTTGTATTTTTGATGAGCCGAGAATGGATTCTGCAAGCTTGATGCATCCCTCGATCGATCGTGAGACTCGATCTACTTCGTCTAGTAGTTGTGAGTTGACGATCTTAGGGCGTTTGATTGACTTGAGATAAGCCACGTATTTTCCAAGAGTATCGGAAAATTGAAGATTTTTGGAAACAGAGTTTGTATCAGACACGTCTGACTTGTGAATTCGAGTTGGAGTCGATACGTTCTTTGTGATATTCGAGTCAAGCTCGAGTAGAGCTTGTTTTCCATCGAGTTCTGCAGGCTTGCAGGTTTCGGCGAATTGGTTGATGGTTTTCAATTTAGGCTATCTGGGCGTGATGAGGTGGCTAGGAACCGAAAACGAGAGTTGTGCCCTCAGCCACATTGTTGGCGTCGCTTGATCCGGCAATCGAATTCACTGATGAACTCGCCGGGCCTCCTACCTGGCGCGCCAGCTGTCGATGTTTACCGCCAAGCCTGCTCAGGGATACCCTTAGCAATAGGATTGTAGGTAGGGATCGACTGCTCTGGAACTTGATGGTGCAAGGAATATAAGGATTTAGACAGGTTCGGGCCACGAGATGCGTAATACCCTACGTCCTGTGTGGTTGCTTGTACTGCCTTAGGTGTTGATGTGTTTTGAGGGGGTCCCTGCCCGCCCTTATATCTCCGGGGGGACAGGGTTACATGGAAAGTCCTAGCCGAGTACAGTTGGAGTCCTACTACAACACGGTCGGGTAGTTTCCTTGTATTGCAGCTAGTTCTACGCCTATTCGGGTAGTTACAAGAGAGGTAAGATACATCCATGAGCTATTCCTTACTCTAGAACATTCTATGCCTATAAGCAGTCCTACTGCCCCGGGTCTGACTGGCACATCTTTCAAAATTCTCAGTTCACCCAGGTAGTAGCAAGATGTATCAAGACCTGAAACAAAACTTCTGCTAGACTAGAATGAAAAGGGAGATAGCTAAATATGTTTCAAAATGTGACACTTGTTAGAGGGTAAAGGCCATCCACTTGAAAGTAGTGGGTACACTTCAACCTCTACGCATATCGTCGTGGAAATGGGAGGATATAAGCATGGACTTTATCGTTGGCTTACAAAAAATCACTCGAAAGTATGATTCAATTTGGGTCATTGTTGATCGACTCACAAAGACAGCACATTTCATTCTGGTACATACTACTCACACTGTCAAGAAATATGCTAAGATTTATCTTGATCACATTGTTTGCCTACATGGAGTTCTCAAGACCATTATTTCAGATTGTGGTGCTCAATTCATAGTACGCTTTTGGGAACAATTGCAGGAGTCTCTTGGTACTAAATTAATTTGAATCTCAGCTTATCATCCTCAAATCGATGGACAAACAGAAAGATTGAACTAAATTCTTGAAGACATGCTTAGAGCGTGTGTCATTCATTATTACAAGAATTGGGACAAATGCTTGTCTTTAGCAGAGTTCTCATATAACAATAGCTATCAAGCCAGTTTGAAAATGGAACCATTCGAGGCCTTGTGTGGTCAAAGGCGTCAGACTTCTTCGAGCTGATCACAAGTCAGAGAACAAGTGGTGTTCGGACCCGATCTTGTAACAGAGGCAGAAGAAAAAGTGAGGGTAATTCAAGCAAATCTTAAAGCCGCACAATCTAGGAAAAAGAGCTATTTCGACAACAGAAGAAAGCCCTTGCAATTCAATGTTGGTGATCACATCTACCTTCGTGTTTCACCAACTAAGGGTGTGCAACAGTTTGGAGTAAAAGGAAAACTAGCTCCCCGGTACGTTGGACCCTATGAAATCACCAAAACTTGTGGACCCGTGGCCTATAGAGTGCGACTTTAATGTTGATAGTTTTTCAAGTTGTTACACAAAAACTTAAGAAAAAAATGAATTTGCACTTGAATAGGACTGTATTTTCGTCAAAAGTTTAAATTTAGATCATAAACTAGGCTTCAAATGAGTTTGTGCCTGAAACAAAAGTTGTAGGGTTTGAAATTGTGAACAACTTTTGTATTCAAAATTTTTCGAATTTCATTCAAAAATTTGGAGAGACTTTGCGATCAAACTTGCTGACTCCTTTCTCTCTCTAGCTCTCTCTCTTTCCTTCTCTCTCTAATCTCTCTCTCCCTCCTCCCACAGCCTCTGCCGCGCGCTTGAGCCCGACCGCCACACGATAGAGCATCTTTGCTCCGGCAAGCTGCACCAAGGGTCCGCCTCCGGCCATCCCGAGCCTAGCCAAAGCCATCCACAGGTCCCTCTCGACCTCCTCGTGCTGTTCCCCCGAAAGGGCCCCCGCCGCCGCCGGCTGCACTCACCGGTATCTGGCCGGCCGCCGCCTCCTTTGTTCCTGGCTCTGGCTAGGGGCATTCATGCAAGCCCCCAATTCTTTCTAGGGACCTATCTGCAAAATCCAATGACCCCGTTGCAATTTGAGTTCCAGTGAACTTGTAAAATCAGTTAAAAATCATAGAAAAAGCATAAAATTGCAAAATCAATTGATCTGTGCTCCTTGCGACTAGATCTATAACTTTCACTACAGTCACTTTTTCATTTGCTCACTGTATGTTGCTTTAGGTTAAATGCAAGGTTATTAGGCATTTAATTAGATCTTGAGTTCTAACCATGCAATGTAGGTGATTTTGGGTCAGTGATCTAATTCTATCAGTTAAGTCTTGTGTAAGAGTTTGGTTGTTAGTGGACATCTCTAGCTATAGGTTCTAATAGATCTTGATTTATACCCTGTTAAATAGATTTATTTCTTCAAGTTGATCTGATGTGCTTCATGAATAGAAACTTTCATAGTACATATAGTTTGATGCTTAGTTGCCGCATGAAAAGTTTGAGAATTTTTGGTTAAGCCAAACTGGGCCAAATGATTTTGGTAGCGAAAAATACATTAAATCAAGAAAACTAGTTTAACTGCCTGGAAAATCTAAAATTTGTACTGGATCTTGTAATTGAGTTGTAAGCATCTAGGCCCTCAAGGTATGTTTCGGTGATTAATGACAACCATTATTGTGACTAATGAGTTTGTGCAGCTTAATAGATCATTATCGCTCATTTGGTCATATGTCAAAAGAGGCCCCTCAATTTCATTATTCAAAAAGGCGATCTTGGTATTCAACTCAATTATATGTCAAGACTAAGGATCTTTCTAGTCCTAAGTGCCATAAGGATGAGAAGGACACTTAGGTTAGTATAGGTTTTATAGTTTTATAGTGATCGTACTATTAAGAGGGGTTAAGGCCAAGTAACTTGAGCATGGACATGGTCAATCAAAAATGGATGCACACTATGGTCACTCAGGTTCCTAGAAGTTCAAATAAGTGGTTTTCAACTTATATCTCAAGAATATTTGGATTTCATTCAAGACTCAAATCAGAAAAGGCAAAATCAGAAAAAGTCTTTAACACCGGTTTAACCGACGCTTTCATTTTTCTATACGTCGGTTAAACGAAGTCAGCAGAGTCTGGACAAGTCAATCCACCGGTTAAACCGACGTGTTTGAATTTAACGTCGGTGCATTAGTCCAGAGTTGGTTTTTCCAGGGTGTTTCAAGGTTCCATACACCGGTTAAACCGACGCTGTTTGAATTGAGACGTCGGTGCAATTGACCAGTGAGATGGTTTTTTTAGGGATTTCTAAAGTTGTACTCACCGGTTAAACCGACGATGGTTTTGAGTTAACGTCGGTGCAGTTGTCCAGAGACTTGGTTTTTCAGTTGATCAGTGGACAACTACACTCACCGGTTAAACCGATGATAAGTCGGTTAATCTGCCCAAGTTGTAACAGCTAGTTTTCAGAAGGGGCAGTTTACATTCATCGGTTAAACCGACGCTGGCTATTGGAGGATCGTCGGATTAACCGGCGCTACGCAGTTTTCTGGCAGCTTTTCTCCAACGGCTCTATTCGTGTGAGCTGCCTATACATACCCCTCCAATGGGTCATTTTGCACACTCTTAACGCCAGGCTACATTCATACACTCATACATTGTTGAGAGCCACCTTGAGCTTCATCTTTCACATACTTGTTCATTCAATCAATCAAGAAGCAAGACTAAGGACTTGAGTAGAGAGAAGCTTGTGTGCATCCGTTCTTAGTGATCGGTTCTTGCTCAAGTGAAGGCCCTAGCTTGTTACTCTTGGTGATTGGCATCACCTAGGCGATCTTGGTGATTGAAGGTGTTTCTTCCGGAGCTTGCCAACGATTGTGGGAGCCCGAAGAAGGTTGTACGTGGCTTGAGCTCCACCACGCCGGGATGGTGAACGGAGACTCTTAGTGAGCGCACTCGTCTCGGTGACTTGGGAGGTGACAAGACTCTTAGTGAGTGTCACAACGTGGATTAGGGGTGTGTGCCAACACATCGACACCACGGGAAAAAATCCGGTTGTCTCTTGCCCACTCTTTACTTTCAAGCACTTACTTTCATGCAATTATTTATGTGCTTGACCTTCGAGATCATATCTTAGCTCTACCTTGCTTAGTTTAATGTCTTGTTGTTTCTTTGTAAGCTTGTGTAGTTTGCTTAGCTAGCCGTTTGGTGAATTGAGCCTTACTAGTTTTGCATAGGTTAAGGTTGCTTTACTTTGTTTTAGAAATTTGAAAAAAGCCCAATTCACCCCCCTCTTGGTCCATCGATCCTTACAATTGGTATCTGTAACACCCTAATTTAAATTTCAGTAGTTAATAATAAATTTAAATGGCTTTATTTAATTTTCTAAGGTTTATTGTATTTAGTATGACATTTAATTCAATTTTGTTCCTTAAGTGATTAAAATTTATCATAGGTTTAATTTTTGTGTTGCATTCATGCTGGAGCATCTTTTCTATTGTTGTGTGGTTAGGTTTTGAATTCAAATTAGTTTGAATTCAATTAGTTGTTTTTGGTTAGAATTTAGAGAGGAAAAAGAAAAACAAACTCAACCCAAACCCAGCCCAAACCACCCCAGCACTCAGCCCAGCTAGCCTGGCCCGGTCCAGCAGCCCAACCCGCGACCTGGGCCCAGCCTCGGTCCATCCCAGCGCCCCGGCCCAACCCCGCGGGCCCAGTTCACTCCTCTTTTCCCTCCCCGCGCGGCCTGCCCCGCACGGCCCACTGCTGCAGCCCAGCCCCGCGCGCTCAGCACTGCGTGCGCGCTCCTCCCCTCGCTGCCAGCACGGCCCCACACGTCAGCCTCCACCCGCCCGCGCCTGTGTTTCGCCCGCGTCCCCCGCGAGCCGCTGCCAGGCCGGCCCCACCGGTCAGCTGTTTCCCTCCCGCGACGCGCCGTCGGAACGGCCAAGCCGCTAACCTCGCCGAGTTTTCCGCCGCGCCTCCCTTCCCGGGCACGCACGCCAAGGCCGCTGCCGCCCTATAAGTAGCCCCCGCGACCCCCCCTGCACCCCACCTCTCCACCGCCGCCACCAGAGCCCCAAACCCTAAGTCCGTCGCACTCGCGCCAGCTCCGCCGCGCGGACCACCTCTGCGCCGCCGTAGCCACACCCCTCCGCCACGCCGAAGCTCCGGCCGAGCAGCGCTTCAGCTACGCCTCAACGCCAGGAGCCTCCTCAGACCTTTCTTCTCCGACCCCGACGCCCACAACGACTCCTCCCCGGACTCCGCGTCGTCTTCGCCGCCCAGACCTCGCCGCCGGTCCCCTGCGCCGCGAATCCGTCCACTAAACCCCCTCGGTGAGCACCCCAGAGTCCCACACCTCCGTTTGCGCCACTCCAATTAGGCCGTAGGCTACTCTGGCACGCCGGGCACCGCGCGCCATCGATGCTCCGCCGCACGAAACCTGCACCGCCGCGAGTCCTCAACCGAGCCGAAATCTCCCGACCTGAGGGCACCGGTGGATTACAAGTTTTCCGCCGATGCTCCTTGACCCAACCGCGACCCGAATCGAACCCGGGAACACCGGATTCGGTTTGCGCCGGCGACCATCCACCGCGGAGCAGAGCTCCGGCGACGTCCCGCCGCCGTCCCGCGCGCCCAAGTCACCCCGGCCGCCCGATCTGAAACCCACGCCCCTGATTAGATCCAAAGCTCATCAAATCCCAACCCTCAGATCCGGATCCAACGGCCCAGAACCCTAGATACCGGTTCGGCCTGGCAAACTTGCTAAAGAACCCCTACCTTTCTTCGTATTCAACCCGCGATCCTATATAGTGTAAAAATATTTACACTGAGGCCCAGATTTTAGTGCTTAGCCCCCTGACCTTTCTAGATTTAGTACCCGCAGTCCACGCTTGACGTTTTTGCGAGTTAGACCCTGAAGCTTTAGTTTAAATACGTTTCAGTCCCTGGTTTTTGTAGAAAAGCCCCTGGAACTTCAGTTTTCTTACAATTAAGCCCCTGAATCTTGTTTTAGGCCTAGTTTATGCGTTTTAGCTCCGTTTTTAGCGTTCTTTATATCCACGCGATCGTTGTAACGAGCAGAACAGTTTAGACTTAGTTTTTCTTGCTGTTTTATTGTATTGATGTACTGTTTCTTAGCTTTTGTTAGTGTTTGCTCGTATGCTTATTTTTGTGCATTGTTTTGGCCATGTGTTCGTGAGTAGACGTTGATCCATCTGAGGAGCCCCAGTACCAATACCCGGAGTAGCAGCCGTCTTCCGAGCACTTTGAGCAGCAGCCAGAGCAGTACGAGGAAGGCAAGTATAACATGAACAACCTATCACTTTAATTACAATTTCATACTGCATTTTAATACTGTATGCCTTTAAGGATTTCCTAGCCAGCTTATATCCTTTAAATATACCTTTGGGTTGCATTTTGGTTAGTTGTGCTAGGTTGCTGCGCTATAACACACTCTGGTCCTTTTTAATTAATTTGATTAATGGTTTACTTGAACTTAATTCTGAGAGTGGCCCTCTGTGTGGATGAGTGGCCCACGTCTCGTTAAAAGATGTTTTTGTAGAAACATGGTTTAGGGGGCCAGCACGGTGCTTACTGCTGGGTTGGCCACTCTCCATAAGGACCGGTTCATAGAGCGACAACCTGGGACAACAGCGCTACCACAAGGCTAGAATGGGATAGACTTGGCTTACTAATTAGGTCTTTTTGGTTTGGAGTAACTTACCTGCGGGGCAAGAGTAGTAAGCTTCAATGGTCCCTGCTCCTCCGGCTGGTCTGTGCTTGGTTTGCGTACCTGTGCTTGTACCCCCGTGAGGTGGGCCCCATCGTCGCTGACCTATCTCTCGCGGTTACGCCTTACCAACGAGATTCTTTGTAACGGCCTCGTAGTGAGTCGCTAGTCATCTCACCTAAGGAAGTGTGATGAACCTCTGGCGTAGCTCACGACTTGTGGGTAAAGATGTGCAACCTCTGCAGAGTGTAAAACTGGTATACTAGCCGTGCTCACGGTTATGAGCGGCCCAGATCCTCCTTTTGATTAGTGGAGTTATCTCCTTCCGACGAGGGAGGTGCTTCTCGGGGTCTCCTTGGTGGTTTGGTTTTGGTTTGGTTCTCAGTAGTTTCTTAATTAATTCTGATTAATTACTATGTAACTGGGTTAATGGTAAATCATCAACTCGTAGTAAATAGCTTTAATAAAATTTTGCCAACACTTAAAAGCTAATGCAGTTGAGTCAGCCAGCCTAGAGCCTCATAGTTTGTGTTATACTTGTTGAGTACAAGTTGTGTACTCACTCTTGCCTCTTCTCTACTTTTTCCTCTTGGCTACGCTACTGCTGCTCAGTTCCTGCCGACACGAGGGAGTTCGTCCAGCGCTACCAGGACTACGAGGACTTCTAGGTGTTCGTCTCCCAGTCGACGTCCCTGTGGCGCCCTGCTTCAGCTTCGGAGAGCTTTATCGTATTTTGTACTTCGCTTCCGCTGTATCAGACATTTTTGTCATTAATGTAATAAATAACATTCGTATTCGCTTTATTATATATTTTTTTACGTGATATGTGCTTTGATATTCTGTTCATTCTGTTGTATATACGTGTGACTTGATCCTGGCACGTATATGATTGCTCGGTTTATGTTCTTTTATAAACCGGGTGTTACAGAGTGGTATCAGAGCCGTATCATCTATAGGACAAAGCCTAGATAGAACTTGTCGTGTTTTAGGACTTCTTCTCTCCAATCCTTGCCTGCTGAAACTATTTTACTATTATACCCCTTGACTTCTATGACTTTTACCCTTCATGCCTTGATTTCTCTCTCTGAAGAATAGTTTTCGTAGATTTGGCCTGAATCAGTCATCTGACCACCTTGAGTATAGCTAGGTGACCTTTTTTTAATAATACGATAGCACGTTCTGCGACGCGTTGTGTTAGTCGAGTCTATTGCTAAACTCGGCTAAGTCGTGAAAATTGTCTGCTTGTTATTATGCTACATGTTTGATTTGGATTTTTGAATGACTGCATAGCTTAGTAGTTTAAATTTGCTTAAAGAAAATCACTCAGATGTAAAGTTAACTAATTAATAAAATGAGTTAGATCGTTGGGGGTAAAACAGTCAACTCTATCCTGTCTACTTTATCATGGCTGAGTCTTTCCCGCAAAGAGTTATCATATCCATCCGAATTTATTCCTGCAATATCCTTACTCGTGAAATCTTTTGTTCAAATCAGATGGTGAACACCAGGAGCACCGGTTCCGGTTCTGGCCAGCAGCAGGGTCAGAACAACCAGGGTACCGGGATCCCGATGCCTCCGCCCTTGACTCCGGAGCAGTACTTCCAGCTCCAGATGCAGATGATGGCTACCCTGAACAACACTGTTCAGGCACTTCAGCAGGCTCACACTCAGCCCCCGCCTCCTCCACCGCCGCAGCCTCGCGACAGGCGTGCAGAGTTCCTGAGGGGTCACCCGCCGACGTTTTCTCACACGTCCGACCCTCTTCAGGCTGACGACTGGCTCCGTGTAGTGGAGCGTCAGGTGGACATCGCCCAGTGCGATGATCGTGAGCGCGTCTTGTACGCAGCAGGACAGCTGCGAGGGGCAGCTTTGGACTGGTGGGAGTCCCACCCAGTTCATGACCGCGAGTCTCTCACTTGGCTCCAGTTCAGGGAGCGTTTCCGCAGCCACAACGTCCCCGCGGGCGTTATGAAGATGAAGCAGAAGGAGTTCCTTGCACTGAAGCAGGTAATCTTAAGTATAATCATTCAGCGTTTTCTTTTGAGCTAATGCCCCTTGTTCTATCCTTATGAATCTTGAGTTAATTTTCCGATATCTATCTGTCTTTGTCAATTCAGGGGACTATGTCGGTCACGGAGTATCGTGATCGCTTTCTTCAGCTGGCACGCTACGCCCCTGCCGAGGTTGCGGATGACCGTAAGAAGCAGGAGCACTTCATGGAGGGCCTTAAGGACTACCTCCAGTACGCGCTGCTCAACCTCCGCTTCGACGACTTCAACCATCTGGTTGACAGCGCGCTCAACACTGAGCGCAAGCACTTGGAGATGGAGGACAAGAAGAGGAAGGTTGTCCCCGTTGCTTCCGGCAGCACCTACCGGACAGCAGGCTCAGGGACCTCCCCGCACCTGCTTTCACTACGGCCAGCCGGGGCACTACGCCAACGCTTGCCCCCGGAAGGCGCAGGCGGGACAGCAGGGGCGCCCAGCTCAGCCCAGGGCGCCAGCACAGGGCAGGGTGAACCACGTGACGGCCGAGTCAGCGGCCGAGGCTCCCAACGTGGTTATTGGTACGTTCATGGTTAATTCATATCCAGCTACAGTGCTTTTTGATACCGGTGCTACGCATTCCTTCATTACTCAGTCTTTTGTCGAGCATCATGGTATCCATACTAGCACATTAAAGAGGTGCCTGTTAGTATCTTCACCGGGAGGACAGTTGAGGTCTCATACTTATTGCCCGAGAGTCAGTGTTTCTTTGAGGGGAGTAGAGTTCTGTACTGATCTGATGGTGCTAGACACCAAGGGCATTGATGTCATTCTGGGAATGGAGACTCTGGCCAAGTGGGGAGTCCGGATAGATTGTGCTCAGAAGACAGTCTTGCTATCAGCTTCCAGTGGCCAAGAGGTTGTTATCAGTGCAGTAGAGCCTTCTGGATTTCTTCATCAGATGGAGGCTAGACCCACGGACGGTATTCGCGTGGTGTCTGAATTCCCGGATGTCTTTCCGGATGATTTGCCAGGTATGCCGCCTGAACGCGCCATTGAGTTTTGTATTGATCTCTTGCCTGGCACAGCTCCTATTGCAAAGCGGCCCTACCGTATGGCACCTATAGAGCATGAGGAAGTCAAGAAAACTATTGATGAGTTGCTAGCCAAGGGCTATATCCGTCGCAGCTTCTCTCCTTGGGCTTTTCCATTGTTGCTGGTAGATAAGAAGGATGGCTCGAAGAGGATGTGTGTGGATTATCGTGAGCTGAATGCAGTCACTATCAAGAACAAGCATCCACTGCCCCGTATTGAGGATCTCTTCGATCTGCTTCGAGGTGCTCGTATATTCTCGAAGATTGATCTTCGTTCTGGTTATTTTCAGCTGAGGATCCGTCCTGGCGATATTCCGAAGACGGCATTCACCTGCAAGTACGGGCTATATGAGTATACAGTCATGTCCTTCGGCCTGACTAATGCCCCGGCTTTATTCATGCATCTGATGAACATGGTCTTCATGGATTATCTGGATGTCTTTGTGGTGATTTTCATTGATGATATTCTGATCTTCTCCAAGACAGAAGAAGAGCATGAGGAGCATCTGAGACTCGTATTGCCGAGATTGAGAGAGCATCAGTTGTTTGCCAAGTTCAGCAAGTGCGAGTTCTGGATTGACGAGGTTCCATTCCTCGGACATGTTATCTCTCAGGGAGGCATTGCTGTTGATCCGAGCAAGGTGAAGGATGTACTTGAGTGGGAGACACCACAGACAGTGAAGGAAGTCAGATCATTCTTGGGCTTAGCTGGATATTATCGGAGGTTCATTGAGAATTTCTCCAAGATCGCGAAGCCTTTGACTTCCTTGCTGGAGAAAAATGTGGCTTTCGTGTGGACTGATGAGCGTCAGAGGGCCTTTGATGAGCTGAAAAAGAGGTTGACTACGGCGCCAGTCCTGACTCTGCCAGACCAGACGAAGAGGTTCACGGTATATTGTGATGCTTCGAAGGATGGTCTTGGGTGTGTTCTGATGCAGGAGGGCAGAGTGATAGCCTATGCTTCACGGCAGTTACGTCGGCATGAGCTGAATTATCCTACTCATGATCTTGAGTTAGCCGCAGTTGTGCATGCTCTGAAGATTTGGAGGCATTACTTGTATGGGCAGCGGTGTGATATCTACACTGATCACAAGAGCCTCAAGTACATTTTCATGCAGAATGAGCTGAACATGCGGCAGAGGAGATGGCTAGAATTGGTCAAGGATTATGATATGGAGATTCACTATCATCCGGGCAAGGCCAATGTTGTAGCAGATGCTCTGAGCAGAAGAAGTTATGTCAACATGGCCGTGGCTTTCCAGATGCCTCCAGAGTTATGCGAGGAGTTCGAGCAGTTGAGTCTGGGCTTCTTGCATCATACCTCCAGTGCAGCATTTGAGGCAGTACCGACTCTAGAGTCAGAGATCAGGCAGCATCAGAAAGATGATGAGAAGCTGCAGGAGATTCGTGAGTTGCTCAAGAAGGGCAAGGCTCCTCATTTCAGAGAGGATGATCAGGGTACCTTGTGGTACAAGAACCGGATCTGTGTGCCAGATGTGAAGGATCTATGGAAGTTGATTCTGAGTGAGGCCCATGATACAGCTTACTCTATTCATCCGGGCAGCACGAAGATGTATTATGATCTGAAGGAACATTTCTGGTGGTATGGTATGAAGCGTTCAGTGGCAGAGTACGTGGCTATTTGTGACACCTGTCAGCGTGTCAAGGCTGAGCATCAGAGGCCAGCAGGTCTATTGCAGCCTTTGAAGATTCCAGAGTGGAAATGGGAGGAAATCACTATGGACTTCATTGTTGGATTGCCTCGTACTCAGAAAGGGTACAACTCCATTTGGGTAGTAGTGGATCGATTGACGAAGGTTGCTCACTTCATTCCAGTGAACACTACTTACTCCGGTGCTAGACTTGCAGAGCTGTACATCTCTCGGATTGTCTGCTTGCATGGTGTGCCGAAGAAGATTATATCTGACAGAGGGTCTCAGTTCACTTCTCGGTTCTGGGAGCAGCTCCATGATTCGTTGGATACGAAGCTGCGCTTTAGTACGGCTTATCACCCTCAGACAGATGGGCAGACAGAGAGAACCAACCAAGTGTTGGAGGATATGCTGAGAGCTTGTGCTATTCAGTACGGTACTAGTTGGGATAAGTGCCTGTCTTATGCTGAGTTTTCATATAACAACAGCTATCAGGCCAGTCTGAAGAAGTCACCCTTCGAGGCATTGTATGGCAGAAAGTGCAGGACTCCTCTCTATTGGGATCAGATTGGTGAAAAGCAGCTCTTTGGCCCTGAGATCATAGATGATGCAGAGCAGATGGTCCAGGCTGTGCGAGAGAATCTGAGGATTGCACAGAGCAGACAAAAGAGCTATGCTGATGGCAAACGGAGAGACCTGACTTTCAGTGTCGGTGATTATGTGTATCTGAAGGTGTCTCCGATGAGAGGAATCCGCAGATTTAATGTCAAAGGGAAGTTAGCACCTCGGTATGTGGGGCCATTCAAGGTGCTAGAGCGGAAAGGCGAAGTTGCTTATCGCCTGGAGTTACCCCTCAGCCTCTCAGGAGTTCATGATGTCTTTCATATATCTCAGCTGAAGAGGTGTCTGCGAGTACCCGAGGAGCAGGCACCCCTGGATGGAGTCGATGTCCAGGAAGATCTGACTTATACTGAGCATCCGGTGAAGATTCTGGAGACATCAGAAAGGGTTACTCGGAACAAGCGCATCAAGATGTGCAGAGTTCAGTGGAGTCACCACAGTGAAGCTGAGGCTACTTGGGAGCGAGAAGATGAGTTGAAGAAGACGTATCCAGATCTCTTTGCTAGCCAGCCCAGCTAAATCTCGGGGACGAGATTTCTTTAAGGGGGTAGGGTCTGTAACACCCTAATTTAAATTTCAGTAGTTAATAATAAATTTAAATGGCTTTATTTAATTTTCTAAGGTTTATTGTGTTTAGTATGACATTTAATTCAATTTTGTTCCTTAAGTGATTAAAATTTATCATAGGTTTAATTTTTGTGTTGCATTCATGCTGGAGCATCTTTTCTATTGTTGTGTGGTTAGGTTTTGAATTCAAATTAGTTTGAATTCAATTAGTTGTTTTTGGTTAGAATTTAGAGAGGAAAAGGAAAAACAAACTCAACCCAAACCCAGCCCAAACCACCCCAGCACTCAGCCCAGCTAGCCTGGCCCGGTCCAGCAGCCCAACCCGCGACCTGGGCCCAGCCTCGGTCCATCCCAGCGCCCCGGCCCAACCCCGCGGGCCCAGCTCACTCCTCTTTTCCCTCCCCGCGCGGCCAGCCCCGCACGGCCCACTGCCGCAGCCCAGCCCCGCGCGCTCAGCACTGCGTGCGCGCTCCTCCCCTCGCTGCCAGCACGGCCCCACACGTCAGCCTCCACCCGCCCGCGCCTGTGTTTCGCCCGCGTCCCCCGCGAGCCACTGCCAGGCCGGCCCCACCGGTCAGCTGTTTCCCTCCCGCGACGCGCCGTCGGAACGGCCAAGCCGCTAACCTCGCCGAGTTTTCCGCCGCGCCTCCCTTCCCGGGCACGCACGCCAAGGCCGCCGCCGCCCTATAAGTAGCCCCCGCGACCCCCCCTGCACCCCACCTCTCCACCGCCGCCACCAGAGCCCCAAACCCTAAGTCCGTCGCACTCGCGCCAGCTCCGCCGCGCGGACCTCCTCTGCGCCGCCGTAGCCACACCCCTCCGCCACGCCGAAGCTCCGGCCGAGCAGCGCTTCAGCTCCGCCTCAACGCCAGGAGCCTCCTCGGACCTTTCTTCTCCGACCCCGACGCCCACAACGACTCCTCCCCGGACTCCACGTCGTCTTCGCCGCCCAGACCTCGCCGCCGGTCCCCTGCGCCGCGAATCCGTCCACTAAACCCCCTCGGTGAGCACCCCAGAGTCCCACGCCTCCGTTTGCGCCACTCCAATTAGGCCGTAGGCTACTCTGGCACGCCGGGCACCGCGCGCCGTCGATGCTCCGCCGCACGCACCCTGCACCGCCGCGAGTCCTCAACCGAGCCGAAATCTCCTGACCTGAGGGCACCGGTGGATTACAAGTTTTCCGCCGATGCTCCTTGACCCAACCGCGACCCGAATCGAACCCGGGAACACCGGATTCGGTTTGCGCCGGCGACCATCCGCCGCGGAGCAGAGCTCCGGCGACGTCCCGCCGCCGTCCCGCGCGCCCAAGTCACCCCGGCCGCCCGATCTGAAACCCACGCCCCTGATTAGATCCAAAGCTCATCAAATCCCAACCCTCAGATCTGGATCCAACGGCCCAGAACCCTAGATACCGGTTCGGCCTGGCAAACTTGCTAAAGAACCCCTACCTTTCTTCGTATTCAACCCGCGATCCTATATAGTGTAAAAATATTTACACTGAGGCCCAGATTTTAGCGCTTAGCCCCCTGACCTTTCTAGATTTAGTACCCGCAGTCCACGCTTGACGTTTTTGCGAGTTAGACCCTAAAGCTTTAGTTTAAATACGTTTCAGTCCCTGGTTTTTGTAGAAAAGCCCCTGGAACTTCAGTTTTCTTACAATTAAGCCCCTGAATCTTGTTTTAGGCCTAGTTTATGCGTTTTAGCTCCATTTTTAGCGTTCTTTATATCCACGCGATCGTTGTAACGAGCAGAACAGTTTAGACTTAGTTTTTCTTGCTGTTTTATTGTATTGATGTACTGTTTCTTAGCTTTTGTTAGTGTTTGCTCGTATGCTTATTTTTGTGCATTGTTTTGGCCATGTGTTCGTGAGTAGACGTTGATCCATCTGAGGAGCCCCAGTACCAGTACCCGGAGCAGCAGCCGTCTTCCGAGCACTTTGAGCAGCAGCCAGAGCAGTACGAGGAAGGCAAGTATAACATGAACAACCTATCACTTTAATTAGAATTTCATACTGCATTTTAATACTGTATGCCTTTAAGGATTTCCTAGCCAGTTTATATCCTTTAAATATACCTTTGGGTTGCATTTTGGTTAGTTGTGCTAGGTTGCTGCGCTATAACACACTCTGGTCCTTTTTAATTAATTTGATTAATGGTTTACTTGAACTTAATTCTGAGAGTGGCCCTCTGTGTGGATGAGTGGCCCACGTCTCGTTAAAAGATGTTTTTGTAGAAACATGGTTTAGGGGGCCAGCACGGTGCTTACTGCTGGGTTGGCCACTCTCCATAAGGACCAGTTCATAGAGCGACAACCTGGGACAACAGCGCTACCACAAGGCTAGAATGGGATAGACTTGGCTTACTAATTAGGTCTTTTTGGTTTGGAGTAACTTACCTGCGGGGCAAGAGTAGTAAGCTTCAATGGTCCCTGCTCCTCCGGCTGGTCTGTGCTTGGTTTGCGTACCTGTGCTTGTACCCCGTGAGGTGGGCCCCATCGTCGCTGACCTATCTCTCGTGGTTACGCCTTACCAACGAGATTCTTTGTAACGGCCTCGTAGTGAGTCGCTAGTCATCTCACCTAAGGAAGTGTGATGAACCTCTGGCGTAGCTCACGACTTGTGGGTAAAGATGTGCAACCTCTGCAGAGTGTAAAACTGGTATACTAGCCGTGCTCACGGTTATGAGCGGCCCAGATCCTCCTTTTGATTAGTGGAGTTATCTCCTTCCGACGAGGGAGGTGCTTCTCGGGGTCTCCTTGGTGGTTTGGTTTTGGTTTGGTTCTCAGTAGTTTCTTAATTAATTCTGATTAATTACTATGTAACTGGGTTAATGGTAAATCATCAACTCGTAGTAAATAGCTTTAATAAAATTTTGCCAACACTTAAAAGCTAATGCAGTTGAGTCAGCCAGCCTAGAGCCTCATAGTTTGTGTTATACTTGTTGAGTACAAGTTGTGTACTCACTCTTGCCTCTTCTCTACTTTTTCCTCTTGGCTACGCTACTGCTGCTCAGTTCCTGCCGACACGAGGGAGTTCGTCCAGCGCTACCAGGACTACGAGGACTTCTAGGTGTTCGTCTCCCAGTCGACGTCCCTGTGGCGCCCTGCTTTAGCTTCGGAGAGCTTTATTGTATTTTGTACTTCGCTTCCGCTGTATCAGACATTTTTGTCATTAATGTAATAAATAACATTCGTATTCGCTTTATTATATATTTTTTTACGTGATATGTGCTTTGATATTCTGTTCATTCTGTTGTATATACGTGTGACTTGATCCTGGCACGTATATGATTGCTCGGTTTATGTTCTTTTATAAACCGGCTGTTACAGTATCAGAGCCTCGTTGCTCATTTGGATCATTAGGCTTCACCGCCTAGAGCTATGGCCAAGATGGGTGGTTCGCCGCCTCACTTCGAGGGCAAGAACTTTGCCTATTGGAAAGTTCGCATGGCCGCATACCTTGATGCGATTGCCCCCGAAGTGTGGTTGGCAACAAAAACCGGGTTCACCGGAACTCCCACCACGGAACAACTAAAGTGGAATGCAAAGGCTAGAAATGCAATTTTCGAAGCCATTAGTGAGGAAGTCTTTGCTAGAGTAAATGGCATGGACTTAGCAAGTGATATATAGAAAGAGCTAATTGAAATTCATGAAGGCTCTACAAAAGTTTGTGATCAAAAGTATCACTTGTTTAGAGCTAAATATGATTCCTTCAAAATGCTAGCTCATGAAAATTGCAATGATATGTATTCTCGCTTGAATGTCATTGTCAAGGACATTAATGCTCTTGAAGTTTCTAAAATTGATAGTGGCTCCATCAACCGCAAGATTCTCATGCTCCTACCGAAGCCCAAGTATAACATCATCAATGCTATGCTTAAAAAAGAGAATCTTGATACAATGGAAGTGGGAGAGCTTGTGGGCGAAATTCGTGCTCATGAAATGGGGATCCTTGGTATGTCCGAAGAGCCAAATACAAGCAAAATAATTGCTCTCAAAACCATGGCCAACAAGCACCGCAAGCTCAAGATGGTCAAGCAAGAATCAAGCTCAAGCAATGAAGAAGAAGATCATTATGAGAGCTCATCCGATGAAGATGATGATGGAGAACTTGCTCTCATGATGAGAAAGTTCACATGCTTGAATGACAAGATCAACAAGAAGGGTTTCAACTTTGACCCCAAAAGAAGAATGTTCCGGCCTTGGGGAGATGTCAAGAACAAAAATTGCTACAATTGTGGAGAAAAAGGTCACATTGCTCCAAATTGCCCCAAGCCGGACAAGAGAAAGAAGGACAACAAGATCAAGCATCGCCAGGATTCAAGCGATGATGATGAAGATGAGAAGAAGAACAAAAACAAGAAATTTGGGAAGAAGAAGAGCCATGACAAGAAGACCAAGCTCTTCCCAAAGAAAATGGGCAACACCAAGAGAAGCTTCTTGGTAGAAAAACAAGAGTGGGTGACCGATGTCTCATCAAGCGAAGAGTCAAGTGATGAGGAAGAAGATATCATCACCATCGCCCTCACCAATGAAGAATCATCGCTACCTCCACCTCCCATGTGCCTCATGGCAAAAGGTAAAACAAAGGTATGTGAGGAGGATAGTGATAGTGATGAAGAGCTTGAACCTTATGAGTTTACTAACCTCATTAATGAGTATACATCCGTTATCAAGAGGGAAAAGGGCAAAGTCAAGATTCTTGAGAGCACTCATGCCAAGTTAGAGCTTGCCCACTCCGACTTGCTTGGCAAGTACAATGACTTGCTCAAAAAGCACAATGAGTCAATTGTACTTGCTAAGCAAGTTGAAGAGAGCCACAAAAAGCTTAAGCAAGAGCATAGGGAGTTGGCTCACAAATATCAAGAATTTGAATTTGCCTATGAAGCAATTGACCCAAGTCTTGAGAACTTTGTCAATGAAACTATTGAAAAGGTCAATGCTTCTACTTCATGTGATGACCTACTCATTAATGAAAATGCCACTAATATTGTGCCCGAGCTTGCTCCTTCTAGGGAAAAGGAATTGATGGATCAAGTAGCAAGCCTCAAGAGTAGTGTGGAGAAGCTCTCAAGAGGAGAATACATCCACAAGGAAATTCTCTTCAACAATGCACGTGACTATGGCAAGAGAGGTCTTGGTTCATTTCCGGAGCCAAATCAAGGCACCACTCCTTCTCCGGAGATCAAGACTAGCTTCATCAAGGAAGTTGGTTCATATTGCCAACATTGCCAAGTCACCGGGCACCACACTAGGGAGTGCACCTTACCATCACGTCCTCTTCCCACTTTACCAAAAAATTACTCATCAATGTTTCAAAATAACCATTTTCTATTGAGTAAAGTGAAGGGCAAGGTGAAGGCCAAATTCATTGGCAAAATTGCTAAGGAGTCAAAGAAGAAGCTCCCCAAGCAACTTTGGGTCCCAAAAGCTCTTGTCACACATGTGCAAGGCCCAAAGCTTGTTTGGGTTCCTAAAACTCAAAATTGAATTCTCATGTGTGTAGGTGAACTACAAAGTCGGTGGAAAACATTGGGTACTTGATAGCGGTTGCTCTCAACACATGACCGGCAATGATAGCATGTTCACCTCTCTTGAAGACCCCGGCGATCATGAACATGTCACCTATGGTGATAACTCAAGGGGAAAAGTTTTAGGTTTGGGTAGAATAGCAATCTCTAAAGATTTATCTATTTCTAATGTCTTGTTTGTAGAAGCACTTAGTTTTAATCTTATTTCTATTGCTCAATTATGTGATCTTGGACTAACGTGTACCTTTGACAAGAATGGTGTTGTAGTAACTCTTGAAGAAGACAAGTCAATGGTATTCACGGGGTTTAGGCATGGCAACATCTATTTGGTGGACTTCTCTTCAAAGCAAACAAGCTCCATGACATGCCTCTTCACCAAGTCGTCTCTTGGGTGGCTTTGGCATAGAAGAATTGCTCATATTGGCATGAGAAACCTCAAGAAAGCCCACAAGAGAGGGATGATCACCGGCTTGAAGGACGTCACCTTTGACAAGAACAAGTTATGTAAAGCATGTCAAGCCGGAAAGCAAGTTGCAACACATCATCCCATTAAGACGATGTTGTCTACCTCCAAGCCGCTCGAGCTACTACACATGGATCTCTTTGGTCCAACTACATACAAGAGCATTGGTGGTAACCTCTATTGCCTAGTAATCGTTGATGATTTTTCACGTTACACTTGGGTCATGTTTTTAGGCGATAAGGGTGAAATTCCGGAAGTCTTCAAGACATTTGCAAGAAGAGCTCAAAGGGAGTACAACTCCCCAATTGTGAAGATCCGAAGTGACAACGGCACCGAGTTCAAGAATATGAAGATTGAAGAATGGTACGATAAAGAGGGCATCAAACATGAGTTCTCCGCCACCTACACGCCTCAACAAAATGGAGTGGTGGAAAGAAAGAACAAGACACTCGTCACCCTAGCAAGAGCAATGTTGGATGATTATGGCACGTCCGAGAAGTTTTGGGCGGAAGCAATCAACTCTGCGTGTCATGCATCCAACCGAGTGTATCCCCACCGACTCCTCAAGAAAACTCCATATGAGCTCATCACTGGGAAGAAACCAAATATATCATACTTTCGAGTCTTTGGTTGCAAATGCTTCATCTATAAGAAGAAAAGGCTCGGTAAGTTTGAGAGTAGATGTGATGAAGGTTTCTTTCTTGGTTATGCATCAAACTCCAAAGCATATAGAGTATTCAATCAAACCTCCGGGTTAGTTGAAGAAACATGTGATGTGGAGTTTGATGAATCTAATGGCTCCCAAGAGGAGGTTGTTGGCTATGACGATGTAGGTGATGAGGAGATTGATGATGCTTTGAAGAAGATGTCCATTGGGGATATAAAGCCGGAAGAGGTGCATGAAGGCAATGATCAAGGGGGAGGACCTTCCTCATCTACACCAAGCACCTCCACGGCACCCCAAGTGGATGAAGATCAAGAAAAAGATGATCCACAACCTCAAGAAGATGTGCCAACGCCAACACCCCAAGTCCAAGAACAAGAAGAACAAAATGTTCCACCACAAGCACAAGTCACCCATGATCCACCTCAACAAGCATCCACGCATGTACCGCTAGTGAAGCATGGTCGCATCTCCAAGGATCATCCAATTGGTCAAATCATTGATAGTCCTTCCATTGAACCCACTAGCATAGAGGAAGCACTTGAGGACTCGGATTGGGTGATAGCCATGCAAGAAGAATTGAACAACTTCACCCGCAATGAAGTTTGGGTCCTCGAAGCTCCTCCGAAAGACAAGAACATCATCGGCACTAAGTGGGTCTTTCGAAACAAGCAAGATGAACATGGGGTGGTGATACGCAACAAAGCAAGACTTGTGGCAAAAGGGTTCTCTCAAGTCGAAGGTTTGGATTTTGGTGAAACTTTTGCTCCGGTCGCAATATTAAGTAATATCAAATGGATGTGAAAAGTGCATTCTTAAATGGCATAACTAACGAACTTGTTTATGTTGAGCAACCTCCCGGGTTTGAAGATCCGAGGAATCCTAATCATGTTTATAGGTTGCACAAGGCACTCTATGGGCTCAAACAAGCTCCAAGGGCTTGGTATGAGAGGCTTCGTGACTTCCTAATCATGCAAGGCTTCAAGATCGGGAGGGTGGACACCACTTTGTTCACAAAAGATGTCAACGTGGATCTTTTCATTTGTCAAATTTATGTTGACGATATTATCTTTGGCTCAATTAACGATTCACTAAGCCATGAGTTTGCTACCATGATGTCTAGGGAATTCGAGATGTCCATGATTGGCGAATTGACCTTCTTCCTTGGTTTTCAAGTCAAACAATTGAAGGAAGGGACATTCATCCATCAAGAAAAGTATACTAAAGATATCTTGAAGAAGTTCAAGATGGATGAGTGCAAGCCAATCAAGACACTGTAACACCCTGATTTAAATTTCAGCATTTATTAATAAATTTAATTGGCTTTATTAAATTTTCTAAGGTTTATTGTGTTTAGTATGGCTTTTAATTCAATTTTGTTTCACAAGTAATTAAAATTTGACTAAGTTTAAATTTTTGTGTTGCATTCATGCTGGTGCATACTTTTATTTGAGTGTGGTTTGAATTCAAAATTCATATTTGAATTCAAACTTTGTTTGAATTAGAAAGAGGGAAATAGAAAGCAAACCCACACCCAAAGTCAACCCAGCCCAAACCCAGTGACCCACCCCAGCCCAAGCCGGCCCAGCGCGGCCCAGGTCTCACTTCTCCCTCTCCCTTCCCGGGCGGCCCAGTCCGCACGTCACCCCTTCAGCCCGCAAGCGCGCCACTCCTCCACCTCGGCCCAGCACGCGCGCTCGCGCCAGCGTGGGCCCGCAAGTCAGCCACTCACCCACGCGACGCTAGTGCTCTTCCGCTGACCGCTCTGGCCCACCCGCCAGCGCCCCTTCCTCCACCTTCCTTCTTCCACCTCGCGCCCGAGTCCCTCTGCTCCCCGTTGCTCGCTGCCCGTGGCCCCGCTCCGCCCGTGCGCGCGCCCGAGGCCCACTGGCCGGCCATCCAGAGCTTCCCCTCCTTCTAGAAGCCTCGCCCTAGGACCGGATCAAGCCAGGCCGTTGGGGCGATCCGCTATCTCCGCGCAACGCCAATCCCGGCCGCGCATCTCGCTGGCCTTCCCGTCGTGGCACGCACGCCAAGAGACCCGGAGTCCCTTTAATTGACGCCGCGGCCGTACCCTGGAACTCCCCCATCCCGCAGCCTCCACCTCTGCCTCACATCACCGCCACCGAAAGGCTCCGCCGCGGAGAGGCCTCCACGCCGGTGAGCATCTCCGCTACCCCAATTCATCGCCGCCAGTGGCTTTCTGCCCATCCTAACCCCCGTGACGTCTTCACAGCACGACGCCGTGCCTACCCGTGGGGATCCGGAGCCCAGGGCATCCCCGCACCGACCCGTCACCGAACGCCGCCGGTCTTCGCCGCCGGACCCCCTGCACGACCCCCACGCTCGTTTTGAGTCTCGGTGAGGACCTCCTCCACCCGCTCTTCCTTTTCGACCTGCTAGTGTAGCCTATAGCGCACCCCAGCAGCCCCTGCGCACGCACGCCGGCGATGCGCCGCCGCGCCGTCCGCCCCTCGCCGTGGCGAGCCCTGCCCAGGCCCGGCCGAGCCCCGCTCCTGCCTCTAGTGCTTTGCGCATACCGCGGGCATGCTCCCAGGCCCAAGCCCGGGTCAAATCAACCCCCGGAGTGCCGGATTAGCGAACTCCGGCGAGTCTTTCCCCGCGCGCCGCCGCGGGAGCGTGCCGCCGGCGCGTTCCGCCGCCGCCCCACACCCAAACCCTCTTGAACCGTCCGATCCGAAGCAAGCGGCCGCGATTAGATCAAGGTTACTTTAGATCTAGGCCGTCAGATCTAAATCCTGCGGCTGGAAATCGAAGATACCGGTTCGGCCGATCTTTTTGCATAAGAGACCCCCACCTTCCTTGAAATCAACCCGCGGTCCATCGGTATAGAAAAATATTTACGCAGAGGCCCTGTTTTTAGCACTTAGCCCCCTGAGCTCTTTAGAAATAGTGGCCGCCGTCCAGCCTTGAAGTTTTTGCGAGTTAGACCCTGAAGTTAGTGTTTAATTACGTCTAGGTCCTCGGTTTTTGCAGAAAACCCCCTGGAACTTAGTTTTTATTACAAATAAGCCCCTAGAACTTGTTTTTAGCCTAGATTATGCGTTTTAGCTCCGTTTTTAGCGTTCTTTATGTCCACGCGATCGTTGTAACGCGTAGAATAGTTTTAGCTTAGTTTTTCTTGCTGTTTTTATGTATTGATGTACTGTTTCTTAGTTTTTGTTAGTATTTGCTTGTATGCTTATTATTGTGCATTGTTTTGGCCATGTGTTCGTGAGTAGACGTTGATCCATCTGAGGAGCCCCAGTACCAGTACCAGGAGCAGCAGCCGTCTTCCGAGCAGTTTGAGCAGCAGCCAGAGCAGTACGAGGAAGGCAAGTATAACATGAACAACCCATCACTTTTAAATACATTTCATACTGCATTTTAATACTGTATGCCTTTAAGGATTTCCTAGCCAGTTTATATCCCTTAAATATACCTTTGGGTTGCATTTTGGTTAGTTGTGCTAGGTTGCTGCGCTATAACACACTTTGGTCCTTTTTAATTAATTGATTAATGGTTTACTTGAACTTAATTCTGAGAGTGGCACTCTGTGTGGCTTGAGTGGCTCACGTCTCGTTAAAAGATGGTTTTTGTAGAAACATGGTTTAGGGGGCCAGCACGGTGCTTACTGCCTGGTTGGCCACTCTCCATAAGGATCGGTTCATAGAGCGACAACCTGGGACAACAGCGCTACCACAAGGCTAGAATGGGATAGACTTGGATTATTAATTAGGTCTTTTTGGTTTGGAGTAACTTACCTGCGGGGCAAGAGTAGTAAGCTTCAATGGTCCCTGCTCCTCCGGCTTGGTCTGTGCTTGGATTGCGCTCCTGTGCTTGTACCCCCGGAGGTGGGCCCCATCGTCGCTGACCTATCTCTCGCGGTTACGCCTTACCAACGAGATTCTTTGTAACGGCCTCGTAGTGAGTCGCTAGTCATCTCACCTAAGGAAGTGTGATGAACCTCTGGCGTAGCTCACGACTTGTGGGTAAAGATGTGCAACCTCTGCAGAGTGTAAAACTGGTATACTAGCCGTGCTCACGGTTATGAGCGGCCCAGATCCTCCTTTTGATTAGTGAAGTTATCTCCTTCCGACGAGGGAGGTGCTTCTCGGGGTTACCTTGGTGGCTTGGTTTTGGTTTGGTTTCTCAGTAGTTACATGATTAAACTTGACTAATTACTATGTAACTGGGTTAATGGTAATTCATCAACTCGTAGTAAATAGCTTAAATAAAATTTTGCCAACACTTAAAAGCTAATGCAGTTGAGTCAGCCAGCCTAGAGCCTCATAGTTTGTGTTATACTTGTTGAGTACAAGTTGTGTACTCACCCTTGCCTCTTCTCTACTTTTTCCTCTTGGCTACGCTACTGCTGCTCAGTTCCTGCCGACACGAGGGAGTTCGTCCAGCGCTTCCAGGACTACGAGGACTTCTAGGCGTTCGTCTCCCAGTCGACGTCCCTGTGGCGCCCTGCTCAGCTTCGGAGAGATCTTTTATCGTATTTGTACTTCGCTTCCGCTGTATCAGACATTTATGTCATTATTGTAATAAATAACATTCGTACTTCGATTTGTTATATCTTTTTACGTGATATGTGCTATGATATAATGTTCATTCTGTTGTATATACGTGTGACTTGATCCTGGCACGTATATGATTGCTCGGTTTATGTCCTTTTATAAACCGGGTGTTACAGAGTGGTATCAGAGCCGTATCAACTGTAGGACAAAGCCTAGATAGAACTGGTCGAGTTTTAGGACTTCTTCTCACCAATCCTTGACTGCTGAAACTATTTCACTATTATACCCCTTGACTTCTATGACTTTTACCCTTATTGCCTTGATTTCTTTCTCTGAAGAATAGTTTTCGTAGATTTTGGCCTGAATCAGTCATCTGACCACCATGAGTATTAGCTAGGTGACCCTTTTATAATGATACGATAGCACGTTCTGCGACGCGTTGTGTTAGTCGAGTCTTTTGCTAAACTCGGCTAAGTTGTGAAAAATTGTCTGCTTGTTATTATGCTACATGTTTGATTTGGATTTTTGACTGATTGCATAGCTTAGTAGTTTAAATTTGTTTAAAGAAAATCACTCTTATGTTAAAGTTAACTAATTAATTAAATGAGTTAGAACGTTGGGGGTAAAACAGTCAACTCTATCCTGTCTACTTTATCATGGCTGAGTCTTTTCCGCAAAGAGTTATCATATCCATCTGAATTTATTCCTGCAATATCCTTACTCGTGAAATCTTTTGTTCCAAAATCAGATGGTGAACACCAGGCGGTCGGTTCTGACCAGCAGGGCAGAACACCAGGGTCAGAACAACCTAGGGTACCGGGATCCCGATGCCTCCACCTTGACTCCGGAGCAGTACTTCCAGCTCCAGATGCAGATGATGGCTACCCTGAACAACACTGTTCAGGCTCTTCAGCAGGCTCACACTCAGCCTCCGCCTCCTCCTCCGCCGCAGCCTCGTGACAGGCGTGCAGAGTTCCTGAGGGGTCACCCGCCGACGTTCTCTCACACGTCCGACCCTCTTCAGGCTGACGACTGGCTCCGTGCAGTGGAGCGTCAGCTGGACATCGCCCAGTGCGATGATCGTGAGCGAGTTCTGTACGCAGCAGGACAGCTGCAAGGGGCAGCTTTGGACTGGTGGGAGTCCCACCCAGTTCACGACCGCGAGACTCTCACTTGGCTCCAGTTCAGGGAGCGGTTCCGCAGCCACAACGTCCCCGCGGGCGTTATGAAGATGAAGCAGAAGGAGTTCCTTGCACTGAAGCAGGTAACCTTAAATATAATCATTCAGCGGTTTCTTTTGAGCTAATGCCCCTTGTTCTATCCTTATGAATCTTGAGTTAATCTTTCGATATCTATCTGTCTTTGTCAATTCAGGGGACTATGTCGGTCACGGAGTATCATGAAAGCTTTCTTCAGCTGGCTCGCTACGCCCCTGCCGATGTTGCGGATGACCGCAAGAAGCAGGAGCACTTCATGGAGGGTCTTGAGGACTACCTCCAGTATGCGCTGCTCAACCTCCGCTTCAACGACTTCAACCATTTGGTTGACAGTGCGCTCAACACCTGAGCGGAAGCACTTGGAGATGGAGGACAAGAAGAGGAAGGTTGTCCCCGTTGCTTCCGGCAGCACCTACCGGACAGCAGGCTCAGGGACCTCCCCGCACCTGCTTTCACTGCGGCCAGCCGGGGCACTACGCCAACGCTTGCCCCCGGAAGGCGCAGGCGGGACAGCAGGGGCGCCCAGCTCAGCCCAGGGCGCCAGCACAGGGCAGGGTGAACCACGTGACGGCCGAGTCAGCGGCCGAGGCTCCCAACGTGGTTATTGGTACGTTCATGGTTAATTCATATCCAGCTACAGTGCTTTTTGATACCGGTGCTACGCATTCCTTCATTACTCAGTCTTTTGTCGAGCATCATGGTATTCATACTAGCACATTAAAGAGGTGCCTGTTAGTATCTTCACCGGGAGGACAGTTGAGGTCTCACACTTACTGCCCGAGAGTCAGTGTTTCTTTGAGGGGAGTAGAGTTCTGTACTGATCTGATGGTGCTAGACACCAAGGGCATTGATGTCATTCTGGGAATGGAGACTCTGGCCAAGTGGGGAGTTCGGATAGATTGTGCTCAGAGGACAGTCTTGCTATCAGCTTCCAGTGGCCAAGAGGTTGTTATCAGTGCAGTAGAGCCTTCGGGATTTCTTCATCAGATGGAGGCTAGACCCACGGACGGTATTCGCGTGGTGTCTGAATTCCCGGATGTCTTTCCGGATGATCTGCCAGGTATGCCGCCTGAACGCGCCATTGAGTTTTGTATTGATCTCTTGCCTGGCACAGCTCCTATTGCAAAGCGGCCCTACCGTATGGCACCTATAGAGCATGAAGAAGTCAAGAAGACTATTGATGAGTTGCTAGCCAAGGGCTATATCCGTCGCAGCTTCTCTCCTTGGGCTTTTCCATTATTGCTGGTAGATAAGAAGGATGGCTCGAAGAGAATGTGTGTTGATTATCGGGAGCTGAATGCAGTCACTATCAAGAACAAGCATCCGCTGCCCCGTATTGAGGATCTCTTCGATCTGCTTCGAGGTGCTCGTATATTCTCGAAGATTGATCTTCGTTCGGGTTATTTTCAGCTGAGGATCCGTCCTGGGGATATTCCGAAGATGGCATTCACCTGCAAGTACGGGCTATATGAGTATACGGTCATGTCCTTCGGCTTGACTAATGCCCCGGCTTTCTTCATGCATTTGATGAACATGGTCTTCATGGATTACCTGGATGTCTTTGTGATGATTTTCATTGATGATATTCTGATCTTCTCCAAGACAGAAGAAGAGCATGAGGAGCATCTGAGACTCGTGTTGCAGAGGCTGAGAGAACATCAGTTGTATGCTAAGTTCAGCAAGTCCGAGTTCTGGATTGACGAGGTTCCATTCCTCGGTCATGTTATCTCTCAGGGAGGCATTGCTGTTGATCCGAGCAAGGTGAAGGATGTGCTCGAGTGGGAGACACCGCAGACAGTAAAGGAAGTCAGGTCTTTCTTGGGCTTAGCTGGATATTATCGGAGGTTCATTGAGAATTTCTCCAAGATCGCGAAGCCTTTGACTTCTTTGCTGGAGAAAAATGTGGCTTTCGTGTGGACTGATGAGCGTCAGAGGGCCTTTGATGAGCTGAAGAAGAGGTTGACTACGGCGCCAGTCCTGACTCTGCCAGACCAGACCAAGAGGTTCACGGTATATTGTGATGCTTCGAAGGATGGTCTTGGGTGTGTTCTGATGCAGGAGGGCAGAGTAATTGCTTATGCTTCACGGCAGTTACGTCGGCTTGAGCTGAACTATCCCACTCATGATCTTGAGTTAGCCGCAGTTGTGCATGCTCTGAAGATTTGGAGGCACTACTTGTATGGGCAGCGTTGTGATATCTATACTGATCACAAGAGCCTCAAGTACATTTTCACGCAGAATGAGCTGAACATGCGGCAGAGAAGATGGCTAGAGTTAGTCAAGGATTATGACCTGGAGATTCACTATCATCCGGGCAAGGCCAATGTTGTAGCAGATGCTCTGAGCAGAAGAAGTTATGTCAACATGGCCGTGGCTTTCCAGATGCCTCCAGAGTTATGTGAGGAGTTCGAGCAGTTGAGTCTGGGCTTCTTGCATCATACTTCCAGTGCAGCATTTGAGGCAGTACCGACTCTAGAGTCAGAGATCCGGCAGCATCAGAAAGATGATGAGAAGCTGCAGGAGATTCGTGAGTTGCTCAAGAAGGGCAAGGCTCCTCATTTCAGAGAGGATGATCAGGGTACTTTGTGGTACAAGAACCGGATCTGTGTGCCAGATGTGAAGGATCTCCGGAAGTTGATTCTGAGTGAGGCCCATGATACAGCATACTCTATTCATCCGGGCAGCACGAAGATGTACTATGATCTGAAGGAACGTTTCTGGTGGTATGGGATGAAGCGTTCAGTGGCAGAGTATGTGGCTATTTGTGACACCTGCCAGCGTGTCAAGGCTGAGCATCAGAGGCCAGCAGGTCTATTACAGCCTTTGAAGATTCCAGAGTGGAAATGGGAGGAAATCACTATGGACTTCATTGTTGGTTTGCCTCGTACTCAGAAAGGGTACAACTCCATTTGGGTAGTAGTGGATCGATTGACGAAGGTTGCTCACTTCATTCCAGTGAACACTACTTACTCCGGTGCTAGACTTGCAGAGTTGTACATCTCTCGGATTGTCTGCTTGCATGGTGTGCCCAAGAAGATTATATCTAACAGAGGGTCTCAGTTCACTTCTCGGTTCTGGGAGCAGCTCCATGATTCGTTGGATACGAAGCTGCGTTTCAATACGGCTTATCACCCTCAGACAGATGGGCAGACAGAGAGGACCAACCAAGTGTTGGAGGATATGCTGAGAGCTTGTGCTATTCAGTATGGTACTAGTTGGGATAAGTGCCTGTCATATGCTGAGTTCTCTTATAACAACAGCTATCAGGCCAGTCTGAAGAAGTCTCCCTTTGAGGCATTGTATGGCAGAAAGTGCAGGACACCTCTCTATTGGGATCAGATTGGTGAAAAGCAGCTCTTTGGCCCTGAGATCATAGATGATGCAGAGCAGATGGTTCAGGCTGTGCGAGAGAATCTGAGGATTGCACAGAGCAGACAAAAGAGCTATGCTGATGGCAAACGGAGAGACCTGACTTTCAGTGTTGGTGATTATGTGTACCTGAAGGTGTCTCCGATGAGAGGAATCCGCAGATTTAATGTCAAAGGAAAGTTAGCACCTCGGTATGTGGGGCCATTCAAGGTGCTAGAGCGGAAAGGCGAAGTTGCTTATCGCCTGGAGTTACCTCTCAGCCTCTCGGGAGTTCATGATGTCTTCCATATATCTCAGCTGAAGAGGTGTCTGTGAGTACCCGAGGAGCAGGCACCCCTGGATGGAGTCGATGTCCAGGAAGATTTGACTTATACTGAGCATCCGATGAAGATTCTGGAGACATCAGAGAGGGTTACTCGGAACAAGCGCATCAAGATGTGCAGAGTTCAGTGGAGTCACCACAGTGAAGCTGAGGCTACTTGGGAGCGAGAAGATGAGCTGAAGAAGACATATCCAGATCTCTTTGCTAGCCAGCTCAGCTAAGTCTCGGGGATGAGATTCCTTTAAGGGGGTAGGGTCTGTAACACCCTGATTTAAATTTCAGCATTTATTAATAAATTTAATTGGCTTTATTAAATTTTCTAAGGTTTATTGTGTTTAGTATGGCTTTTAATTCAATTTTGTTTCACAAGTAATTAAAATTTGACTAAGTTTAAATTTTTGTGTTGCATTCATGCTGGTGCATACTTTTTATTTGAGTGTGGTTTGAATTCAAAATTCATATTTGAATTCAAACTTTGTTTGAATTAGAAAGAGGGAAATAGAAAGCAAACCCACACCCAAAGTCAACCCAGCCCAAACCCAGTGACCCACCCCAGCCCAAGCCGGCCCAGCGCGGCCCAGGTCTCACTTCTCCCTCTCCCTTCCCGGGCGGCCCAGCCCGCACGTCACCCCTTCAGCCCGCAAGCGCGCCACTCCTCCACCTCGGCCCAGCACGCGCGCTCGCGCCAGCGCGGGCCCGCAAGCCAGCCACTCGCCCGCGCGACGCTAGTGCTCTTCCGCTGACCGCTCTGGCCCACCCGCCAGCGCCCCTTCCTCCACCTCCCTTCTTCCACCTCGCGCCCGAGTCCCTCTGCTCCGTGTTGCTCGCTGCCCGTGGCCCCGCTCCGCCCGTGCGCGCGCCCGAGGCCCACTGGCCGGCCATCCAGAGCTTCCCCTCCTTCTAGAAGCCTCGCCCTAGGACCGGATCAAGCCAGGCCGTTGGGGCGATCCGCTATCTCCGCGCTACGCCAATCCCGGCCGCGCATCTCGCTGGCCTTCCCGTCGTGGCACGCACGCCAAGAGACCCGGAGTCCCTTTAATTGACGCCGCGGCCGTACCCCGGAACTCCCCCATCCCGCAGCCTCCACCTCTGCCTCACATCACCGCCACCGAAAGGCTCCGCCGCGGAGAGGCCTCCACGCCGGTGAGCATCTCCGCTACCCCAATTCATCGCCGCCAGTGGCTTTCAGCCCATCCTAACCCCCGTGACGTCTTCACAGCACGACGCCGCTGCCTACCCGTGGGGATCCGGAGCCCAGGGCATCCCCGCACCGACCCAGTCACCGAACGCCGCCGCGACTCGCCGCCGGTCTTCGCCGCCGGACCCCCTGCACGACCCCCACGCTCGTTTCGAGTCTCGGTGAGGACCTCCTCCACCCGCTCTTCCTTTTCGACCTGCTAGTGTAGCCTATAGCGCACCCCAGCAGCCCCTGCGTGCGCTCGCCGGCGATGCGCCGCCTGCGCCGTCCGCCCCTCGCCGTGGCGAGCCCTGCCCAGGCCCGGCCGAGCCCCGCTCCTGCCTCTAGTGCTTTGCGCATACCGCGGGCATGCTCCCAGGCCCAAGCCCGGGTCAAATCAACCCCCGGAGTGCCGGATTAGCGAACTCCGGCGAGTCTTTCCCCGCGCGCCGCCGCGGGAGCGTGCCGCCGGCGCGTTCCGCCGCCGCCCCACACCCAAACCCTCTTGAACCGTCCGATCCGAAGCAAGCGGCCGCGATTAGATCAAGGTTACTTTAGATCTAGGCCGTCAGATCTAAATCCTGCGGCTGGAAATCGAAGATACCGGTTCGGCCGATCTTTTTGCATAAGAGACCCCCACCTTCCTTGAAATCAACCCGCGGTCCATCGGTATAGAAAAATATTTACGCAGAGGCCCTGTTTTTAGCACTTAGCCCCCTGAGCTCTTTAGAAATAGTGGCCGCCGTCCAGCCTTGAAGTTTTTGCGAGTTAGACCCTGAAGTTAGTGTTTAATTACGTCTAGGTCCTCGGTTTTTGCAGAAAACCCCCTGGAACTTAGTTTTTATTACAAATAAGCCCCTAGAACTTGTTTTTAGCCTAGATTATGCGTTTTAGCTCCGTTTTTAGCGTTCTTTATGTCCACGCGATCGTTGTAACGCGTAGAATAGTTTTAGCTTAGTTTTTCTTGCTATTTTTATGTATTGATGTACTGTTTCTTAGTTTTTGTTAGTATTTGCTTGTATGCTTATTATTGTGCATTGTTTTGGCCATGTGTTCGTGAGTAGACGTTGATCCATCTGAGGAGCCCCTAGTACCAGTACCAGGAGCAGCCGTCTTCCGAGCAGTTTGAGCAGCAGCCAGAGCAGTACGAGGAAGGCAAGTATAACATGAACAACCCATCACTTTTAAATACATTTTCATACTGCATTTTAATACTGTATGCCTTTAAGGATTTCCTAGCCAGTTTATATCCTTTAAATATACCTTTGGGTTGCATTTTGGTTAGTTGTGCTAGGTTGCTGCGCTATAACACACTTTGGTCCTTTTTAATTAAATTGATTAATGGTTTACTTGAACTTAATTCTGAGAGTGGCACTCTGTGTGGCTTGAGTGGCTCACGTCTCGTTAAAAGATGGTTTTTGTAGAAACATGGTTTAGGGGGCCAGCACGGTGCTTACTGCCTGGTTGGCCACTCTCCATAAGGACCGGTTCATAGAGCGACAACCTGGGACAACAGCGCTACCACAAGGCTAGAATGGGATAGACTTGGATTATTAATTAGGTCTTTTTGGTTTGGAGTAACTTACCTGCGGGGCAAGTGTAGTAAGCTTCAATGGTCCCTGCTCCTCCGGCTTGGTCTGTGCTTGGATTGCGCTCCTGTGCTTGTACCCCCGGAGGTGGGCCCCATCGTCGCTGACCTATCTCTCGCGGTTACGCCTTACCAACGAGATTCTTTGTAACGGCCTCGTAGTGAGTCGCTAGTCATCTCACCTAAGGAAGTGTGATGAACCTCTGGCGTAGCTCACGACTTGTGGGTAAAGATGTGCAACCTCTGCAGAGTGTAAAACTGGTATACTAGCCGTGCTCACGGTTATGAGCGGCCCAGATCCTCCTTTTGATTAGTGAAGTTATCTCCTTCCGACGAGGGAGGTGCTTCTCGGGGTTACCTTGGTGGCTTGGTTTTGGTTTGGTTTCTCAGTAGTTACATGATTAAACTTGACTAATTACTATGTAACTGGGTTAATGGTAATTCATCAACTAGTAGTAAATAGCTTAAATAAAATTTTGCCAACACTTAAAAGCTAATGCAGTTGAGTCAGCCAGCCTAGAGCCTCATAGTTTGTGTTATACTTGTTGAGTACAAGTTGTGTACTCACCCTTGCCTCTTCTCTACTTTTTCCTCTTGGCTACGCTACTGCTGCTCAGTTCCTGCCGACACGAGGGAGTTCGTCCAGCGCTTCCAGGACTACGAGGACTTCTAGGCGTTCGTCTCCCAGTCGACGTCCCTGTGGCGCCCTGCTCAGCTTAGGAGAGATCTTTTATCGTATTTGTACTTCGCTTCCGCTGTATCAGACATTTATGTCATTATTGTAATAAATAACATTCGTACTTCGATTTGTTATATCTTTTTACGTGATATGTGCTATGATATACTGTTCATTCTATTGTATATACGTGTGACTTGATCCTGGCATGTATATGATTGCTCGGTTTATGTCCTTTTATAAACCGGGTGTTACAGACACCCATGGCAACTAATGGGCATCTCGACTTGGATGAGGATGGTAAACCGGTTGATCAATCCCTCTATCGTTCTATGATAGGGTCTTTGCTTTACCTTACCGCATCTAGGCCCGATATAATGTTTAGTGTGTGCCCGCTTTCAAGCAAACCCAAAGGAATCACACCTCTCGGCTGTGAATAGGATCCTTCGGTATCTCAAGCACACCCCAAGCATAGGCTTGTGGTACCCCAAAGGCGCCAGCTAGATCTCTTGGGATACTCGGATTCGGATTTTGCCGGAAGCCGTGTGGATCGCAAGAGTACCTCCGGGGGTTGCCACTTGCTTGGGCGTTCTCTAGTTTCTTGGTCGAGTAAGAAGCAAAATTCCTGTGGCTTTGTCCACCGCGGAAGCGGAATATATAGCGGCCGGTGCATGTTGTGCCCAAATCCTATATATGAAGCAAACCCTTTTGGACTTTGGTGTGAAACTAGATAGGATCCCACTCCTTTGTGACAATGAAAGCGCCGTAAAAATTGCCAAGAATCCGGTTCAACACTCTCGCACAAAGCACATTGATATTCGCCATCACTTCTTGCGTGATCACGAAGCCAAAGGAGACATATCTCTTCAAGGTGTGAGATCCGAGGAGCAATTGGCGAATATTTTCACAAAACCATTAGACGAGAGTACTTTTGTAAGGCTAAGGAATGAGCTTAATGTGCTAGATGCGGCAAACGTCATGTAAGTTGCCATGTCATATAGAAAAATGCATACATATAGGACACTTGTCTAACCATGGTAAGATAGTGATGAGCAAGGGTTTAGCTAGAGGTGGTGGTTCACTTGTTTTCCTCTAGGCTTGAAGAAAGGCTCATCATGAAGAAGCTTCCCGTGGGTTCAAACTTGACAAGTAGATCTTAAATTCTTGTTATGCATTTCTTGTCATATAGATGTGCACTTCATGTTTACTTTTACTTTCGCATATGGTTGTAGCTTGCACCACCATTGCATGCGTAAGGGTCGCAAAGGAGATCACTTGATGAAAATGAGACTTGTTTCACATACAAGATCTTAATTCATGGAAAGTGAAAAGAGCAAAGTGTTGGGTGCGTTATTGCCTAGTGAGTCATGTCATAATGAGTTTGAAGCTCTGTATCTTCAATATTCCTATGACAAGGCTCATACATTTTATTTGGCGCTTGGTCTCGCTTTTGCGGCTTTTCCTTGTGTTTGAAAAGAAAAACTAATAAGCTAGTGTGCTATCCTAAGTATTTTGAGGGGTAAAGTCACCTATGCAAGTCCATTAACTTGAGTTTAGTTGAATCTTATAAGTTTATTGGACTTAGCATAGAAGTGTGAGCTGAGTGAAGGGTTTTTGGGTTCACCGGTTAAACCGACGTTCAATGGATCAATACTCATCGGTTTAACCGGCGTTACTAAGTTTCTGTCTCAGCTCAGCAAAACCAGGCGTTCAACCGGCGTATACAAATTTCGGAGCATCGGATCAACCGGTGAACGTAACACAGATCTGACCTATCAATCAACTGGTGTTAGCAGCGTTCAAACGGCGAGTTCAATTTGCATATCGTCGGATCAACCGGCGTTCAGATGTGTTTTTGCTAGAGTCTCGGGTGAACTGAACCGATGCAATCGACCGGCGTTCTAAACCTAGTCATCGGTTTAACCGGCGTTAAGGAATTTCGCGCGGCCCACCTGTCATATATCTCTTGCATGCGTTCTCTGCTATCAGTTTTCCACGCCGCAGCCCGTCTCTCCCCGACTCACGTCGCCGCCACCGCTCGATTTGCCACGCCGCCGTCGCCGATCCACGCCGCCAGCGCCCACACTTCCACGCTCCACGCCGCGCCGCCGCTCAACGTCCGCCCGCAGCCGCCGCGCGCAGCGTGCGCCACCAACCGCTCACGCTTCGCCCGCGCGCACCGCCGTGCCGCCCGTGCACCTCCGCACCGCCGCCAGTGCCATCCTCGCCGCCCGTGCGCCGCCACCACTGAGTGCCTTCGCATCTCTGCTACACGCTCAGCGCCGTCCACGCGCAGCACCCCCACGCCGCAAGCCGCAGCACACGCTCGCTCTGTGCCCACCGAGTGTTCGACAGTTTGCCCGAGTTGAGATGGGTCGCGAGAAGAGGAAGGGTAAGGAGGTAGTTGTGGAGAAGCCCGTCCACAAGCGGACTCGTGCAGAGAGAGAGGCCGAGAGGGCCGAGATGGTGGCCAAGGCCGCCGAGGAGCAGGTGTCAGGCCGTGCTCGCCCGTTCGCGATCAGAGATCCGCCAGCTAGGGGCAAGGGCAGAGGCCGAGGTATGGGCTGAGTCAGAGGTGCCAGGGCCACCAGGGCCACTACACAGCAGACCGAGGGTGACACGTCCGAGGGGGAGCCGACAACTGCAGAGTCAGATCACTCAGTTTCAGATGCAGATTCAGATGCAGCGCAATCCGAGCAGACTCAGGGGCAGAGCACACAGGGGTCACCGACTCTACGACGTTCTGGCCGCACTCGGCAGACGTCCCCAGCAGGAGAGTCATCACCAGCGACCGAGCGTCGCACTGGAACGAGGACGCGAGGATGTCACCAGCCACAGGAGCCTCGCAGGTCCGCAGCAGCAGCAGCAGCTCGTAGAGCCGAGGCCCTAGAGGCCGAGCGCGTAGTGTTCCGTATGGACACTGTTGTGCGTCTGGAGCCAGGTGTGCTGCTCCAGAACTTGACCAAGGCCAATGCGGCAAAGGTCAAGAGGCTCAGGTGGAGTGTTGGGGAGGAGGACTGGTTCCCCGTGACCCATGACAGCAGGGTCGACCGTAGGTTCTGGACGTTTCTTCAGGCCAGTTTCTACGAGACCTACCAGAGGCGGGGGCACAGGATCTTCCCGCACAGAGTGCTTGACTGGGTGTCACTGAGGACAGCCGCAGGGGGAGCAGACGTCAGAGAGCACTTCTCTCACTTCAGAGGCCTGCCCAGGTTACTCCAGATAGAGCAGAACAGATATATCGAGGACTGGGTCAGAGTTTTCTATGCCACAGCCTGGATAGCTCCTGAGCGTAGAGCCGTACACTTTGTTTTTGGAGGCCAGGTCTTTGGTCTGTCGAGGGCGACGATAGCAGGGATTCTCGGAGTTGACTTGGTTGACGTCTCCCTGCATGAGATGGTATACGGAGACGCAGATCCACCGTGCAGAGCTATGATTGGCGGGATTGCACCCTCTCACGAGGCGATCTCTCAGTGCTTCCGCCAGCCGTTTCCAGCGTCGTATGCCAGAGTGCCCAGTTTGCTGACCCCGGAGGCGTACGCAGTTCACATGGCCCTCCGGAGGATGTTGTTGCCGAGGAGTGGCTACCTAGAGGGGTTTACATGGCTGCAGCAGCTACTACTTCTACACATCCTCACTCACGAGCCTTTTGACATTGTTGACTTCATTATGGCTGAGATCGAGGATGTGATCACTGACGGGATGGGTGTTGTGCGCCAGTTTCCGTATGCTCACTGGATCAGCTATATCTGTTCTATGATCGTGCCAGCTGAGTCACCCGTCAGTGCAGTCTACCGTCAGGACGAGGCTCCCCGGTTCCCAGTTTACCGTCCGACAGCCCCCCAGGACCGGAGGAGAGGCAGACAGGCCGAGAGAGCTGCCATGGCACAGTTGTCACTAGAGGCACAGGCCCGTGTGGCACAGGAGGATGAGGCACTGCTAGCTACCAAGGCCCAGCTTCCCGGAGGAGATGATGAGATACACTGGTCTGAGCTTGATTCAGACTCCTCCGAGGACGTCGAGTACTTTCCTGCAGCAGCCCCAGCTAGTCACGACCACGAGGCAGGGGGGGTCTAGAGAGCTAGCTCCAGAGTCACCAGCACCTGCCACTGTCACAGAGTCCCAGGTGACTCAGCCGTCCGAGCTCACCTCTCTTCTTAAGCAGCTTGTTACTCAGCAGAGAGAGGATCGGATCGCTCAGGAGGAGGCCAGGAGAGCCCATGAGGCTCAGCTTGCAGCGATACAAAGGGAGGCTGCCCGAGAGCGTGCTGCAGCGGAGGAGCGCTTTGTCGGGCTCATTGACAGAGTTTCACAGAGGACAGACGCTCAGTTCCAGCAGATGCAGCAGGGCATGATGGCGATGTTCGGGATGATTACACAGCTTTACACTCACACCGGACTCGCCCCACAGCAGCCAGGATAGCCAGGTCTTCAGGGTGTTGGAGCACCTCAGGTTGCAGTCACTCCAGCTCCAGCCCCTACTGCAGCTCCAGCTACCTCAGTGAAACCGGAGACCACGTTCTCGATGTCCGCACTACTTGGGTCTGCCGGTCGTCCACTCTTCTCACCACTGCCAGCGACTTCACTCTTCCAGGAGTCTCCTTCGGTAGTCCAGTCAGTCGCCCTCCCCATCGTACCACAGACACTACCTTCAGGGGTAGGAGGAGAGGGTTCCTTACTTCAGCAGTCGATACAGCCGGCAGTTTCAGCACTTACTACTTCAGATGTTGACACATCTTCTGCTGAGCCGGTTACCAATTCTATGGACCCTCTTCCAGGCAGTGCCAGCACGAGAGCCTCGACGATAGCTACACCCCCAGTTAGTTCAGATCCAGCAGGCAGTTCAGACCGGCAGCTCCCGTCCGTCACAGAGGGCTCTCCGTCCGACGACGACGACGACGATGATCCGGACCGCTTCCTTGCTGTACCTCGACAGCCGGATCAGTAGCTCGCCTTTTTGGTGCTTTGACGCCAAAGGGGGAGAGTCAGGGGGAGTTGGAGTCAGGGGGAGGGTAGAGTTAGAGAGAGCTCGTAGTTATCAGGACCTTGATGTTTTTATATCTCATTTGATGTTAATTCATGGATATGTACATTTGACGCTTGAGTATGCTGTGGTTTGAGACATATCTATGGATTTCGTTTGAGCCGTTGAGCTCTTTTGGTCCTTTTTCGAGTTTGCTTGTGTTTATCCTGTTTTATCTTTCTCGCTCTCTCGATATTTATGATTGTGTTGTCATCAATCACCAAAAAGGGGGAGATTGTAAGCATCTAGGCCCTCAAGGTATGTTTCGGTGATTAATGACAACCATTATTGTGACTAATGAGTTTGTGCAGCTTAATAGATCATTATCGCTCATTTGGTCATATGTCAAAAGAGTCCCCTCAATTTCATTATTCAAAAAGGCGATCTCGGTATTCAACTCAATTATATGTCAAGACTAAGGATCTTTCTAGTCCTAAGTGTCATAAGGATGAGAAGGACACTTAGGTTAGTATAGGTTTTATAGTTTTATAGTGATCACACTATTAAGAGGGGTTAAGGCCAAGTAACTTGAGCATGGACATGGTCAATCAAAAATGGATGCACACTATGGTCACTCAGGTTCCTAGAAGTTCAAATAAGTGGTTTTCAACTTATATCTCAAGAATATTTGGATTTCATTCAAGACTCAAATCAGAAAAGGCAAAATCAGAAAAAGACTTTAACACCGGTTTAACTGACGCTTTCATTTTTCTATACGTCGGTTAAACGAAGTCAGCAGAGTCTGGACAAGTCAATACACCGGTTAAACCGACATGTTTGAATTTAACGTCAGTGCATTAGTCCAGAGTTGGTTTTTCCAGGGTGTTTCAAGGTTCCATACACCGGTTAAACCGACGCTGTTTGAATTGAGACGCCGGTGCAATTGACCAGTGAGATGGTTTTTTTAGGGATTTCTAAAGTTGTACTCACCGGTTAAACCGACGATGGTTTTGAGTTAACGTCGGTGCAGTTGTCCAGAGACTTGGTTTTTCAGTTGATTAGTGGACAACTACACTCACCGGTTAAACCGATGATACGTCGGTTAATCTGCCCAAGTTGTAATGGCTAGTTTTCAGAAGGGGCAGTTTACATTCATCAGTTAAACCGATACTGGCTATTGGAGGATCGTCAGATTAACCGGCGCTATGCAGTTTTCTGGCAGCTTTTCTCCAACGGCTCTATTCGTGTGAGCTGCCTATATATACCCCTCCAATGGGTCATTTTGCACACTCTTAACACCAGGCTACATTCATACACTCATACATTGTTGAGAGCTACCTTGAGCTTCATCTTTCACATACTTGTTCATTCAATCAATCAAGAAGCAAGACTAAGGACTTGAGTAGAGAGAAGCTTGTGTGCATCCGTTCTTGGTGATCGGTTCTTGCTCAAGTGAAGGCCCTAGCTTGTTACTCTTGGTGATTGGCAGCACCTAGGCGATCTTGGTGATTGAAGGTGTTTCTTCCGGAGCTTGCCAACGATTGTGGGAGCCCGAAGAAGGTTGTACGTGGCTTGAGCTCCACCACGCCGGGATGGTGAACAGAGACTCTTAGTGAGCGCCCTCGTCTCGGTGACTTGGGAGGTGACAAGACTCTTAGTGAGTGTCACAACGTGGATTAGGGGTGTGTGCCAACACATCGATACCACGGGAAAAAATCCGGTTGTCTCTTGCCCACTCTTTACTTTCAAGCACTTACTTTCATGCAATTATTTATGTGCTTGACCTTCGAGATCATAGCTTAGCTCTACCTTCCTTAGTTTAATATCTTGTTGTTTCTTTGTAAGCTTGTGTAGTTTGCTTAGCTAGCCGTTTGGTGAATTGAGCCTTACTAGTTTTGCATAGGTTAAGGTTGCTTTACTTTGTTTTAGAAATTTGAAAAATGCCCAATTCACCCCCCTCTTGGTCCATCGATCCTTACATGAGTGCATAATAAGGCTAGTAGATTTTGAGCCTCTGGAACTCAGTATAACTGTCCGTGGAAATTAGTTTTGATCCATGTAGCTATATAATGTTCTATTTTTCATGCTTTGTATACAACTCCTTTAATTCTGAAAATTTTGCAATAGACTCATCATTAGATCATCAACACTCATTCAAAATTTCACTACCATTACTTGCATGGTTTGTCCTATACAATTTATTGTTTTTTCTAGCAGTAGCTACTTGTTTATTTTTCATGGTTACTCTGCTACATGAAATTAGCTGAAATTTTTGTAGTAGGCTGATCATTATGTTTATACCATGTATAAAAATTTCGTGACTAGAGGAGACGACCAACTTTATTTTTGATATATTCCTGATAGTCTAGTGAATATTGAAAGTTGTGACACTTGCATGAGTTACCAAGATTTTGGAAAACCACCCGCCCCTAGTTCCCTTATGAACTAAATCATGTTAGATAATACTCTATAAATGACTGCCCAGTAAAAAGAAAAAGAAAGTGTTTTGCTCTCCAACTTGGATTTTGTTGGATTACAAGTTTATTGTGAATTAATGTAAGACGTGTTAACATCACAACAACTCATGCTTGTGCATTTCATATAGATACGACCACTCTCGCCAATGGTACGTATGAGCTGGTGCCGGAGTCCAAGAGTGAGCAGCATGGAGCTCAAGTTAGTCTAACTGAAGTTGTTGAAGACCTGAACCAAAGTTCGGAAGAGCCCAAGGCTAGTTTGCTCAAGAAGGCGAGCCCTGGAGCATGTCCTATCTTTTTTAAATTTATGCAACTTATTATTATTCCTATATACCTGTGCATTTAAGTTTACCGGAGTTGATTGGAACCTTATTTGCATGATCCTAGGTACCTATGCTTGAACACTAGTATGTGTAGGTCGCTATATGCTAATGGTTCGGTAGAAGTCGAGTAATTTTCTGTCACTCACGAGAATTATAGGAGTTGGATGTTTACTACATGCTGCAACTATAAGGTCTACGGGCAGGACTATTGTACTTGTGATGCCCCATCTATTTAGTGAAAATTGATAAGGTCGAAGTTTGTGGTATTGGTGGTTAAGCGTTTGAACGTACTAACCACATGCCGAGAATATGGTAATCGGTAAGCATAAGTACCTGATTGGCCCGGCAAGTAGACTTTACTTTCACCTTCTTTGAATGTTCTCATGTGCGCACATGCGGGTGCAGAGTCGTCTTACTCTGTAGTCAAGGATGGAGACCCTGATCCATGATTCGTAATGAAAGTGGCTCTTGTGACTCTTGGAGTAACCACATGATGTGTGTTTAGGTTTGCTTTGCAATGTTAAGAAATTCGATTCGAATCGTCCATCTCTCACAATCATTGAGACTGCTTGACCCTTTTATCACATATAGTAAGAAGTGGAACATGATAATGAATATTGATGGTTGAATAATTGCTTAGAGACAGATGCTCAAATCTAAAATCTAAAATTGGAGTAGAATCTTGAAAGCTAAAATATAAAATTAGGGACTTACTCTTTATTTCTTTTTAGCAAAACAAACCCCTCAAGCCAAAAGCCTTGTATGTCTAGATAATGGGCTAAGTATACCCTTAGTCGGATAAGCCTTGCTGAGTATTAGTATACTCAGCCTTGCTTGTGGCTCTAATTTTTTGAGGTAAAACATTTGAGGACATGGTTGCTAGTTTGACTTGGCCGTGTAATCTTCCTCCTGGTTGGTCGGTTGCGTGGGACACGACTTCAGCCAATGATGATTATAATGAGTGATGTCACCTATGGGCTTCATCATGATATCGTGTATCGTCGTTAGAACTTTTGTTTATTATTTTCCTCTGCAATTTGAACTCTGATGTACTTGCTGAATTCCAGAACTTGGTAAACTGCTTTTATGCTTTTCAAACTCGGTCTGTATTATATTACAGTTAAGACTCTTTGGTGTAAGAATTGTTGTAATGTTGTAATCTCTGGACTCGCCTTTGTGTGAGTTATTTGTCTTTATTCTATCCAGGTTTTAAGTGGTTTTTATCAGTATTTTGCCCGAGGGACTGTCGACGTATTCTGTGTGATGTGCGAGTTAAACCTAGTTGCCTTTGCGATGATGGTTAGTGCACTTAAGCCGATTTATGTCGGGCGGTTCTGCCATAGTTACATGAAACCCTAGATCGATTTGAGCCTAGGAGCATATCTCGAGTGCTACTCGTGTGATCTCTTTTCATACCTACTAGTTCCAAGTCTACATGATGCATGGGTATGAGATATGCCCCACCCATATATGGTACGGATCCGTGACACATCAGGTACCCCGTGGCCCCAGGTCTGACATCCTCCAATCGATCAACATCTAAGGCACTACAAATCGGCACACAGGACGTTGTGTATCACGCTCTTGGTGGCCCGAACCTGTGTAAAGTTTTGTGTTCCTTGCACCATCGAGTTCTAGATCTCGGCGATACCCTACCTACAAACTACCACCTCAGGGGTATCCCTCAGTGGGGTTGGAGGTTAAACACCGATAGCTGCACACTAGGGAACGGTGCTCATTGAAGATCCACTGGCGAACTGAATGGCATCTTTCAAGATCACCAGAGCCATGCTTAACGAGGGCACAATGTTTGTCTTCGTCTCCTGGGTCTGTATCGTCAATAGTTCGCGTGGTTTCAATAGCCACTTGGCTGACACCTTGGAGCCGGAGGCATCTCCAGCGAAGCAAAACAATGATCTCAACGAGTTTGTTGACAATCTCACCATCTCAACGTGATGCTACTCCCCGACCTCGCCAAGGAGATCAAGGAGTCTGTTTTCAATGCGACTTCGACAAGTGCTACACCAAGCTTCCTCAGATCGGATTTAGTCCAATCTAAAGAACACCACACCTGATTCCCGCTCGGGTTGAGCAACACAGCCTGTGCCTACCAAAGGGTTGTACGGTCCAAGTCCCTCTCCTCATTGGAGGAGAACTTGGATGCCTACTGTTGGTACTTTGTAACGTCACGAATAAATTCACAAGTGTACGTATACCGCTGTAGCTTTCACCGAGCAGTATTTTGATGTATCGTATCCATTGAGGAATGTGAGCACACTATCAACGATTTAGGTTCATCCAAGGATCCAACATTGTTACAATCAACAGATAGAGAGGGCATCCTAAGGTTTAGAAATTTAAGATAAGAGAGATCTAGCATAACTGTTTATCTCAGGCTATCAGCTTCCCATGGATAAAACCGAAAAGCTCTGAAAATAAGGCTACTACTATATTCCTGGACGTGGACGGTTGCGAAGGCACTTAACAGAGCTGTCACCACTGTTGACGGCCATTATTTCACATTCTGATCGTCAACTTCTCGGGAATAAAATGAGTTTTTGCATTATGTTCCATACATATTTTATTTAATTCTAATAAATTCCATAAGAAGATCCAGCCCAAAAATCGACGAAAATGGAGATGATCCAGGCTGCCTGGCCTCGACCGTGCCAGCCGGCCTAACACCTCAACATACATGGGTGCATCCTTGTGATAGGAGCAACATGACATGCTCACAATTCTCCTAAACATGGGATTGGCCCCTAATTCAGTCGGTGGACCCGGAAGGCATGGGCATCAACCAAAGGACCCACAAGTCGGTGCCTAGAGAAGCAAACGTCGGTGATACCCAACCCAAGAGTAATGTTGAGCGTTGATTTACAATGTCAGCGAAACTGAGGGCCAATGGGCTCGGGAAGTAGGCCGCCCGGCCTCTTCCGGGCCGCCCGGCCTAGGATAACTACATTTGGAACAAGCACCAATGGAACTGACATAGCGAGGCAATTAGGAGCATCCACTAGAAAGGCGGTGCCAGATGGCACTCACCCCAGGCTGGCCAGCATAGGGGAGGCCGCCCGGCCCACCTTGCAGCCACTGAAGCCGCTCTTTCATGTGAAGTTCAAGCTAAGTTAGGGGTTGCTTACAACTGTAGCTACCGGCCAATTACCAACCTTGAGCTACTATAAATAAGGCCCCCATCCTCACATGTAAACACACACCAAAAGGAGTTCTCTCTTTTCTCATTTCTAGAGTAGGCTTAGTAGCTAGGAGTTAGAGTCGAGTCGAGCTTGTCTTGGGGATCCAGAGTCGTCATCGGAGATCGGTATAAGCTCTTGTATATTTTAATTTGACTTTATTAATATAAGCAATATTCTTTATTTACTTCGAGTCAGCTTTACTTTCTGCAAGTCATTTACCTTTCCAAGTACGAGTACTTGTCTGCGGAAGTAACTTACCTCTAGTCAGTTTAAGTTATCTTTCTTGTTTGACGGAGCTTTTATTACAGGTTTTCTCACCTGGACTAGTGAGCTCAAGTAAGCTCGCTAGGTTGAGGGGGATTTCTCTTGAAGGCCTCAAGAGAAATCCTAGCACCAAGTTCAGACGTGGTGTCTGACTTAGTGCTAGCTAGAAAGTGTGTTCCACCCCACGATACCGCAGTGGTAGATGGCAAGTGGTGACAGCCTTTTCCGTCCTTCGTAGGGTGTTTTCATAGCAGTAGTTGCGGACTGTCATCGGACTCTCTTCTCATCCCATTCGGAGTCCTTCTCTGAGGCCACCAAAGTAAGCTCTAGGTTCTTGTCATCAAGGAAGAAGCTTAGGTCTGTTCTAGCGAGGCTAGCTCGGTAGTTTAGAAGTGTATCAGGTGTCCTTTCTCGCTCGTTGTCCTCCCAACTGCTACCTCTCTAAGGTACAGAGTCTTCTGTGTCAAACGGTCATTGCCTGGCCATTTATCTTATCGAATTATCTGGCTTACCCCTGCTGAATTAGTCGGTCAATATAATCAGTAAAGGTTGTCACTACGATTTATGATATACTTTACCATAGTGCTTCCCTGAGGATTTTCACAATACCCCGGAATACTCTGTTGGTGAACTGCTACACCGGTGATTCTATGCGCTTGCGGAATACCATTTCATATTGAGCATAAGAGGCACCAACAAGCATTTTTGGTGCCGTTGCAGGGGAAGCAATTGGCTAAAGTTATCATAGAATTGTGTGATAAACATTACTATTTTGTCACTGCTAGTTTTAGCGGGCTTACCATTGCTCTCTCTCTCTCTCTCTCTCTCTCTCGTCTGATTGATGCAGAGCAGTGCATGACCGGTTTCGATCTACCTGGAAACTTCAATCTGAATTCAGAAAGAATTGGGAGAATTGTGAGATGCCGCGCCGTCCCACCTCAGAAGAAACCTACTCGGAATCCTAGTTCATCAACTTCAGCAACACCTATGGCTAAGACTCTTCGTTAGTACTGAGCCCGTCCAGCAGCCACATCCCTACTGGACTGAACAATGACCAAGGCAATGATGGCTTTGAGATCAAGTCTAGATTGGTGAACATGGTCCAAGAAAATCCGTTCTGAGGTAAGGCTTCCGAGGATGCCAACGCTCATCTCCAGATTTTCCTGGAAGTGCGTAATACCATCAACCCCAGAGGCGCTACAATGGATAACGTTAGTCTTCGACTGTTCCCATTCTCCTTCCTCGGCAAAACAAACACGTGGTTCTACACCAACAAAGCAGACTTCACTACTTGGGATGACTGTTCTAATGCATTCCTGACCAAGTACTTCCCGGTGGGAAAGACAAATGCCCTTCAAAGAAAGATCTCTAGATTTTAGCAACTCCCAGATGAAACCATCCCGGAAGTCTGGGAGAGATTTCTGGAATACATCGTAGCATGCCCACACCACGTCATGGAAGAATGGCTGATTATTCAGAGTTTCTTCCATGGCGTGAATATGCTAGCCCAGAATCACATTGATGTAGCATCAGGTGGTTCTTCTCTCGCTCGACATCATTGGAGCGAAGGCATTGGTAGAGAGATTGCTTCCAACTAGAGTTGGAAAGGAGAAAGACAGTTGTCCCGCGAGGGCATTCACCATATTGACAGTGTCGATATGCTCACCGCCAAGATGGATCTTCTCATGAAAAGAAAGGAGTCTCTGCACCAGGAGGCAAACCAGATTATGGACTCTCGCATGACATGTGAGACATGTGGACAAACTGGTCATACGGGCAACTCTTGCCCGCTCCCTCAGGAGGAAGTGAATTTTGTTGGAATGAACAATTCCAACAATTCGGGATTTTGCCCTCAGCAGTAGGGTTGGAACTCCAAGCCCAACTCCTCCCATTCGGCCAACAGCAAGGTATGAACTCTAATAACAATTTTTAGACTAACTTAAAAAACCTAGTGTACGACCAGAATCAAATTAATAATAACATTAGTAAGAAATTTCTTGCTAATGATAAGATTTTTGAATCAATGGCCACGCAACTGGAGGGGCTCAATTCTGTTATTAAAAACCAACTAAGCTTTAACAAAATGATAGAAACCCAAGTAGCTCAGTTAGCCTCATCTTGTCCTAACAATAACTCGAGAAAACTACCCGGACAATCGGAAGTTCCCCTGAAGAAAATGTTAGTGCGGTAACCATGCAGATTGGTAAGTCCACGCAGGAGCCACATTTGCCTACAGATGCAGGACCTCGGTGGAAGACTGTAACCACTAGCAATACCTCCGCTGAAGACGAAGAACAGGAGGAGGCTGAGGAGTCCAACACAACTGCTGCCTAGAAAACAACCATGGAACCCCCTAGAACTTCACGGGAGTATCTGTTATCGCCATAAGTTAACAAGGTTAATTTATGGGCCGAAAGCAAGATGGGCTTAAAGCAGAAGATTGAGGAAGGCTTGTAAATCGGCTCCTACGTGAGCGTATGGGCCACATTGGCCGTGTATCCTTAGATTTAGTTCAAGATTAGAGATAGAGTCCAATCGGGACAAGATCAGTTTAGATTGTTTCCCAAGTCTCCGGACTATAAGTATGTATCCTTTGTTATTCGTAAAGGGAGAGCATCATCACGACTCGCAAACAACAACTCTCGGCGCATCGCCACCCCTAATCCTAGGGTTTCAACCAAGTAAGTGCCATGCTGCCCTGATCGCTTCTTGCGATCAGGGCAGTATTGTTCTTGCTTTTACCTTGGTATTACTCGTACTGAAGCATTTTTGATGGCGAGTAGTACTAGTTATCATGATGTTCGTAGCATGGTTTTTAGTAGATCTTTTGTGCTTTGTTGCTTATCATCTGCGAATATCATGTTGTCTCTGTGCAGTCACGTTTCAATCTCTCGCTAGTTCTTATCGCATAGAACTAGTCGCACAGGGACAACACCCTGCTTCTTTCATGTTTAGTAGATCCGATCTGTTATGGTTTGCTCTTATCTTAAGAGTTGGCATAATATCTGCTGGGTTAGGCCTTGCAAACGGATTGGATGATCCGGTGGCATAGTAGATGCTTTATCTTAGCCTTGATAGGGATTGTTCTGGGAATCGGCTCTTGCTAGTTCTTAGGCCTCTGTTTTAGGTTGTGGTTTAGTCGTCTGTTATGTTCGCTAGGCCTAGTCACGCGTAGGATGTTCCGATCTAGTAGTGAAGCTGTTACCATCGTGGATTAAGATTAATTAGACTTGATTTGAAGCAGTTTTTATAGTGATTTGCTCTATTTATCATATCCGGATACAATCAGATCCCATCTGACACCGGGACTCGATCGGCTCTTCAAAGCCGATGCAAGAGTCGTCCCGGGGAGCCGACCACGGCTCGGACTTACGTTTACACGTGTCTTTGTATGCAGGAAACTGTTCGGAGCACGTCTACACCCTCCTGATCGGGTATAGGTCAGGTGGCACGCCCGGCTTTCACACATTCTCCGGGCGCGTGACGTAAATTGCGGGCCGTCGACGAGGGAGCAGTGCTTGCTAGCGCACCAGCAACCTCCCGGCTCTTCGTGTTGCCCGTCGTTGCTCGCCAGTGGATTTCGGTCGACAACACATTCTGGCACGCCTGGTGGGACACTCGGCAACAACATCCACCGCAATGATGACTGGAGCTCAAGATCAAGAACCCGCTCCCAAGCCCGTCACATATGATGAGCTTCCTCCTGAACACAAGAAGAAGTATGATGAGATCAAAGCTCTGCTGGAAGCCGATCTCATCGGCTCTTTTGAGAGGACTCGCAACCATGGCATCAAGTGGAAGGGGTTCTCACCAGAAGGCGCTCTAGACAATGAGATCTGTCTGTACCATCTGAAGAACGCACCAGAGCCCTGCGTCAGGAGATGAACTACATGGTGGCCCATGCGCTTCATCGGCACTCTCAGAGCTTGATGAACGAACTCGAGCGCATGGCGCATCACGTCATCCAGGAGATAATCAAGAACCAGTACTCTCCATCGGGGCCAATCCTGGGGAGTCACACAGAGGAAGCTGCACTACATTCTAGGCCGCAACTGCCATTCTCGTTTGCAGCTCCCAGACCACACAGCTCGCCGATCTACGTCGTCCACAAGATCGGCGGTGATCCTGGAGAAGGCCAGTTCCTCACCGAGCCACCTAAGGAGATCCCGCACGGCTACACGTGCGCCTACATCCCTGACAGCGTCAGTCCAGCACGCTCGGTGTAGATGGTGAACCCAGGAGCTCCTGGAGCAGACGCAGAAAAACAAGCGTGGCTGGCAAAGTACGCTACTGGGCCGAATGCTGAGCCATCGGCCCCAGGAGTTCTCAGTGTGGAGCAGGTCAGTGCAATACTCAGAGACCAGTTCGGCATCCTGCCCAAGAGGAAAGCGATTGGCTATTCCAAGCCGTATCCAAGTGATTATGACTTGATCCCACTGCCACCCAAGTATCGGCTTCCTGAGTTCACCAAGTTCAACGGGTCAGAAGGAGCCAGCTCCATCGAGCATGTGAGACGATACTTAACGCAGCTCGGGATGATCTCAGTATCGGATCCATTGAGGGTCCGGTTCTTTGGCCAATCCCTGACAGGCCCAGCTTTTGGATGGTATGCATCACTGGCTCCGGATTCGATCCGGACTTGGAGGCAGCTTGAAGATCAATTCCATACCCAGTACCACTCGGAAGCTGCAGAAGCCGGAATTGCCGACCTCGCCCAAGTCAGGCAGAAGCGAGGAGAGACCGTGTCAGAGTACATACAGCGCTTCAGGGAGGTCAAGAACCGATGCTACTCGTCACGCATCACAGAGAAGGAGGCAGTCGATCTGGCTGCCCTGGGACTCGCTAAGCCGATCAAGGATGCGGCTTTCCAGTTGGAGTTCACATCTTTGGCTCACCTGGTGCAGAAGCTTACAGCGTACGAGCATTACCATCCTGAGCTGTACCAGGACAAGTTCAAGCGCCATGTAAACATGGCACAAGCTGAGGAATCTGACGACTTTGGCGAAGAGCAGGAAGTAGCCGTGGCAGAGTGGACCCGGGGGGCAAATCCTGTCCCATGCAAGTGGATCAAGCAGCAGGGGCTTGTGAAGGGCTTCGACTTCGACGTAACCAAAACAGAGCAGATATTCGACCTACTCCTCAAAGAAAAATAGCTGAAGCTCCCAGAGAACCACAAGCTACCGACGCCACAAGAGCTGCAGGGGAGGCTGTACTGCAAATGGCACCACTCGTTCACTCATGCCACGGGTGAATGCAAGGAGCTGCGTCGACAGATCCAATCGGCTATCGAACAAGGCCGATTGATCCTGGCTCAACACACCATGAAGGTTGACACGAAGCCCTTCCCACCGATTAACTTTGTGGAGCTGTCAGACATCGGATCCGAAGGCCAGGATCTAGCATTCCAGATCAACATGGTGGGACCTGTGCGCCGCCATAACAAGCAGAGGAGAGAGGCCACTTCTGGCAAACGGCCGCAAGATGAACGTGATTTGGAACAGCAGCATGTGACTGAAGAGCAAGTACGTCACATCCGCAATCAGCTTCCAGCTTCTAATCGGCTTCTGGAGAAATACCAGTACCAGTATCAGCTACGCCGCTGATACAAATCGGAGGAAGACGAGTACGAGCACCGCTCAGGAAGGACACTGGGCAGGCGCCAGGCTACACGCGACCACTGGCATTGCCCGTTCTTCAGGTACTGTTGGAATTCCGGCATGAGCCGATTACCTACTATAGATGATTGCTTGGAGTGCAGGCCTCGAGGGCATCAACAAGACAAGACATCGGTGTTCCGGCGTTTGGGGCCCAGAACACGTCAGGACGACCATGTGGGGCGCCCATCCGGAGGTGGTTCTGAGCTAGAGGAAGAAGACAGGTACCATCGCCCACGGTGGTGTCCTGACGGGCTCAATCGGTCGCAGAAGCGCAGAATACAACGCTTGCGCAACCTCGAAGACGCAGAAGTGAAGTATCTTGACGTGCTGAGAAAAGCGCGTCCGGATCTCGCGGAGCAAGTTAGGCGACCGCAGAGGGAAGAGAGGCGCCCCCCGAGGATGGAGTGGCACCCCAAGCAGACAAAAGCCGATGAAAAGCCATCGGCTGACGTGAACATGGTGTTCGTGCTCCCGTCAGAGTTTCGAGCACCCCAACAGGAGGAATTGGCCGTCGCGCAGTTGGATCTCGGCCCACGGCCAATCATTTTCGAGAAGCCCAAGGAGAAGAGCTACAAACACTTGAAGGGGTTATATCTCAAGGGCTTCATCAACGGCAAGCCTGTGAACAGGATGTTGGTCGACACTGGCGCTGCAGTCAACTTGATGCCGTATTCTGTGCTGCGCCGACTGGGTCGTTCTTCTGCTGATTTGATCAAGACCAACGTGATGCTCAATGACTTCAACGGACAATCCATCAGAAGCAATGGGGGTTCTTAATGTGGAACTGACAGTGGGCCGCAAGACTATACCGACATCGTTCTTCATCGTTAACAGCAAGGGTACATACACGGTGCTGCTTGGAAGGGACTGGATTCATGCCAACTATTGTATCCCCTCCACAATGCATCAGTACCTCGTCCAATGGGACGGCGATGAAGTAGAAGTGGTCCCTGCAGACGATTCCAGCGAAGTCTCCTGTCGCGGATATGCATGCTTGGGATGCAGAAGGACAAGAGCCGATCTCAGGGATCGCCCTTGAAGACTGTGATCGGATCGAGGCGACAAAAAACGGATTGAGGCTGGTCTTATCCACTGGCCTCACAGAGTAAATGCATCCTGGCATGCCACGGGATGTAATAGAAATAGAGAGGCCGATCCCGGCGATCGGCCCCAAAAAATAGGAAAATTCTGTTTGGGTTCGGAATTGTTACATCATGTACACACGATGGCCTGCTCTGGCAGTTGGCCACTCATCCACTATTTGATTTCGAATTATAATGGAAGTATAGAGGCGGCCAGCCCATGCGGTTGGCCAAATAATTTTTCTTGTCATCTCCCTGTGTTTGCCGCTGATCTTGCAGACAATGAAGACTCGCCTGCGTTCGCAGCTGGTTTCTCAGACGACGGCAAACTAGGATACGGGTTCACGTCAGCTGACGATTTGGAAGAAGTTGACATCGGTTCTGGGGATAAGCCACGGTCCGACATTTATCAGCAAAAAGTTGGATCCGGTTTTGCGTGAGGAGATGATTGCATTACTGAAAGAGTATCAGGACTGTTTTGCATGGGACTACACTGAAATGCCTCGGTCTGGATAGAAGCATCGTCGAGCATCGGCTCCCGCTCAAGAAGGGGTTTCGGCCGTTTCAGCAACCAGCACGTCAGATGAAGGCCGAAGTCCTAGAAGAAGTTAAGAAAGAGGTGGAGAAGATGCTGGATGCTGGGTTCATCAGGCCGTGCCGGTATGCAGAATGGATCTCCAGTGTGGTGCCGGTACAAAAGAAAGATGGCCGATGGCGTGTCTGCGTCGATTTTAGAGATCTCAACAGAGCAACTCCGAAGGATGAATACCCAATGCCTGTTGCAGAGACGTTGATCAATGCCGCTGCTGGCCACAAAATGATGAGTTTTATGGATGGCAACGCCGGTTACAACCAGATCTTCATGGCCCCAGAGGACGTGAACAAGACTGCGTTCAGAGTACCAGGTGCAGTTGGCTTGTTTGAGTACTTGGTTATGACCTTCGGACTGAAAAATGCCGGTGCAATGTACCAACGTGCTATGAATTACTATTTTTCATGATCTCATCGGCAAGCTGGTAGAGATTTATATTGATGACGTTGTGGTCAAGTCCAAGTCAACTGCGGGGCATTTAGAAGATCTGCGTCAAGTTATGGAGCGGACTCAAAGGTTCGGGCTCAAAATGAACCCAAAGAAGTGTGCCTTCGGTGTATCGGCCGGTCAATTTCTGGGATTCCTAGTGCATGAACGGGGAATCGAGATCGTCCTAAAGAGTCAAGAAGCTGTGAAGACGATGAAGCCACCTACTACGAAGAAAGAATTGCAGAAGCTCATCGGTAAAATCAACTTTGTCAGACGGTTTATCTCTAATCTGTCTGGGCGCATTGAGCCGTTCATGGGTCTAGTGAAGATCAAATCTGATGATGAGTTTCGCTGGGGGGCAGAACAACGGCAAGCTTTCGATGAAATCAAAGAATATTTGTCAAAGCCTCCAGTGTTGGTTCCTCCTCAGCATGATAGGCCGTTTTATGTGTACCTATCCGTGGGTGACACTTCTATTGCTTCAGTGTTGGTTCAGAAGCATGACGGCCAGGAGAGGGTGGTTTTCTACCTCAGCAGACGCATGTTAGATGCCGAGACCAGGTACCCTGAAATCGAGAAGCTTTGCCTTTGCTTATACTTTACATGTACAAAGCTTCGTCATATTTTGCTCTCGGCGGAAACAATTGTTGTATGCAAATCAGATGTCATAAAGCACATGCTGTCGGCTAATGTCCTGAAAGGCCGACTTGGAAAATGGATGTTTGCATTGTCAGAGTTTGATATCCGATACCAGCCTGCAAAAGCAGTCAAGGGACAAGCACTGGCGGATCTTGTTGCGGACAGGATTAGCACTGATATTGCTGCAGTATTTATTCGTGCTTGGGCTATGTTCTTTGATGGATCGGCTTGTGATGATGGGTGCGGTGTGGGAATTCTGTTGGTCTCGCCTCGTGGGGCGACATATTCTTTTTCCATCAGAATGACTGCCTCATGCACCAATAATTTGGTGGAATATGAAGCCGTTCGCAAAGGGATGGAACTACTCCTTGAGGCTGGAGCAGAGGCGGTGGAAATTTTTGGGGACTCAAAATTGGTGATTTCTCAGCTCACAGAGGAATATAGATGTGAGAGCGAGGCTCTTTTCTCAATATGGATGCAGTGACGTGAGTTGATGTCACAATTTAGATACATCAATTTCCACTGGATACGCAGGACTCTGAACAATGAAGCCAATGATTTGGCACAGATGGCTTCCGAGTACAGGGAAGCAGCCGATGGAGTCAATGTGGAGGTTCAGTTTCTAGAACCCGGAGACTGGAGAGCCGATATCTTCAATTACTTGAAGGACTCAGCTCGGGGGGCACCCAGAAGGATAAGACTCAAGGCCATGAAGTATGTTCTGATAGGGGATGACATGTTCTACAGGACCTTGGAAGGACTACTGCTCAAGTGTCTGGGGCCTTCAGAGTCAAATCAGCTCTTGCATGAGATACATGAAGGAGCCTGCGGTACTCACCAATCAGCTCATAAGATGAAATGGCTGATTAGGCGATCGGGTTATTACTGGCCCACTATGCTTGAGGATTGTTTCAAATATTACAAGGGATGTCAAGCAAGTCAGAAGTTTGGCAAAATTCAGATAGTGCCAGCATCAGTGATGAATCCTATCATCAAACCCTGGCCATTCAGAGGATGGGGCATGGACATGATTGGACAGATCAACCCGTCGTCTAGCAAGGGTCACCAATGAGTCTTAGCTGCCACAGATTATTTCACAAAGTGGGTAGAGGCAGTGCCCATGAGCTCAGTAGCATCGAGAGATGTGATCAGCTTTGTCAAAGAACACATCATTCATAGGTTTGGGATCCCTCAGACCATTACGACCGATGGGGGATCGGTCTTTATATCAGAGGAGTTCAGAAAGTTTGTCGATGACATGGGGATTAAGCTGATCAGATCATCTCCGTATTATGCCCAAGCTAATGGACAAGCTGAAGCATCCAACCAGAGCCTTATCAAGCTCATAAAGAGAAAGATCGATGAATATCCTAGGCGCTGGCATGAGGTGTTATCAGAAGCTTTGTGGGCATATTCGTATTTCATGTCATGGGTCCACCAAGACGTCGCCGTACCATCTAGTTTACGGCCAGGATGCTGTGCTACCATGGGAAATCACGGCTGGATCAAGGCGTGTTGAGTTTCAGAATGATCTATCTGCTGAACAGTATGCAGCCTTGATGAACGATAATGTGGAGGACCTGATAGAGCTAAGGCTTTGGTCGCTGGAAAAAATCAAAGAGAACAAAGCTAAAGTTGCCCGTGCATACAACAAGAAGGTCAAGCCTAAGGATTTCCAAGTTGGAGATTTGGTTTGGGAGGCGGTATTGCCATTGGGAACTAAAGACAAAAAGTTTGGTAAATGGTCTCCAACTTGGCATGGGCCGTACAAGGTTGATCAGGTTTTGCCTGGGAACGCATACATGCTCGAGGAATTGGACGGTGTCAAGTTTCCTGTTGCTGTCAATGGTCAGCATCTCAAGAGGTATTTCCCGAGCATGTGGGAAGGCGAGTAGTGAAAGCCGATGACGTCCATCTGGCTATATCACGACAGGCCAACACGTTGAGTTAGCCAGTAAAAAAAAGAGTCATGAAAGGCCAACACGTTGAGTTGGCCAGTAAAAAAAAAGAAAAAGAAAAATCATGACAGGCCAACACTTTGAGTTGGCTAGTAAAAAATATGAAAAGCGAACAGCCGATGTGTGACCATCGACTTAATATGTTTTAAAAGAACAGTTACAAGTCTCAAATTAACAGGTGGTACTAATTCTCTCTTGAGCCTATCTACTGGTTCAGGAATTCCACTATGGCATGGATGGCTTCAGTACGGACGGCGTCTGCTCGTGCTACAATCGCTTCATCATCCTTGTCATCGCCTGTGACTATCTGCCGACTCAAGGTGCTGATGTCTGCAAACTCTGCTTGTATCTGCTTGGCTATTTCCTGGGTTTCTTGCTTGGAGTTTGCGATGGAGGTTTCTTCGGCCTGGATGAGTTCTTTGGTGGTGTGGACCTTTTCTTCGAGTTCCGCCAGTTCTTTCTTCAGGAGGTTGAGTCGGTTCACGTTGGCAGACACGTCAGCTTTGATATCTAGAGTTGCCTTCTTCTGGTTGAGGGCCTTGCACTTTTGGGTAATGTCAGCTTTCAGAGAAGTTTGAGAGCGACGTGCTTCCATCCTTTGTTGTGCTTTACTGACTTCTATCCGAAAGAATGGGAGGTTGCTGGCCGACTAGAGCTTGATTTGCAATGACTCTGGAAGTTGGGATTCTATTTGCTCGAAGATGTTCTTTATTTTGTTGGAATCGTCAACCAGAGCGGTGATTGGAGCGGATAGAAGATCCTTGATGAGTTGAAGCTGATGTGTCAAGTTAGCCGATTGCTGCAGAGATAATGTTTCTGCTCCAGGGACAATCAGACCCATTGATGCCGGGTCGAAGGAAAGCAAACCTGAAATGTCAAAGCTCTATGGACATCTTTGGAGTTAGAACAAGGTGCATTTATGAAGTTATCGGCTGGTTCAGAATTGGTTTTGTAATATCACCTGTTCTGGAGAAGAAGTGTTGGTCGGTTCGGGAGCAATCGTCCTATCAGAGCTGGTATTAGCATCTAGAGCATTGACTGTATCAGCTTGTTCTTCGTTTATATCCATCAGTGCATCAGGAGTTGCAGCCGTCTCATGTTGATTCAGGCCTTCTGCGTTGGAGGTTTCTTTAGCTGCATCCTGAAAATAGAATTACAGTCAACCAGAGTATATATGTCTGAAATAAAGAAGAAGTTCTTGAATGATGAGTTACCTGGTTGGTGTTGGACTCTGATGGGCTCGGGGAAGTTGGTACTGGTTTCTTGATCCTCGCCTGGTGATCATCTTCCTTTTCTTGGTCAAGACTCGGGGGGCAACTACTGTAGAAGTTTGTTTTCGTTTGAAAGCCGACTGAAGTAAGTCTGGCTGGACAGTCATTATCACTTTCTTCATTGGTGGTGATCCTTTGCAGAAAAGTACATCAGGAGCAGTTGGAAAAAGATGGAATGGTTCCCCAGTACTGGTCGTGGGTTCTGGGCCATCTTGTTGCTGCTAACAGGATGAGCAGGATTAGCCAATAGGAAAGGATAGAGGACTTAGGAAGAATAAAATGCACAAATTCAGTACCTCTTCCTCGAGGATTATATATTCAGGATCGATTTGCTGCAGTCGAGGACCTAGAGCTTTTCTGAAGACATGAGTTCTCCACATGTTCCACCAAGTATCAAAGCCGATTGATGAAGAGATAAAGAACAGATCGGCTGGTATTGGGATGTGGAGGTCATCAAACATGCTGTAGCATCTTGAACTGGTGAGACCATCGGGCAGATCGGCTCTGCTCTCCACCAAGTGGTGAATATGGAAGTGGGGAGGGACCTGTCCTAGACCAAGTTGCCGAGCTGCTACGACTGGCTGGTAAGATTCATAGCCTGGCTTGATAATTCTATTAGAGGTGCTGATGCCAACAGGAAGGAAGCTAGGTCGAATCATCAAAGAATACAGATGCCGAGTGCTATCGTCATCGGCAAAGTTATCTAATCTAAAGGCAGTTGGGTTTTCGAAGGATTCAGATTCAGTAAATGGGAAGTAGAGGGGATTATCTAGTCCTTTGTAGAAGACTCTGAACCAGTTTGCTGCATCTATTGAGTTCAGTTTACTGCCGGGGAGACTGAATAAAGCTTGGCCATAGCTTGTGCATCTAATTGGTTTGCCACTCTCATCAGGGAAAGAGTTCTTGGTCAGGCCTTGGAAGTTAGGAATATGATGCTGGAAGTATAGCTGTGCCCATAACTGAATGAACCACCAAGGGCCTCCAGTTCTCAGTTTCTTGTGATTGAGCAGATTGGATGTCATTAAGTGGAGATATCTATATGTTTCTCCAAGAAAAAGTTTGCCTAGGCCAGTGTGATTACCATGGGCCAGGTGATAGGCCAAGGGGAGATAGTTCTTAGTTGGAGCTAAAGAAGGGCCACAGAAGATGAAGTGCTCTAGCCAAAGATTTAAGAATGCTTGTGTGTTCCTTCTCAGTCACTGGACCTTTTGTTTTCATGTGCTGACTCATGTAAGTACCCCAGTTTGTGCAGTTGACTTTGGAAGAAAGTTTAAAGGGGACTTCTGCCATTTTGTGAGCAGCAGGATTAGGAGAGCTAATGTCTAGTCCGGTGATCATGACAACATCTAGCAGAGTAGGGGTCATGGGTCCGTGACCAAAAAGGAAACAATTCAGAGCATCAGACCAGAAATAGCCGATGGTTTTCAGAAGATTTTCGTCTTTGTCAAGGGGTGACAGTGATAGGCTAAGTGCATCGGCTATGCTCAAATCTTGCCACAAGGGCATGTGGGTTTTTGCTACTCTGTTATACCATGTTATCCAGCTTTCAGGTGGATTAGGCCAGGCTCTTAAGCAATCGGCCCAGAGGTTCAAATCGATGTTTTGGCTCACAAAAGGAATCCTATTTGCTTCACAAGAGATCAAATCTGTGGGGGTTTCATGGGTTTGTGGGCCAAGACAGAAAGATTTTGGATTGGAGGGAAGCGGCAGAAGGATGTCTGACACCTGAAGTTCAGAAGTTCAGAAATATGCGTTTGGTGTCATGATTCAGAGTTTCAGTTTCAGAAGCTTAGTGAGTTGAAGAAAACTAAAAGATTAGGCCGAATATTACCTTCAGGCCATGGATTGCCGCATCGTTAGAGCTTGTTGTCTGAACTGCAGAATCCGCCATGGTCACAGATCTGTTGACTTAGGGTTTGATTGTTGGAGATTCTGGTTCGAATTCCCGGCTGCCTGGAGGATTCTTGCTCGGATTTGTAGAGCTTGTTTTTTCGAATTACACTCGAATTTGAGGGTACGTCGAGTTCGGTTCAAGCTGGAAGCGATATTCTACTCTTGTGCGGGTTGCTTCTAGTTTGAATTTCGTCGGCTCTTGGATATTTATGGAAGCCTGATGCGTTGCCATCGGCTTTTTGAGAAATAAATGAAAACATGTGAAATTGGGGAAACTCGATTTCATTTAAAAGGTAAGTTTATTCCAAGGAAAGCCGATTTTACAAAGGAATCAATCCTTCGGCTTTGAGGTCCTATTCCTACGATGCTACCTACATCTACCAGTCATAGGTGTCTGAGCACCTACGGCGCTTCAGGCTGCGCGACTGGTGCGTCTCCACCATCGTCGTCGTCATCATCGCCGTCGTCGCCGCTGCTGCTGCCATCGTCCTCGGTGCTGCTGCTGCTTCGCCCGCCGCTGCTGCTGCTTCCTTCTTCGCTCCCCTCCAAGGGGGCCTTGAGGAATTGGTGGGGGTTTTCCCTTGCCGCCGTATCATCGCTGGAAGAAGAGCCGATCCCTTCGGAGGAGTCGGCTCCTTCCCAGGAGAAGGCGTCGTCTTCACTGCTCTCCAGTTCCTCTTGGAAGAGGGACTGGAGGTCTTCTTTTTCTTTGGTCATGGGTTCGTCCTCCTCGGAGGCGACCCCGAAGTCGAACTCCTCTGCGTCCCAGTGCAGAGGAGCCAGCGCCTCGTAGGCCGCTGTTGGGTCCCACTCAGGGGTCGGCTCTCGGCTCTCTGGGATGGAGTCGATGGAGGAGGCCGAGAGGGAGGAAGAAGAAGAAGGGGAAGAGGAAGAAGAAGAAGAGTCTCCGAACGAGTTGGAGCCGGAGGAGGAAGAGATGGCCATGGCTGTTGGAGGATTGGGGTGGTTTCTGTGCTACTGGCTTTGGGAAGAAGGTGGAGTTTTGCTGTGAAGAGGAGCCGATGCAGAGGGAGGTTAAATAGTAAGAAGATAGAAGATGGATCGGCAGTTTCACATTCTACGAGGAGCCAGTTGCAGAGATGTTGCGTCTTCCTTGGTGGTTGCAGTATGATTAATGAGCATTAACGGGAAGATGAAGCGACGGATTGGTTTTGGAACTATCAGTTGCCAAAACCAGGGGGGCATGTGTTATCACCATAAATTAACAGGGTTAATTTATGGGCCGAAAGCAAGATGGGCTTAAAGCAGAAGATTGAGGAAGGCTTGTAAATCGGCTTCTGCGTGAGCGTATGGGCCACATTGGCCGTGTATCCTTAAATTTAGTTCAAGATTAGAGATAGAGTCCAATCGGGACAAGATCAGTTTAGATTGTTTCCCAAGTCTCCGGACTATAAATATGTATCCTTTGTTATTCGTAAAGGGAGAGCATCATCACGACTCGCAAACAACAACTCTCGGCGCATCGCCACCCCTAATCCTAGGGTTTCAACCAAGTAAGTGTCATGCTGCCCTGATCGCTTCTTGCGATCAGGGCAGTATTGTTCTTGCTTTTACCTTGGTATTACTCGTACTGAAGCAGTTTTTGATGGCGAGTAGTACTAGTTATCATGATGTTCAGTAGCATGGTTTTTAGTAGATCTTTTGTGCTTTGTTGCTTATCATCTGCGAATATCATGTTGTCTCTGTGCAGTCACGTTTCAATCTCTCGCTAGTTCTTATCGCATAGAACTAGTCGCACAGGGACAACACCCTGCTTCTTTCATGTTTAGTAGATCCGATCTGTTATGGTTTGCTCTTATCTTAAGAGTTGGCATAATATCTGCTGGGTTAGGCCTTGCAAACGGATTGGATGATCCGGTGGCGTAGTAGATGCTTTATCTTAGCCTTGATAGGGATTGTTCCGGGAATCGGCTCTTGCTAGTTCTTAGGCCTCTGTTTTAGGTTGTGGTTTAGTCGTCTATTACGTTCGCTAGGCCTAGTCACGTGTAGGATGTTCCGATCTAGTAGTGAAGCTGTTACCATCGTGGATTAAGATTAATTAGACTTGATTTGAAGCAGTTTTTATAGTGATTTGCTCTATTTATCATATCCGGATACAATCAGATCCCATCTGACACCGGGACTCGATCGGCTCTTTAAAGCCGATGCAAGAGTCGTCCCGGGGAGCCGACAACGGCTCGGACTTACGTTTACACGTGTCTTTGTATGCAGGAAACTGTTCGGAGCACGTCTACACCCTCCTGATCGGGTATAGGTCAGGTGGCACGCTCGGCTTTCACACATTCTCCTGGGCGCGTGACGGAAATTGCGGGCCGTCGACGAGGGAGCAGTGCTTGCCAGCGCACCAGCAACCTCCCGGCTCTTCGTGTTGCCCGTCGTTGCTCGCCAGTGGGTTTCGGTCGACAACAGTATCACGATACAACTGCATTACCATTTCCGAAACTGATAAGGAAGCCGGTGGCCGACGAACAATTCGGCAAGTTCGTCGAGGTAATTAAGAAGCTCTATGTCTACATACCGCTTCTAGATGCTATGTAGGTTCTGACATACTCCAAGTATATCAAGGATATCCTTGGGAACAAGAGGACTTTGTCCACTACCGAGGTCGTGCAACTCACATAAGAGTGTAGCGCAGCTATACTTGATCCTCTCCTGGAGAAGAAGAAGGATCCAGGATGTCCCACGATCACATGGTTGACACAGAATTGGCCAACACACAAATGCTAGAACACGCAGGATCGCAATGATCGCAACCGGACGAAGTGCCCCGGCGACCGGTCAGACCGGTCGCGCCAACCGGTCAGACCGGTTGGGCGCAGAGAGCTTTGTGAAGACCTAGAACCTCAAGCTCGGGAGGGACCCTGTCGGAGCTCGAAGATCTAGGGTTGCCTTGAGGTCGGCAGGCCACCCAAGACACCCGTGGGGTAGTATTTCTTGCCATACACTGGGGTAGTATTTCTATACCGGCCATCTTCGTCTTCAAGCGTCTTGCCATACACTGGGGTAGTATTTCTTCAAGTATCTTCCATTAAGTGCCCGTGGAAGACGCTCTCCTTGCATCTCTCCACCATATAAGAATTCCCGAAGATAACCTTGACAATTTTGTATGGTCCTTCCCAACTTGGCGACCACTTGCCGAACTTGTTGCTCTTTGTCCCAAGAGGCAATATTGTCTTCCAAATCGGCTCACCAACCTGAAAAGATTTTGCTTTTACCTTTTTGTTGTAAGCTCTAGCCACCTGAAGCTTGTCCTTCTCAATTTCCTTCAAAGCTTGCATCCGCTTGTCGCTTACTTCATCAATATTGTCCATCATCAAGTCATAGTAATCAACAATAGAAAGGTCATTTTGTTTAGCCAATCTATAAGCGTCCAGATTCACCTCAACGGCAAAACGGCCTCTTGACCATTAACAAGCTCAAAAGGAGTAACTTTAGTAGCACCATGTCTAGATATATGATGAGCCCACAATGCCTCAGATAGAACCTCATGCCACCTCCTGGGATTCTCCTCTATCTTCTTCTTGATAAGCTTTATCAAGATTTTATTGCTAGACTCGGCCTGACCATTGGCCTAACCATAATATGGAGATGAATTGAGTATCTTAATCTTATACAATTCGGCAAAATCATGTACCTCCTTTGAAATAAAAGATGAACCTTGATCTGTTGTCAAAGTTTGAGGAATACCAAATCTATGGATAATATGTTCTGTAATAAACTCAATTACCTCCCGATGTGTGATATTCTTCAAAGGAACTGCTTCGGCCACTTAGTAAAGTAATCCGTAGCAACCAACACGAAGCGATGTCCCTTTGAAGAAGGGGGATTAATCTAACCAATGAAATCCAACCCCCAACCTCTGAACGGCCATGGCTTGATAATAGGATGTAATAACGCAGCAGGCACTAACTGAACATTACCAAATCACTGACATTCTTCACACCCTTTATAATATCTAAAACAATCCGCCAATAGAAACCGGCTCTCCTAAGTAACCACTTCATTTTAGGAGCCGATTGATGTGTACCACAAATGCCTTCATGAACTTCCCCCATAGCAACACGGGCCTAATCAGAATCTAAGCACTTGAGAAGTATATCTTCGGCGATTCGATGATAAAGCTCATCGTCGATTAAAGTGTATTTAAATGCCAAATGCCGAATACTTCTTCCGCACCATGACCAGGGTCCTTTAAATATGTCACAATAGGCACCCTCCAATCAGCAACCTCGGCCTTCCCTTTGGAATTGGAAGTGGCGACCGACTCATTGTTTTCAGTAGTCTGACCGGTCAGACCGGTCTCTGGACCGGTCAGACCGGTTTGGGCAGTCAGACCGGTCGGAGCGTCCGGTCTGACCGGTTCGTCCAGAATCAGTAACTCGGCTGTTGCATGCATCGGCTTTCTCATGTTAAAATATTTCTTAGTAAAATTGTAACCAGATGCTTGCTGAGCCAGAGCATTCGCCTTTTGATTACTATCTCTTGGAATATGTCGGATTACAAATTCATCAAAGCAAGAGATAATATCAAGGCATCTATCAAGATATGCATTTAAAGAATCGTTGTAACATTGGCATACCTTGGATACTTGCTGCACCACTAGAAGTGAATCACCATAAGCTTCCACATGTTTAACGCCCATCGATTCCAAGAATTCCAAGCCAAATAAAAGTGCTTCATACTCAACTTGGTTATTCATGCGCTCTTCTTCCAATCGATTTGAGAACTCAAAAATAACATCATTCGGAGAAATTAGAACGGCACCAATCCCTTGTCCATCATCACAAGCCGATCCATCAAAGAACAACTTCCATTGTGTGCAAGTAATATAGCCGACTTCCAAGCCATGCTCATCATTAATCCGATGTTCAACAATGAAATCCGCTACAATTTGGCCTTTAACAGCTCTCAAAGACTCATAGGCCAAATCATATTCAATAAGCGCATAAGCCCACTTTCCGATTCTACCACTTAAAATCGGCTTTTGTAACATATATTTAATAACATCGGCTTGACAAGTAACTATGCAAGTACTTGATAAAAGATAATGCCTCAACTTGGTACAAGCATAATATAATGATAAGCATAACTCCTCAATAAATGTATACCTTGTCTCCGCATCAATAAGTCGTCGGCCAACATACGTGATAACATACTCCTTTCCTTCGGTTTCTTGAGTCAAAACAGTACCAATAACTTTGTCTTCCGTAGCCACATAAAGCCTAAAAGGAATACCTCTCTTAGGTGCCTTGAGAACCGGTGGTGAAGACAAATACTTCTTGATCTTCTCAAAAGCCTCTTGCTGTTCTGCCCCCCAAGTAAATTCAGTCTCGTTCTTCAACTGAAGAATAGGAGTAAAAGCATCTATCTTCCCGGATAAATTAGATATAAACCTTCTCAAATAATTCACCTTGCCCAGAAACTTTTGCAAGTCTTTCTTGCAAGCAGGAGCCTCTACTTTCTTCATGGCTTCCATTCTTTTTGGATCAATCTCTATGCCCTTCTCATGAATAATGAAGCCCAAGAACTTCCCAGCCGATACACCAAAAGCACACTTGAGCGGGTTCATCTTCAATCCATACTGACACATTCTCTCAAGAGCAAGCCTCAAATCAGCCAAATGATGACTCAAGCCGGCTGATTTGATAACAATATCATCAATATAAACTTCCAATATAATGCCAATTAAATCATGGAAGATCAAATTCATAACCCTTTGATAAGTAGCACCAGCATTCTTCAATCCAAAAGTCATGACAACCCACTCAAACAAACCAACGAAACCAGGACATCTAAAGGCTGTTTTAGACATATCCTATTCGGCCATGAATATTTGATTGTAACCCGCTTTACCATCAAGAAAATTGATAACACGATGTCCAGAAGCCTCATTGATCAACATATCGGCTATAGGCATAGAATATTCATCTTTAGGAGTGGCTTTATTAAGATCTCTAAAATCAATGCATACTCTAATCTTGCCCGAATCTTTCTTCTCAACGGGCACAATATTAGAAATCCACTCTGCATAACGACAAGACCAAATAAATCCAGCATCTAATAAACGATTAATCTCTTCTTTTATTCGGTCATACATAATAGGATTAAAACGCCTAGAAGGTTGTTTATAAGGTCTAAAACCGGCCTTAATCGGCAACCGATGCTCAACCAAATCACGAATCAAACCAGGCATTTCAGAGTATTCCCATGCAAAACAATTGACATATTCTTTCCATAACTTTATTAAATCGGCTTTGCAATCATCCGATAAGTTTGCATTTACAAAAGTCAACCTAGGAATAGAACCATCCCCAATATCTACCTTTTCTAAAGGATCAGCCAATGTAAAACTCTGGCCTAACTTGTCTAAGTCGCCCAGGTCTTCAATAGCCTCGCACATATCATTCGCCTTGTCTCGATAGTGCTCAATGCGCTGCTGCAGCCACACTGCGTTGGACCGGTCTGACCGGTCTGACGCACCAGTCTGACCGGTCGGTCCTGGCCGGTCTGACCGGTCAGAGGTAGCGGTCTGACCGGTCGAATCTGTGTCGTTGTCCTGCTGCATCATAGAAGTAAGTGTAGCCGATTCTCCATCGGCTTTAGGACTGCAGAGACAAAACCCTCCTTGGTGCAACTGATCAAGACATAATCGGTCAAGTCTAGGCCCGATAAACACTTGATGTTATCATGTGCACCAACGAATTCAGAATCAGTGGTACCAATGAAAGAAGAGGCATCACCATGCACAACCTCAACTTCATCGCCGATCCACTGAATAAGAAACTGGTGCAAGGAAGATGGTACACATTGATTGGCATGAATCCAATCATGTCCAAGTATGAGGTTGAAGTTACCTTGCACCTCGGAGATGAAGAACGCCGTAGCAACCGTCTTGCTCCCAACGGTCAACTCCATCGAAGCAACCCCTTGGCACCAATGGGATCACCTCCTCGAACGCCGCTGACCATCATGTTCATCTTGATGAGCTCTTCGTCTGTCCCGCCGAGCTTCTTGTAAAGTGAATAGGGCATCAAATTCACGATTGCCCCACTGTCCACAAGCATACGAGAAACTGGCTTCCTGTTGATGTGCCCCCTCATATAGAGAGCCTTCAAGTGATTATCTGAATCCTTGGGTTTCTGAAATATAGCTTCACGGGGCCCAAAATCCAGATGTGCTGTCTCCTCCTCCGGAATCGCCCAATAGTCATCAAAAAAGCGCACAACATTGATCTCCATGTTTGTGCGTTCCGAAGAAGCCTCGTAATCCACCAACTCCTCGTCCTCTGCTGCTGGAGAAGTTGGCAGAACCTCTGATGCGCTAGTAGCTGAAGCAGAGACAATCCCTTCGGCCTTCTGCTTAAGCTCAGGGTCGACCGGTTGCTCTGAGCGGTCAGGCCGGTCGGAGACACCAGTCTGACCGGTCGGCTGGAGCAGTCCGAATGGTCCTGTGGACTAATCAACTGTCTTGACTCGCCAAATCTTGCCTTGAGGGAACCTTGGTCTGCACTCATCAAATATTTCATCCCTCAACTTCTCCGCCTCCTTCTCCTTCTGTTCTTGGCGGCGAAGACACTGCAACCTCCTCTTCTGAGTGTGAGTCAACCCCGGTGGGCACCACCTAGGTTGGAAGTACTTCTCCTTGTCTTGGTCCTTGAGGTTGCTACTGCTGGCCTCATGATCATTGGCCAACAGAAGCTTCTGAGAAACATTGACCCGTTTCTCAATGATCACCGGTCCCTCTTGTGCATTTTGAGCTTTTCCTTTCCCGTCTTCAACTTGCACAACCTTAGCAGCTGGAGCTTTCACAGAATCAACTTGCATTGACACTAGTTCGTCCTTCTTCTCTTTGACACAATATTCTTGGCGCACTGGACGAACTTGGGCTGGCCTCTGCTGAGACCGATCTGACTGGTCCGGGGGTCTGCCCCTGACCAGATTGGTGCTGACCCAATCGGTTGTGAACCGGCTGCCTCAACCTGTCAAATATAGGTCCTCTAGAGCTTCCCTCCCCCTAGAAGTGTGGTGGATATGGCATCGGATAGCATTGCATCCAAAATCCCCCATCCTCCCACGCAGGAAACTGAGAATCCGACGCCGGTGGAGCCCATGGTATTGTAGCGTACATCGGCTGCATCTGCTGAGGAGGGAACAATGTAACCACATCACCCCTGCGCTTGCTTGACTCTCCCCTAGGAGATGAAGGTGCGCCTTGACGCGGAGGTGACCTCAATCTCTTTTTTATGGGCCGATCATTTCGAGCGGCCTTTGAGTACTTGTTCAACAGTTGGCCAAAGGTACGCTTCTGATTTGCAATCTTGCCCTGCACCTTTGGCTGGTTGGTCTTCCATGTACTCACTTCCAGACGCTTCGGCTTGAATGTCCGGGTTTGACCACCAGAGCGGTCTGACCGACCGTCAGGACCGGTCTGACCGGTCGGAGAAACCGGTCTGACCGGACTCGGCTGAGCAGCAGACAGGTCGCCTGAAGAAGAACCCTCTTGCCCCCCGAGCGTGCGAGGTTTGAGTATGATCCTCAGATTCTTCTTCCCATAAGGAGTCTTCTCTTGAATCACCTCCTGGCCAAAATCTTGTTATCAACAGTCAACGGCCTGTCATCACCAATGATCACGTTCTGGCCTTTTGCTCCTTCGTCTTGATCCGGCCGAATCAGCACCTTTGCATTACTGAGATCAATGGTATGCACTGGGAATAGAGCTTTGTCTATCTTCATCTCCGGAAAGGTCAATCGTCCTTCATTTATGGCCGATTTTACCTGTCGATGAAACATATTACAATCATTAGTTGCATGAGATGAAGAATTATGAAATTTACAATAAGCGCGTCGCTTTAGCTCCTCAATTGGCGGTATAACATGAGTAATTTTCAAATGCCCAAGTCGTAATAACTCATCAAAAATGCGATCACACTTGGACACATCGAAAGTACACTTCATATCTTCTTGCCGATTCTTTTGAGTCGGCTTAAGAGATGTACAAGTAGATGGTTTGGCCGAGGCGGGCCAAACAAACTCAGCAGCACCTCTTTATCCTCATCGTCTGATGAATCAGAATCATATTCAACAATATGAGTGTTTGAACGATGGGACTTGTAGGTATCCTTTTCTTTCTTAAATTTGGTCTCTTGATTCAAAGCTTTAGCTTGAAGCTGATTAATAGAATAAAAACTCAAACCATCAAGCTTCTCTCTATAATTAGAACATAAACCCGCAAGTGCCAAATCAACCAAATCCTTTTTGGAAAGTGACAAATTAAGGCATCAGTTCTTAATATCTTTAAATTTCTTAAAGTACTCTTGGATAGACTCATCTCTACCCTGTCTAACCGATGTCAAATCTGTCAACTTAGTTTCGTTATCCCCATTATAAAAGTGATCATGAAACTTTTGCTCTAATTCATCCCAAGAACGAATCGAGTTAGGAGTTGACGAAGAAAACCAAGAAAAAGCCGTTCCAGTCAAAGATAAAGAAAACATGCGAATGCGCAAAGACTTGCTAGAACCGACTTCTCCAAGTTGAGCAATATATTGGCTAATGTGCTCCCAAGTGGATCGGTTATCATCACCGCTAAACTTGACAAAATCGGGAACACGCCAACCAGTGGGGTAAGGAATCAAATAAAAAGCATCAACATACGGCCTACGATATAGCCGACTCCTACCCGCAACAAAGCCCAATTTTCTTTAAACATATCAGCCAGATCTTCTTTCATCCTAGCAAGATCGGCCTCATAATTACCCGTGGATGCTTGGCCGAAATGATGTGTCGCAGGATCAGTAGTAGACATTGTTTGTGCGGCATACTGTGGATTGGCCCTAAGCCAATCATCCCAAACATCCTTGGGCAATGGTGGAGGGAAAGGTGGTTCACCGTATGACTTCGTCATATACGACGGCACAAAATCCGCCAATTCTCACTCCAGGCTATAATCAGCCGAAGCGGGAGGAGGCGTGACCTGTGGCTGTGGCGCAGAACCGAGCACCATGGCACCGATCTGACTGGTCTGACCGGTTCACCCGCCGGGGCACCGGTCTGACCGGTCGGTGCGACCGATCTAACCGGTTCGGCCCTGGACGGCCGAACTGTGCCCGGCAGGGGTGTCTGTCCCACGAAGTAATTCGGCGGCATACCATACTGATAATCTGATGGTGCAGCCGAAAGACTAGGTTTAGGGGTAAAATTAGAATATTCATTGACAGGTTTCTTTCCCTTGTTTTGCATAGTTAATTCGATAAGCATATCTTGTGTAAACTTTTGTGATTGCTCGAATCGACTCAAAAAGGCATTGGCAAACTGCTTAATAGATTCAAAGGTAAAACTTACCTCACTAGGAGTGGAAGCAGAAGAAGCAGCAGCTGTAGCCGTAGTAGATGGGTTTGGCGGCGGCGGTGTGAATGTAGGCATCTTCAACTCCTCCTTCTTGAATACGCCTTGCCGAGTCTTCCCGAAGCATGCAAGCAATCTATTCTTGGCGTCCTCCTGTTCCTTCTAGAACGCAGCCTCAAATTGCTTGCGCGTCTACTCAGGTATGTCTTCATACTGGATGTCGATGGGAGTCGCATCTACCTTGGAGTCGACCTTATCACCGGCCATTGTGCCCGATGAACTCAGATCTGTCCCCAGCGGAGTCGCCAAAAAGTATGTTGACGCAGAATTGGCCAACACACAAACGCTAGAACGTGTAGGATGGCAACGATCGCAACCGGACGAAGTGCCCCGACGACCAGTCAGACCGGTCGCGCCAACCGGTCAGACCGGTTGGGCGCAGAGAGCTTCGCGAAGACCTAGAACCTCAAGCTCGGGAGGGATCCCGTCGGAGCTCGAAGATCAAGGGTTGTCTTGAGGTCAGCAGGCCACCCAAGATGCCCTTAAACGTCGTCGAGACGAGCAAAGAATATCACGAGGTTGGAAAAGCTAGGGTTTGGAGAAAAATGGGAAAAATAGTAGATTGATTGATTCGACTGGGTAGAAGGACCTCAATCGGCCGTGGCCTTTATATTTATGGTGTAAAAACATAATTTCATCATTCTCGACATGGAAGTTGATAGCAAGACCCCTCTCATCCTGGGGAGGCCGTTCTTGAGTACAGCGAATGCTCGCATTGATGTGGGGGGGCGGAGAAATCCAGCTCAACATCAATGGGCAGATGGAGAAGTTCGGCTTCCAACTAAAGGTCGAATAGTGCTCCCAGGTCAAGGCATTCACCCGGAGAAAATCCGAGAAAGAGACAGAGGAGCCATCAAACCCATCAATCGATGCTCTCAATGAATTCGTAGAATGCCTATGACTTCGCAAAGAAATCAGGGTGCACAACCAAAGGAATGCGAAATGGAGGATCCAACGTAACAAATTTTTGGAATCGGAGAAGAAAGATCGATACAAAACCAGCCAAAAAGAAAGTATGGCAGAAGAAAGTGTCATTGTTAGGAACTCCATCCGGCGACGACAACAAGACCAAAGGTATGGAGAGTCCTACTCCGGACTCAAAACCCGAGCTCTCGCCATGAGAACCATGGTATGTACCCATTCCTATGATTTGTATATATGATAGTTATTATTTTCTTGCATCATTTCGTTTCCACAATATAGCATATTTGATTTCTAAACCAAATACCTTTGAATCCACAAATATTTTGCATCAATTAGCTTGCATGAAAAAAATCGGCCAAATGTTAGGTCGGCCGGCCCCACGTCCCTTATTTCTTGCCAGGAGCAGCACGGGAATTATGCTTCAGTGTTCAGGAGGCAAAGGGAAATGTGGCCGGCACAACTATGGGCAAAGGGCAAGCCGCCTGGCCTCATCATGGCCGCCTGGCACCTCTGCACAGCCCATGTTGCGTCTCTCCACCCACAGAGCATGATGCACAGCAGATCTATCACCTAGACTTCGACGTGGAGCAAGGAAGACCGCTCAGGGAGCCACCCAACATGTCCTAGGCCCTGCTCATACCTATAAATTTTGAAGCTCCCGTCATCGTTTGTCGCACTGCAAACCCGAGTAAGCGAGAATCCCCCCTGAACTCGAGCTCTCTCTCTCTCTCTCTCTCTCTCTCTCTCTCTCTCTCTCCTCCTTTCTGAGTTTTCTTTGCCTAATCAAGCTCTTTGAGCTAATTAAGTAAAGAACTCAAGTGCTAACTCACCCCTAAAAATAAAAAAAGTATTAGTGTTGCTTTAGTACTAAAACTAGTTTAGTACTAATCAAACAAAAATGGTTCATTAGTAGCAACCATCCCCCTCTAAACAAAAAACCACAAAAATATTTCCTTTGAATAATCAAGGCACGAAGAATGTTTGTGGTGGTTCATTCCCCAAAAGAATGACTAACCCGCTAATCTCTGTTGTATATTTCCTTCAGGTATTTGTGGCACTAACGTTTTGCAGGAACCATGTCTCTGTGGGGCAACGTCTAGAAAACGGTGAAGAAATTCAGCTCGTCGTCCCGTTCCAGGAGTTCACGAGGATTATCAGCATTCCGGGATGACATGTTAGTGGACTCGGTCCGCCGGTGGTCGGTATCCCGGGAGGAGACCCCTGCATCCCCCACAGTCCCGAGGAACCGCCTCAAAATCCAAGTCTTGACTATGGTCGACCAGATCGTAGTCCAGACCGACTATGAGCGGGATGCCCTTAAGCTACTGAAGAAGCAGTCGTTCGGCCACGCCAAGCGGTTCGAACCAAACTTCCTCATCACGGCGGGATTGAAGTAGGACATGAACCGCGCGTTCACCACAGCCGGCTGGGTAAACTTCACAGACATCACCGAGACAGGTTCGCATCTTTTGACATTGGAATTCCTTGTAACCTTACATGTTGAAACCATTGGCACTTAAACTAAAATCCACTTCCTTTTGTTCAACGAGTTCTTTGAAATGAAACCCAAGGATTTTAGCATAGTGTTGGGCTTTAGCAAGAAATGCACATTAGACCTCTCTATGCTATCAAATGAACATGATTATGACCGTAGTTCTTGGTGGAGTTCAATCTCAGATGAACCTGTTAGTAGTAAGAATAGCATCGTCTCCATTCATAATCCAATTCTAAGAATCCTAGCAAAGTACCTCACCATGGTAGTGTTCTCCTAAGGAGAACTCAGGCTTTGCAGCTCCTCAGAGCTCATGTGCCTTTATGCTATGGCAAAGAAAATTCGCTACTCCCCGTCATGTGCATGGTGTCACAATGGTAGAAAATGATCACGAGCAAGTCTCCCATTGACATAACCTCTCTGGTTATGTGCATTGCATGACATGTCTCTATTCTGGAGAATACCCAGGTTACCTATCTGCCCTTGACAGAGAAGTACCGAACCATTGTCAACTGGACCACTTCATCCATGCTCACATGATGCGTGAGGGTCCAGGAAACTCAATCTTTATGTGCTATCTGAGGTATGACAAAGAGTTTGAGATCCCTTGCACAAAGCTCTCTCTCTACTCCGTGAAGTGCCTGACCCTCCAGATAGAAAAGAAAGAACCCGCACGTCACAGCACGGCTGGTCCTATGACACGAGGCAGGACTCGGCATGATGCACAGTTTGCCGAAGCAGGAACTTCTCATCAGGCAGGCACGTCCTGCCAGGCAGGAACTTCTCGCCAAGCCAGAGCTTCACGACAAGCCCGCGCTTCTCAGGAAGCCGGACCATCATAGGCAGCACCTTCACCAGCCACCTCTGCACAGCTAAACCCAGCCACAACACACCATGACCTTTGAGGAGGCCTATGGGCACTACGCACAGGGTTGCCAGATTTCGTACCAGGCTGAGGGCAGCATGGGGTACAGTCACGACCAGGGATTCTACTACCCACCAGTTATGCAGACTTCCCATGGTCCATAGGTCGATCCATCAAGGCCACAGGTTGGTCCATCAGCATCGGCTCGCTTCGAGTTCGACAACTCGCTTACATGGGGGCTATCGGACCTTACTACCCGGATCAATGCCTTGGAGTTCCGTCAGCAAGGAGATGGGCCACAACCTTGAGCACAACACCAGCCTCATGCAGGAGAGTTGGGGGATGTTATCCTCCATTCATTATGATTGGAATCGAGGTATCCTCCATTCATTATGATTGGAATCAAGGTACCCACTACACCCAGCAGCCATACCCAGATCCCAACCATAGTCCTTAGCTTAGTTGAAGCTTTGAGGGGAGATCGTGAGTGCCCAGGTAGGTCGTCACACCCGTTCGTTCATTCGTAGAGCCTTTCCATGAGTAGTAGTAATAGTAATAATAATGGTTATATATATTTAAAAAGTTATCATGCTTGGAATAAAGTTTTTTCTTATATGTGTGGAAATCCGTGCAAGCTCTTACCATGGAAATGATGAATAGTTGCTTTATTTAAGCCTAGCATGTGCCCCGTTTATAGCTTTTAACTCATTTAGTACTAGAGCTAGTTGGCACATAATTGACACCGCTGAAAATCTGATTGTGTGGGAGCATGAACATGATTTCTAAGTCTAAGTTGTTGTGGGATTCGAGATAGTCTACAATTGAATCAAAACTGTATACCTTAGTAAGGGAATTTCTCGGAATAAATTAAAATTTTGAATCATGGTAAAAGAATTCCCTGATGGTTTACATGTCCTATCCAGAGCCATAATGCTTTATTACATGAGCAAACCATAGGCTATCTTGATTTACTTTGAGCTTTGTCGAATGGTGAGTTCGCTTGAGGAAAGGTACTTGTCATCTGCCGGTCTTTCTCCTTCGCGTACCCATTCATTGCTAGCCTAAAAAATGTCTGATATGACAATAACCTACTCCGGGTATTGCCATCCACTTTCGCCAGACAATTCCACCACAACTCCAGCCCAAAATCTCCACTGTGTGCCTATTCATTTCAAAAGGGTCAAAATTATTCAAAAGCTCCATCTGAAAATTTCTATCAAGGAGGACATGGTGTAATCTTCTTTAAAAAAATGATGAAAAATGAAAATGAAAAGAAGAAAAAGTACCCATGATCCTTAGCAAAGGAGTTCAAATAAAATGACCCAAAATATTTCCAATTGTGAGTCCATTTCCTCCCTCTCCCTTGAACATTTGAAATTCCACAAGATTGGAATTTGATCAAGTACCTACCTCTCGCGAATCACTCTTCGGCTCGGCAATATAGGTAATCAATGTATGCTACACTCTTCCTACACAAAACTCCACTTGTATGAGGATCATACACCTTGAGCGATTGAGACTACCTTCGGGGAACTTTAACCATACTTGTACAAAACTTGAAAATATTTCGGGAATGAACCTGAATAGGGAAACATGATAGTATTCTGATGAAGGTTGTTCAGTCCTCCAACCGCATAAGACAAAGGAACGAAATGTGAATAAGCCCCATCAACAAGAGCATATAGGTATGTGCCAACTTACTCGACGTACATACGGGTAGAGTAATATGTTGTGCATAGGGTACCTACAGGGGGTAGACATTGATGCAACTCCTGATCCACCAAGCCTTAGTGTTAAGCTATGCTCGAGGACGAGCAAAAGTTTAAGCTTGGGGGGATGTTGACGGCCATTATTTCACATTTTGACCATCAACTTCTCAGGAATAAAATGAGCTTTTGCACTATGTTTCATACATATTTTATTCAATTGTAATAAGTTCAACAAGTTTTGCATGAGTTGTGCTTGCAGGAGATCAAAGCCCAAAAATGGACGAAAACGGAGAAGATCCATGCCACCCAGCCTCGACCGTGCCGGCCGGCCTGACACCTCAACATACATGGGTGCATCCTTGTTACAAGAGCAACGTGACATGCTCACAATGCTCCTAAACCAGGGATTAGCCCCTGATTCAGTAGGTGGACCCGGAAGGCATGGGCATTAACCATAGGACCCACAAGTTGATGCCCAGAGAAGAAAACGTTGGTGATACCCAACCCTGGAGTAATGTGGAGTGTTGATTTACAATTTCAGCAAAACGGAGGGCCAATGGGCTCCGGAAGCAGGCCGCCCAGCCTCTCTTGGGTCGCCCGGCCTTTGACCAAGCACTAATGGAACCGACATCGGGAGGCAATCAGAAGCGTCCACCAAAATGGTGGTGTCAGATGGCACTCACCCCAAGCCACCCAACCTAGGGGAGGCCGCCCGGCCCCACCTTGCAGCCACTGAAGCCACCCTTTCGCGTGAAGTTCAAGCTAAGTCAGGGGTTGCTACAACTGCAGCTACCAGCCAATTATCGACCTTGAGCTACTATAAATAGGGCCCCATCCTCACTTGTAAGAACACACCAAAAGGAGTTCTCTCTTCTCTCATTTCTAGAGTAGGATTAGTAGCTGGGAGTGAGAGTCGAGTCGAGCTTGTCTCGGGGATCCGTAGTCATCATCGGAGCTCGGTATAAGCTCTTGTATCTTTTTCTTTGACTTTATTAATATAAGTAATCTTCTTTGTTTACTTCGAGTCAGCTTTACTTTCTGCAAGTCATTTACCTTTCCGAGTATGAGTACTTGTCTACGGAAGTAACTTACCTCTAGTCAGTTTAAGTTATGTTTCTTGTTTGTCGGAGCTTGTCTTACGGTTTTCTCGCCCGGACTAGTGAGCTCAAGTTAGCTCACTAGGTTGAGGGGGATTTCTCCTGAAGGCCTCAAGAGAAATCCTAGTACCGAGTGTAGACGCGGTGTTTAAAAGTGTGTTCCACCCCACGGTACCGCAGTGGTAGGCGGTAAGTGGTGACAGCCTTGTCCGTCCTTCGTAGTCCACCACGTTCGGGTGTTTTTATAGCAATAGTTGCCGACTGTTGTCGAACTCCCTTCTGATCCCATTCTGAGTCCTTCTCTGAGGCCACCAAAGTAAGCTCCAGGTTCTCGTCATCAAGGAAGAAGCTTAGGTCTTTTCTAGCGAGGCTAGCTCGGTAGTTTAGAAGTGTATCAGGTGTCCTATCTCGCTCGTTGTCCTCCCATCTGCTACCTCTCTAAAGTACAGTGTAACATCCTGTATTTTTGTACGGAATGTTATACTCCAAAAATACGAGTTTTCAAAAATGTTTTGTGTGCAAGTGTAACTAGCTAGAAATAATTCAAGGTTGAACTCTTTTCCCATCTTAAATTCCTAGTAATTTAAAATCGAATAAATATAAGGGATATAAATGCTAGTGTGACTCATTCGGGGTTAATTCGATCTTTTTGAGTTGCCATGTTTCTTTTTCATTCGGATAAATTTTGATTGAAGTGAGTAGAGTTTAAATTCAATTTGGCCATTCAATTTAAACTCAAAACCCTAACATATACCCACTAACTAAACCTGGACTCTAGACCCATCTAAACCCTAGACCTAGCCCACCCAAACTACATTGCACCGGCACGATTGCAGCCTGGCCCGAACAACCAGCCGACCCAATGGCCAAGGCCATTTTTGGCCCGACAAACCCACGCCCCCGGCCTGCTCCAGCCTGCCGTGGCCTTTCCCCCGCTCGGCCCGATCCGACACGCCGGCCGCCACCAGCCCACTCGCGCGCACCGACCCGATACCGCGCGCCGGCCCAAACCGCCGCCGCACTTCCTCACTCGCGCGCGCGACCCATCACCCGCAAACCCCCGCGGCCCAACTCCCTTCCCTTTACGTTCGCTAGACAAGAGACACTAACGAGCGGGTCCCGCTCATCAGCTTTCTCCTTTCCAGCTACTCCTCTGCTCCCCTGCTTTTTCCTCCCGCACCCAGCGACCGCCGCGCCCCGCTCTGCGAAACGGCCGCGCCTTGCGCCTCACTCCCTGCTGGTCACTGACGCCACAGACTACCACTCGCAGTCGCTGTCGGCCACAACGCCCTGCGCACGCACCCACTCCGCGTCTCAACCCGGCCCGGACACCAAAAATCGCCAGCCTCCGGCTGCGCGGAGCCCTAATTGATGCCGCCTATAAAACCCTCCGACAATGCCTCCAAACCCTAGCCGCCCAAAGCCACCCCTCCCCCCACTCTCCAATTGAGCGTCGCTGCTGCACTAGCAGAACACAGAGGAGCTCAAAAGCCAAGGAAGGGAGCGAAGAGGAGGAAGCCAAGGTGGGAAGGAAGGAGGGGGAGACCGAGCCCCAGCCGTCACGCAAGGAGGAGGTGCGCACCGCCTCGAGCCGTTGCAGCTCCGAGAAGACGATCGCCATCGCCGGACTTCGACCAGGCCGTCGCCCGATCGTCTTCACCGAAGTAGCTACGATCCACGGCACTACACTGCCGCCGCCCGCATCAACCCACCACGGCACCAAGCCTCTGCTGCCTCGAGCCACTGGTAAGCCCGCCACCGCCGCCCTATTTTTCCCTTTTTGATGACCCGTTGCCTGCCGCCGGCCGTTGAGCCCCGATAGCGCCCTAGGACCTTATCGTCGCCCCGCCGTAAACTGCCGCCGTCAGGGCCGAGCATGACGTTGCGCCACGACTAGCCGGACCCCCACTGTCGCGAGCTGCGTCCCGACCTCGCTCACTGTCCAGCTCTATTGAGCACCGCCTTTTTCCCCATAGTCGCTACCACCAGTTCGCCACAATGGCTAGCCCCCACGTCGTCGCCACTGCACCTCCGCATCATGGCCCCGCCGTGGCCGAGCCCGACTTGTGCGCGCAACCATTAGGGCTGAAAGGCCATGACTTGGGTCACCCGCATGCACATTGCACCGGACTCACCCTGTCCAGGCCGTCCACTTGTGCACTGCCTCGCCGTCACCGCCGTCCACCGCCGCACTCACTTGTTCCCCGCCGTCGTCAACATTCCGCGCCAACCGGACCTCGCCGTCGCTGCCACCGAAGATGTGGAGCAGAGGGACGTCGAGGAGGAAGGGCGAACGCTGCCGAAGACCGCCGCCGTCGCCAGGAAGAAGACCGCCGCCCCCACCGTTGACACAGCGCTCTGCCACACACACGCGCACACATACCTCCATGTTGCACTGGATCGACCCTGCCACACCGGATCCACCCTCCCGCTAACACTTGGGGCCCAGATGTCAGCGGCGGGGAGAAACCCTGCCCATGGGCCCCATTCACCAGTGTAAGAGAGAGGGAGAAGCCAGTTGGGCCGTGGCCTGTCTACTTTCGGCCCACAAAAGCGCGACTTGTGTCGCTTTACAACGTGAGCCGCTCTGTTGGCTCGTGGGCCAAGCCGAGTCAGGCCGCAGACCCCGAGCCGGCCTTCCTTCTTTCCGGCCTGTTTAGCCAAGTCGATCCAAGCTGAGCCTACTAACCCGAGCCGAGCCGGCCTGTTGTCGCCGAGCCGGCCTTTCTTCCTTTAGCCGAGCCGAGCCAATGCTTTTGGGCCACCCGAGCTGACCCAACCCCTTGAGCCCAATAACCTTAGATTCCTTTTCTTTTCCTTTTTCTTTTTCCCAGCCGGACTGACCTACGGGTCCCACATGTCAGCCTCTGTCATGAGGCTGACAGGTGGGGCCACTGACCCTGGACCCCACTAACCAGTTGACTAGGTCAACATTGACCTGGTCAATGCTTACGTCAGCATTGACCGCCCCCCTTGCTGACGTCAGCATAGACCGCCCCCCTTGCTGACATCATGCTGACGTCAGCATGACATGTGGCATGCCCAGGGGCTTCCACGTGTCAGCCTGTCTGTTCTTCTTTTTCCGAAATTCATTTATCATTTTCAGAAATAGTTTTTAACCTCAAAAATTCATAATAAATCCATTTTAACTCCAAAAATTATGAAACTAGTTTCATAATTTTTCTAAAAACATGATCTACATGTTAGAATAGGTTTTGGGTGCTATTTGAGTTTTATTTGAGAAGTTGGTGCATATTTGCACTTTGGCCCCTACATTTATGTGTATTTACGAATAGGTCCCTATTGCTGAGAAGTCAAGCGACGTCCCGGACGAAGAGAAGACCTCGGGGGGCCCAGGAGGACTATGAAGACACGCCAGGTTCATGCCCATCAACGATCTGAAATCCCAGTAGACATTGCTTGCTAGAATTGTCATCGCTTTTATACTGTTGATGAGATGAACCTGCATGCCCTTCTTTTTTACCCAACCTCCTTGATCTCCTACTCATACCATGTTGAATGGTTGAGATACTTGCATGTGTTCATGTGGGATATATATGATGATAGTCTGGGCGTGAGTGGAGATCCACCTCAGAGGCGTTGGTGACTAGGACTTTAGCTGGGGGTGAGCGATTTAACCTGATCTTCGGATCAGGGGTTGGGGGAGTGTGTTGGGCATGCCCTGGACTGAGGAAGTATGTTGGCACATCCCGTGGAGCACCTGTGGCGAGAGCATGTTTTCCCTCGGCGAAACCCTTCCTTCGGGAAGACATGGCGCACTGGAGGAGTATAGGGGCGAGACCTGTGATGGGTGCCCATCGCGAACTGCTGTGGCAGATACGCATACGTGACAAAGATGCTTGTGCCGGCGTATAAGGAACCGGTTGGGGTAACTATGATTAGTGGGACTATGTAAATGTGCACACCACTTATCCTCTATGCGGAAGGATCCGGTCCGAAGCTAGCAAGTGTGGCACCAAGCCTATAGGAGGATAGGGTATCAGTGTAGGGGGAGGAGGTGTTGACCTCACGTTCCCCAAGTCGCATGTTAGGCTTCACAGTCCTGGGACAATCTCCTGTGGGAGGACGCGCCCATACCCGGGAAAACAGGATGGTCCCATGGCTACTAGTTCTCATTCTGTTATCGCCATAAATTAACAGGGTTAATTTATGGGCCGAAATCAAGATGGGCTTAAGGCAGAAGACTGAAGAAGACTTGTAAATCGGCTCCTGCGTGAGCATCTGGGCCACATGGGCCATGTATCTTTAGATTTAGTTCAAGGTTAGAGATAGAGTCCGATCGGGACAAGATTAGTTTAGATTGTTTCCCAAGTCTCCGGACTATAAATATGTATCCTTTGTTATTCATAAAGGAGAGCATCATCACGTCTCGCAAACAACAACTCTCGGCGCATCGCCACCCCTAATCCTATGGTTTCATCCAAGTAAGTGCCATGCTGCCCTGATCGCTTCTTGCGATCAGGGCGGTATTGTTCTTGCTTCTACCTTGGTGTTACTCAGTACTGAAGCGTTTTTGATGGCGAGTAGTACTAGTTATCCTGATGTTCGTAGCATGGCTTTTAGTAGATCTGTTGTGCTTCGTTGCTTATCATCTACGAATATCATGTTGTCTCTGTGCAGTCACGTTTCAATCTCATGCTAGTTCTTGTCGCATAGAATTAGTTGCACAGAGGCAACACCCTGCTTCTTTTATGTCTAGTAGATCTGATCTGTTATGGTTTGCTCTTATTCTTAAGAGTTGGTGTAATATCTGCTAGGTTAGGCCTTGCAAACGGATTGGATGATCCGGTGGTGTAATAGATGCTTTATCTTAGCCCAGATAGGGATTGTTCTGGGAATCGGCTCTTGCTAGTTCTTAGGCCTCTATTTTGGGTTGTGGTTTAGTTGTCTGTTATGTTCATTAGGCCTAGTCACGTGTAGGATGTTCCGATCTAGCAGTGAAGCTGTTACCATCAGTGGATTAGATCAATTAGATTTAATTGAAGCAGTTTTATAGTTATTTGCTTTATTTATCATATCTGGATACAATCAGATCCCATCTGACACCGGGACTCGATCGGCTCTTTAAAGCCGATGCAAGAGTCGTCCCGGGGAGCCGACCACGGCTCGGACTTACGTTTACACGTGTCTTTGTATGCAGGAAACTGTTCGGAGCACGTCTGCACCCTCCTGATCAGGGTATAGGTCAGGTGGCACGCCCGATTTTCACACATCCTCCGGGCGCGTGACGGAATTGCGGGCCGTCGACGAGGGAGCAGTGCCTGCCAGCGCCCCAGCAACCTCCCGGCTCTTCGTGTTGCCCGTCGTTGCTCGCCGGTGGGTTTCGACTGACTCGTATTGACCGGTGTCTCGTCGTCAATTGGTTTGATCCCGGCTGACTTCGATTCGAGTGGGTACAGGTGTACAAGCTCTGCAGAGTTAAAACTGTACGTATGGGCGCGTACTCTGTCATGTACGACCCTACTTTTCTATTACTTCCATTAGTTAGCTTTCCCAGAGAGATTTCTACCTCCCTCTAGTCTTTTTACCTGCTTGGATAAGTAGTTGAGGTACGAGGAGTGGGAGTTCTCGTACCGACTTGGAGAGATAGGCTTAGTTTGGAGATGAGAAGTTGACCGGGAGTCAGGGATGCCTGAATGGCCCGCGTCAGGAGATTTGGCGGGTACTATGTTTTTGCTGCTGCAGCAGCTCAGGAAACCCTAGCCTTATCCTTGTCTACTCTTTTATACCCGTGCATTCCACTTAAAAGCTGCATGCGAATGGTGATGTGAGCCTATTCCGTCCTTGGGGATAGTTTGCTAGATGCAGGTTCTGATTCCGTTTCAACGCTCAAGCTAGACAACGATGAAGGATGCTAAGGACGGTTCGTGCTATGCTCAAGTTGCCTGTGGAGGAGTGAAGCCTGAAGATGAAGGATGCCCAGAAGGCTAACTACGCTTCCGAGTTCTGTTTGTTTTCCTCTAGCCCAAGGGGCTTGTACTCTGATATTCGTACTGCAAATCCTCTAGATTATGTGTAATTAAACCCATGTAATGACTTCAATCGATAAGTACGACTGTGATATGTAATTGAAATGAGTTCTGTATGTGATAGCTACTGATCCAGGGACTATCACGACGATATTGGGAGTCGGGTTCTCCTTTTGGAAACTAGGTTCATTTCATATAGTCTCATGTGTCAAATGGTCATTGCCTGTCCATTTATCTTATCAATTTATCTGGCTTACCCCTGTTGAATTAGTCGGTCGATATAATCAGTAAAGGTTGTCACTACGATTTACGATATATTTTACTATAGTGCTTCCCTGAGGATTTTCACAATACTCCGGAATACTCCATGGTGAAGTGCTACACCTCTGATTCTGTGCACTTGCGGAATACCATTTCATATTGACCATAAGAGACAGCAACAACCACCTGCAGGCTACCTCTACAAATCATGGGATAATACAACAACCAAAGAGGTAAAAGCTAGTCTTGGCTAAGAACATCTGTCTTTATCAGAAGTCTTAGACTAGAATCACCCACTAATACTAACAGACACTCGATCCAGTAAACAGCTAGGAACTAGGAGTAAGCTTAAATTAAGTTAATGAAACACATAAGAAATCACGAATACTTACTCTAATTGATAAGCATCCATTGAGGTACAAATAATCAATTTGATTTGCAATGAGCAAGCTCAATATCCAATATTTTCTTCATAGAAAGTTTCATGTATGTTTGAAATGGTTTCATGTCACCTCTATGATCAATTATTGTTCTTCTCATAATTATCTAAAATTTGTGTTGTAGGTCGGGCAAGATTAATTAATTTTGATAAGATAGCTAGATGTTAGTTTAGAGAACTCATGCATATGCAATAATTACTTAAACGTAAAGCCTCAGCCTTGCTGAGCCCTCTTTGCATAATCCTCGTTTATATAATTATATAAGTCTTGCTAGTACCTATGTACTCATGACTCACGTTGCTTTTAACCTAAGTTCAGGTGAGTCGGAAGTTATGTCTGACCACATGTATCTCACCAATCCTTGTGCGGGGGAGGGGTAGGTCGTTGTGGCCGCAATAGAGCCCTTGAGCAAGATGCATTACTTTATCACGCTTTTGTTATTTTATGAGCTGCACACCTAAACTTTCGTGAGAGCATGTCCAAACACTACACTTTAATTTCATATGTCTTCTAATATCATTCGTGACCTCAAGGCTTTGTAATTGGAGATTGAACCTTTTAATTTCAGATTTGATCTTTCCTTGTCATGAACTTGTAACCTTTGTTCACATACAGGCCGTTTACACCATTTACATGGCGTGCAAATGCTACTCGATGGGTAGCCATGTAGGCCGATTAACCGTGTAAAACCGTGAAAAGTCATTTCGACTGTTTAAAAGATGTTTAAACGGCCATGTACACCGACTTTTTGCTAAATGATAGGTGATCGACCATCCACTATTTAATGTTTAGGCTAAACCTTATTGCTGAATCTTGTATTTTGTAAAATTGCTCTCTATGGTTTATATCATTTTAGGTGAATGGCGTGTCAATTGTCGAATCCTCTAGATGTGGCCTGGGCTAGCACGTGGTACGTCCTTAATCGAATATGTGCTAACTCTCATCTCAAGAATGATGATCAGCGGTTTTTTTAAAAACAGTGTCAAATTGGCGGTTCTTATAGAAGACTTATGGTGTGACTGGAGGAGGCGGATGATGATTGTTTCGTATTATGTCTACAAGAGTGCAAGGGTATAAAAAGGGTGATAGGAGCAATGATCTAAGAGACCAAGGGAGCGATGACACCGATGTCTGTATAGAAAATGGCCAGCAGCATAGGAGGGTTCGATTTTGGTGGTTGGGATTTAGTTTTAACGCATGTATCACTGAATTTTAAGTTGATGACTAAATCAGAGATGACGCAGACCGAGGGAAGCACAAGGAGAAAAGAACGGAATGAAAGGGCACTATTGTCTTTTTCCACACTAGTTATCAACCGTTTTCAGCCATAGCAAAGTAGCAGAGAAATTGGCACGAATAGAAGAGAAAAGTAAAACTAGTGATATAGTTCCACCTCCCGGTGGTCCGCAAAAAATTCTCTCATTTGATAAAAATCATATATTCATGTAGCATGTTAGTGATCAATAGATGAGAGTGGGTAAAAAGGTAGATCCTCGTAGTGAATCTATATGTGAATTTGCGTTCAAAAATGAATCTAGATGTGAATTAGAAGCACGGAAGCCGTGTTAGAAAATAAGAATTCACATTATCTGGACCGTTCGGGTTTCATCAAATCCGATCATTTTTGGAACGGATGTGTACTCTCCACTGCAAAATGGGCCCATCCCAACGTAAGGCAGCGTACGGGTCCAGAACAGTGGACCCAATTGACACTAATCACGATCCCCTGTGCGACATCCCCTCAGCCGTTGGATCCGACGATCAGACGGTGCAGAATCCCACGTGACAAGCACCGCCCTTCGTCGCCCCGTCAGCAGCCCACCCCAAGCCGCGGGCTCGCCGGCCGGGCGCCAATTAAGAGCGCCCCCCCCCCCCCCCCCCCCCCCTCTCTGCGCAGAGCTGGGGCGCACCACCGCCGAAATGCCTTTCCTGAGACCCCTGGGCGGCAACGATGCCGACGACTTCTACTTCGGCTACGACGCCGGGTACCACCGCAGCAGCGGCGGTGCGGGCAAGAGCGCCAAGAAGGAGAAGGGCTTCCTCTCCTGCCTCCCCTGCTGTAATTGACCCTCTCTCTGGGCTTCAGTCTCTGCGTTCTTGACGCTCTTGATTTCTCGTGGATATTCTTGGCCCCAGATCAATCCCGGTCTTCTTGCTGTTCTTTTTAATTTTCCTCTCCACTAGAATCTTTGATTCGTCGTCTTTCTCTCCTATGTTCTTCAGCGCCCGGCGCCGTGGACCCGACGGCGCACCGCCGCGGACCCGACGGCACACCGCCGCCTGCTGTCTTCCGACTCCAGCGACAGTGACAACGCGGCCGCCATGGACGTCACTGCCGATCTCGCCCGCCTCCGCGCGCGCTACTCCCGCCTGGCCGCTGGCCCACCCGTCCGCCCCCGCGAAGTCCCCGCCCTGATGGCGCGCCCCGACGACCCGGCGCTGGCCGTGTCCGCGCTCTCCTGGCTCGGCGGGGACCTCCGCCCGTCCTGCATGCTCCTGGCCCTGCTGCCCGCGCTGTTCCCGTCCCTCCCGGCCCACGCCCGCCATGCGCTTGCCGCCGCGGTCCGCCGCCTCAGCGCCCGCGAGGCTGCGCTCGATGGCGAGGTCGCCGAGTACCAGTCCACCTACGCCATGAAGGTGGCGTGCGAGAAGTCCAAGGAAGGCGTCGCCGAGACGACCGCCGAGGAGATGTGCAAGATGGCGCGCGCCGCCCGGCGGGCAGACAAGCTGCGGTGGCGCGCCGTGGAGGCTGCCGTCAAGGAGGTCCTCGCACCGGCGCAGGCCAGGGAATTCCTCAAGGCCGTCGAGGACGTGGCGGGCAAGGTGGCGCAGCACGGCACCCGGTGGCACGCGCGCGCCGGGACGCTCACGGTGCCTGTCGAGGCGCTCGAACGCGTGCGCGCCAACGCCAGGGCCGCTACGGACGATGCCTGGTGAGGTGACCTCTGATTGTGATATTTTGCTTCAGGCAGACATCTTCTTGTGTTGTGATCATGGGGATTCGTTCGTCAATGAGAACTAGAATTTTTCCAGCTTAGGATGATTCGGATTGCATCGGGCAGGACGATCAAATGTACCTTGGCATGGTCTACGTTCAGTCACTAGAAGGTTAACTAGATATACTCCTGACTCCTCGCATTGGAATTGTGAAATGCTTTAGTTGCTTCAGACATGTTCTGTCATTTGTTTTTGTACTTTTGAGGATGCAGTCCGAGTCTGCACCGTTAGCTATCACAAATTCAGCAATGAGTAGTGCCAGTTGCTGAACGTCTTTAGGAGGAGCGTGTCAAGGTTCTGACAAGGTTTTTCTTGCAATCAAACTTTCCTGCAGTCTAGTAAATGATTTTGAATCCCTTCTCTATATTTGTTGTTGGAACCAGTCACTCGTTCTTGGCACAAAAAATTTTGATCGCTTGGGGCTTAGATCGCTGCATGGCCAGCGAGCTGCCTGCCAGATTTCGAACCAAACAGCCCCTAATTAATGCCTGGTATTTCTATTGCCCAGTTCATGGAGTGGTTCCTGTTGTTCTGACAAATTTCTTTGGCACAATCTGAAATGTTTTCAAGTTTCGACTGAGCAATAATAATACTTTGCTGACTTTGGTTATTTTTGGCCATTTATTTCTGCATTTCTAGGTTAATTCCATCTCAATTGGCCTTTTCTTATTATACCTTTTCTGAGTGCGGATTGTTCCTGGTTTAGGACTCAAATCAACTATGCACGAACAACAAATCTGCAAAAAAATGACCAATAATTTACGGTTTCGCGTACGAACATGCTTGCATTCCATAGTGAACTAATACCGTTTTCCCACACACAGGAGACTGATATTTAATTTATCAAAGATCATTTACTAGGCACAAATCTTAATGATATTGTTGTGCCATTCTGACAAGAGTTCTTCGATTTCTTAGATGTGATTCTATGCAGGGTTAACCAAACCGGTGGGAACCGGTCCAGTTTGACCGGTTACCGGTCAAACCGGTCCGGCCCGGTTTCGGTTTGGGCCGGTACCAAACCGGCCTAAATTCAAAATTCAAATTTGAATTCAAAAAAATGAAAAATTCTCAAAAAATTCCTAAAAATACTTCAAGGTGCGACGAATGTAATGGTGTCAAATTTTCTCAAAAATTCATCCATTTAGTATAGTTTGCGGGCATATGAAGTTAAATCAAAAAAGGAAAAAATGAGCCGGCCCATTAAGGCCCACCGTATATGGCGACCGGTAAACCGGTCAAACCGGGAAATTACTTTTAAACCATCGGATTTTTTGGTTAAAATACCGGTAACCGGTCAGACCGGACCAGTAAACCGATCATACCGGTCGGTATACCAGTTGGAACCGGTTACACATGTGCTTTTGAATTTGGATTTGAATTTAACCGGTTTCCACCGGTTTCCAGTCAAACCGGTCCGGTAAACCACTACCGGAGGGCGGCGGTTTGACCGGACCGGTCGGTTTTGTAAACCTTGATTCTATACTATATTTTCTATTTGCCAAACAGGACTGTGATATGTAAGCCATAATGGCTTTCTCTTTCCTCTGGTGTTGTAGAGTAAATGCCAGTAAACAACTAATAACTCTGGATCATATTTCATCAAGTTCCTACAGGTAAATTTACTTTTGAAGCACTTAAGCTATCTTCAATATAATCATTATCATCATCATCTAACATATCTACCACGAGACAGCTGGGCCAGATGCCAAAAATGGAACGCTGGAATTTTGAAGTTCTGAAGAAACTCTAATGATTTCCCGAAATTCCAAATGTAAACAAGATTTACGTTTTATATTTCAAAATTATCTAACGTGACAGTGACAGCATATAAATTGAACTCGACATATAAATGATAAGGCAAGGCGCCATGTCACGTTAAAAAGCCATCAGGTTATTTGCTACGCCTGAAACATTCAAGCACCAGGTCACACGCCTCCAGCAACGAATACCCCAAACTGAGGCAAACCGGGAAAAAAATCCGAGTAACTCTCACTTACTCGGGCGAGAATTTCTTGTCATCAGCATCAACTAAATTTCGGGCAAAACTAACGCACATCTGGGTATAAAAGCCCTTTTCTCTTTTCTCTAAATTGATGACGTAGCAATATCGGTTGTTCGACAAACAGTATGCCAACGTTGAGCTATTTGCTCTCCCAGCTCCGAACTGCACGGCAGCAGCACGCCAACATATGGCATACATTTACACTGATATACAACATAAATTAAGCTATGTCATCAGTTGGCTATATATGTTAAATACTTAAATATAGGCCAACAACAAGACATGCCAACCGAAAGGCTGAAATGCCATATCCTTATGCTATGGAAACCCAGTTCAGGTTTCCACTTATTCAGAAAATGTCACGGTGGAAATGCCCCGGAATCGAGCTGCCTTGCTGTGCCTGCCTGAGGTGCATGGACAAGGCATAGTTGTTTACCTGAAAAAAGGGAGAGGGGGCAAGAAAAGCATAAGCTGCTTTGGCGCCCGAAGGAGAAAGGATCGATGAAAAAGAATAATAGAACAAAGGTGGTGTACCTCAAGGCTTCTAACTTGTTCCTGGTACTGAACAACCAACTGCTTAAGTTGCTGAAGCTCCTGGCTTCTCGCATCTTGTTCTTTTTGGCGCTCATGCTGTATAGCAAATGCTTTCTTCAGAATAGTGTTCTCCCTAATAACAGCTTCAAATTGTTCCTTGCAAACTGAATTTTCCTGTTTAAATGCAAGAACATCAACTCTCATCTTGTGCCTTCTAAACAGTAAACAAAAAACTAAATGAAACAGAACAATGCAAGTTCAATAAATTGCACCTGTATGCACCTTGAATAAGTAAAATCAATCATGTGAATCAATAAATATTTATGAGAATCAATTCTGAATACTCAATTCTTTGGTAACCCAGATAGTTATAAACTTGGCCCTCGGGCACACTGGAATATTTGAAAAATACTTGGTATGATGATTTATCAAGTTTGCATTCCTTTTTTTACCTAGAAGTTTGAAACAAAAGATTTGGATATGCACTCGGTTTCTCTTCTGATCACCTTTAACACGTATATCACATAAATGACCCAACTGGACACAAAACAAGCAGCACATTGCAAAATGGCACAGAAACTATGACATTGAAGTGGAACAAATCCCTGGCTAGGAACTACTAATGTATTATAATAAAATAAGAAACAAGGAGTGGACATCTAACCCCCAAAAAAAGTAATAACTGAAGAAACTGCTCGAAGAGTACATTTAAGAAAACAATAAGATTGCAATGTACTTTTTTGAGGAAAAAAATTATATCATGTATGTAGGTTCCAACATTTCGAAATGCTAGTCACTTGCACAGAGAAGTAATGACCCTGCTGCAAAGTGGTCTCATAGCATGCCCTATTGACCTTTGCCCCTGGCTCATTCATTTATCCAGATAGTTAGACATGAGCTGAAAAAAGGACAAACTATCCAGTAACCAGAAATTGAAGTTTTAGAAAAACTCAGCACATCTGCAGTTCACGCTGATGACCAGCAAAGGCAACAAGCAGGTACAGGAACACCATCAATGACAAAGATTGCTTGAAAACAAGGAGGGGAAGTCAACTACCTTGTGGAAACTTTGATGTGCTTCTGCACCAATACGAGAGGTCATGGCCCTCTCAAAAACCTCGAGTACTCTGGAAGCACGTGCCTTTGCATCATCCGTGTTACAGGCACTCAACATCTCATTCACAAGAATCTCAGACCATTGAGTGCTGCTTGATGGAAGGTTCTCTGCCCAAGGAACACTATCTACAGGTGTAGCAACCTCATTGTCAACCAAAATACCTATAGAATAAAGCAAACTATTAACCCATAGTATCACAAAAAGGATTATTCTCAAATCAAACAAGAATAAATGGACATACAATACATGTAGGGGGTGCAAATCAGCACAAAATCATTTATCTTAATGCATTTTGAATTAAAGAGTTTGATAATGTTTAACATTAAAGCAGATAAATAATTAAATATGCAAGGTATGCATATTTAATACAGATATTTCCAAGTTATTAGCAATTCATTCAACTTGTTTACTAGACTAGTGGAAGATTTACCTTTTCAACCACAAGTGAAAAGCTAACAAAACATTCTAATCAGCATCGATAAAGCATTGTGTAAAGTATATAACTATATACCCTAGTCCGTGAGTAAATCATTCAGTTAGAATCACCCAACCATAGGGTAAGTTGTTAGGTCAGTAAAGCTAAAAACAATACAGCAGATAACAAACAAGTTCATTTCAAATGCCAAATATATCACAAACAAGTGCCAAACATATCAAGCCTGGAGAAATAAAACCAGATGATAAAGAGTATAAAGTTTCAGGAAACATTACACAGACAAAATAAGTAATTGTCAATCACGACAAGAATGATTGCGCTGGACATCAGAAGGTTACCTTCCGTAGGAACTTGATCCTCAGTAGTCATCCCATTGGGATGTTGATACCCAGGACCTCCATCACATTCGGCTTGTGTAGGGAGATTAAGTACGTACTTTGTTGCTAAATCAAAATTGTTTCCACACTCTTCTAGAGCCTTCTCAATGAACTGAAATAACAGAAGCTTGCATGAGGCCTCAAGTTATTGATAAGTCTACAGCCATGCCAACATGGCACGATACGGTTATCCTTCTATTTAAAGTAATGAGACGGGCATCGAGTCAATAAGGGAGAGGCCACAGACATCCAGTCTGACTGGGGTTTCAGTTTCATGTTTCTTTGGGGAGGTAACAGCCAGCTACTTGTATGCATAACCCAATTGATGCATCGGGTTACTAGAACTAGAAGACATACAAACTAATGGAGGCAAACAATAAATACCTAATAAAAGGTGACAAGGTATTGAAACAAACTAAAGCAGCCTAATATAAAAGCAAGTTAATCTCAGAGGCTGTGCAGAAGGGACGAGATGAATAGCAAGCAATAGAACCATGGTCCATGGCATCCTCATATCAGAAACCAAAAAAAAAACATCCTGCAAACAATGTTATCCTAAACGTTAAACGGTAAACAGACGATCACCCTTTGTTTAGCGTGTTTAAACGGTGTTTAACCGGAGTTAAACGACCTAATCGGTTTGGCACCGTAACACTAAAATATACATATTTATGGACATAAATGTCAAAATATGCTAGAAAGTCTACATAGTTGCACATGTGCAAAGTAAGTATTCTACCAAATAATATTTTTTGAAGAAATCTAAATCCCACAACACTTCATATACTTACGATGCTAATTAGTTCAGCATTGATTGTGGTAGTTGTAATCCTCCTATTGACTAAATAAATTAAATGGTCATTTAGCTCATTTAATCACATTTAACTCGACTCCGTAGACGGTTCTTAACGGTTTAAACGGGTTTAAACGGTCCAACTGTTTAATTTGCTGTTTAGGGCCTAAACCACACGGATAACCTCTGCTTACCATTTAAATGTTGTTTAAACACTGTTTAAACAGACTAAATGGCCATTTAGGCGAACAGAGCCTGCAACTGAGATCTGGTCTGCACATTTCACAAAAGTGAAACTCGGAATAATAATTCCAAAATGTGTAAAGGTGCTCATGCAGCGAGAGGAAACAAATCTTAAAATTGTATCCATAACTAAAGGTTTCGTCAAAGCTAACCCATACCATCATAATAAACAGCAAAATCTGCACATTAAAATGCCAGAAACCACTCCAAAGCAGGGACAGCCGAAAACGATGCTAGGTTCCTACGAATCAATTCAAACTAATGACAGACCTTAGCACCCATGCCCAGCACACCTCAAAACAACACGCAGGAGTAGCACTGGCGTCAACGAGCACCGTCGCCTCATCATCGAGTGGGGACCAGCAGGATTTGATTCATGCGTGGCGGCAACGGCGGAAGCTACTACTCTACCGGGAGCTACATGTTACCATTTGAGAAATGCAACGTGGAGCATAGCCTGGACGACATCGGGCGGATCGAATTACCTCGAGGCTCACGGAGGGGAACCTGGCGCGGATCGTGGCCACGAATCCAGGGTCGCCGGCACGCGCCCGTGGCGGCGAGGGGCTCCTGCTGCCGCTGCCGGCGCGGAAGCGGGCGCGCTTGGAGGGCGGAGGGGTGCCCGCGTGCGGGGAGTGCTGCTGCTCCAAGAAGGAGGAGGCCCGCTTCCCGCACACCGCCGCGGACATCCTGTCCGGCGCCGCCGCTCCCCTCTCGGCTCGGGGTCGATGAGGATGCGTGCTAGGATTAGGGTTTCGTGGGAGGGAGGAGCGGGAGCGGTGGCGGCGCAGATGCGAGATGTGGGATGGGTGTGGGATGGATGGAGAAAACAGGAAGGAAGGTTGGAGAGGAGACTAGGGGCGGTTTGGTTGGGTGGCTAACCCCTAACCAGGATTCAAAAGCCACCTAAGTTTATTTGGATGACTTCTCAGACCTTTTTAACCAGGCTCCACCAATATAAAAGAAGTCTGCTAGCTAGGCTTAGCTAGTATGTGGACAAATCGAGCAATTCGGTCTGTTTTACATTGAGTTTACTAAAATAAAAAATTATTTCAAATACACCAAACATTAGTTTAGAGTCCAATAGGGAATTAGGTGCTTTTGTTGCGAGTAATTCCGATATGACTTCGTGGCACAAATTTTTACAATAATTGCACCAGTTCAGCTTATTTTGCATCGAGAGTACTGCTGTAACGAAACAATTTCAAATGCCCCGGAACACTATGAAACATGAGTTTAGGGTCATATGGGCTGGATCGGGTGTGTTCGCTGTTAAAACTTCCGACGCAACTATGTGGCACGGACATTCGCATTAATTGCACAAGTTTAGGCCATTTTGCACCGAGTTTCATGTAGTTATGAAATGGTCCCCAATACACCCAAACACTTTGAAATGCAACCAAACATGAGTTTATGGTATAATGGGGTGGATCAGGTGCGTTCGTTCGAAAAGTTCCGATGCGACTTGGTGGCACGAACTTTTGTATTAATTGCACAAGTTTAGTCCATTTTGCACCGAGTTTCATGCAGTAACAAAATAGTCTCAAATGCACCTAAACACTAGATAACAGAACAAAACATGAGTTTAGGGTCCAATAGGGTGGATGGGGTGCGTTCGTTGCGAAAAAATTCAAACGCAACTTCATGACACTAACTTTTGCATTAATTGCAACAGTTTGACTCGTTTTGCACCGAGTTTCCTGCAGTAAAGAAATGATTCCAAATACACTCAACACACTATGAAACACACTAAAACACTAAAACACGAGTTTAGAGTCAAATGAGGTGGATCGGGTGCATTTGTTGCGAGTAATTCCGATATGATTGTATGGCACAAACTTTTGCATTAATTGCACCAGTTCATCCTATTTTGCACCGAGTTTACTGTTATAACGAAACAATCTCAAATGCACTCGAACACTATGAAACACACTACAACATGAGTTTAGGGTCCAATGTGGATCGGGTGCATTTGTTGCGAATAATTTCGATATGACTTAGTGGCACAAACTTTTGTATCAATTGCATCCGTCCAGCCCATTTTGCACCGAGTTCACTGCCGTAACAAAACAATCCCAAATGAATCACAACACTATGAAATGCGCCAAAACAAGAGTTTAGGATCCTATGAGTTGAATCGGGTGCGCTCGTTGCGGAAAATTCCGACGCGACGTTGTGAAAAGAACTTTTGCATTAATTGCACAAGTTTAGCCCATTTTGTAACGAGTTTCATGCAGTAACAAAATGGTCCCAAGTGCGCCCAAACACTACGAAAGCAACAAAACAAAAGTTTTGGGTCCAATTGAGTGGATCAGATGCGTTTGTTGCGAAAAATTCTGACGCGACTTCGTGACACGATCTTTTGAATTCATTGTACCAGTTCAGCCCATTTTTCACCGAGTTTCACATAGTAATGAAATGGTCCCAAGTGCGCCCAAATACTACGAAATCAACAAAACAAGAGTTTCGGGAGTTTCGGGACCAATTGAGAGGATCGGGTGCGTTCGTTGTAAAAAATTCTGACGCGACTTCGTGGCACGAACTTTTGCAATCATTGCACTAGTTCAGCCCGTTTTGCACCGAGTTTACTGCTATTACGAAACAATCTCAAATGCACTCTAACACTATGAAACGAGCCAAAACATTAGTTTAGGGTTCTATGGGTTGGATCGAGTGTGCTCGTTGCAAAAAATTCGACGCCACTTCGTCGCACGAACTTTCGGATTAATTCCACAAGTTTAGTCTATTTTGCACCGAATTTCATGCAGTTACAAAATAGTCCCAAATGCACCCAAACACTTCAAAATACAACCAGACATGAGTTTAGTGTCCAATGGGTGGATCGGGTGCGTTCGTGGAAAAACATTTCGACACGACTTTGTGGCACGAATTTTGCATTAATTGCACCAGCCCGACCCGTTTTGCACCAAATTTCCTACAATAAACAAATGATTCCAAATACACCCAAACACTGTGAAATGCACCAAAACATGAGTTTAGGGTCCAAAGGGGTGGATCGAGTTCATTTATTGCGAATAATTTCGATATGACTTTGTTGCACGAACTTTCGCATTAATTGCACCAGTCCAGCCCGTTTTGTACCGAGTTTATTGACATAACGAAACAATCCCAAATGAACCCCAAGACAGTGAAATGCGCCAAAACAGGAGTTTAGAATCCTATGGGTTGGATCGTGTGCGCTCATTGTGAAAAAAATCCCGACACCACGTTGTGGCAAGAACTTTTGCATTAATTGCACAAATTTAGACCATTTTGCACCGAGTTTTATGCAGTAACGAAATGGTCCCAAGTGCGCCCAAACACTACGAAAGCAACAAAACAAGAGTTTCGGGTGAGTGGATCAGGTGCGTTCGTTGCGAAAAATTCTGACGCGACTTCGTAACACGAAATTTTGCATTCGTTGCACCAGTTCGGCCCATTTTTCACCGAGTTTCATGCAGTAACGAAATGATTCCAAATGCACCCAAACACTATGAAATGCAGCAAAACATGAGTTTAGGGTCCAATGGGGTGCATCGGGTGCTCTTGTTGCGAGTAATTCTGATATGACTACGTGGCACGAATTTTTGCATTAATTGCACCAGTTCAGCCTGTTTTGCACAGAGTTTACTACTGTAACAAAACAATCCAAAATGCACCCGAACACCATGAAACGGGCCAAAACATGAGTTTAGGGTCCTCTGGGTTGGATCGGGTGTGCTCGCTGCTAAAAATTCGACTCAATTTCGAGGCACGAACTTTCACATTAATTGCACAAGTTTAGGCCATTTTGCACCGAGTTTCATGCAGTTACGAAATGGTCCCCAATGCATCCAAACACTTCGAAATGCAACAAAACATGAGTTTAGGGTCCAATGGGGAGGATCCTTTGGGTGGGATCGTGTGCGCTCGTTGCGAAAAATTCTGACGCGACGTTGTGGCACGAACTTTTGCATTAATTGCACAAGTTTAGGCCATTTTGCATTGAGTTTCATGCAGTAACAAAATGGTCCCAAATGCACCCCAAACACTATGAAATGCAACAAAACAAGAGTTTCAAGTCCAATGGGGTGGATATGGTGCGTTCGTTGCGAAAAATTCTGATGCGACTTCGTGACACGAACTTTAGCATTAATTGCTCCAGTTCAGCCCATTTTTCAACGAGTTTCATGCAGTAACGAAATGGTCCCAAATGTACCCAAACACTACGAAATGCAACAAAACATGAGTTTAGTGTCCAATGCGGTGGATCGGATGTGTTCGTTGCCCAAAATTCCGACGCGACTTTGTGGCACGAACTTTTGCATTATTTGGACCAGTCCAGCCTGATTTGCACCAAGTTTCTTGCAAAAAAGAAATGGTTCCAAATGCACCCAAACACTATGAAATGCACTAAAACATGAGTTTATGATCCAATGGGGTGGATCGGGTGCATTTGTTGTGGGTAGTTCCGATATAACTTCATGGCACGAACTTTTGTGTTAATTGCACCAGTTCAGCCCGTTTTGCACCGAATTTACTGCAATAGCAAAACAATCCCAAATACACTCGAACACTATGAAATACACCAAATATGAGTTTAGGGTCCAATGGGGTGGATCGGGTGCATTTGTTGCGAATAATTCCGATATGACTTTGTGGCACGAACTTTTGCATTAATTGCACTAGTTCAGCCCGTTTTTCACCGAGTTCACTATTGTAACGAAACAATCGCAAACGAACCCCAACACTACGAAACAATCGCAAACGAACCCCAACACTACGAAACGTGCCAAAATAGGAGTTTAGGATCCTATGGGTTGGATCGGGTGCGCTCATTGCGTAAAATTCCGACGCTACGTTGTGGAAAGAACTTTTGCATTAATTGCACAAGTTTAGGCTATTTTGCATCGAGTAATGAATTAAAGAAATGGTCCCAAATGCTCCCAAACACTATGAAACGCAACAAAACATGAGTTTAAGGTCCAATAGAGTGGATCGGATGCAAAAATTCTGACGCGACATCGTGGCACAAGCTTTTGCATTAATTGCACAAGTTTAGCCCATTTTGCACCGAGTTTCATACAATAACAAAATGGTCAAAAATGCACCCAAACACTACAAAACACAACAAAACATGAGTTTAGGGTCCAATGGGGTGGATGAGGTGCGTTCGTTGCGAAAAAATCCCAACGCAACTACATGGCACTAACTTTTGCATTAATTGCAATAGTTCGGTCCGTTTTTCACCGAGTTTCCAGCAGTAAAGAAATAAATCCAAATGCACCCAAACACAATAAAATGCACCAAAACATGAGTTTAGGGTCCAATGGGTTGGATCGGGTGCATTTGTTGTGAGTAATTCCGATATGACTTCACGGCATGAAATTTTGCATTAATTGAACCAGTTCAGCCCGTTTTGCACCGAGTTTACTGGCATAACGAAACCATCCCAAATGCACACAGTTTACTGCCATAACGAAACCATCCCAAATGCACACAAACACTATGAAACACACTGAAACATGAGTTCATGGTCCAATGGGGTGGATCGGGTGCATTTATTGCGAATAATTCCAATATGACTTTGTTGCACGAACTTTTACGTTAATTGCACTAGTTTAGCCCATTTTGCACCAAGTTCATTGCCGTAACGAAACAATAGCCAAATGAACCCCAAAACTATAAAACGCGCCAAAACAGGAGTTTAGGATCCTATGGGTTGGATAGGGTGCACTCGTTGTGAAAAATTCTGACGCGACGTTGTGGCACGAACTTTTGCACTAATTGCACAAGTTTAGCCCATTTTTCACCGAATTTCAAGCAATTACAAAATGGTACCAAATGCACCCAAACACTACAAAACGCAACAAAATATGAGGTTAGGGTCCAATGGGGTGGATCGGGTGCGTTCATTGCGAAAAATTTTGAGGCTACTTTGTGGCACGAACTTTTGCATTAATTGCACCAGTTCGACCCATTTTGCACCGAGTTTCTTTCAGTAAAGAAATAATTCCAAATGCACCCAAACATTATGAAACATACCAAAACATGAGTTTAGAGTCCAATGGGTTGGATCGGGTGCATTGTTGCGAGTAATTCCGATATAATTGCATCGAACAAACTTTTGCATTATTTGCACCAGTTCAGCCTGTTTTGCACAAAGTTTATTGCTGTAACGAAACAATCCCAAATGCACCCGAACACTATGAAACAGGCCCAAACATGAGTTTAGGGTCCTATGGGCTGGATCGATTGTGGCCGCTGCCAAAACTTCCAACGCGACTTCATAGCACGAACATTCGCATTAATCGCACAAGTTTAGGCCATTTTGTACCAAGTTTCATGCAGTTACGAAATGGTCCCCAATGCACCCAAACACTTCGAAACACAACCAAACATGAGTTTAGGGTCCGATGGGGTGGATCGGGTGTGTTTGTTCGAAATCGAATTCGTGGCACAAACTTTTACATTAATTGCACAAGTTTAGCCCATTTTGACTGAGTTTCATGTAGCAACAAAATGGTCCCAAATGCACCCAAACACTACAAAACATAATGAAACATGAGTTTAGGGTCCAATGGGGTGGATGGGGTTGCGTTTGTTGCAAAAAATTCCAACACAACTTCATGGCACTAACGTTTGCATTAATTGCACCAGTTCGGCCCGTTTTGCACCGAGTTTCCTGCAGTAAAGAAATGACTCCAAATGCACCCAAACACTATGAAACGCACCAAAACTTGAGTTTAGGGTCCAATGGGTTGGATCGGGTGCATTTATTGCGAATAATTACAATATGATTCATTGCACGAATGTTTGCATTAATTGCACTAGTTCAGCCTGTTTTGACTTGAGTTCACTGCCGTAACGAAACAATCCCAAATGAACCTAAACACTATAAACCGCGCCAATACAAGAGTTTAGGATCCTATGGGTTGGATAGGGTGTGCTCGTTGCGAAACATTCTGACGCGACGTTGTGGCACGAACTTTTGCACTAATTGCACAAGTTTAGCCCATTTTCACCAAATTTCATGCAATAACAAAATGGTCCTAAATGCACCCAAACAATACAAAACGCAACAAAACATGAGTTTAGGGTCCAATGGGGGTGGAACGGGTGTGTACGTTGCGAAAAATTCCGACGCGACTTGGGTTGGATAGGGTGCGCTCGTTGCCAAAAAATTATGACGCGACATTGTGGCATGATCTTTTGCACTAATGGCACATGTTTAGCCCATTTTTCGCCGAATTTCATGCAGTAACAAAATGGTCCCAAATGCACCCAAGCACTACAAAACACAACAAAACATGAGTTTAGGGTCCAATGGGGTGGATGGGGTGCGTTCGTTGCGAAAAAATTCCAACGCAACTTCATGGCACTAACTTTTGCATTAATTGCACCAGTTCGGACCGTTTTACACCGAGTTTCCTGTAGTAAAGAAATGATTCCTAATGCACCCAAACACTTTGAAACGCACTAAAACATGAGTTTAGGGTCTAACGGGGTGGATCGGGTGCATTTATTGCGAATAATTACAATATGATTCAATGTACGAACTTTTGCATTAATTGCACTAGTTCATCCCATAATGCACTAAGTTCACTGTTGTAACGAAACAATCCCAAATGCACCCAAACACTATGAAACGGGCCAAAACATGAGATTTGGGTCCTATGGCCTGGATAGGGTGTGGCCAGTGCCAAAACTTCCGACGCAACTTTGTGGCACGAACATTCGCATTAATTGCACAAGTTTAGGCCATTTTGCACCAAGTTTCATGTAGTTACGAAATGGTCCCCAATGGACCCAAACACTTCGAAACGCAACCAAACATGAGTTTAGGCTCCAATGGGGTGGATCGGGTGCGTTTGTTCGAAAACTACCGACGCGACTTCGTGGCACGAACTTTTGCATTAATTGCACAAGTTTAGCCCATTTTGACCGAGTTTCATGCAGTAACAAAATGGTCCCAAATGCACCCAAGCACTACAAAACGCAACAAAACATGAGTTTAGGGTCCAATGGGTGGATGGGGTGCGTTTGTTGCGAAAAATTTCAACGCAACTTCATGACACTAACTTTTGCATTAATTGCACCAGTTCGGCCCGTTTTGCATCGAGTTTCCTGCAGTAAAGAAATGATTCCAAATGCACCCAAACACTATGAAACGCACCAAACATGAGTTTAGGGTCCAATGGGTTGGATCGGGTGCATTTGTTGCGAGTAATTCCGATATGACTTCATGGCATGAAATTTTTCATCAATTGAACCAGTTCAGCCCGTTTTGCACCAAGCTTACTACCATAACGAAACCATACCAAATGCACACGAACACTATGAAACACACTGAAACATGAGTTCAGGGTCCAATGGGGTGGATCGGGTGCATTTATTGTGAATAATTCCAATATGACTTTGTTGCACGAACTTTTGCATTAATTGCACTAGTTTAGCCAGTTTTGCACCGAGTTCACTGCCGCAACGAAACAATCCCAAATGAACCCCAAAACTATAAAACGCGCCAAAACAGGAGTTTAGGATCCTATGGGTTGGATAGGGTGCGCTCGTTGCGAAAAATTCTGACGCGACGTTGTGGCACGAACTTTTGCACTAATTGCAAAAGTTTAGCCCATTTTTCACCGAGGTTTAAGTAGTTACAAAATGGTCCCAAATGCACCCAAACACTACAAGATGCAGCAAAACATGAGTTTAGGGTCCAATGGGGTGGATCGGGTGCGTTCGTTGCGAAACATTTCGAGGCTACTTTGTGGCACGAACTTTTGCATTAATCGCACCAGTTCGACCAGTTTTGCACCGAATTTCTTTCAGTAAAGAAATAAGTCCAAATGCACCCAAACACTATGAAACGTACCAAAACATGAGTTTAGAGTCCAATGGGTTGGATCGGGTGCATTGTTGCGAGTAATTCCGATATGATTGCATGGAACAAACTTTTGCATTAATTGCACCAGTTCATCCTGTTTTGCACAAAGTTTATTGCTGTAACAAAACAATCCCAAATGCACCCGAACACTATGAAACGGGCCCACACATGATTTTAGGGTCCGATGGGCTGGATCGATTGTGGCCGCTGCCAAAACTTCCAAGGCGACTTCATAGCACGGACATTCGCATTAATCGCACAAGTTTAGGCCATTTTGCACCAAGTTTCAAGCAGTTACGAAATGGTCCCCAATGCACCCAAACACTTCGAAACACAACCAAACATGAGTTTAGGGTTCGATGGGGTGGATCGGGTGCGTTCGTTCGAAAAATTCTGACGTGACTTCGTGGCACGAACTTTTACATTAATTGCACAAGTTTAGCCCATTTTGACTGAGTTTCATGCAGCAACAAAATGGTCCCAAATGCACCCAAACACTACAAAACACAACATAACATGAGTTTAGGGTACAATGGGGTGGATGGGGTGCGTTTGTTGCAATAAATTCCAACACAACTTCATGGCACTAACTTTTGCATTAATTGCACCAGTTCGGCCCGTTTTGCCCCGAGTTTCCTACAGTAAAGAAATGATTCCAAATGCACCCAAACACTATGAAACGCACCAAAACTTGTGTTTAGGGTCCAATGGATTGGATCGGGTGCATTTATTACGAATAATTGCAATATGATTCATTGCACGAACATTTGCATTAATTGCACTAGTTCAGCCCGTTTTGCACTGAGTTCACTGCCGTAACGAAACAGTCCCAAATGAAGCCCAACACTATAAACCGCGCCAAAACAGGAGCTCAGGATCCTATGGGTTGGATAGGGTGTGCTCGGTGCGAACAATTCTGACGCGACATTGTGGCACAAACTTTTGCACTAATTGCACAAGTTTAGCACATTTTTCACCGAATTTCATGCAATAACAAAATGATCCCAAATGCACCCAAACACTACAAAACGCAACAAAACATGAGTTTAGGGTCCAATGGGGGTGGATCGGGTGAGTTCGTTGCGAAAAATTCCGACGCGACTTGGGTTGGATAGGGTGCGCTCGTTGCGAAAAATTCTGACGCGACATTGTGGCATGAGCTTTTGCACTAATGGCACAAGTTTAGCCCATTTTCACCGAATTTCATGCAGTAACAAAATGGTCCCAAATGCACCCAAACACTACAAAACGCAACAAAACATGAGTTTAGGGTCCAATGGGGTGGATGGGGTGCATTCATTGCGAGTAATTCAGATATGACTTCGTGGCACAAACTTTTGCATTAATTGCACAAGTTCAGCCTGTTTTGCACCGAGTTTACTGCTATAACAAAACTATCCGAAATGCACCCGAACACTATGAAACGGGCAAAAACATGAGTTTAGAGTCCTATGGGTTGGATTGGGTGTGTTCGTTGCTAAAAGTTCGACACGACTTCGTGGCACGAACTTTTGCATTAATTGCACAAGTTTAGGCCATTTTGCATCGAGTTTCATGCAGTTATGAAATGGTCCCCGATGCACCCAAACACTTCGAAACGCAACCAAACATGAGTTTAGGGTCCAGTAGGGTGGATCGGGTGTGTTCGTTCGAAAAATTCGAACGCGAGTTCGTGGCACGAACTCTTGCATTAATTTTACAAGTTTAGCCCATTTTGCACCGATTTTCATGCAGTAACAAAATGGACCCAAATGCACCGAAACACTACAAAACGCAAAAAAACATGAGTTTAGGGTCCAATGGGGTGTGTTCGTTGCGAAAAATTTCTAACGCAACTTCGTGGCACTAACTTTTGCATTAATTGCACCAGTTCGGCCCGTTTTGCATCGAGTTTCCTGCAGTAAAGAAATGATTCCAAAAGCACCCAAACACTATGAAACGCACCAAAACACTATGAACTTTTACATTAATTGCACCAGTTCCGCCCGTTTTTCACCGAGTTTACTGTCGTAACAAAACAATCCCAAATGAACCCCAACACTACGAAACGCGCTAAAACAGAAGTTTAGGATCCTATGGGTTGGATCGGGTGCACTCGTTGCGAAAAATTCAGACACGAGGTTGTGGCACTTTTTTCATTAATTGCACAAGTTTTGGCCATTTTGCACTGAGTTTAATGAATTAAAGAAATGGTCCCAAATGCACCCAAACACTATGAAACACAACAAATGATGAGTTTAGTGTCAATGGGGTGGATCAGATGCATTCGTTGCAAAAACTTTTGACGCGACTTTGTGGCATGAAAATTTGCATTAGTTGCACTAGTCCGGCCCGTTTTGCACCAAATATCCTGCTGCAAACAAATGATTCCAAATCCACCCAAACACTATGAAATGCACCAAAACATGAGATTAGGGTCCAATGGGGTGGATCGGGTGCTTTTGTTGCGAGTAATTCGGATATGACTTCCTGAAACAAACTTTTGCATTAATTGCACCAGTTCAGCCCATTTTGCACCGAGTTTACTGCCATAGCGAAACAATCCCAATTGCACTCGAACACATTGAAGCGCACCAAAACATGAATTTAGGGTCCAATGGGGTGGATCGAGTGCATTTATTGAGATTAATTCCAATGTGACTTCGTTGCACAAACTTTTGCATTAGTTGCACTACTTTAGCCCGTTTTGCACCGAGTTCACTGTCGTAGCGAAACAATCGGAAGTGAACCCCAAAACTATGAAACCCACCAAAACAGGAGTTTAGGATCCTATGGGTTGGATAGAGTGCGCTCGTTGCGAAATATTCTGACGCGACGTTGTGGCACGAACTTTTGCAATATTTGCACAAGTTTATCCCATTTTTCATCGAGTTTCAAGCAGTAACAAAATGGTCACCCAAACACCACAAAATGCAACAAAACATGAGTTTCGAGTCCAAAGGGGTGGATTGGGTGCGTTCGTTGCGAAATTTTTTGACGCTACTATGTGGCACGAACTTTTGCATTAATTGCACCAGTTTGACCCATTTTGCACCGAGTTTCTTGCAGTAAAGAAATGATTCCAAATGCACCCAAACACTATGAAACGCACCAAAACATGAGTTTAGAGTCCAATGGGTTGAATCGGGTGCATTGTTGCGAGTAATTCCGATATGACCTTGTGGAACAAACTTTTGCATTAATTGCACCAGTTCAGCCTGTTTTGCACCGAGTTTACTACAGTAACGAAACAATCCCAAATGCACCCGAACACTATGAAACGGGCCAAAATATGAGTTTAGGGTCCTATGGCCTGGATCGGGTGTGCTCGCTGCCAAAACTTCCGACACGACTTCGGGCACGAACATTCGCATTAATTGCACAAGTTTAGGAAATTTTGCACCAAGTTTCATGCAGTTACGAAATGGTCCCCAATGCACCCAAACACTTCAAAACGCAACCAAACATGAGTTCAGGGTCCAATGGGCTGGATCGGGTGGGTTCGATCCAAAAATTCCGATGCGACTTCGTGTCACGAACTTTTGCATTAATTGCACAAGTTTAGCCCATTTTGTCCGAGTTTCATGCAGTAACAAAATATTCCCAAATGCACCCAAACATTACAAAACACAACAAAATATGAGTTTAGTGTCCAATGGGGTGGATGGGGAGCGTTTGTTGCGAAAAATTCCAACGCAACTTCATGGCACTAATTTTTGCATTAATTGAACCAGTTCGGCCCGTTTTGCACCGAGTTTCCTGCATTAAAGAAATGATTGCAAATACACCCAAACACTATGAAACACACCAAAACATGAGTTTAGGGTCCAATGGATTGGATCGAGTGCATTTGTTGCAACTATTTCCGATGTGACTTGATGGCACGAACTTTTGCATTAAATGCACCAGTTCAGCACATTTTGCATTGAGTTTTCTGCAATAAAGAAATGATTCCAAATACACCTAAACACTATGAAACACACTAAAACATGAGTTTATGGTCCAATGGGTTGGATCGAGTGCATTTGTTGCGAGTATTTTCGATGTGACTTCATGGTACGAACTTTTGCATTAATTGCACCAGTTCAGCACGTTTTGCACCGAGTTTACTGCCATAACGAAACAATCCCAAATGCACTCGAATACTATGAAATGTACTGAAACATGTGTTTAGGGTCCAATGGGGTGGATCGGTTGCATTTACTGCGAATAATTTCAATATGACTTCGTTGCACGAACTTTTGCATTAATTGCACTAGTTGAGCCTGTTTTGCACGGAGTTTACTGCCGTAACGAAACAATCCCAAATGAACCCCAAAACTATAAACGCGTCAAAACATGAGTTTAGGATCCTATGAGTTGGATAGGGTGCGTTCGTTGCAAAAAATTCTGACGCGACGTTGTGGCACGAACTTTTGCACTAATTGCACAAGTTTAGCCCATTTTTCACCGAGTTTCAAGCAGTAACAAAATGGTCCCAAATGCACCCAAACACTACAAAATGCAACAAAACATGAGCTTAGGGTCCAATGGAGTGGATCGGGTGCGTTCGTTGCGAAAAATTCCAACGCTACTTCATGGCATGAACTTTTGCATTAATTGCACCAGTTCAGCCCATTTTGCACCGAGTTTACTGCCGTAACGAAACAATCCCAAATGCACTCGAACAGTATGAAACCCACCAAAATATGAGTTTAGGGTCCAATGGGGTAGATCAGGTGCATTTGTTGCGAATAATTCCGATATGACTTCATGGCATGAACTTTTGCATTAAATGCACCAGTTTAGCCTGTTTTTCACCGAGTTCACTTTCGTAACAAAACAATCCCAAATGAACCCCAACACTACGAAACGCAACAAAAACAGGAGTTTAGGATCCTATGGGTTGGATCGGGTGCACTCGTTGCGAAAAATTCTGACGCGACGTTGTGGCACTTTTTGCATAAATTGCACAAGTTTAGGCCATTTTGCACTGAGTTTAATGAATTAAAGAAATGGTTCTAAATGCACCCAAACACTATGAAACACAACAAAACATGAGTTTATTGTCAATGGGCTGGATCGGATGCGTTCGTTGCGAAAAATTTCGATGCGACTTTGTGGCATGAAATTTTGCATTAATTGCACCTGTCCGGCCCGTTTTGCACCAAGTATCCTGCAGCAAAGAAATGATTCCAAATGCATCCAAACACTATGAAATGTACCAAAACATGAGATTAGGGTCCAATGGGGTGGATCGGGTGCTTTTATTGCGAGTAATTCCGATAAGACTTCGTGGAACAAACTTTTGTATTATTTGCACCAGTTCAGCTCGATTTGCATCGAGTTTACTTCCTTAACGAAACAATCCCAAATGCACTCGAACACAATGAAACACACTAAAACATGAGTTTAGGGTCCAATGGGGTGGATTGGGTGCATTTATTACAAATAATTCCAATATGACTTCGTTGCACTAACTTTTGCATTAACTGCACTAGTTTAGCCTGTTTTGCACCGAGTTCACTGCCATAACGAATAAATCCGAAATGAACCCCCAAACTATAAAACACGCCAAAATAGGAGTTTATGATCCTATGGGTTGAATAGGGTGCGCTCGTTGCAAAAAATTCTGACGCGACGTTGTGGCTCGAACTTTTGCACTAATTGCTCAAGTTTAGCCCATTTTTCACTGAGTTTCAAGCAGTAACAAAATGGTTCCAAATGCACCCAAAACACTACAAAAGTAAACAAAACATGCGTTTAGGGTCCAATGGGGTGGATCGGGTGCGTTCGTTGCGAAAAATTTCGATGCTACTTTGTGGCACGAACTTTTGCATTAATTGCACCAGTTCGACGAGTTTTGCACCGAGTTTCTTTCAGTAAAGAAATGATTCCAAATGCACCCAAACACTATGAAACGCACCAAAACATGAGTATAGAGTCCAATGGGTTGGATCGGGTGCATTGTTGCGAGTAATTCCGATATGACTTCGTGGAACAAACTTTTGCATTAATTGCACCAGTTCAGCCTGTTTTCCACCGAGTTTACTGCTGTAACTAAACAATCCCAAATGCATCCAAATACTATGAAACGGGCCAAAACATGAGTTTAGGGTCCTATGGGGTGGATCGGGTGTGGTTGCTGCCAAAACTTCCGACGCGACTTTGTGGCACGAACATTCGCATTAATTGCACAATTTTAGGCCATTTTGCACCAAGTTTCATATAGTTACGAAATGGTCCGCAATGCATCCAAACACTTCGAAACGCAACCAAACATGAGTTTAGGCTCCAATGGGGTGGATCGGGTGTGTTTGTTCGAAAAATACCGATGCGACTTCGTGGAACGAACTTTTGCATTAATTGCATAAGTTTAGCCCATTTTGACTGAGTTTCATGCAGTAACAAAATGGTCCCAAATGCACCCAAACACTACAAAACATAACAAAATATGAGTTTAGGGTCCAATGGGTGGATGGGGTGCGTTTGTTGCGAAAAATTTCAACGCAACTTCATGACACTAACTTTTGCATTAATTGCACCAGTTTGGCCCGTTTTGCACCGAGTTTCCTGCAGTAAAGAAATGATTCCAAATGCACCCAAACACTATGAAAAGCACCAAAACATGAGTTTAGGGTCCAATGGGTTGGATCGGGTGCATTTGTTGCGAGTAATTCCGATATGACTTCATGGCACGAAATTTTGCATTAATTGAACAAGTTCAGCCTGTTTTGCACCGAGTTTACTGCCATAACGAAACAATCCCAAATGCACACGAACACTATGAAACGCACTGGAACATGAGTTTAGGGTCCAATGGGGTGGATCGGGTGCATTTATTGCGAATAGTTCCAATATGACTTTGTTGCACGAACTTTTGTATTAATTGCACTAGTTTGGCCCGTTTTGCCCCGAGTTCACCGCTGTAACGAAACAATCCCAAATGAACCCCAAAACTATAAAACGCACCAAAATAGGAGTTTAGGATCCTATGGGTTTGATTGGGTGCGCTCGTTGCGAGAAATTCTGACGCGACGTTGTGGCACGAACTTTTGCACTAATTGCACAAGTTTAGCCCGTTTTGCACCGAGTTTCTTTCAGTAAAGCAATGATTCCAAATGCACCCAAACACTATGAAACGCACCAAAATATGAGTTTAGAGTCCAATGGGTTGGATCGGGTGCATTGTTGTGAGTAATTCCGATATGACTTCGTGGAACAAACTTTTGCATTACTTGCACCAGTTCAGCCTGTATTGCACCGAGTTTACTGCTATAACGAAACAATCCCAAATGCATCCGAACACTATGAAATGGGCCCAAACATGAGTTTAGGGTCCTATGGGCTGGATCGATTGTGGCCGCTGCCAAAACTTCCAAAGCGTCTTCATAGCACGAACATTCGCTTTAATCGCACAGGTTTAGGCCATTTTGCACCAAGTTTCATGCAGTTACGAAATGGTCCCCCAATGCACCCAAACACATCGAAACACAACCAAACATGAGTTTAGGGTCCAATGGGGTGGATCGGGTGCGTTCGTTCAAAAAATTCCGACGCGACTTTATGGCACGAACTTTTACATTAATTGCACAAGTTTAGCCCATTTTGACCGAGTTTCATGCAGCAACAAAATGGTCCCAAATGCACCCAAACACTACAAAACACAACAAAACATGAATTTAGGGTCCAATGGGGTGGATGGGGTGCGTTTGTTGCAAAAAATTCCAACAAATCTTCATGGCACTAACTTTTGCATTAATTGCACTAGTTCGGCCCGTTTTGCACCGAGTTTCCTGCAGTAAAGAAATGATTCCAAATGCACCCAAACACTATGAAACGCACCAAAACATAAGTTTTGGGTCCAATGGGTTGGATCGGGTGCATTTATTACGAATAATTGCAATATGATTCATTGCACGAACATTTGCATTAATTGCACTAGTTCAGCCCGTTTTGCACCGAGTTCATTGCCGTAACGAAACAATCCCAAATGAACCCCAACACTACAAACTGCGCCAAAACAGGAGTTCAGGATCCTATGGGTTGGATAGGGTGTGCTCGTTGCGAAAAATTCTGACGCGACATTGTGGCAGAAACTTTTGCACTAATTGCACAAGTTTAGCCCATGTTCACCGAATTTCATGCAATAACAAAATGATCCCAAATGCACCTAAACACTACAAAACGCAACAAAACATGAGTTTAGGGTCCAATGGGGGTGGATCGGGTGGGTTCGTTGCGAAAAATTCCGACACGACTTGGGTTGGATAGGGTGCGCTCGTTGCGAAATATTCTGACGCGACATTGTGGCATGAGCTTTTGCACTAATGGCACATGTTTAGCCCATTTTTCACTGAATTTCATGCAGTAACAAAATGGTCCCAAATGCACCCAAACACTACAAAACGCAACAAAACATGAGTTTAGGGTCCAATGGGGTGGATGGAGTGCGTTCGTTGCAAAAATTCCAACGTAACCTCATGGCCCTAACTTTTGCATTAATTGCACCAGTTCGGACCGTTTTGCACCGAGTTTCCTGTCGTAAAGAAATGATTCCAAATGCACCCAAACACTATGAAACGCACCAAAACATGAGTTTAGGGTCCAACGGGGTGGATCGGGTGCATTTATTGCGAATAATTACAATATGATTGATTGCACGAACTTTTGCATTAATTGCACTAGTTCAGCCCATTATGCACGAAGTTCACTGCCGTAACGAAACAATCCTAAATGAACACCAACACTATGAACCGTGCCAAAACAAGAGTTTAGGATCGTATGCCTTGAATAGGGTGCGCTCGTTGCGAAAAATTATGACGCGACGTTGTGGCACGAACTTTTGCACTAATTGCACAAGTTTAACCCATTGTTCACCAATTTCAAGTAGTAACAAAATGGTCACCCAAACACTACAAAATGCAACAAAACATGAGTTTAGGGTCCAATGGGGTGGATCGGGTGCGTTCGTTGCGAAAATTTTTGACGCTACTATGTGGCACGAACTTTTGCAGTAATTGCACAAGTTTAGCCCATTTTTCACCGAATTTCATGCAGTAACAAAATGGTCCCAAATGCACCCAAACACTACAAAACGCAACAAAACATGTGTTTAGGGTCCAATGGGGGTGGATCGGGTGTGTTCGTTGCGAAAAATTCCGACGCGACTTGGGTTGGACAGGGTGCACTCATTGCGAAAAATTCTGACGCGATGTTGTGGCACGAACTTTTGCACTAATTGCACAAGTTTAGCCCATTTCCACCGAATTTCATGCAGTAAGAAATTGGTCTCAAATGCCCCCAAACACTACAAAACGCAACAAAACATGAGTTTAGGGTCCAATGAGGTTGATCGGGTGCGTCTGTTGCGAAAAATTACGACGCGACTTTGTGGCACGATCTTTTGCATTAATTACACCAGTTCAGCCTGTTTTGCACCGAGTTTCTTGTAGTAAAGAAATGATTCCAAATGCACCCAAGCGCTATGAAACGCACCAAAACATGAGTTTAGGGTCCAATGGGGTGGATCGAGTGCATTTATTGTGAATAATTCCGATATGACTTCATGGCACGAACTTTTACATTAATTGCACTAGTTCAGCCCGTTTTGCACCGAGTTCACTACCGTAACAAAACAATCCCAAATGAACCCCAACACTATGAAATGCACCAAAACAGTAGTTTAGGATCCTATGGGTTGGATAGGGGGCGCTCATTGGGAAAAATTCTGACGCGACGTTGTGGCACGAACTATTGCACTAATTGCCCAAGTTTAGTCCATTTTTCACCGAATTTCATGCAGTAACAAAATGGTCCCAAATGCACCCAAACACTACAAAACACAACAAAACATGAGTTTATTGTGCAATGGGGGTGGATCGAGTGTGTCCGTAGTGAAATATTCCGACGCAACTTTGTGGCACGAACTTTTGCATTAATTGCACCAGTTCGACCCGTTTTGCATCGAGTTTCTTGCAGTAAAGAAATGATTCCAAATGCACCCAAAGACTATGAAACGCACCAAAAGATGAGTTTAGAGTCCAATGGGATGGATCGGGTGCATTTGTTGCAAGTCATTTCGATATGACTTCATGGCACGAACTTTTGCATTAATTGCAACAGTTCAGCCCGTTTTGCACCAAGTTTATTGCCATAATGAAACAATGCCGAATGCACTCGAACACTATGAAACACACCAAAAATATGAGTTTGGGTTTCAATGGGGTGGATCGGGTGCATTTGTTGCGAATAATTCCGATATGACTTTGTGGCACGAACTTTTGCATTAATTGCACCAGTTCAGCCCCTTTTTTCACCGAGTTCACTGTCGTAACGAAACAATCCCTAATGAACTCAAACACTACGAAACCCGCCAAAACAAGAGTTTAGGATCCTATTGGTTGGATTGGGTGTGCTCGTTGCGAAAAATTCTGACGCGACGTTGTGGCACGAACTTTTGCACTAATTGCACAAGTTTAGCCCATTTTCACCGAATTTCATGCAGTAATAAATGGGCCCAAATGCACCCAAACACTACAAAACGCAACAAAACATGAGTTTAGGGTCCAATGGGGGTGGGTCGGGTGTGTTCGTTGCGAAAAATTCTGACGCGACTTGGGTTGGATAGGGTGCGCTCGTTGCGAAAAATTCTAATGCGACGTTGTGGCACGAACTTTTGCACTAATTGTACATGTTTAGCCCATTTTCCACCGAATTATATGAAGTAAAAAATGGTCTGAAATGCACCCAAACCCTAAAAAACGCAACAGAACATGATTTTAGGTTCCAATGGGGTGGATCGGGTGCGTCCGTTGCGAAAAATTAGGACTCGACTTTGTGGCACAAACTTTTGCATTAATTGCACCAGTTCAGGCCATTTTGCACTGAGTTTCTTGTAGTAAAGAAATGATTCCAAATGCATCCAAACACTATGAAACACAACAAAACATGAGTTTAGGGTCCAATGGGGTGGATCGGGTGCATTTATTGCGAATAATTCTGATATGACTTCATGGCACGAACTATTGCATTAATTGCACCAGTTCAGCCCGTTTTGCACCGAGTTCATTGCCGTAACGAAACAATCCAAATGAACCCCAACACTATGAAACACGCCAAAATAGTAGTTTAGGATCCTATGGGTTGGATACGGTGCGCTCATTGCGAAAAAATCTAACGCGACGTTGTGGCACGAACTATTGCACTAATTGCACAAGTTTAGTCCATTTTTTACAGAATTTCATGCAGTAACAAAATGGTCCCAAATTCACCCGAATACTACAAAACGCAACAAAACATGAGTTTATTGTCCAATGGAGTGGATCGGGTGTATCCGTAGCGAAAAATTCCTACGCGACTTTGTGGAACGAACTTTTGCATTAATTGCACCAGTTCGACCCATTTTGCATCGAGTTTCTTGTAGTAAAGAAATGATTCCAAATGCACCCAAACACTATGAAACACACCAAAAGATGAGTTTAGAGTACAATGGGTTGGATCGGGTGCATTTGTTGCGAGTAATTCCGATATGACTTCATGGCACGAACTTTTGTATTAATTGAACCAGTTCAGCCCGTTTTGCACCGAGTTTATTGCCATAACGAAACAATGCCAAATGCACTCGAACACTATGAAACACACCAAAATATGAGTTTGGGTTGCAATGGGGTGGATCGGGCGCATTTGTTGCGAATAATTCCGATATGACTTTGTGGCACGGACTTTTGCATTAATTGCATCAGTTCAGCCCGTTTTTCACCGAGTTCACTGTCCTAACGAAACAATCCCAAATGAACCCCAACACTACGAAACCCGCCAAAATAGGAGTTTAGGATCCTATTGGTTGGATCGGGTGCACTCGTTGCAAAAAATTCTGACGCGACGTTGTGGCATGAACTTTTGCACTAAATGCACAAGTTAAGCCCATTTTTTTACCGAATTTGGGACCACCACAAATGGTCCCAAATGCACCCAAACACTACAAAACACAACAAAACATGAGTTTAGGGTCCAATGGACTTGGATCGGGTGTGTTCATTACGAAAAATTCCGACGCGACTTAGGTTGGATAGGGTGCGCTAGTTGCGAAAAATTCTGACGCGATGTTGTGGCATGAACTTTTGCACTATTTGCACAAGTTTAGCCCATTTTCCACCGGATTTCATGCAGTAACAAAATTGTCCCAAATGCACCCAAACACTACAAAACGCAACAAAACATGAGTTTAGGTTCCAATGGGGTGCGTCCGTTGCAAAACATTCTGACGCGACTTTGTCGCACGAACTTTCGCATTAATTGCACCAGTTCAGCCCGTTTTGCACCGAGTTTCTTGTAGTAAAGAAACAATTCCAAATGCACCCAAACACTGTGAAACGCTCCAAAACATGAGTTTAGGGTCCAATGGGGTGGATCTGGGGCATTTGTTACGAATAATTCCGATATGACTTTGCGGCACGAACTTTTGTATTAATTGCACCTGTTCAGCCCGTTTTGCACCGAGTTCACTGCCGTAACGAAACAATCCCAAATAAACCCCAGCATTATGAAACACACCAAAACAGGAGTTTAGGATCCTATGGGTTGGATAGGGTGCGCTCATTGTGAAAAATTCTGACACGACGTTCTGGCGCAAACTATTGCACCAATTGCACATGTTTAGCCTATTTTTCACCGAATTTCATGCAGTAACAAAAAAGTCCCTAATGCACCCAAACACTACTAAACGCAACAAAACATGAGTTTAGGGTCCAATGGGGGCAGATCGGGTGTGTTCGTTGTGAAAAATTCCGACGCGACTTGGGTTGGATAGGGTGCGCTCGTTGCGAAAAATTCTGACGCGATGTTGTGGCATGAACTTTTGCACTACTTGCACAAGTTTAGCCCATTTTCCACCGGATTTCATGCAGTAACAAAATGGTCCCAAATGCACCCAAACACTACAAAATGCAACAAAACATGAGTTTAGGTTCCAATGGGGTGCGTCCGTTGCAAAACATTCCGACGCGACTTTGTCGCACGAACTTTCGCATTAATTGCACCAGTTCAGCCCGTTTTGCACCGAGTTTCTTGTAGTAAAGAAACAATTCCAAATGCACCCAAACACTATGAAACGCTCCAAAACATGAGTTTAGGGTCCAATGGGGTGGATCTGGGGCATTTGTTGCGAATAATTCCGATATGACTTTGCGGCACGAACTTTTGCATTAATTGCACATGTTCAGCCCGTTTTGCACCGAGTTCACTGCCGTAACGAAACAATCCCAAATAAACCCCAGCATTATGAAACACGCCAAAATAGGAGTTTAGGATCCTATGGGTTGGATAGGGTGCGCTCATTGTGAAAAATTCTGACACGACGTTCTGGCACAAACTATTGCACCAATTGCACATGTTTAGCCTATTTTTCACCGAATTTCATGCAGTAACAAAAGAGTCCCTAATGCACCCAAACACTACTAAATGCAACAAAACAATGGTTTAGGGTCCAATGGGGGCAGATCGGGTGTGTTCGTTGCGAAAAATTCCGACGCGACTTGGGTTGGATAGGGTGCGCTCGTTGCGAAAAATTCTGACGCGACGTTGTGGCACGAACTTTTGCACTAATTGCACAAGATTAGCCCATTTTCCACCGAATTTCATGCAGTAAAAAAATGGTCCCAAATGCACCCAAACACTACAAAACACAACGAAACATGAGTTTAGGGTCCAATGAGGTGGATTGGGTGCGTCCGTTGCGTAAAATTCCGACGCGACTTTGTGGCACGAACTTTTGCATTAATTGCACCAGTTCATCCCGTTTTGCACCGAGTTTCTTGTAGTAAAGAAATGATTCCAAATGCACCCAAACACTATGAAACGCACCAAAACATGAGTTTAGGGTCTGGATCGAGTGCATTTATTGCGAAGAATTCCGATATGACTTCGTGGCATGAACTTTTGCATTAATTGCACCAGTTCAGCCCATTTTGCACCAAGTTTCGTGTAATAAGAAATGATCCCAAATCCACCCAGACACTACGAAACGCACCAAAACTTGAGTTTAGGGTTAGATGGTGTGGATCGGGTGGATTTGTTGCAAAAATTCTAAATTGACTTTATGGCACGAACGTTTGCATTAATTGCAACAGTTCGGCCTATTTTGAACCGAGTATCATAAAGCAACGGAACGGTCCCAAATGCCCCCAAACACTATGAAATGCAACAAAACATGAGTTCTGGGTCCAAATGGGTGGATCGGGTGCAGTCGTTATGAGAAATTACGAAGCGACTTCGCGGCACGAACCATTGCATTAATTGCACCAGTTCAGCCAGTTTTGCACTAAGTTTACTTCCGTAACAAAACAATCCCAAATGCACCCAAACACTGCGAAAAGCACCAAAACATGAGTTTATGGTCCTATCGTGTGCATCGGGTGCGCTCGTTGTGAGAAGTTCTGAAGCGACTTCATGGTACGAACTTTTGCATTAGATGCACCAGTTCAGCCCATTTTGCACCTAGTCTCGTTCAATAAGAAATGATCCCAAATCCACCCAGACACTACGAAATGCACAAAAACATGAGTTTAGGGTCAGATAGTGTGGACCGTGTGGATTTGTTGCAAAAAAATCTAATGCGACTTTGTGGCACGAACTTTTGCATTAATTGCAACAGTTCGGCCAGTTTTGAACCGAGTATCATAAAGCAACGGAACGGTCCCAAATGCACCCAAACACTACAAAACGCAACAAAACATGAGTTCTAGGTCTAATGCTCTGGATCGGGTGCGTTCGTTGCGAAAAATTCCGATGCGACTTTGTGACACAAACTTTTGCAATAATTGCACCACACTCAGCCCGTTTTGCACTGAGTTTCATGCAGTAACGAAATGGTCCCAAATGCACCCAAACATTAAGAAACGCACCCAAACATGAGTTTAGGTCTAATGCTCTGGATCGGGTGCGTTTGATGTGAAAAATTCTGACGTGACTTAATGGCACGAACTTTTGCATTAATTGCACCACTTTAGACCATTTTGCACTGAGTTTACTGTCATAGCGAAACATTTCCAAATAACCCGAGCACTATGAAACCCTCCAAAACATGAGTTTAGGGTCCTATGGGGTGGATCAAGTGCATTTGTTATGAGAAACTATGAAGCGACTTCGTGGCACGAACTTTTGCAATAATTGCACCAGTTCAGCCGGTTTTGCACTGAGTTTACTTCCGTAACAAAACAATTCCAAATGCACCCAAACACTGTGAAACACATGAAAACATGAGGTTATGGTCCTATGGTGTGGATCGGGTGCCCTCGTTGTGAGAAGTTAGAAAGCGACTTCGTGGCCCGAACTTTTGCATTAATTGCACCAGTTCCGCCCATTTTGCACCGAGTTTCGTGCAGTAATGAAATGATCATAAATCAACCCAAACACTATGAAACACACCAAAACATTAGTTTAGGGTCAGATGGTGTGGATCGGGTGGATTTGTTGGAAAAAATTCAAACGCACCATTGTGGCACAAAGTTTTGCATTAATTGCAACAGTTCGGCCTGTTTTGAACCGAGTATCATAAAGCAACGGAACGGTCCGAAATGCACCCAAACACTACGAAATGCAACAAAACATGAGTTTTCGGTCCAATGGTGTGGATCGGGTGCGTTCATTGCGAAAAATTCCGATACGGCTTCGTGGCACGAACTTTTGCAATAATTGCACTACACTCAGCCCGTGCAGTAACAAAATGGTCCCAAATGCACCCAAACACTAAGAAACGCACCAAAACATGAGTTTAGGATCAAATGGGGGTGGATCGGGTGCGTTTGATGCGAAAAATTCTGATGTGACTTAATGGCACGAACTTTTGCATGAATTGCGCCACTTCAGCCCATTTTGCACCGAGTTTACTGTCGTAGCGAAACATTCCCAAATGCACCCGAGCACTATGAAACCCTCCAAAACATGAGTTTGGGGTCCTATGGGGTGGATCGGGTGCAGTCATTATGAGAAACTACGAAGCGACTTCATGGCACGAACCTTTGCATTAATTGCACCAGTTTAGCCGATTTTGCACTGAGTTTACTTCCGTAACAAAACAATCCCAAATGCACCCAAACACTGTGAAACGCATGAAAACATAAGTTTATTGTCCTATTGTGTGGATCGGGTGCCCTCGTTGTGAGAAGTTCGAAAGCGACTTCGTGGCACAAACTTGAGCATTAATTGCACCAGTTCTGCCCATTTTGCACCGAGTTTCGTGCAGTAACGAAATGATCCTAAATCAACCCAGACACTACGAAACGCACCAAAACATTAGTTTAGGGTCAGATGGTGTGGATTGGGTGGATTTGTTGCCAAAAAATTCAAACGCACCTTTCTGGCACGAACTTTTGCATTAATTGCAACAGTTCGGCCTATTTTGAACCGAGTATCATAAAGCAACGGAACGGTTGGAAATGCACCCAAACACTACGAAACGCAACAAAACATGAGTTCTGGGTCCAATGGGGTGGATTGGGTGCGTTCATTGCGAAAAATTCTGATACGGCTTCGTGGCACGAACTTTTGCAATAATTGCACCACACTCAGCCCGTTTTGCACCGAGTTTCATGCAGTACCGAAATGGTACCAAATGCACCCAAACACTAAGAAACGCACCAAAACATAAGTTTAGGATCCAATGGGGGTGGATCGGGTGTGTTTGTTGCAAAACATTCCGATGTGACTTCATGGCACGAACTTTTGTATTAATTGCACCACTTCAGCCCGTTTTGCACTGAGTTTACTGCCGTAACGAAACATTCCCAAATGCACCTGAGCACTATGAAACGCTCCAAAACATGAGTTTTGGGTCCTATGGGGTGGATCGGGTGCAGTCGTTATGAGAAATTACGAAGCGACTTCGCGGCACGAACCTTTGCATTAATCGCACTAGTTCAGCCGGTTTTGCACTAAGTTTACTTCTATAACAAAACAATCCCAAATGCACCCAAACACTGTGAAACGCACCAAAACAAGAGTTTATGGTCTTATGGTGTGGATCGGGTGCGCTCGTTGTGAGAAGTTCTGAAGTGACTTCGTGGCACAAACTTTTTCATTAATTGCACCAGTTCAGCTCATTTTGCACCTAGTTTTGTGCAATAAGAAATGATCCCAAATCCACCCAGACACTATGAAACACACCAAACACATGAATTTAGGGTCAGATGGTGTGGATCGGGTGGATTTGTTGCAAAAAATTCTAATGCGACTTTGTGGCACGAACTTTTGCATTAATTGCAACAGTTTAGCCTGTTTTCAATCGAGTATCATAAAGCAACGGAACAGTCCCAAATGCACCCAAACACTACAAAACACAACAAAACATGAGTTTTGGGTCCAATGGGGTAGATCGGGTGCATTCATTGCAAAAAATTCCGATGCGACTTTGTGACACGAACTTTTGCAATAATTGCACCACACAGCCCGTTTTGCATCGAGTTTCATGCAGTAACGAAATGGTCCCAAATGCACCCAAACACTAAGAAACGCACCAAAACAAAAGTTTAGGATCCAATGGGGGTGGATCGGGTATGTTTGTTGCGAAACATTCTGACGTGACTTAATGGCACGAACTTTTGCATTAATTGCACCACTTTAGACCATTTTGCACTGAGTTTACTGTCATAGCGAAACATTTCCAAATAACCTGAGCACTATGAAACCCTCCAAAACATGAGTTTAGGGTCCTATGGGGTGGATCAAGTGCATTTGTTATGAGAAACTATGAAGCGACTTCGTGGCACGAACTTTTGCAATAATTGCACCAGTTCAGCCGGTTTTGCACTGAGTTTACTTCCGTAACAAAACAATTCCAAATGCACCCAAACACTGTGAAACACATGAAAACATGAGGTTATGGTCCTATGGTGTGGATCGGGTGCCCTCGTTGTGAGAAGTTAGAAAGCGACTTCGTGGCCCGAACTTTTGCATTAATTGCACCAGTTCCGCCCATTTTGCACCGAGTTTCGTGCAGTAATGAAATGATCATAAATCAACCCAAACACTATGAAACACACCAAAACATTAGTTTAGGGTCAGATGGTGTGGATCGGGTGGATTTGTTGGAAAAAATTCAAACGCACCATTGTGGCACAAAGTTTTGCATTAATTGCAACAGTTCGGCCTGTTTTGAACCGAGTATCATAAAGCAACGGAACGGTCCGAAATGCACCCAAACACTACGAAATGCAACAAAACATGAGTTTTCGGTCCAATGGTGTGGATCGGGTGCGTTCATTGCGAAAAATTCTGATACGGCTTCGTGGCACGAACTTTTGCAATAATTGCACTACACTCAGCCCGTGCAGTAACAAAATGGTCCCAAATGCACCCAAACACTAAGAAACGCACCAAAACATGAGTTTAGGATCAAATGGGGGTGGATCGGGTGCGTTTGATGCGAAAAATTCTGATGTGACTTAATGGCACGAACTTTTGCATGAATTGCGCCACTTCAGCCCATTTTGCACCGAGTTTACTGTCGTAGCGAAACATTCCCAAATCCACCCGAGCACTATGAAACCCTCCAAAACATGAGTTTGGGGTCCTATGGGGTGGATCGGGTGCAGTCATTATGAGAAACTACGAAGCGACTTCATGGCACGAACCTTTGCATTAATTGCACCAGTTTAGCCGATTTTGCACTGAGTTTACTTCCGTAACAAAACAATCCCAAATGCACCCAAACACTGTGAAACGCATGAAAACATAAGTTTATTGTCCTATTGTGTGGATCGGGTGCCCTCGTTGTGAGAAGTTCGAAAGCGACTTCGTGGCACAAACTTGTGCATTAATTGCACCAGTTCTGCCCATTTTGCACCGAGTTTCGTGCAGTAACGAAATGATCCTAAATCAACCCAGACACTACGAAACGCACCAAAACATTAGTTTAGGGTCAGATGGTGTGGATTGGGTGGATTTGTTGCCAAAAAATTCAAACGCACCTTTCTGGCACGAACTTTTGCATTAATTGCAACAGTTCGGCCTATTTTGAACCGAGTATCATAAAGCAACGGAACGGTTGGAAATGCACCCAAACACTACGAAACGCAACAAAACATGAGTTCTGGGTCCAATGGGGTGGATTGGGTGCGTTCATTGCGAAAAATTCTGATACGGCTTCGTGGCACGAACTTTTGCAATAATTGCACCACACTCAGCCCGTTTTGCACCGAGTTTCATGCAGTACCGAAATGGTACCAAATGCACCCAAACACTAAGAAACGCACCAAAACATAAGTTTAGGATCCAATGGGGGTGGATCGGGTGTGTTTGTTGCAAAACATTCCGATGTGACTTCATGGCACGAACTTTTGTATTAATTGCACCACTTCAGCCCGTTTTGCACTGAGTTTACTGCCGTAACGAAACATTCCCAAATGCACCTGAGCACTATGAAACGCTCCAAAACATGAGTTTTGGGTCCTATGGGGTGGATCGGGTGCAGTCGTTATGAGAAATTACGAAGCGACTTCGCGGCACGAACCTTTGCATTAATCGCACTAGTTCAGCCGGTTTTGCACTAAGTTTACTTCTATAACAAAACAATCCCAAATGCACCCAAACACTGTGAAACGCACCAAAACAAGAGTTTATGGTCTTATGGTGTGGATCGGGTGCGCTCGTTGTGAGAAGTTCTGAAGTGACTTCGTGGCACAAACTTTTTCATTAATTGCACCAGTTCAGCTCATTTTGCACCTAGTTTTGTGCAATAAGAAATGATCCCAAATCCACCCAGACACTATGAAACACACCAAACACATGAATTTAGGGTCAGATGGTGTGGATCGGGTGGATTTGTTGCAAAAAATTCTAATGCGACTTTGTGGCACGAACTTTTGCATTAATTGCAACAGTTTAGCCTGTTTTCAATCGAGTATCATAAAGCAACGGAACAGTCCCAAATGCACCCAAACACTACAAAACACAACAAAACATGAGTTTTGGGTCCAATGGGGTAGATCGGGTGCATTCATTGCAAAAAATTCCGATGCGACTTTGTGACACGAACTTTTGCAATAATTGCACCACACAGCCCGTTTTGCATCGAGTTTCATGCAGTAACGAAATGGTCCCAAATGCACCCAAACACTAAGAAACGCACCAAAACAAAAGTTTAGGATCCAATGGGGGTGGATCGGGTATGTTTGTTGCGAAACATTCTGACGTGACTTAATGGCACGAACTTTTGCATTAATTGCACCACTTTAGACCATTTTGCACTGAGTTTACTGTCATAGCGAAACATTTCCAAATAACCCGAGCACTATGAAACCCTCCAAAACATGAGTTTAGGGTCCTATGGGGTGGATCAAGTGCATTTGTTATGAGAAACTATGAAGCGACTTCGTGGCACGAACTTTTGCAATAATTGCACCAGTTCAGCCGGTTTTGCACTGAGTTTACTTCCGTAACAAAACAATTCCAAATGCACCCAAACACTGTGAAACACATGAAAACATGAGGTTATGGTCCTATGGTGTGGATCGGGTGCCCTCGTTGTGAGAAGTTAGAAAGCGACTTCGTGGCCCGAACTTTTGCATTAATTGCACCAGTTCCGCCCATTTTGCACCGAGTTTCGTGCAGTAATGAAATGATCATAAATCAACCCAAACACTATGAAACACACCAAAACATTAGTTTAGGGTCAGATGGTGTGGATCGGGTGGATTTGTTGGAAAAAATTCAAACGCACCATTGTGGCACAAAGTTTTGCATTAATTGCAACAGTTCGGCCTGTTTTGAACCGAGTATCATAAAGCAACGGAACGGTCCGAAATGCACCCAAACACTACGAAATGCAACAAAACATGAGTTTTCGGTCCAATGGTGTGGATCGGGTGCGTTCATTGCGAAAAATTCCGATACGGCTTCGTGGCACGAACTTTTGCAATAATTGCACTACACTCAGCCCGTGCAGTAACAAAATGGTCCCAAATGCACCCAAACACTAAGAAACGCACCAAAACATGAGTTTAGGATCAAATGGGGGTGGATCGGGTGTGTTTGATGCGAAAAATTCTGATGTGACTTAATGGCACGAACTTTTGCATGAATTGCGCCACTTCAGCCCATTTTGCACCGAGTTTACTGTCGTAGCGAAACATTCCCAAATGCACCCGAGCACTATGAAACCCTCCAAAACATGAGTTTGGGGTCCTATGGGGTGGATCGGGTGCAGTCATTATGAGAAACTACGAAGCGACTTCATGGCACGAACCTTTGCATTAATTGCACCAGTTTAGCCGATTTTGCACTGAGTTTACTTCCGTAACAAAACAATCCCAAATGCACCCAAACACTGTGAAACGCATGAAAACATAAGTTTATTGTCCTATTGTGTGGATCGGGTGCCCTCGTTGTGAGAAGTTCGAAAGCGACTTCGTGGCACAAACTTGTGCATTAATTGCACCAGTTCTGCCCATTTTGCACCGAGTTTCGTGCAGTAACGAAATGATCCTAAATCAACCCAGACACTACGAAACGCACCAAAACATTAGTTTAGGGTCAGATGGTGTGGATTGGGTGGATTTGTTGCCAAAAAATTCAAACGCACCTTTCTGGCACGAACTTTTGCATTAATTGCAACAGTTCGGCCTATTTTGAACCGAGTATCATAAAGCAACGGAACGGTTGGAAATGCACCCAAACACTACGAAACGCAACAAAACATGAGTTCTGGGTCCAATGGGGTGGATTGGGTGCGTTCATTGCGAAAAATTCTGATACGGCTTCGTGGCACGAACTTTTGCAATAATTGCACCACACTCAGCCCGTTTTGCACCGAGTTTCATGCAGTACCGAAATGGTACCAAATGCACCCAAACACTAAGAAACGCACCAAAACATAAGTTTAGGATCCAATGGGGGTGGATCGGGTGTGTTTGTTGCAAAACATTCCGATGTGACTTCATGGCACGAACTTTTGTATTAATTGCACCACTTCAGCCCGTTTTGCACTGAGTTTACTGCCGTAACGAAACATTCCCAAATGCACCTGAGCACTATGAAACGCTCCAAAACATGAGTTTTGGGTCCTATGGGGTGGATCGGGTGCAGTCGTTATGAGAAATTACGAAGCGACTTCGCGGCACGAACCTTTGCATTAATCGCACTAGTTCAGCCGGTTTTGCACTAAGTTTACTTCTATAACAAAACAATCCCAAATGCACCCAAACACTGTGAAACGCACCAAAACAAGAGTTTATGGTCTTATGGTGTGGATCGGGTGCGCTCGTTGTGAGAAGTTCTGAAGTGACTTCGTGGCACAAACTTTTTCATTAATTGCACCAGTTCAGCTCATTTTGCACCTAGTTTTGTGCAATAAGAAATGATCCCAAATCCACCCAGACACTATGAAACACACCAAACACATGAATTTAGGGTCAGATGGTGTGGATCGGGTGGATTTGTTGCAAAAAATTCTAATGCGACTTTGTGGCACGAACTTTTGCATTAATTGCAACAGTTTAGCCTGTTTTCAATCGAGTATCATAAAGCAACGGAACAGTCCCAAATGCACCCAAACACTACAAAACACAACAAAACATGAGTTTTGGGTCCAATGGGGTAGATCGGGTGCATTCATTGCAAAAAATTCCGATGCGACTTTGTGACACGAACTTTTGCAATAATTGCACCACACAGCCCGTTTTGCATCGAGTTTCATGCAGTAACGAAATGGTCCCAAATGCACCCAAACACTAAGAAACGCACCAAAACAAAAGTTTAGGATCCAATGGGGGTGGATCGGGTATGTTTGTTGCGAAACATTCCGATGTGACTTCATGGCACGAACTTTTGCATTAATTGCACCACTTCAGCCCGTTTTGCACCGAGTTTACAATCGTAGCGAAACATTCCCAAATGCACCAGAGCACTATGAAACCCTCCAAAACATGAGCTTAGGGTCCAATGGGGTGGATCGGGTGCATTCATTATGAGAAACTACGAAGCGACTTCGTGGCACGAACCTTTGCATTAATTGCACCAGTTCAGCCGATTTTGCACAGAGTTTACTTCCGTAACAAAACAATCCCAAATGCACCCAAACACTGTGAAACGCATGAAAACATAAGTTTATGGTCCTATGGTGTGGATCGGGTGCCCTCGTTGTGAGAAGTTGGAAAGCGACTTCGTGGCACGAACTTTTGCATTAATTGCACCAGTTCCGCCAATTTTGCACCGAGTTTTGTGCAGTAATGAAATGATCCTAAATCAACCCAGACACTACGAAATGCACCAAAACATTAGTTTAGGGTCAGATGGTGTGGATCAGGTGGATTTGTTGCAAAAAAATTCAAACGCACCTTTGTGGCACGAACTTTTGCATTAATTGCAACAGTTCGGCCAGTTTTGAACTGAGTATCATAAAGCAACGGAACGGTCCGAAATGCACCAAACACTACGAAACGCAACAAAACATGAGTTCTCGGTCCAATGGGGTGGATTGGGTGCGTTCATTGCGAAAAATTCTAATACGGCTTCGTGGCACGAACTTTTGCAATAAATGCACCACACTCAGCTCGTTTTGCACCGAGTTTCATGCAGTACCGAAATGGTACCAAATGCACCCAAACACTAAGAAACGCACCAAAACATAAGTTTAGGATCCAATGGGGGTGGATCGGGTGCGTTTGTTGCGAAACATTCCGATGTGACTACATGGCACGAACTTTTGCATTAATTGCACCACTTCAGCCCGTTTTGCACCAAGTTTACTGCCGTAACGAAACATTCCCAAATGCACCTGAGCACTATGAAATGCTCCAAAACATGAGTTTAGGGTCCTATGGGGTGGATCGAGTGCAGTCGTTCTGAGGAATTACGAAGCGACTTCACGGCACGAACCTTTGCATTAATTGCACCAGTTCAGCCGGTTTTGCACTAAGTTTACTTCCGTAACAAAACAATCCCAAATGCACCAAAACACTGTGAAACGCACCAAAACAAGAGTTTATGGTCCTTTGGTGTGGATCGGGTGTGCTCGTTGTGAGAAGTTCTGAAGCGACTTCGTGGCACGAACTTTTGCATTAATTGCACCAGTTCAGCTCATTTTGCACCAAGTTTCGTGCAACAAGAAATGATCCCAAATCCATCCAGACACAACGAAACGCACCAAAACATGAGTTTAGGGTCAGATGGTGTGGATCGGGTGGATTTGTTGCAAAAATTCTAATGTGACTTTGTGCCACGAACTTTTGCATTAATTGCAACAGTTCGGCCTGTTTTGAACCGAGTATCATAAAGCAACGGAACAGTCCCAAATGCTCCCAAACATTATGAAATGCAACAAAACATGAGTTTTGGGTCCAATGGGGTTGATCAGGTGCGTTCGTTGTGAAAAGTTCCGATACAGCTTCATGGCACGAACTTTTGCAATAATTGCACCACACTCAGCTCGTTTTGCACCGAGTTTCATGCAGTAATGAAATGGTCCCAAATGCACCCAAACACTAAGAAACGCACCAAAACATGAGTTTAGGATCCAATGGGGTGGATCGGGTGCATTTGTTGCGAAAAATTCCGATGTGACTTCATGGCACGAACCTTTGCATTAATTGCACCAGTTCAGCCGGTTTTGCACTAAGTTTACTTCCGTAAGAAAGCAATCCCAAATGCACCCAAACACTGTGAAATGCACCAAAACATGAGTTTATGGTCCTATGGTGTGGATCGGTTGTAGCGAAAATGGCCTCTCATGCCATATTTCAATATAATGTTTTGGCGATGGATGACACACACAACACATGGACTAATATGATTGTTAAGATGACCATTCTCAGGCTTTTAGGTTCAAGTGATGACAAAGAGAAGATAGGCGTATCTAGGCCCGAAGGACCGCCCCTACGGTGGTTCCGCTAACTGATTAGCGGACGGAGGTCGAGGGGGAGCCCCTGCGGCAAGAATTGAAGAGACTGTGAAGAACCCAAGTCAAAGAAATCAAGATAGAGATACTTTAGTATCACCGATTGAACCGACGCTGAGAAAATCACATACGTCAGTACATTGACTTGGAGCACACCAGGAATTTTGGTTTCACCGATTTAACCGACGTTAGGGAAGTTGAATACGTGGGTGCAATGGACCCAGAAGCTGAGGCAAGGTCTATACACCGGATGAACCGACGATTGGGTCTTGGTGAACATTGGTGCAGTTGTCCAGAGAGTTGGTTTTTCAGAGTTTACAGGACAACTACACTCACCGGTTAAACCGACGCAGCATCGGTTGATTGCCCGTACACGTAATGGCTAGTTTTTGAGGCGGGTAGTTTAGTATCACCGGTTGAACTGACGATGGCTATTGGAGGTGCGTCGGTTTAACCGGCGTTAAGTATTTTTCTGGCAGCTTTTCTCCAACGGCTATATTTGCTTGTGCTGCCTATATATACCCCCAAGGCCGAGTCATTTGGGTGTGCTGGAGTTGTTGAAGCCTGCTACACTTGAAGAACACCTCCAACCACCTTAGAGCTTCATTGTACATCATATAGGCTTAAGCGCACTTGTGAGAGTGCCTAGTGCTTGATTAGGCTTAGTTCTTGAGAGAACTAGCTTGAGTGAAATTCTTGCTATGGCAAGCATCTTGTGTACTCGTCGTGTGACCCTCCGACTTGGTGTGGAGAGGCAACGACACTTTGTGCGGGGAAGGAGACCTCTCTTGGTGAGAAGCTCTGATAGTGAAGATGGTGCCGTGGGTGACACTTCGAGAGAGACGGTGGCGGTGGCCTTGTCTTGGTGACTTGGGGTCACTTATCCTTTGCTTGCCGGGAGCCTTGGTGGCGAACGCAAGACGTGTAACACCCGGTTTATAAAAGAACATAAACCGAGCAATCATATACGTGCCAGGATCAAGTCACACGTATATATAACAGAATGAACAGTATATCATAGAACATATCACGAATAAGACATAATAAATCAAAATACGAATGTTATTTATTACATTAATGACAAAAATGTCGGATACAGCGGAAGCGAAGTATAAAATACGAATAAAGCTCTCTGAAGCTGAAGCAGGGCGCCACAGGGATGTCGACTGGGAGACGAACACCTAGAAGTCCTCGTAGTCCTGGTAGCGCTGGACGAACTCCCTCGTGTCGGCAGGAACTGAGCAGCAGTAGCGTAGCCAAGAGGAAAAAGTAGAGAAGAGGCAAGAGTGAGTACACAACTTGTACTCAACAAGTATAACACAAACTATGAGGCTCTAAGGTTGGCTGACTCTACTGCATTAGCTTTTAAGTCTTGGCAAAATTTTATTAGAACTATTTACTACAAGTTGATGAATTACCTTTAACCCAGTTACATAGTAATTAATCAAGATTAACCATGTTACTACTGAGAACCAAACCAAAACCAAGCCACCAAGGTAACCCCGAGAAGCACCTCCCTCGTCGGAAGGAGATAACCCCACTAATCAAAAGGAGGATCTGGGCCGCTCATAACCGTGAGCACGGCTAGTATACCAGTTTTACACTCTGCAGAGGTTGCACATCTTTACCCACAAGTCGTGAGCTACACTAGAGGTTCATCACACTTCCTTAGGTGAGATGACTAGCGACTCACTACGAGGCCGTTACAAAGAATCTCGTTGGTAAGGCGTAACCGCGAGAGTTAGGTCGGCGACGATGGGGCCCACCTCCAGGGGTACAAGCACAGGAGCGCAATCCAAGCACAGACCAAGCCGGAGGAGCAGGGACCATTGAAGCTTACTACTCTTGCCCCGCAGGTAAGTTACTCCAAACCAAAAAGACCTAATTAGTAAGCCAAGTCTATCCCATTCTAGCCTTGTGGTAGCGCTGTTGTCCCAGGTTGTCGCTCTATGAACCGGTCCTTATGGAGAGTGGCCAACCAAGCACTAAGCACCGTGCTGGCCCCCTAAACCATGTTTCTACAAAAACCATCTTTTAACGAGACGTGAGCCACTCAAGCCACACAGAGGGCCACTCTCAGAATTAAGTTCAAGTAAACCATTAATCAATTTAATTAAAAAGGACCAGAATGTGTTATAGCGCAGCAACCTAGCACAACTAACCAAAATGCAACCCAAAGGTATATAAAGGATAAAAAGTGGCTAGGAATGTCCTTATAGGCATACAGTATTAAAATGCAGTATGAAAATGTATTTAAAGGTGATAGGTTGTTCATGTTATACTTGCCTTCCTCGTACTGCTCCTGCTGCTGCTCAAAGTGCTCGGAAGACGGCTGCTCCTGGTACTGGTACTGGGGCTCCTCAGATGGAGCAACGTCTACTCACGAACACATGGCCAAAACAATGCACAATAATAAGCATACAAGCAAACACTAACAAAAACTAAGAAATAGTACATCAATACATAAAAACAGCACACTAAACTAGTCTAAAACTATTCTACGCGTTACAACGATCGCGTGGACATAAAGAACGCTTAAATCGGAGCTAAAACGAGTAATCTAGGCTACAAACAAGGTCCAGGGGCTTATTTGTATGAAAAACGGGGTTCCAGGGACTTTTCTGCTAAAATCAAGGGCCTAAACATAATTAAACGTTAACTCCAGGGTCTAACTCGCAAAAACTACCAGGCTGGACGGCAGGTTGTATTTTAAAGAAACCCAGGGTCTAAAACGTAAAAGCAGGGGCGGGTTTGGAATTATTTTTCTACTGGTGTGGAGCGCGGGTTCATTTCAAGGAAGTTGGGGGTCTCTTATGCAAAAAGAGCGGGCCGAACCGGTACGCGCGGTTTCTGGCCACTGGATCTAGATCTGAGGGCTAAGAACAGATCGGCGCGGGATCTAATCGTGGCCGTCCAAATCGAATCGGGCGGATCTGATCCGTTGGCTCGCGGGACGGCGGCGCGAGTCGCCGGAGGCGACGCTCCCGCGGTGGCGCTGCGCCGGGGATGACCATTCTCGGCCTTCCTGGGGTCAAAAGGGATGAGGTCTGGGTCGGGAGGGACGACAGAGGCACGCGTGAACCTCCTGGGCACTTGTCGGGGCACGGGAAAACTCTGGACGGTGTCAGCAGCTGCGGCGGCGGTCCTGGGCGGCGACGCTCGCCGGCGCGCTCGTGCTGGCGCGATTTCGGGCGCGGCTCTGGGTGTGACTCGGACAGGGGATGTGCGCAGCACAAAAGATCTTAGCTAGGCCCTCAACACTGGACTACGGCACAGCGGCGACCTCCACCCACGGCGGTGGTCCCCTGCGCACGGCGGCGCCATGCCGGACCTGGCGTTCCGGCCTCGGGAACAGCCCTAGAGCTATAGAACCTACGCTAGGAGGAAGAGGGGATTGAGGTGAAACTCACCGCGGGCCTGAAACGGAGGGAGGCGTGGTGCAGAAGGTCGGCGGCGAGGTCCGGGCGGCGGGTCGGCGCGGAGCTCGGGGAGGAGTGTGTTGCAGGAGGAGCTCTGGCGTCTGGGCGCTACGGATCGACTCCTGGCGAGTCTGCAAAGCCGGCCGAGGGATTATCAGGACCGGAGTGGCACCGGCGGCGAGTAATTGCGGCGAGCTCCAAGCTCACCTGCGCGGCGCTCTTGGCGGAAATTCGACGGCGCTGGTGCTGCTCTCGTGGTTAGGGCGGTGGCTGCGGCGTAGATGGGATCCAGCGGGCATGTCGTGGCGCTTAAGAAGAGGCGGGTCAGCCTTGGCGTGCGGGTCACGCGGTAATCGCGGCGCGGGGATTGCGCAGAGGACTCGGGATCGAGCCCTATCTGATCCCGGGCTGGCTTCTAAAAGGAGGGGTGTGGACTGAGCTGGCGTGGGGTCTGCGAGGCTGGGGCGTGGGGTGGAGCGGGGCCAGCAGCAGGGGAGAGCGCGGAGCGGCGGAGGCCCAGGGAGCAGAGGCCGCGGCGCGAGGAAGAAGGAAGGTCTGATGTGCGGGCCATGGCTGTCAGCGAAAGGGGACGAGCACTCTGCGGCGCGAGGCGAGCGGGCGGAGGCAGGCCGCGGGTGCTGGCTAGTGGGGCCGGTTTGCAGCGGCTCGGTGCGCGTTGGGCCGCGGTCACGCGGGGAGAGGGAGGAGTGGGTCACGCTGAGATGGGAAAAACCGTGGCGCTTGGGCCAAGCTGGGTTTTGGGCCGGGGGAGTGGCACTGCGGGCTGGGCCGGCTCGGGCTGGACCCATGCGGGAGAAGGAAAGGGCCGGGTTGGGTTGCTGTTGGGTTGGGTTTGGTTGTGGGTTTGTTTTCTATTTCTCTCTTTCTATTTCTTTTCTTTTCTATTTCTAACCAAACAAAGTTTGAATTCAAATACAAGTTTGAATTCAAACCACACTCAAATAAAAATATGCACCAGCATGAATGCAACACAAATTTTTAAACCTATGATAAAATTTTAATTATTTAAGGAACAAAAATTTAGATTAAATGCAAGACTAACACAATAAACCTTAGAAAATTTAATAAAGCCAATTAAATTTATTATTAAATGCTGAAATTTAAATTAGGGTGTTACAAGACGGTGATCAAGCGGAGAGACTCGGCATCACACTTGTTCGTGTTGGACAAGTGGCCGTGGACGTAGGGAGGGACTTGGTGTCATAACCAAACCACATTAAATCGTGTGTCTTGGTGTCTTCACGGGAGTTTGCATATTCTCTCCCTTACCTCTTTACTTACCGTATTACGTTTCCACATTTACTCTATCTTGCGTGCCTTTACTTTCCTAGTTAGTTTGATTAGGATTGGCTATAGGTTGCAAGTCTTTTAGGGGTAAGTAGAGAGTAGCATAGATAAACCTTAGTCATAACTAGCATGTGTAGGACGTGTTAGGTTTATCTCATGCAAATAGATTGAGCCCTAGGATAGAAAGCGATTAGCGACCCTATTCACCCCCTCTCCCTCTAGGGTCGGACACCCCGGTGATCCTTACAATTGGTATCAAAGCTTGGTCTCACACCTATTACGAGGATTAGCCAATTCCATTAGGTAAATTTGTGAGAAAGCTCGTAGGAGACCCGTCGACTTCACCGTCGAGTGAGTATCATGTCCGGAGAAGGGATGAGTACCGATAGGGCTCCGTTTTTCGATGGCACGGGTTTTCCATGTTGGAAAGTGCTTATGCAAGCACAGCTGCAAGCCCGTGGGCTTGATGTTTGGCGTGTCACCGAATTAGGCATGAAAAATGAGAATAAGGCCAAAAGACAATATGATGCCATTGCAAAATCAATTCTATTGTCTTCTCTATGTGATAGTGTGTTTAATCGTGTATTTGCAAATGAAAATGCTCATAAGCTATGGAAGCAAATTGTCGAAAATCATGAGGGCACGAAGGATGTTGCAAATCAAAAATATCATATTCTCGGCGAGGAGCTTAGTAGTTTTAAGCAACTTCCTAATAAAAATGCTCATGACATGTACTCACGATTAAATACTCTTGTCAATGAAATTAATGCCTTAGGTCTCAATCAAGTTAAAGATGAAGAAATCAACCGCAAGATTCTCCAAAGCCTTCGCAAGCCCGACTACGACATCATCAATACACTCTTGCAAAAGGAAGACTTGGTCAAGCTTACACCCAACCAAGTCATCAATCAAATCATTGCCCATGAATATAGTATGGGGTTGACAAAGAAGAAAGAGCAAGAGTCCACCTCTTCTTCAAGCAAAAAGAGTCTCACCGCCAAGCACTCATGCAAGCACCAACCAAGGCGACAAGACTCATCAAGCTCAAGTGAACAAGAAGAAGAGGATGAGGAAGATAGTGATGATGAATCAAGTTCAAGTGATGAAGAATATCCAAGGGCCGTGCTATACCACCACCGCAAGATTGCCGAGCATGTACATGAGCTCTATGAGCTTGGGTACAAAACACTCATTAGAGGGAGTGCGGTTGGGATGGAGAAGATGGCGAAGAAAAAGAACAAGTCAAGATCCCAAGCTCTCTCCGCCATCTACAAGCCCAAGAAAAGTGGTGAAAGCTCAAGTACCAAGAAAAATACCAAGAGCTCCACCACCCATCTCCCTCGAAGATTATCACCACCTCCCATGTGTCTTATGGCACTAGGTAATAATGATGTAAGTGATGACTCCTCCTCCAATGATGAATCCGATGTTGAAACCGATGAAATTAGTGAGATGATGACACTTCTCCATAATCAACAAGAATATCTCACTAAACAAAATGAAGAAATCAAAGCTCTCAAGGCTAAAGAAAAAGTTCATGCTTCATTTGTCTCAAGATATGAGAACTTGCTAAACAAATACAATTTGTTAGACAATGAGCATGAAGAGCTTAAAATGAAATATGAGAGTCTTGAATCTAAAAGTGAATCATCATCGAATAAATCTTTTCCTTGCAATATTCCTTGTGTATTCCTATCATCAAGGTAGATGCGTCTACCTCTTGTGATCTAACCCCTTGCAATGAGGATGTGATTGTAGAAACATGTGATGATCTCATTGCTAAGGAAAATGATGAGCTCAAACAAGAGGTAGAAAGGCTAATGGCGGACTTGAGGCGGCTCAAAGGAAAGTACACTCAAGAGCAAGTCGAACCTTCTCAAGATAACACCTCCGCGGGCGTGAAGAAGCTTGAGAAGGGAGAAACCGTGACTTGCTTCAAGTGTTGCAAAGAAGGCCACAAGTCCTACCAATGCAAGGAGAAAGATGGCAAGGCAAAGGGCAAAGAAAATGGCAAGCCCAAGAACTTGAACAAGAGCAAGAAGGGACACAAGAAGGCTAAGGAGATCAAGAAAAACACATCTCCATACTTGAAGGCTTCATACATGTACACCAAGCCCACCCACAAGAACAAGGAAAAGAACAACCACTACATACTTGAAAAGAAGAAGAATGGCAAGGTGGTGGCTCATGTCATGGGGTGGAGAACATATGGATGGAACTAGCCTATTTGGGTGCCCAAGGATATTATTCATACCATGGATGGCTCTCAAAAGGTTTGGGTCCCTAAGACTTAGGCACCAAACAAGTGCTACGGGGAATTTGGAGGCTTGGCAAGGTTTGGGATGCATAAGTAGGGATGCATCATGCAAAGTTGAATTAAAGCCAAGTTGTGGATTAAAGATTAGTGACCCAAATTCCCCTCCCCTACATATGAGGTAATGAGCAAGGTAAAAGGATAATCTCAATTTCATTTGATATCCTTCATGCATCATTGTAGCTCAATGCCTCTCTAGGATTGCATGATCTTATCTTTACTATTGGTATCTTTCTTTTGATATGCTTTCCTAGAAATTTCATATGGTAGGTTGTCTATGCTTTATCATATCTTGTTGCAACCTACATGAGCTTATTTGTTTCCCTCACATGGCATATGTTTTCCATAGCATATCTTGCAATTTGATATCTCTCATACTCGTGGTAAAAATGCTTTTGATATCAATTGCTTGCTTATGGTGCTATGATTAGCAAGTTATAAAGTTAAATCCCCATTATGTGAATTACGAGTGCATACATTTGTTTAAAGTGATTCAAACACTAATGCACACATTTAGGGGGAGCTAACTCTATAACTTATGTTTGTGTGACTAATATGCTTTACAAGTGCTATTTGTTGTAGTCACCTAGAGCTATCTCCATGAGTTCAATTTCTTTTGAACACTACCCCTACAATTCACAATTTGCATCACAATTGGTGTCAAAATAGGAGGTGCCACAAGCTTTGAAAAAGGGGGAGCTTGTTCAAACAAAGGGAGGTATGCTGAATTTAGTTGGTATAACACTCTATCACTAGTGAATTTCTTTTGCTACTAATGCTCTTTGTTGCTAGTGGTTATGAAGCTTTTAGGTGTTTGATGACAAAGGGGGAGAAATGCACCCTAAAAGCAAGCAAATAGTTTGGAGTAAATGATGCCATTAGCAAGGGGGAGGAATGGAAAATGCAATGCAAAAGGATGCATGGTGATAGGGGGGAGGTACTTAGTCAATGTGGGGGAGAAGTGCAATTTGATGATCCCATGGACTAAGGTACAAAATTTTTTCATTGCTCGTATGGTTCAAACCACACAATTGTCTTACATTGGCCACAAGCCATTGTTTCACAATTGCTATCAAGCCGGAAGCATTTCGTCCTATGGGCTAATCAAATTTCGGTGGCTTTTTAAATGAGCATTGAAATGTCATCCGAGCAACCTAAGTAGTTTCTAACTTTTCAAATTGGTATCAATTTTATATTCTTGTAATTCATCTTGCTTTCTTTGGTTGTGTTGTCATCAATCACCAAAAAGGGGGAGATTGTAGCAAAAATGGCCTCTCATGCCATATTTCAATATAATGTTTTGGCGATTGATGACACACACAACACTTGGACTAATATGATTGTTAAGATGACCATTCTCAGGCTTTTAGGTTCAAGTGATGACAAAGAGAAGATAGGCGTAGCTATGCCCGAAGGGCCGCCCCTACGGTGGTTCCGCTAACCTATTAGCAGACGGGGGTCGAGGGGGAGCCCCTGCGGCAAGAATTGAAGAGACTGTGAAGAACCCAAGTCAAAGAAATCAAGACAGAGATACTTTAGTATCATCGGTTAAACCAACGCTGAGAAAATCACATACGTCGGTACATTGACTTGGAGCACACCAGGAATTTTGGTTTCACCGGTTGAACCGACGTTAGGGAAGTTGAATACGTCGGTGCAATGGACCTAGAAGCTGAGGCAAGGTCTATACACCAGATGAACCGACGATTGGGTCTTGGTGAATGTCGGTGCAGTTGTCCAGAGAGTTGGTTTTTCAGAGTTCACAGGACAACTACACTCACTGGTTAAACCGACGCAGCATCGGTTGATTGCCCGTACACGTAACGTCTAGTTTTTGAGGCGGGCAGTTTAGTATCACCGGTTGAACCGACGATGGCTATTGGAGGTGCGTCGGATTAACCGGCGTTAAGTATTTTTCTGGCAGCTTTTCTCCAACGGCTATATTTGCTTGTGCTGCTTATATATACCCCCAAGGCCGGGTCATTTGGGAGTGCTGGAGTTGCTGAAGCCTGCTACACTTGAAGAACACCTCCAACCACCTTATAGCTTCATTGTACATCATATAGGCTTAACCACACTTGTGAGAGTGCCTAGTGCTTGATTAGGCTTAGTTCTTGAGAGAACTAGCTTGAGTGAAAGTCTTGCTGCGGCAAGCATCTTGTGTACTCGTCGTGTGACCCTCCGACTTGGTGTGGAGAGGCAACGACACTTTGTGCGGGGAAGGAGACCCCTCTCCTAAACACTACGAACGCAACAAAACATTGAGTTTTTGGTCCAATGGTGTGGATCAGGTGCGTTCGTTGCGAAAAATTCCGATACGGCTTCGTGGCACGAACTTTTGCAATAATTGCACCACACTTAGCCCGTTTTGCACCGAGTTTCATGCAGTAACGAAATGGTACCAAATGCACCCAAACACTAAGAAATGCACCAAAACATAAGTTTAGGATCCAATGGGGGTGGATCGGGTGCGTTTGCAGCAAAACATTCCGATGTCACTTCATGGCACGAACTTTTGTATTAATTGCACCACTTCAGCCCATTTTTCACCGAGTTTACTGCCGCAACGAAACATTCTCAAATGCACTTGAGCACTATGAAACACTCCAAAACATGAGTTTAGGGTCCTATGGGGTAGATCGGGTGCAGTCGTTATGACAAATTACGAAGCGACTTCGTGGCACGAACCTTTACATTAATTGCACCAGTTCAGCCGGTTTTGCACTGAGTTTACTTACGTAACAAAACAATCCCAAATGCATCCAAACACTGTGAAACGCACCAAAACATGAGTTTATGGTCCTATGGTGTGGATCGGGTGCGCTCGTTGTGAGAAGTTCTGAAGCGACTTCGTGGCACTAACTTTTTCATTAATTGCACCAGTTCAGCCCATTTTGCACCTAGTTTCGTGCAATAAGAAATGATCCCAAATCCACCCAGATACTATGAAATACCCCAAAACATGAGTTTAGGGTCAGATGGTGTGGATTGGGTGGATTTGTTGTAAAAAATTCTAATGCAACTTTGTGGCACAAACTTTTGCATTAATTGCATCAGTTCGGCCTGTTTTGAACCGAGTATTATAAAGCAACGAAACGGTCCCAAATGCACCCAAACACTACAAAATGCAACAAAACATGAGTTTTGGGTCCAATGGGGTGGGTTGGGTGCGTTCGTTGTGAAAACATCTGACGCGACTTTGTGGCACAAACTTTTGCATTAATTGCACCACTTCAGCCCGTTTTGCACCTAGTTTACTGTCGTAATGAAACATTTCCAAATGCACCCGAGCACTTTGAAACGCACCCAATCCACCCCATTTGAGCGTAAACTCGTCTTTTGTTGCGTTTCGTAGCGTTTGGGTGCTTTTGGAACCTTTTTGTTACTGCATGAAACTCGGTGCAAAATAGGCTGAACTGGTGCAATTTATGCAAAAGTTCGTGGCACGAAGTCGTGTCCGAATTTTACGCAACAAATGCACCCGATCCACCCCGTTGGACCCTAAACTAATGTTTTGTTTTTTTCGTAGTGTTTGGGTGCATTTGGGACTATTTTGTTGCTTTACGATACTCGGTTCAAAATGGGCTGAACTGTTGTAATTAATGCAAAAGTTGAAGCCACAAATTTATGTAAGAATTTTTTGCAACAAATCCACCCTATCCATGCCATGTGATCCCAAACTCATTTTTGGTGCATTTCATAGTGTATGGGTGCATTTAAGACCATTTCGTTACTGCATGAAACTTAGTGCAAAGTGGACTGAACATGTGTAATTAATGCAAAAGTTCGTGCTACAAAATCGCGTAGGAAGTTTTCACGACAAACACACCCAAACCACCCCATTTGAGCGTAAACTCAAGTTTTGTTGTGTTTCATAGCATTTGGGTGCTTTTGTAACGTTTTCATTACTGCATGAAACTCGGTGCAAAATAGGATAAATTGGTGCAATTAATGCAAAAGTTCGTGCCACGAAGTCGTGTCCGAATTTTTAGCAATGAATGCACCCGATCCACCCCATTGGACCCTAAACTCATGTTTTTTTTGCTCCGGGGTGCATTTGGGACCGTTCCCTTGCTTTACGATACTCGGTTCAAAACGGGCCGAACTGCTATAATTATTGCAAAATCTCAAGCCATAAAGTTGTGTTAAATTTGTTTTGCAACAAATCCACCCTATCCATGCCATCTGATCCTAAACTCATGTTTTGGTGCGTTTCATAGAGTTTGGGTGCATTTAAGACCATTTCGTTACTGCATGAAACTCGGTGCCAAATGGGTTGAAATGGTGCAGTTAATGCAAAAGTTCGTGCCACGAAGTCGCGTTGGAAGTTTTCACAATGAACGCACCCAATCAACCCCATCGGACACTAAACTCATCTTTTGTTGCGTTTCGTAGTGTTTGGGTGCATTTGGGACCTTTTCGTTACTACATCAACTCGGTGCTAAATGGGCTGAACTGGTGCAGTTAATGCAAAACTTCGTGCCACAAAGTTGGGTCCGAATTTTTTGCATTGAATGCACCCGATCCACCCCATTGGACCCTAAACTCATATTTTGTTTTGTTTCTTAGTGTTTGAGTGCATTTGGGATCGTTCCATTGCTTTACGATACTCGGTTCAAAACGGGCCGAACTATTGTAATTAATGCAAAAGTTCAAGCCACAAAGTTGGGGTAGAATTTTTTGCAACAAATCCATCCTATCCACCCCATTGGACCCCAAACCCATCTTTTGTTGTGTTTTGTAGTGTTTGGGTGCATTTAAGACCATTTCGTTACTGCATGAAACTCGGTGCAAAATGGGCTGAAATGGTGCAATTAATGCGAAAGTTTGTGCCACGAGTCGCGTCGTAAGTTTTCACAACGAACGCACCCAATCCACCCCATTGGACTGTAAGCTCATCTATTATCGCATTTCATAGTGTTTGGGTGGATTTGGGACCATTTCGTTACTGCATGAAACTCGGTCCAAAATGGGCCGAACTAGTGCAATTAATGCAAAAGTTCGTCCCATGAAGTCGTGTCCGAATTTTTCGCAACGAATGCATCCGATCCACCCCATTGAACCCTAAACTCATCTTTTGGTGCATTTCATAGTGTTTGGGTGCATTTGGGATTGTTTTGTTACGGCGGTAAACTCAGTGCAAAATGGGCTGAACTGGTCCAATTAATGCAAAAGTTCGTGCCACGAAGTTGCGTCAGAAGTTTTCGCAACGAACGCACCTGATCCAACCCATTGGACCCTAAACACAACTTTTGTAGCGTTTCATAGTGTTTGGGTGCATGTGGGACCATTTCGTTACTGCATGAAACTCTATGCAAAATGGACTGAACTGGTGCAATTAATGCAAAAGTTCATGCCACGAAGTCATGTCCGAATTTTTCACAACGAATGCAGCTGACCCACCCCCATTGGAACCTAAAATCATGTTTTGTTTAGTTTCGTAGTGTTTGGGTGAATTTGGGACCGTTTCGTTGCTTTACAATACCCGGTTCAAATCATGCCGAACTATTGCAATTAATGCAAAAGTTCAAGCCACAAAGTTGCATTAGATTTGTAACAAATTCGCCCAATCCATGCCATCTGATCCTAAACTCTTGTTATGGTGTGTTTCATAGTGTTTGGGGGCATTTGGGAGCATTTTGTTACGGCAGTAAACTCGGTGCAATTAATGCAAAAGTTCGTGCCACAAAGACGCGTCAGATGTTTTCACAATGAACGCACCCAATCCATCCCATTGGACCCCAAACTCATCTTTTGTTGCGTTTCATAGTGTTTGGGTGCATTTGGGACCAATTCGTTACTGCATGAAACTCGGTGCAAAATGAGCTTAAATGGTGCAATTAATGCAAAAGTTCGTACAACGAAGTCGTGTCCAAATTTGTCGCAATGAATGCACCCGATCCACCCCATTGGACCCTAAACTCATGTTTTGTTTTGTTTCGTTGTGTTTGGGTTCATTTGGGTCTGTTCTGTTGCTTTCCGATACTCGGTTCAAAACGGGCCCAACTGTTGTAATTAATGCAAAAGTTCAAGTCACAAAGTTGCATTAGATTTTTTTGCAACAAATCCACCATATCCACGCCATCTGATCCTAAACTCATGTTTTGGTGCGTTTCATAATGTTTGGGTGCATTTGGGACCATTTCGTTACTGCATGAAACTCGGTGCAAAATGTGCTAAACTGGTACAATTAATGCAAAAGTTCGTGCCACAAAATCGCATCAGATGTTTTCACAACAAACGCACCCAATCCACCCCATTGGACCCCAAACTCATCTTTTGTTGCGTTTCGTAGTGTTTGGGTGCATTTGGGACCATTTCGTTACTGCATGAAACTCGGTGCAAAATGGGCTGAACTGGTTCAATTAATGCAAAAGTTCATGCCACGAAGTCGTGTCCGAATTTTTCACAACGAAGGCACCCGATCCAAACCGTTGGACCCTAAACCTTTTTTTGTTCCATAGTGTTTGGATGCATTTGGGACCGTTGCGTTGCTTTACGATACTCGGTTGAAAACAGGACGAACTATTGTAATAAATGCAAAAGTTCAAGCAACAAAGTTGTGTTAGATTTTTTTGCAACAAATCCACCCTACCCACTCCATGTTTAGGGGCATTTCATAGTGTTTGGGTGCACTTGGGACGATTTCGTTACTGCATGAAACTCGGTGCAAAATGGGTTGAAGTGGTGCAATTAATTCAAAAGTTTGTGCCACGAAGTCGTGTTAGATGTTTTCACAACGAACGCACCCAATCCACCCCATTGGACCCTAAACAAATCTATTGTCGTGTTTCATAGTGTTTGGGTGCATTTGGGACCATTTCATTACTGCATGAAACTCGGTGCAAAATGGGCTGAACTGGTGCAATTAATGTAAAAGTTCATGCCAGGAAGTCGTGTCCGAATTTTTCGCAACGAAGGCACCCGATCCAAAATGTTGGACCCTAAACTTTTTTTTTGTTCCGTAGCGTTTGGATGCATTTGGGACCGTTGCGTTGTTTTACGATACTCGGTTGAAAACGGGACGAACTGTTGTAATAAATGCAAAAGTTCAAGCCACAAAGTTGTGTTAGAATTTTTTTGCAACAAATCCACCCTATCCACTCCATGTTTAGGGGCATTTCATTGTGTTTGGGTGCACTTGGGACGATTTCGTTACTGCATGAAACTCGGTGCAAAATGGGTTGAAGTGGTGCAATTAATTCAAAAGTTTGTGCCACGAAGTCGCGTTAGATATTTTCACAACGAATACACCCTATCCACCCCATTGGACCTCAAACTAATCTATTGTCGCGTTTCATAGTGTTTGGGTGCATTTGGGACCATTTCGTTACTGCATGAAACTCGGTGCAAAATGAGCTAAAATGGTGCAATTAATGCAAAAGTTCGTCCCATGAAGTTGTGTTCGAATTTTTCGCAATGAATGCACCCGATCCACCCCATTGGACACTAAACTTATGTTTTGTTTTGTTTTGTTTTGTAGAGTTTGGGTTCATTTGGGTCCATTCCGTTGCTTTACGATACTCGGTTCAAAATGGGTCGAACTGTTGTAATTAATACAAAACATCAAGCCACAAAGTTGCATTAGAAATTTTCCAACAAATCCACCGTATCCACGCCATCTGATCCTAAATTCATGTTTTGGTGCGTTTCATAGTGTTTGGGTGCATTTGGGACCATTTCGTTACTGCATGAAACTCAGTGCAAAATGGGCTGAACTGGTGCAATTAATGCAAAAGTTCGTGCCATGAAGTTGTGTCCCAAATTTTCAAAATGAATGCACCCGATCCACCCCATTGGACACTAAACTTATGTTTTGTTTTGTAATGTTTGGGTGCATTTGGGTCTGTTCCGTTGCTTTACGATACTCTGTTCAAAACAGGCCGAACTGTTGTAATTAATGCAAAACTTCAAGCCACAAAGTTGCATTAGAATTTTTTGCAACAAATCCACCCTATCCACGCCATCTGATCCTAACCTCATGTTTTAGTGTGTTTCATAGTGTTTGTTTGCAATTGGGACCATTTCGTTACTGCACGAAACTCGGTGCAAAATGAGCTGAACTGGTGGAATTAATGCAAAAGTTCGTGCCACGAAGTCGCGTCGGAATTTTCACAATGAACGCACCCAATCCACCCCATTGGACCCTAAACACATCTTTTGTTGCATTTCTCAGTGTTTGGGTGCATTTGGGATTGTTTTGTTACGGCAGTAAACTCAGTGCAAAATGGGCTGAACTGGTGCAATTAATGCAAAAGTTCGTGCCATGAAGTTGCATCGGATGTTTTCGCAACGAACGCACCTAATCCACCCCATTGGACCCTAAACTCAACTTTTGTAGTGTTTCGTAGTGTTTGGGTGCATTTGAGTTTGTTTTGTTACGGCAGCAAACTCAGAGCAAAATGGGCTGAACTGGTGCAATTAAAGCAAAAGTTTGTGCCACGAAGTTGCATCGGAAGTTTTCGCAACGAACGCACCTGATCCACGCCATTGGACTCAAAACTCAACTTTTGTTGCGTTTCGTAGTGTTTGGGTGTATTTGGGATTGTTTTGTAACGACAGTAAACTCAGTGCAGAATGGGCTGAACTGGTCCAATTAATGCAAAAGTTCGTACCACAAAGTTGCGTCGGATGTTTTCGCAATGAACACACCTGATCTACACCATTGGACCCTGAACTCAACTTTTGTTGCGTTTCGTAGTGTTTGGGACCATTTCGTTACTGCATGAAACTCGGTGCAAAATGGGCTAAACTTGTGCAATTAATACAAAAGTTCATGGCACGAAGTCGTGTCCGAATTTTTCGCAACGAATGCACCCGATCCACCCCATTAGACATTAACTTTTGTTTTGTTCTGTAGTGTTTGCATGCATTTGGGACCGTTCCGTTGCCTTACGATACTCGGTTGAAAATGGGACGAACTATTGTAATTAATGCAAAAGTTAAAGCCACAAAGTTGTGTTAGAACTTTTTTGCAACAAATCCACCCTATCCACTCCATGTTTTGGTGCATTTCATAGTGTTTGGGTGCACTTGGGACGATTTCGTTACTGCATGAAACTCGGTGCAAAATGGGTTGAAGTGGTGCAATTAATTCAAAAGTTTGTGCCACGAAGTCGTGTTAGATGTTTTCACAATGAACGCACCCAATCCACCCCATTGGACCTTAAACAAATCTATTGTCGTGTTTCATAGTGTTTGGGTGCATTTGGGACCATTTCATTACTGCATGAAACTCGGTGCAAAATGGGCTGAACTGGTGCAATTAATGCAAAAGTTCATGCCACGAAGTCGTGTCCGAATTTTTCGCAACGAAGGCACCCGATCCAAAATGTTGGACCCTAAACTTTTTTTTTGTTCCGTAGCGTTTGGATGCATTTGGGACCGTTGCGTTGTTTTACGATACTCGGTTGAAAACGGGACGAACTGTTGTAATAAATGCAAAAGTTCAAGCCACAAAGTTGTGTTAGAATTTTTTTGCAACAAATCCACCCTATCCACTCCATGTTTAGGGGCATTTCATAGTGTTTGGGTGCACTTGGGACGATTTCGTTACTGCATGAAACTCGGTGCAAAATGGGTTGAAGTGGTGCAATTAATTCAAAAGTTTGTGCCACGAAGTCGCGTTAGATGTTTTCACAACGAATACACCCTATCCACCCCAATGGACCTCAAACTAATCTATTGTCGTGTTTCATAGTGTTTGGGTGCATTTGGGACCATTTCGTTACTGCATGAAACTCGGTGCAAAATGAGCTAAAATGGTGCAATTAATGCAAAAGTTCGTCCCATGAAGTTGTGTTCGATTTTTATCGCAATGAATGCACCCGATCCACCCCATTGGACACTAAACTTATGTTTTGTTTTGTTTTGTTTTGTAGAGTTTGGGTTCATTTGGGTCCATTCCGTTGCTTTACGATACTCGGTTCAAAATGGGTCGAACTGTTGTAATTAATACAAAACATCAAGCCACAAAGTTGCATTAGAAATTTTCCAACAAATCCACCGTATCCACGCCATCTGATCCTAAATTCATGTTTTGGTGCGTTTCATAGTGTTTGGGTGCATTTGGGACCATTTCGTTACTGCATGAAACTCAGTGCAAAATGGGCTGAACTGGTGCAATTAATGCAAAAGTTCGTGCCATGAAGTTGTGTCCGAAATTTTCGAAATGAATGCACCCGATCCACCCCATTGGACACTAAACTTATGTTTTGTTTTGCAATGTTTGGGTGCATTTGGGTCTGTTCCGTTGCTTTACAATACTCTGTTCAAAACAGGCCGAACTGTTGTAATTAATGCAAAACTTCAAGCCACAAAGTTGCATTAGAATTTTTTGCAACAAATCTACCCTATCCACGCCATCTGATCCTAACCTCATGTTTTAGTGCGTTTCATAGTGTTTGTTTGCATTTGGGACCATTTCGTTACTGCACGAAACTCGGTGCAAAATGGGCTGAACTGGTGGAATTAATGCAAAAGTTCGTGCCACGAAGTTGCGTCGGAATTTTCACAATGAACGCACCCAATCCACCCCATTGGACCCTAAACACATCTTTTGTTGCATTTTCTCAGTGTTTGGGTGCATTTGGGATTGTTTTGTTACGGCAGTAAACTCAGTGCAAAATGGGCTGAACTGGTGCAATTAATGCAAAAGTTCGTGCCATGAAGTTGCATCGGATGTTTTCGCAACGAACGCACCTAATCCACCCCATTGGACCCTAAACTCAACTTTTGTAGTGTTTCGTAGTGTTTGGGTGCATTTGAGTTTGTTTTGTTACGGCAGCAAACTCAGAGCAAAATGGGCTGAACTGGTGCAATTAAAGCAAAAGTTTGTGCCACGAAGTTGCATCGGAAGTTTTCGCAACGAACGCACCTGATCCACGCCATTGGACTCAAAACTCAACTTTTGTTGCGTTTCGTAGTGTTTGGGTGTATTTGGGATTGTTTTGTAACGACAGTAAACTCAGTGCAGAATGGGCTGAACTGGTCCAATTAATGCAAAAGTTCGTACCACAAAGTTGCGTCGGATGTTTTCGCAATGAACACACCTGATCTACACCATTGGACCCTGAACTCAACTTTTGTTGCGTTTCGTAGTGTTTGGGACCATTTCGTTACTGCATGAAACTCGGTGCAAAATATGCTAAACTTGTGCAATTAATACAAAAGTTCATGCCACGAAGTCGTGTCCCGAATTTTTCGCAACGAATGCACCCGATCCACCCCATTAGACATTAACTTTTGTTTTGTTCTGTAGTGTTTGCATGCATTTGGGACCGTTCCGTTGCCTTACGATACTCGGTTGAAAACGGGACGAACTATTGTAATTAATGCAAAAGTTAAAGCCACAAAGTTGTGTTAGAATTTTTTGCAACAAATCCACCCTATCCACTCCATGTTTTGGGGCATTTCATAGTGTTTGGGTGCACTTGGGACGATTTCGTTACTGCATGAAACTCGGTGCAAAATGGGTTGAAGTGGTGCAATTAATTCAAAAGTTTGTGCCACGAAGTCGTGTTAGATGTTTTCACAACGAACGCACCCAATCCACCCCATTGGACCTTAAACAAATCTATTGTCGTGTTTCATAGCGTTTGGGTGCATTTGGGACCATTTCATTACTGCATAAAACTCGGTGCAAAATGGGCTGAACTGGTGCAATTAATGCAAAAGTTCATGCCACGAAGTCGTGTCCGAATTTTTCGCAACGAAGGCACCCGATCCAAAATGTTGGACCCTAAACTTTTTTTTTGTTCCGTAGCGCTTGGATGCATTTGGGACCGTTACGTTGTTTTACGATACTCGGTTGAAAACGGGACGAACTGTTGTAATAAATGCAAAAGTTCAAACCACAAAGTTGTGTTAGAATTTTTTTGCAACAAATCCACCCTATCCACTCCATGTTTAGGGGCATTTCATAGTGTTTGGGTGCACTTGGGACGATTTCGTTACTGCATGAAACTCGGTGCAAAATGGGTTGAAGTGGTGCAATTAATTCAAAAGTTTGTGCCACGAAGTCGCGTTAGATGTTTTCACAACGAATACACCCTATCCACCCCATTGGACCTCAAACTAATCTATTGTCGCGTTTCATAGTGTTTGGGTGCATTTGGGACCATTTCGTTACTGCATGAAACTCGGTGCAAAATGAGCTAAAATGGTGCAATTAATGCAAAAGTTCGTCCCATGAAGTTGTGTTCGAATTTTTCGCAATGAATGCACCCGATCCACCCCATTGGACACTAAACTTATGTTTTGTTTTGTTTTGTTTTGTAGAGTTTGGGTTCATTTGGGTCCATTCCGTTGCTTTACGATACTCGGTTCAAAATGGGTCGAACTGTTGTAATTAATACAAAACATCAAGCCACAAAGTTGCATTAGAAATTTTCCAACAAATCCACCGTATCCACGCCATCTGATCCTAAATTCATGTTTTGGTGCGTTTCATAGTGTTTGGGTGCATTTGGGACCATTTCGTTACTGCATGAAAGTCAGTGCAAAATGGGCTGAACTGGTGCAATTAATGCAAAAGTTCGTGCCATGAAGTTGTGTCCGAAATTTTCGAAATGAATGCACCCGATCCACCCCATTGGACACTAAACTTATGTTTTGTTTTGTAATGTTTGGGTGCATTTGGGTCTGTTCCGTTGCTTTACGATACTCTGTTCAAAACAGGCCGAACTGTTGTAATTAATGCAAAACTTCAAGCCACAAAGTTGCATTAGAATTTTTTGCAACAAATCCACCCTATCCACGCCATCTGATCCTAACCTCATGTTTTAGTGCGTTTCATAGTGTTTGTTTGCATTTGGGACCATTTCGTTACTGCACGAAACTCGGTGCAAAATGGGCTGAACTGGTGGAATTAATGCAAAAGTTCGTGCCACGAAGTCGCGTCGGAATTTTCACAATGAACGCACCCAATCCACCCCATTGGACCCTAAACACATCTTTTGTTGCATTTCTCAGTGTTTGGGTGCATTTGGTATTGTTTTGTTACGGCAGTAAACTCAGTGCAAAATGGGCTGAACTGGTGCAATTAATGCAAAAGTTCGTGCCATGATGTTGCATCGGATGTTTTCGCAACGAACGCACCTAATCCACCCCATTGGACCCTAAACTCAACTTTTGTAGTTTTTCGTAGTGTTTGGGTGCATTTGAGTTTGTTTTGTTACGGCAGCAAACTCAGGGCAAAATGGGCTGAACTGGTGCAAGTAAAGCAAAAGTTTGTGCCATGAAGTTGCATCGGAAGTTTTCGCAACGAACGCACCTGATCCACGCCATTGGACTCAAAACTCAACTTTTGTTGCGTTTCGTAGTGTTTGGGTGTATTTGGGATTGTTTTGTAACGACAGTAAACTCAGTGCAGAATGGGCTGAACTGGTCCAATTAATGCAAAAGTTCGTACCACAAAGTTGCGTCGGATGTTTTCGCAATGAACACACCTGATCTACACCATTGGACCCTGAACTCAACTTTTGTTGCATTTCGTAGTGTTTGGGACCATTTCGTTACTGCATGAAACTCGGTGCAAAATGGGCTAAACTTGTGCAATTAATACAAAAGTTCATGCCACGGAGTCGTGTCCGAATTTTTCACAACAAATGCACCCGATCCACCCCATTAGACATTAACTTTTGTTTTGTTCTGTAGTGTTTGCATGCATTTGGGACCGTTCCGTTGCCTTACGATACTCGGTTGAAAACGGGACGAACTATTGTAATTAATGCAAAAGTTAAAGCCACAAAGTTGTGTTAGAATTTTTTGCAACAAATCCACCCTATCCACTCCATGTTTTGGTGCATTTCATAGTGTTTGGGTGCACTTGGGACCATTTCGTTACTGCATGAAACTCGGTGCAAAATGAGCTGAAATGGTGCAATTAATGCAAAAGTTCGTGCCACGAAGATGTTTCCGAATTTTTCGCAATGAATGCACCCGATCCACCCCATTGGACACTAAACTTATGCTTTGTTTTGTTTTGTAGTGTTTGGGTGCATTTGGGTCCATACCGTTGTTTTACGATACTCAGTTCAAAACGGGCCGAACTGTTGAAATTAATGCAAAACTTCAAGCCACAAAGTTGCGTTCGAATTTTTTGGAACAAATCCACCCTATCCACGTCATCAGATCCTAAACTCATGCTTTGGTGCGTTTCATAGTGTTTGCGTGCATTTGGGACCATTTCGTTACTGCATGAAACTCGGTGCAAAATGGGCTGAACTGGTACAATTAATGCAAAAGTTCGTGCCACGAAGTCGCGTCGGAATTTTTCACAGCAAACTCACCCAATCCACCTCATTGAACCCTGAACTCATTTTTTGTTGCATTTCTTAGTGTTTGGGTGCATTTGGAATTGTTTTGTTACGGCAGTAAACTCAGTCCAAAATGGGTTGAACTGGTGCAATTAATGCAAATGTTTGTGCCACAAAGTTGCGTTAGATGTTTTCACAACAAACGCACCCAATCCACCCCATTGGACCCAAAACTCATCTTTTGTTGCGTTTCGTAGTGTTTGGGTGCATTTGGGACCATATCGTTACTGCATGAAACTCGGTGCAAAATGAGCTGAAATGGTGCAATTAATACAAAAGTTTGTGCCACGAAGTCGTGTCCGAATTTGTCGCAATGAATGCACCCGATCCACCCCATTGGACCCTACACTCATGTTTTGTTTTGTTTCGTAGTGTTTGGGTGCATTTGGGTCTGTTCTGTTGCTTTACGATACTCGGTTCAAAACGGGCCAAACTGTTGTAATTAATGCAAAAGTTCAAGCCACAAAGTTGCGTTAGAATTTTTTGCAACAAATCCACCCTATCCACGCCATCTGGTCCTAAACTCATGTTTTGGTGCGTTTCATAGTGTTTGGGTGCATTTGGGACCATTTCGTTACTGCACGAAACTCGGTGCAAAATGGGCTGAACTGGTGCGATTAATGCAAAAGTTCGTGCCACGAAGTCGCGTCGGATATTTTCACAACGAACGCTCCCAATCCACCCCATTGGACCCTAAACTCATCTTTTGTCGAATTTCTTAGTGTTTGGGTGCATTTGGGATTGTTTTGTTATGGCAGTAAACTCGGTGCAAAATGGTCTGAACTGGTGCAATTAATGCAAAGGTTTGTGCCACGAAGTTGCGTCGGATGTTTTCGCACAGAACCCACCTGATCCACCCCATTGGACCCTAAACTCAACTTTTGTTGCATTTCGTAGTGTTTGGGTGCATTTGGGATTGTTTTGTTACGACAGTAAACTCAGTGCAAAATGGGCTGAACTGGTCCAATTAATGTAAAAGTTCATGCCACGAAGTTGCATCGGATGTTTTCGGAATGAATGCACCTGATCCACACCATTGGACCCAAAACTCAACTTTTTTTGCGTTTCGTAGTGTTTGGGTGCATTTGGGACCATTCCGTTACTGCATGAAACTCGGTGCAAAATGGGCTGAACTGGTGCAATTAATGCAAAAGTTCATGCAACGAAGTCGTGTCTGAATTTTTCGCACCGAATGCATCCAATCCACCCCATTAGACCCTAAACTTTTGTTTTTGTTCCGTAGTGTTTGGATGCATTTGGGACCGTTCCGTTGCTTTATGATAGTCGGTTGAAAACGGGACGAACTGTTGTAATAAATGCAAAAGTTCAAGCCACAAAGTTGCGATATAATTTTTTGCAACAAATCCACCCTATCCACTCCAGGTTTTAGTGCCTTTCATAGTGTTTGGGTGCACTTGGGACCATTTCATTACTGCATGAAACTCGGTGCAAAATGGGTTGAAGTGGTGCAATTAATTCAAAAGTTCGTGCCACGAAGTCACATTAGATATTTTCACAACGAACGCATCCAATCGACCCCATGGGACCTTAAACTAATCTTTTGTCGTGTTTCATAGTGTTTGGGTGCATTTGGGACCATTTTGTTACTGCATGAAACTCGGTGTAAAATGAGCTGAAATGGTGCAATTAATGCAAAAGTTCGTGCCACGAAGTTGTGTTCGAATTTTTCGCAATGAATGCACCCAATCCACCCCATTGGTCACTAAACTTATGTTTTGTTTTGTTTCGTAGTGTTTGGGTGCATTTGGGTCCATTCCGTTGCTTTATGATACTCGGTTCAAAACAGGGCCGAACTATTGAAATTAATGCAAAAGTTCAAGCCACAAAGTTGCGTTAGAATTTTTTGCAACAAATCCACCCTATCCACGCTATCTGATCCTAAACTCATGTTTTGGTGGATTTCATAGTGTTGGGTGCATTTGGGACCATTTCGTTACTGCATGAAATTCTGTGCAAAATGGGATGAACTAGTGCAATTAATGCAAAAGTTACGAAGTCGCGTCGGATTTTTTCACAACAAACGCACCCAATCCACCTCATTGAACCCTGAACTCAGCTTTTGTTGCATTTCTTAGTGTTTGGGTGCATTTGGTATTGTTTTGTTACGACAGTAAACTCAGTGCAAAATGGGCTGAACTGGTGCAATTAATGCAAAAGTTTGTGCCACAAAGTCGCGTCAGATGTTTTCACAACAAACGCACTCAATCCACCCCATTGGACCCCAAACTCATCTTTTATTGCATTTCGTAGTGGTTGGGTGCATTTGAGACCATTTCGTTACTGCATGAAATTCGGTGCAAAATGAGCTGAATTGGTGCAATTAATGCAAAAGTTCGTGCCACGAAGTCGTGTCCGAATTTGTCGCAATGAATGCACCCGATCCACCCCATTAGACCCTAAACTCATGTTTTGTTTTGTTTCGTAGTGTTTGGGTGCATTTGGGTCTGTTCTGTTGCTTTACGATACTCGGTTCAAAATGGTCCAAACTTTTGTAATTAATGCAAAAGTTCAAGCCACAAAGTTGCGTTAGAATTTTTTGCAAGAAATCCACCCTATCCACGCCATCTGGTCCTAAACTCATGTTTTGGTGTGTTTCATAGTGTTTGGGTGCATTTGGGACCATTTCGTTATTGCACAAACTCGGTGCAAAATGGGCTGAACTGGTGCAATTAATGCAAAAGTAGGTGCCACGAAGTCGCATCGGATGTTTTCACAACGAACGCACCCAATCCACCCCATTGGACCCTAAACTCATCTTTTGTTGCATTTCTTAGTGTTTGGGTGCATTTGGGAATGTTTTGTTACGGCAGTAAACTCAGTGCAAAATGGTCTGAACTGGTGCAATTAATGCAAAAGTTCGTGCCACGAAATTGCGTCGGAAGTTTTCGCAACGAACGCACCTGATCCACCCCATTGGACCCTAAACTAAACTTTTGTTGCGTTTCGTAGTGTTTGGGTGCGTTTGGCATTGTTTTATTACTATAGTAAACTCAGTGCAAAATGGGCTGAACTGGTCCAATTAATACAAAAGTCCGTGCCACGAAGTTGCATCGGATGTTTTCGCAACGAACGCACCTGATGCACACCATTGGACCCTAAACTCAACTTTTGTTGCGTTTCCTAGTGTTTGGGTGCATTTGGGACCATTTTGTTACTGCATGAAACTCGGTGCAAAATGGGCTAAACTTGTGCAATTAATGCAAAAGTTCATGCCACAAAGTCATGTCTGAATTTATCGCAACAAATGCACCCGATCCACCCCATTGGACCGCAAACTTTTGTTTGGTTCCGTAGTGTTTGGATGCATTTGGGACCGTTCCGTTGCTTTACGATACTCGGTTGAAAACGGGACGAACTGTTGTAATAAATGCAAAAGTTCAAGCCACAAAGTTGCGTTAGAATTTTTTTTGCAACAAATCAACCCAATCCACTCCAGGTTTTGGTGCATTTCAGAGTGTTTGGGTGCACTTGGGACCATTTCGTTAATGCATGAAACTCGGTGCAAAATGGGTTGAAGTGGTGCAATTAATTCAAAAGTTCGTGCCACGAAGTCGCGTTAGATGTTTTCACAACGAACGCACCCAATCCACCCCATTGGACCTTAAACTAATCTATTGTCGTGTTTCATAGTGTTTGGGTGCATTTGGGACCATTTTGTCACTGCATGAAACTCGGTGCAAAATGAGCTGAAAAGGTGCAATTAATGCAAAAGTTTGTGCCACGAAGTCGTGTCCGAATTTGTCGCAATGAATGCACCAGATCCACCCCATTGGACCCTAAACTCATGTTTTGTTTTGTTTCGTAGTGTTTGGGTGCATTTGGGTCTGTTCTGTTACTTTACGATACTCGGTTCGAAACGGGCCAAACTGTTGTAATTAATGCAAAAGTTCAAGCCACAAAGTTGCGTTAGAATTTTTTGCAACAAATCCACTCTATCCACGCCATCTGGTCCTAAACTCATGTTTTGGTGTGTTTCATAGTGTTTGGGTGCATTTGGGACCATTTCGTTACTGCACGAAACTCGGTGCAAAATGGGCTGAACTGGTGCGATTAATGCAAAAGTTCGTGCCGCGAAGTCGCGTCGGATGTTTTCACAACGAACGCTCCCAATCCACCCCATTGGACCCTAAACTCATCTTTTGTTGAATTTCTTAGTGTTTGGGTGCAATTGGGATTGTTTTGTTATGGCAGTAAACTCGGTGCAAAATGGTCTGAACTGGTGCAATTAATGCAAAAGTTTGTGCCACGAAGTTGCGTCGGATGTTTTCGCACAGAACCCACCTGATCCACCCCATTGGACCCTAAACTCAACTTTTGTTGCATTTCGTAGTGTTTGGGTGCATTTGGGATTGTTTTGTTACGACAGTAAACTCAGTGCAAAATGGGCTGAACTGGTCCAATTAATGTAAAAGTTCATGCCACGAAGTTGCATCGGATGTTTTGGCAATGAATGCACCTGATCCACACCATTGGACCCAAAACTCAACTTTTTTGCGTTTCGTAGTGTTTGGGTGCATTTGGGACCATTCCGTTACTGCATGAAACTCGGTGCAAAATGGGCTGAACTGGTGCAATTAATGCAAAAGTTCATGCAACGAAGTCGTGTCCGAATTTTTCGCAACGAATGCATCCAATCCAGGTTTTAGGGATGATCCACGGCCAGTGCGGAACGATGAGTTGATGATATTAAACACCATGGTCAACAAAATCCGAATCTCCCCCGCACAAGCAATGGTTAAGCAATGGCTCACAAATTTTCGGATGACGGGTCCTATTGAATGCACTTCTTTGGTTACCCGCATTGCATCAAACATGGGAATCTTAGATGGGAACCCCATTCCCTTCATTGAGGAGCCCCGTGTTATGATCGATGAGGCGTACTTGGTTCAAGGCCACACACTCAAGAAAGGCCCAGATGACTCATTGATTTTCTTTTCGCTTGGTTATGCAAATGGAATCATGTTGCCAAACGCGGGGTATCATTTGTATAACTATCATTCGCTAACCATCCCTCTTGTTCCACAAGAGGAGAGCTGCCGGCATAGTGTTTCTGGTCTTCCTAGCAGGGTTACAAGAAGCAGGGCCAGAAGGGAGGAATTCATGCAGCAGCATCCTCAGCCTCAACCACTGCAATATGAGGCTGGAGGTTCGTCACGGCAGAGTGCCAGCTCCACTGAGTGGGCACGGCAGGCCTCAGGGCACCAGTCCACCAGTTCCAGCTCCTGCGGACCCCAGCGACATACAACTTCGTCCAGAAGTTTTGCCACTCTAACTCGGCAGATGGGCGAGCTGAACATGCGCACCACCAACATCGACGAGTCGCTGGGCCAGCACATCGAGTCAACTCAAAACTGGCAGCGATACACAGGCGAGAGGATCCACAACCTAGAGCAGCAACAACAGCAATCCCAGGAGGAGTGGAGGGCCTACTACCGTTGGGCTGGGTTTAATCCCAACCAGCAGCAGTGAGCCTAAAGCTAGCTTGGGGGAGGACCCCCATGAGATGTATCTTGTATCAAACTTTATCTTTACTGCTTTCAAAACCTTGCATGAAACCAAACAAAAATTTGCAAAATTCTGAAAATACATAAAAATTTGCATAACTAAAATCAAATAAAAATTGACAAAACCTTTAAAAACCCAAAAATATTTACTTGCTTTCCAGTATGTGTAGTAAGCATGTGTAGTTTTTCCTTGTTGAGATGATGAATAGTTGCTCTGTTAGTTCCTTTCATATGCCTAGTTACAACCTTGTGCTCTCCCTAAGTTCTGAATTTGGTGGCTAGATGTTCAAACCTTAAGCTTGAAACTTTTGGGTAGCAAAAAGCAGAATTCGAATCTAGGTTGTTGTGGGTTATGATATGGCTGAAAAGAGTTGCTATGATCTTCTACGTGATGCTTGATATCCGGAGTATTTCTTTTCAAAAATACAAAAATAAAATAAAGTTCCTCGGTGATATGCAATTCCTATCCAGTGCCATATGAGTTACTAGTTTGAAAATCCTTTTCTACATATGCAACTTGTCTTCTCATTGAGCTTTGTTAAATTGTTGTGACCCTTTGTGAGAATCACTTCATACGCCCATGATCAAGATCACGTACATGACCACTCACATGCTATACTTCTAACACCAGGAAGATAGCAAGTACATCCATCCATCCACAAATAAAACTCCATGTTGTACCATGTTTATCTCTCTCCAAAGTTATCATCATGATGTATGGGCTATACAAAAAGAAATAAAAGATGCATACCCAAAGAAGGTATGCCACATGTCCACAAGACATGTCAAAAAAAAGAGAAAAGATGCATACCCAAAGAAGGTATGCACACACCCACAAGGTGTGTCAAAAAATAAAGAGAGAGAGAGAGAGAGATAGAGAAAGAAAATATAGCCCATACAAAAAACATTACAAGGGAAAGAGAATTCATATAAAGGAGTTCTCATCCATTATCCACCAAAAATATCCACACACTTGCACATCTTGATCAAGGCTTATGACTTGTTTCTCCTTTGGATCCGGTCTTTGACATAGCGAAATATGAGAAGCAAGGTTGCCATCATATCGTCCATACCTACAGATCCACCAAAAAAGAAGCTATTAGAAGTGGGGTTGAAAAAGAAAGGCACATAAAAAAAGGGGGGCCTTGGTAAGGAATGAATCACATTTGAGCGATCCGAGAGATCACCCGAGGAACTTACAAATTTCTTTTCAAAAACTTTATAAAACCTCCGGATTGACGGTTTAACAAAGGAGTGGTAAGTGGTACTCTACAAGCCGTTCTGACCCTCAACCACCAAAGATGAGGATGATGCTATAAGCCCCACAGGAGTAACGTAAAAGGTGCGAACAAGGCCAACTTATTCAGAATAAAGGTAAGAACACTCGGTTGTGCCTTGGGCATAAGTCAGGAATATGACATTGTAGCAACTCCTGATCAACAACCTAAGTCTAAAACTTTGCTCGGGACGAGCAAAGGGCTAGCTTGGGGGAGTTGTTGATGGTGCTTAAGTGTCATTTTCACCCGTCAACTATACTCAATAATAAAGGAAAACTGCATGCCTTACTCGCATATTTATATCACTAATCTTGCTCCACAATTGTTTTCGAGTTTTGTACATTTCAGATGAGCAGGAGCGGAATAAGACGAAAACAAGTAGCAGACGCCATACAACTATGCAGAATATCGCGTCCGGCGTCACCCACTTACAAGGAGGGCCCATCTGGCAGAGCAAAAGGGCGCACCACACATAATGCATACAAGGAAAGATATCAGGGCCCACATGTCAGCCTGCCAGAGAAGCATTTCGAGGAGGAGTCGGCCCCAAGTCTCCTGATTACCTTCCATACGTGCATTTGGCGGGAACCGACCTCCACTAGTATAAATAGGGCCCCCTCTCACCCCTCAAACACACACACACACACTTCATTCCATTCTCTCCAAGAAGGCTCTCCTCTCTCTTGCTCTCTTAGCTAGGTAGTGGAGCTAGGCTAGTTCTCTTTAGCGAGCAAGTCGTCCTCGGGGTCGTTGAGCAATCCTCGGCTCCTAGTATGGCTTTGTATCCGACTTGTCAGACTTCTATTCATAATATAGAGTTTTGCCATGGTTGCTTTACTATCTTGATAGTTTATCAATCCATGCTTAGATCGTTCATAAGTTATGCTACGGTCTTGGTTAGGCCAGATGATCCGGGTACGGATAGAGGTCCATTGTGCTTTCGGGCTTGCTCTAGTGTTTTACTCGTCCATCCGAAGGGTGGGAGACCTGGGGGCACTAGAGTAGTGAGTTCATACACGAGCGTGGTGCTCGGGTATGCGGGATCCTTCGGATATGACCGTGCTCCACGGTGTGGCTGGGGTAGACGGCAGGTGGTGATAGCCCTGTCCGTCCGGCGTAATAGCGGTGTTGCGTTTAGCGTACTCCCCGATGTTCGGGTTCGGTGTAGGATTTCATGCAAAGAGGTAACGGGAATGGATGTACTCTGGTGCAGGACCTTCTCCCCGCTATCCCATTTTCCTGGCACCTGCAGTCCTAACCATGATCTAACATGACCCCAGCTTTGGATAGAAGCACTAGGACACCTAACCTAGCCTAAGCTCCAGCTAACTTGAATTAGGATAGAGTAGTTCTTTGTTTTATAGTTTCTCTCCTTTATTCCTTCCTCTTGGAGTGTGGATGTGTGCTGTGTCATATTACCCTTGCTTATTCTTTATCTGTACTTACCCCTGTTAGAGTATTGCCTATTGCTTGAGGCACAATGTCATGGTTAATGTTAAGTACAATACATTTGCCACTGCCGTCCTTTGGGACACAAATAAATGACGATACCCTTACTCTCCTGATAAAATGCTACAAAGGTATATCCGTGCGCTTGCGGATCCATCTGTAATCGTATTGATTATACCACGAGAGTGGCACCCCTTGGGTGCAGTTGCTAGGATGGGTTCGGCGCCCTCATTTCTAGTGATTGCACTAAGGACTGCCAACAGGCATTTCTGGCGCTGTTGCTAAGGATTAACCATTCCTAGTGATTGCACTAACTTAGCTCAAGACCTGGGCCAAGCTCCATAGGACTCTCAGCCTGACAGTGCCCAGGAAGGCAAGCCTCGGTGCATAATCCCATTATTTTTAGCATTATTATTCATCTAACTATTCATATATGTTGTAATAATTTTATTGTGCATTTATGTTTTCTAGGCGTTGATCAAAAACCTTAGATGCGTGACCCCTAGGTACCAATGTTTGATATTCGGATCTTTTTATCGACTAGTTGTCCTGCTAATTAGGAATGGTAGAAGTCGAGTGGTTTCCTGCCTCTCGCGAGCATATAGGATTTGACTGACTTTAAATTCCTGCTGAAATATAAGGACAACAGGCATGGTTGTGTAGTTGTGATACCCCGCTGGTGTAGTCAAAATGGTTAAGGTTGCGGTGTGTGGCTCATTTCGTTAAGCGTTTGAAAGTACTAGCCACATACCGAGAAATATAGTAATCGGTAAGCTTAAGTACCTGATTCGACCACCGAGTGAAACGATCAGTCACCCTGTCGGTAGAAGTAGGTTCTATTTTTGTCCGGACGTACGGGTGCAGAGTGGTCGGACTCTGTAGTCAGGAGGGTGATCCGGATCCACAGACTGGAAAGAAAGAGGAACAATAGCGTGGGTGGGAGTGAAGTCGATCCCCATGCGTGTGGTTTAGGTTCCCCTGGCCAGGTTGAAATTCGATTCAGAATCGTCCGCCTCTCACGACATGAGATTGCTTAATGTTTTCGGTCACACAGAGTAACAAGTGGAACAACATGTTAATAATACTGCTGTATGATTAGATGGTTGCTCTACCATGTTTGTGTAGAGATAGTTGCAAACTTAGAATGGTTAAGACAACTAGAAAGTGCCTAAAATAAAATCTGAAACAAGGATCAACTCTTAGTAGCATTTTTGGCAAAACAAACCCACAAACCAAAAAGCCTTGCATGTCTAGTTATCGGACTATGTTATATCCGGTGAAGGGTAAGTCTTGCTGAGTATTAGTATACTCAGCCTTGCTTGTGGCACTGTTTTCAGGTACTAGCTTTGAAGATATGGTTGCGAATCTGAATTGGCCTTGTACTCTGCCTCCGGGTTGGTCTGTTGAGTGGGATGGCCCGTCAGCTAGTGCTGATCACCCTCCCGGCGAGTGACGTTTTTTGTACGGGCTTTATCGATGCGTCACTTCCTTTCGTTAGATGTCTTTTACTGCTTCCGCTGAGACAATTACACTTGAATAATTTGAGTAGTTGGAACTCTATTGTACTTTACTATTCTGAACATAGTTTGTAATAAATTTACCTTCCGTTGCAATAACTCTGAGATGTATGAGATGTTCTGTGTTGTAATCTCTGGGCTCACCTTCGTGTGAGTGTTGTCTGCGCGATCCTGGTATAGCAAGGCTTTTATCGAGGATTCACTCGAGGAACTACCGGAGCGTGCCAAATTGGGTCCGAGTTGCTTAGCAACAAAGATCAGTACACTCGGGCACAGTCTTCATCAAAGCTCGCCGACAGCCTACCAGAGATGGCAGCCTTTGTTTTCAAAACAACAAACTAAAACTTGACTTCAAAACTACTAAGTTTTTGAAATGTCTAGGATCTCCAAGGACAAGTCTAGAACGTAAGGCCCTAGGTGATCTTATGGGTATAATCAGGTGTCTTATATTATATGGCTAACTCCAAGCACATTACTTTCAGTATTTAAATTCTGCAACTACATCGTCGCCGCGGAGGTATGCTTGCTCAGTCAGCTGAGGGAGTCTGACCTTCCCGTCAGTGATGCGAGTCGAACACTGGAGCTCAAGTAGTGGCCTACTTGAGCTGCTGCCCATATACCAACCATCGCTTGAATATATGGGGAGTAATGGTTCGAAATTGGAATTCAATTCCCCGTCAAAGACGGTACTCAGTCAATATGTTGTTTCGATGACGTATGCTTAACGTTGTCCATACGGTGGAAATTGTATGGATGCCGGTTCTATAGTGATCGGTAATGTATGGGAACGCTTTCGTGAGTGCTGGCACGAAAGGTTCATTTTATATACTGTCAGTTTTCTGCAGGTACGCTAACTCGAAATCGAATCCTAGGCTAGATATTTATATCGAGTAGTTATATAGCAAGAGACGTATTATGTGTGCCACCGAAGCTAACCGCGTAAGACTAAGGCTACTTGACAATTCTTTTCTTTGGTGAGGACGATTAGGATCTGCATTCATTCCTCAAATCCTCAGCAAAGAAATATTCAAAAGAAATCCTAATCGAAAATTTTGAAACACAGTCCTAAGGAACATCTAGACAGTCTGTGAATTCTGGAAATGTTGGGTTCCTCGAATTTTTAAGGCATGAAGATCTTCTCAAATCAAGTTGGGCCTTTAAGATGAAATGTAACTGCATAAACTATCGAGCTACTGTAAAAATTTGAGAATTTTTTAATCCTCCTACCGTAGAGTTTTCGAATTTATATCAACCTTCTGTAAATCTATCAACTTTTAGCAGTCTGCATAAACTGAATTTTTCGACCATCCTAAGTTGCTCAATTGAAACATTGTACAATACAAAAGTTGTAGGTAACTTGATGAAGAACTTACCATAAAAATTTGAATTATCTTGGTCAACTGGTTTTGTAGTTCTGGTCAAATTTCACCCTCTCTGGACAAATAGATTTCTGGTTTGACATCTCTTTGAAACCTTGAGCATATCACCTTTTTAGGATCTGAATTGGTCTTATTGTTGACTAGATGAAATGTTCCACACTATCTTAGGCATCTTCTGTAAATTTTTGAGAATTCTTAGAGAATGTTATCTATTGTTTTGATCAATTTCTTTAACTGTCCAGAATCAGCCATTCTTTGTTTAACCATCAGCTGATCCATTGGTCTTTTGTTGGGACAGATAGACGAGCTGGCAGTGATCGACGAGCAGGGGCACGTGTACTCAGCTTGTTTGCACTGGGACAGACTTCCTCACCATCTCTGGGAGCTCTTGAGTGCAGCCGGTTACCCCCAGCCACCGCTCTACGATAGCCATGACTTCATGGAAGATGGGGTTCGCCATTGCAGCGTGACGATTGTTATTCCGCAGCACCCGCTCAACGGGTGGGAGCTGATTGTGACCCAGGTGATCAGACACCGTTTGTTGGACACTTGGGAGACCACCGCTATGAGGGCGATGACCACTTTCTGCTCTCAGCACCCGCTGGAGGTTGTTCTGTCTGCGTTCGGGTTGTTTCCTGCACACGACCCAGCCAACCCACTTTGGCTTGACAGGATGGCCAACGTGGACACAGTTGCGACCCTCGACCCAGTCGGGGCACTCCGGATGACCGCATTGTGCCTGGACGGCTCTACCATCTCCAGACTTTCCAGAGCTATGCCACCACTCAGCTTGTTGACCAGGCTCAGGCTCTGCACCTGACCGTCTAGCTGAGAGACGAGCACCTTCGTGAGGCCAGTGACGAGCTCGAGAGCAGGGGTGCTTTGATCTCTCAACTCCAGATCTAGGTCCAGGAGCTTTAGGACATGGTGATGGACCGTGACGCCACTCTCCACTTCCTTGAGGACCAGTTCCACGACCTTCAGCTTGACCTCGACGACGCCCAGGGGCAGCTCCACCAGATGGAGGCTCTTCACGCTCCACCCGGCCCGATGCAGGTGGATGGTGAGGAGGAGCCTCAGGAGATTCAGGGTGTCTCAGAGATGGACTACGAGGAGCAGGCGCCGCAGCCCGCGCCGGTCAAGACTCACTCTCCCACAGTGAGTGAGGCGTCGGTCAACATGTAGACCGAGGCGCTGTTTCCTAAGTTTTGGAGACTCCTCTTAGTGTGGCCTAAATTTTAGATCATGGGCTACTAGGCTAACTCAGAGTTGAGTAACCCCCTTAGTATTGATGTTAGATGCACTCAAGTAGAGATGAGAAGTTGATGGATGTAATGAACCTCTAATGCTACTTATGTAAAAATGTTGGCAGACTCTGAAAGCCTGAACGCAGCAGTTAGTTCGAATTTTTATCCTTATTTCCTTTCCGAATTAGCACATGAGTTTAATACCAAAGTTGTCCCAAATTTCGTCATCTAAATGCTCACAAAATTTCAGCTCAAACGGACGTGTACATCAGGAGATATCCGCAAATTACAGAGGCTCTGTTTTCTGTAAAATCAGCAAACCAGAGGAGGAGTAATTGAATTTTTCGAGTAACTTACTCTGGGAATATGACTTTGCGTTGACTACCAAAGTTGTAGTTCATGAAATTATCTATCTCCTGTAAAAATTTCAAGTCTATATCATGCACAAAACTCCTGTTATGCGCATTTTCGTATCAACAGTTTTCTGTGTAACGCGATTGATGCAATTCTTATTCTTCTATTCATGTCTTGAGTTGTATGTTTCCATTTGAGATGTTGAAAATGTTGAGCCTAATGCAAACTACTCATGTTTCAGATGGTTGGTTCAACTCAAGGTAGCCTCAGTGGTTTTGGAGCCGGAGGGAATGGCAATCCACCTCCTCCTCCGCCCGCGGGCATTGTAGAAGTTCTTGCCGCTCAAACTGAAATTTTGCGGCAGTTGGTGCAGGCTCAGCAATAGCCGCGAGGTGGGCATCATGCTCATCAAGCGCAAGAGGCGAGCTACCAAGACTTTCTCAGTACCCAGCTCCCACTATTCACCAAAGCGGATGTGCCACTGGATGCGGACGCTTGGATTCGGACAATCGAGTCCAAGTTTACTTTGTTGATGCTTCCTTGTTCCGAAGCGAACAAGACTCGTTATGCCACGCAGCAACTTCGCGGATCAGCTCATATGTGGTGGGATCATTACCACGGAATGCTACCGGCTGACCATGTGTTGAATTGGAATGAGTTGAAGGATGCCTTTCGAGCTCATCATATTCCAGCGGAACTTCTTGACCGTAAGCTTAATGAGTTCTTGGCTTTAACTCAGGGCACTCGAACTGTGCTACAGTATGCCTAGGCTTTTAATCACTTGTGTCAATATGCTGGTCATCATGCGGATACCGACCAAAAGAAGCACGAACACTTCCGTCAAGGCCTCAGTACCAAGTTGCAGGAAAGGCTAAATCTTGTCCGTGCTGATTCTTTCAATGATCTGGTGAATCTGGCCATCACTCAGGAGGATCTTATTTCTGCACACCGCGCTAAAAAGAAACGCAAGGCACCTGCTGGACCCTCGAGTGCCTCTGCACCGAGGTATCGTATTGTGCAGAATACTTTAGCTGCACCCTCTCAGAAGGCCCCTCAGCCAGGGCGTTGGGTTATTCGACCTCCTTAGCAGCAGCAATAGTAGGCTCGTTTTGTGCCACCTCAGCAAACCCGCTATGCTCCACCACAGCAACCGTTGCTTTAAATATGGGAGCCCAAATCACTTTGCAAAGATGTGCCCGCAAGCGGGACAAAATCAGAGGAAGGCTTCTCGTAGAAATGATCACAACAAGGGCAAGAAGCAAACTGTTCAAGTTAGGCAAGGCCGACTTAACTTCACCAATTTAGCTGATCTTCCAGAGGGAGCACCAATTATGTCAGGTACATTCTCTATAAACCATCACCCCGCAATTATCTTATTCAATTCTGGTGCATCTCATAGCTTCATTAGTTCTAAATTTGGAGCAAGAGTTGGGTTAGATTTTTGTCACACAAAAGGGTCATACATGATCTCTACTCTGGGTGGTAAAGTCGCATTGAACCAAATCGTTGATAGTACACCAATTAAATTGGGTAGTAAAACAATTCCCACCAAATTAATCCTATTACCACTCGAAAGGATGGATGTTATTCTAGGAATGGATTGGATGAATAGACATGGGGTACTGTTAGATATCTCTTCCCGAGCCGTTGAAATTAATTCTCCTACCCATGGCCACTCAGTTCTATATTTACCTCATTCGGAACATGTCAATTCGTGTGCTTATGCCATGAAAGATATCCATATCGAAGATATTCCCGTAGTCTGTGAATATGCAGATGTTTTTCTGGATGATTTACCTGGTATGCCACCAGACCGAGATACCGAATTTGTCATTGAACTACAGCCTGGTACAACACCTATTTCGAAAAGGTCGTACCGAATGCCGCCCAAAGAGTTGGCAGAGCTGAAAATCCAATTGCAAGAACTACTGGACAAGGGTTTTATCCGCCCAAGTGCTTCGCCTTGGGGCTGTCCCGCATTTCTCGTAAAGAAGAAGGATGACAGTCTGAGGTTGTGTGTTGATTACCGGCCTCTCAATGCGGTAACCATCAAAAATAAATATTCGGTTCCCTGCATTGACGTACTGTTCGATCAGTTGGCTGGAGCAAGGATCTTCTCTAAGATCGATCTTCATTCGGGGTATCATCAAATAAAAATCAGACCTTGTGATATTCCCAAGAACGCATTCTTAACCAGATATGGTCTCTATGAATATTTGGTTATGTCCTTCGGTCTCACAAATGCTCCCGCTTATTTCATGTATCTTATGAACTCGGTGTTTATGCCGGAACTTGACAAGTTCGTCGTGGTTTTCATCGATGACATTCTGATCTATTCCAAGAATGAGGCAGAACATGAACAACATCTGTGTATTGTTCTTCAATGCCTCAGAGATCATAAGTTGTACACAAATTTTTCCAAGTGTGAATTCTTGCTGGACACAATCAAATTTCTAGGTCATACTATCTCCAATGAAGGCATCTCAGTTGACCCCAGCAAGGTACAAGAAGTGATGGACTGGAAACCTCCTACTTCAGTTCATCAGATTCGCAGTTCCTTGGCTTGGCGGGATATTACCGCAGATTTATTCCGGACTTCTCCAGAATTGCAAAGCCCATGACGGAACTACTAAAGAAGGATGTCAAGTTTAAATGGGATGTGAAGTGCGATGAAGTATTCCGCACATTGAGAGCACATCTAACCACAGAATCAGTCTTAGCTTAATGGGACAACAGCAAGTCCTACGATGTTTACTATGATGCATCGGGTACTGGTCTTGGCTGTGTTCTAATGCAAGACAATCGGGTTATTGAATATGCTTCCCGAGCTCTTCGACCACACAAACTCAATTATCCCACTTATGATCTTGAACTAGCCGCAGTTATTCATGCTCTCAAGATTTGGAGACATTATCTTATGGGCACTCATTGCAATATTTTCATCGACCACAAGAGTCTCAAATATATTTTCACCCAAAGTGAGCTGAATATGAGGCAAAGACGATGGCTGGAATTAATCAAAGATTATGACCTGGAAGTTCATTATCATCCAGGCAAAGCCAATGTCATAGCCGATGCGCTCAGTCGCATGGTTCACTGCAACTACCTTTTAGCAGAATCGTACAATGACTCATTGTGCGCTGAAATGCAAAAGCTGAATTTAGAAATCATTTCTCTGGGTTCGCTGGCTCACATTTCTATGGAACCGACGCTCCATAACCAAGTCATCATGGCACAATTGCATGACAAGAGTGTCGAATCATCAAACAGAAAGTGTTAGAAGGCGAAAATAAATACAAGTGTTTCCGTGTGGACCATAAAGGAATTTTGTGGTTCGAGGATCGCCTAGTCGTTCCCAAAAATCATGAGCTACGAAAACAAATTTTGGACGAAGCACATCTCTCGAAATTTTCCATTCATCCGGGAAGCACCAAAATGTACCAAGATCTGAGACAAAATTTTTGGTGGACTCGAATGAAGAGAGAAATTGCTAAATATGTCGCGGAATGTGACACATGTCAGAGAGTGAAAGCTAGTCACTTGAAAGTTGCTGGAACTCTCCAACCGCTGCCAATTCCATCCTGGAAATGGGAAGATATCAGTATGGATTTCATTGTGGGTTTACCCAATACCTCTCAATATCATGATTCCATCTGGGTTATTGTCAACAGACTCACAAAGATCGCTCATTTTATTCTGATGCATACTGAATATCGGGCTAAGAAATATGTTGAGATCTATATCAATCGAATTGTCTGTCTACACAGTGTACCAAAAACCATTATCTCAGATCGTGGTACTCAGTTTGTGGCACGGTTTTGGGAGCAGCTCCAAGAGGCCCTCGGAACTAAATTAATACGAAGCTCATCTTACCTTCCGCAAACTGACGGGCAAACCAAAAGGGTAAATCAAATCCTTGAAGACATGCTTCGAGCATGTGTCATTCATTATGACAAGAACTGGGACAAATGCTTGGCCTTAGCTGAGTTTTCCTATAACAACAGCTATCAAGCCAGTCTGAAAATGGCACCATTTGAAGCCTTATATGGTCGATGGTGTCGAACTCCTTTGAGTTGGTCCCAGGTTGGAGAACGCAAAATATTTGGACCTGAATTAGTGATCGAGGCTGAGGAGAAAGTGAGAATCATACAAGCAAATCTCCGAGCAGCCCAATCCCGGCAAAAGAGTTATTTTGACAAGCGGAGGAAACCTTTGAAATTCAGCGTTGGTGATCATGTCTTTTTACGAGTTTCACCAACTCGAGGCGTTCAATGCTTCGGAGCCAAAGGCAAGTTAGCACCTCGCTATGTCGGACCGTACGAAATCATCGAAGAATGTGGACCCATGGCTTATCGATTGCGACTTCCTTCACGACTCGCAGCCATCCATGATGTTTTCCACATATCTCAACTCAATAAATGTATCCGAGTCCCTACCGAGATCATCAATCATCAGGAAATATTGGTGGAACCCGATCTCTCTTATACTGAATATCCACTCAGAATCCTGGATCAAAAAGAGAGAGGTACTCATCGAAAGGTGGTAAAGATGTATAAAATTCAGTGGTCTCATCACACTGAAGAAGAAGCCACCTGGGAGACGGAAGAATATCTCAACCGACAATATCCGGGTTTTCTTAGATTCACCCTAGGTATCCTATTCTCTGTCCTAAATCAAATCATCCAATATCGAGACGAGATTCTTTTTAAGGGAGGTAGGCTGTGACACCTCTGGTGTCTGTGCATTAAAATCCAGATCAATTCACTAAAATAAATTATAGAAGAGTTTGGAAATTAAATTCAGAAAGAAAAGGGTCAAATAAAAGTCAAACTATACATTTGGAGAATAATATGTGAGAGTAAAGGGATTAAAAACATATTCAATTCCTATTAAAAAATATGCACAAAAATAAGTTTGGGTTGCAAATGGTACCTTAAATGACATGTGCCCATTTTAACTTTCAGCAAAATCCCACCAAAAATCAGATAAAAATCAAAGCCCTTTAGTGCAAGTTTGAAATTTTAAAATTAGTTCAAGATGTGGACTTCAAATGAAAATTTACCTAAAACAAAAGATGTAGATCTTGAAACGTTATACAAGTTTGGTATTCAACACTTTTTCATTTGAGCCCCGAAAAATAAAGAAAATTTTAGTTTAACGAGAGATCCCTGAGAATTTGTAAATTATAGAAAGGTCCCTATCTCCATCTCCCTCTCTGTTTCCGCCGCTGCTCGCCCGTACGCCGCCAATGGACCTTGTCCACGGCGCGTCCGCGGCCAACTGGACCCAGGAGGCCCGCTGAGGACACCTAGATGGCCCATTGGCCTCTCCTCGTGCCTAGACGCATCCCTGGCCACTTGGGCGTTTGCCACGCTGCCCGCCATGCGCCGCGCCGCCTCCTCCGGCCGCCACCTCGCCGCCGAGCGCGTCCTGGCTCAGTTCGACCTCCCCCGGGCACCGATTAGCTTCGCCTCGACGTCCTCCCGCCTATAAATAGGACTAGAACCCCCGCCGTCGCGCAACCCTCTCATTTCCCCCTTCCTCCGCCACCCGCCATCGCCGGCGAGCTCGAGCTCGCATGGACATGCCATCCCAGACCCACATTAACCCCTCTGACCTCACCAGCAGTCTCACCACACTCCAGTGAAGCTCATGCGCACCCCAAATCCCACTAGAACCCACTGAATCGCCGCCGCCCAATCGCGCCGCCGCCGGCGAGCTCAAGGGTTGCCGTGGACCGGCCGATTCCGGCAACGATCGGGCACGAAACCTACCCCAGCAGCTTCCTCACGCTCTCGCAGTGCTCGTGCGCTCGACGTTCGACTACCCCGAGCCCTCCTTCACCCACACCACCGGCGACCCGAGTGCCACCGCCGCCATCAACGCCGACGACCTCGATTCCGGCCACCTTAACCCCGAACACCGGCATTGGTAGGTAGCTCTCGAACTCCTCTACCAAACGTGCCTCCCAATCGCAGCCCCGGTAAGCCCTGCCTAGCAGAACACCACCGGCAAGATGCGACTGCGAAGAAGGCCGGTGAAGGACCTGGTTGTAATTTTTATTTTTCGTTCGAGGGTCTGAATGCAAGTTTTCTTGAGTATGACAGTGAACTTCAAAAATACCTAACAAATCACAGAAAAATTGTAAAAATATAAACTCAAATGTTCTGGAACCATTACACTGAGATCTACAAGTTTTGTTACACTCAAATCTTCAGAAACCATACTCATTTTAATCTATGAAAAAGAATAGCAAAAACACCAAATCTTTGTTCCGGAAGTTCTACTCACTGCATGACCTTGATTTTTGGATATGTTGGTTCTGGTAGAATATTAGGATTATGATAAAAATATGAGACCTAGTTGAATTTGTTAACTTGTTTAAACAACCAAGATTCTCAAATATGTTGATGAACTTCATGATTTAATGCTGGCAAACATGGACATGATCTAGCTCTGGGATTTTTCTTGGATACATGTGTAACTGAAATCTTACTGATCTATAAGTTTCAGAAATGTTAAAGTTAGTTTGCTATATACCATGTTTAATGATTTTTTAATCAACTTAATTCACCATGTATAGTTATTGTGCTGAGAAAAATCTAGATTTATTTCTGGAGCCTTGTTTTAGTTCTGGAATCATGCCTGCAATGTTTGGGCTATATTTACTGAGTTTTGGTTCAATGATAAATCATGCTTACTAAATCATGACTAGGATAGCTATTTTTGATCTGGGTAAAATACATCATATTTGATCCTGATTTTTTACATGTTCTTAGTCAAAGCAGATTCTTACTGTGATAAAAATTGCACATGCAGTACTGGTCATCTTCAATCTTGAATTTATATGCAAGCTTATGTAAAGTTAAATACACAATTAATTTATCTTTTAGAATTAATACTTGATAATTTTTATGAAATTTTTTAGACCATATCTAGTTTATGGTAAAATTTTGAGATCCATATTCCTTGTATAACTCTATGTGGAAATTATCTTGTTTAATAGCTTGATGATTTTTTAAATTTTATAACCCCTGATACCTAAGGAAATAAAATCTGAAAAATTTACAGTACTGCGTAGATGATAGCTAGATTCTCCTGTAAATTTTGTAGCACCAGAAACCCTGTCAATCATTCTATGAAAATTTGTTAAGTTTTTATAGTGACCTGTTTGCATAAATTTTCATGATTAAATGCTTCATGGTTAGATACTGAAATTTATACAGTGGATGCTATATTATCTGAGTTGTTCTACATTAAATTTTCATCACTAGATCATGAGTAGATTTTCTGTTATGAAATTGTGAAAACATGCTATGTTTTAATGCTGAAAATGAAAACCAACCCACACACTCATTCATGAAGAAACATAGTGGTGATCACTACTCCATAAATGACTGTCCATTAATTGAACTCACAAAGATCATTAAGTTAATTTTGTTGGACTACAACTTTATCATGAAGGATAGAAATCTTTTATCCTATTGTAACCATGAGAATCTTGCATTGCATATAGACGCGGTTAATCTCGACGACGGAGATTACGAGCTGGTTCCCGCGGACTCTCTTATTGCTTCGGAGGTTAATTTGAATTGCACTAACTTAGCTCAAGACTTGGGCCAAGCCCTAGAGGACTTTTAGCCTAACAGTGCCCAGGAAGGCAAGCCCCGGTGCATAATCCCATTATTTTCAGCGTTATTATTCATCTAACTATTCATATCTACTGTAATAATTTTGTTGTGCATTTACGTTTTCTAGGCGTTGATCGAAAACCTTAGATGCATGATCCCTAGGTACCAATGTTTGATATCCAGATCTTTTTATCGACTAGTTGCCCTGCTAATTAGGAACGGTAGAAGTCGAGTGGTTTCCTGCCTCTTGCGAGCATATAGGATTTGACTGACTTTAAATTCCTGCTGAAATATAAGGACAACGGGCGGGGTTGTGTAGTTGTGATACCCCGCTGGTGTAGTCAAAATGGTTAAGGTTGTGGTGTGTGGCTCATTTCATTAAGTGTTTGAAAGTACTAGTCACATACCGAGAAATATAGTAATCGGTAAGCTTAAGTACCTGATTGGACTGGCGAGTGAAATGATCAGTCACCCTCTCGGTAGAAGTAGGTTTTATTTTTGTCCAGATGTACGGGTGCAGAGTGGTCAAACTCTGTAGTCGGGGAGGGTGATCCAGATCCACAGACTGGAAAGAAAGGGGAACAGTAGCGTGGGTGGGAGCGAAGTCAATCCCCATGCGTGTGGTTTAGGTTCCCCTGGCCAGGTTGAAATTCGATTCAGAATCGTCTGCCTCTCACGGCATGAGATTGTTTAATGTTTTCGGTCACACAGAGTAACAAGTGGAACAACATGTTGATAATACTGCTGTATGATTAAATGGTTGCTCTACCATGTTTGAGTAGAGATAGTTGCAAACTTAGAATGGTTAAGACAACTAGAAAGTGGCTAAATTAAAATCTGAAATAAGGATCAACTCTTAGTAGTATTTTTGGCAAAACAAACCCACAAACCAAAAAGCCTTGCATGTCTAGTTATTGGACTATGTTATATCCGGTGACGGGTAAGTCTTATTGAGTATTAGTATACTCAGCCTTGCTTGTGGCACTGTTTTCAGGTACTAGCTTTGAAGATATGATTGCGAGTCTGACTTGGCCTTGTACTCTGTCTCCGGGCTGGTCTGTTGAGTGGGATGGCCCGTCAGCTGGTGCTAATCACCCTCCTGCTGAGTGACGTTTCTCGTACGGGCTTTATTGATGCGTCGCTTCCTTTCATTACATGTCTTTTACTGCTTCCGCTGAGATAATGACGCTTGAATAATTTGAGTAGTTGGAACTCTGTAGTACTTTACTATTCTGAACATAGTTTGTAATAAATTTACCTTCTGCTGCAATAACTCTGAGATGTATGAGATGTTCTGTGTTGTAATCTCTGGGCTCACCTTCGTGTGAGTGTTGTCTGCGCAATCCTAGAATAGCGTGGCTTTTATTGAGGCTTCACTCGATGAACTACCGGAGCGTGCCAAATTGGGTCAGAGTTGCTTAGCAACAAAGATCAGTGCACCCGGGCCCAGTCTTTTGGGTGGTTCCGCCACACGGGGAGACGAACCTAGGTCTATGGCTGGAAGACTACCAGCTAGCATGTTGGGCCGGAGGCGCAAATGACGACCAGTTTGTCATTCAATATGTCCCCATCTGCCTAGGGGAGAACGTCCGCGCCTGGTTGGAGTTCTTGCCTGCCGACACTCTCGGCAATTGGGCAGACCTCCAGAAGGTTTTCGTCGAAAACTTTTAGGGCACGTACGTCCGGCTCGACAACTCTTGGGACCTCAAGAGTTGTAAGCAGGAGCCCGGTGAGTCCCTGCGGGACTACATTCGGCGCTTCTCCAAGCAGTGCAACTCGCTCCCTGACGTCGTCGACGCCAATTTCATCAGCGCATTCCTCACTGGGACGAGCTGCAAGACCCTGGTTCACAAGCTAGGGTGCCAGAAGTTGCGCACCACTCGCGAGCTCATGGACATCGCCACTAACCACGCCTCCGGTGAGGAGGTGGTTGGAGCCATCTTTGTGCGGGACCAGCCCGCAGCAAAAACGAAGTGAGACAACCCCAACGAGCCCCCCGCGGGCAGAGACAGGAGAAAGAACAAGAAGAACCGCCGACTGCCCGTCGCCGACCAAGTCGCGGCGGCCGAACGGCAAGAGAGGCATCCTCCCCTGAGCGACCACTTCAACCAGATGCTAGAGAAGCCATGTACCAACCACGGCTATCCAGTGAAGCACAAGCTCAAGGACTGCGACCTCATAAGGCGCCTACTCTGCAAGACCGGCAAGCCCGGAGGCGACGGCCACGACAAGCGGCCACCCGCCGATCAGGACAAGGAGAAGCTGGCGAAGGAGCCGTTCGCCGAGGTGGACTGGTGCCTCGTCATCATCGGTGGGCTGGAGGACGACTGCTCCAAGTGCTAACAAAAGGTATGCCTCTGAGAGGTCTGTTCTGCAGGGAACGCCATCCCCAGGAAGTTGAAGTGGCCAGTCATCTTCAACAAGGACGACCATCCGGTCAGCGTCCCCCAAAAGGGAAGCTACCCGCTCGTCGTCGACCCCGTTGTTAGCAACTTGCATCTGTCCAAGGTGCTGATGGACGGGGGTAGCAGCCTCAACATCCTCTAAATCGACACCCTCGATGCCATGGGGAACCCGCGGGCCTGCCTGCGGGCCTCTCTCTTCCCCTTCTATGGCATCCTGCCGGGCATGAAGGCCTACCTCCTCGGCAATCTTGACTTGCCAATCACGTTCGGGAGCAAGGCCAACTACCACACTGAAACCCTCACGTTCGAGGTGGTAGATTGGAAGGGGGCGTACCATGCCATCCTTGGGCACCCCCGCCTATGCCAAGTTCATGGCGGTGCCCAACTACACCTACCTCAAGCTCAAGTTGCGGGGACCAAATGGTGTCATCACCGTGAGCGGCTCCTCCGAGCAGGCCTACGTCAGCAGCCGCGAGTACTTTGACCTCACCACCACTACCGCAAACTCGGCGGAGCTCGGCCAACTCCGTGCCTCCACCGCCGATTGCCACCCCGACCCTGGCAAGCCTAGCCAGGCTCCTACCTTTGTCCCGATCGAGGAAACCAAGTTAGTCGCGGTCAACATCCCGACCAAGATGGTCCGGGTCGGCTCTCAGCTGTCGGCCAAATATGAACTCGCGCTCGTCGACTTCCTCCACGCCAACAAGGACACTTTTGCCTAAAGCTGTCTGATATGCCGGGCATCCCAAGGGAGGTCACCGAGCACGAGCTCCGTATTTTTCTAAGATCCAAGCTCGTCCAGCAACGACTATGCCGCTTCGATGACGAGAGGCATAGGGCCATAGGAGCGGAGATAGCTAAGCTTTTAGCCGCGGGCTTCATAAAGGAAGTCTACCACTCCGACTGGCTATCCAATCCAGTCCTTGTAAAGAAGAAAAATGGTCAATGGAGGATGTGTGTTGATTACACCAGCCTGAACAAGCCATGCCCCAAAGACCCTTTTCCTTTGCCTAGGATAGACCAAATAATCGACTCCACCTCCAGGTGCGAAACTTGTCTTTCCTAGACGCTTACTCGGGCTATCACCAGATAGCAATGAAGGAATCCGACCAGCTCGCGACATCCTTCATCACCCCGTTCGATTTGTACTCCTACATCACCATGCTGTTCGGGCTTAAGAACGCGGGCGCAACGTACCAACGTTGCATGCAGGCCTGCTTCTCCGACCAGATTAGCCCGCCAACCTACCCCGACCAGGCGGAGCCGCCCCGGGCAACGGTCGCGGTCTACGTTGATGACATCGTCGTCAAGACTCCGCGCGCGGACGACTAGGTCACAACCCCGAGCACCACGTTCACCAACCTCAAAAGGTTTAACATCAAGTTAAACCCTGAGAAGTGCACCTTCGGGGTCCCAAAGGGGAAGCCCCTCGGATACATGGTGTCCAAGCGTGGCATCGAAGCCAACCGCGAAAAAATCGTGGCCATTACCAACATGTGCCCCATCTGCGGCGTCAAGGGCGTCCAGAGGTTGACCGGGTGCCTCGCAGCCCTCAGTCGTTTCATCGCCCGACTGGGCGAACGAGGATTGCCACTGTACAAACTCTTCAAGAAGTCGGACACCTTCGTCTGGGCAGAGGAGGTGCAGGCGGCCCTCGACCGGCTGAATAGTCTCTTGTCCTCTGCTCTGGTGCTCATCGCGCCGGATCCCTGCGAGCCCCTCTTGCTCTACCTAGCAGTGTAACACCCTAATTTTAAATTTCAGTATTTATTAATAAATTAATTGGCTTTATTTAATTTTCTAAGGTTTATTGTGTTTAGTTGGCATTTAAATCTAATTTTTGTTCCTAATTAATTAAAATTTATCATAGGTTTAAATTTTTTGTTGCATTCATGCTGGTGCATACTTTTATTTGAGTGTGGTTTGAATTCAAATTTGAATTTGAATTCAAACTTTGTTTGAATTAGATTTAGAAAGGATAAGGGTAGGAAAAAGAAAACCCAAAGCAAAAACCAAACCCAGAAAACCCGGCCCAAACCTTTCCCCGCGGCCCATCGGCCTGCCCTTCCTTCCCTGGCGGCCCAAGCACGCGGCCCACTCCTCTCCTCCACGCGCACGCGCCCACGGCCCGCTCGCAGCGCCGCCAGCGCGCCCGCCTCCCACGCCCGACTCGCCCGCACCGCGCGCGCTTCCCCCCCCCCGCTGACAACCGGGCCCCGCACGTCAGCCGACCATCGCTCACCGCGCGCACTCGCCCAGCCGCTGACAGGCCGACCCCAGCGGTCAGGCTCGCCGTCTCCGCGCGCGCGTAACGCCCCGCCGCGATCTCCGGCCGAGATCCCCGGCGAGCCCCGCGCCAGACCCGCACGCCGAGAGACCCGGGGCTCCTTTATTTGGCACCCGCGACCCTCTGCGCCGCTATCCCACCCCGCAGCGCAGCCCAAACCCCAGCCGCCGCCTCCAAGTTGCTCCGCCCGGAGCAGAGCTGCTGCGGCCACGCCCCTCCGCCGCGCCGGAGTCCCGCTCGCGCAGCGCTTCGACTCCGCCGGGACCGCCAGGAACTTCCCAGAGCTTCTGCCCCCGGCTACGACCCCTGCAACACCTCTGCGTCATCTCCGTCACCGAGCTCCGCGTCGTCTGCGCCGCCCGGACCTCGCCACCGGTCTTCTGCGCTGCGTAATCCGACCGCCCAAGCCCCTGGTGAGCCAAATCCCGTTTCTCTCTCTCTTTTGTGCTAAGTCTTGGTAGCCTTGAACCCCCTGAAGACCCCAAATTGCACCACGCCGGCGAGGCTCACCGCCCCGAGCCGCCCTCATCGGCGAGCACCACACCCCGGTCCCCAATCCACTGCCCTGAGCGCACAGGTGGATTGCGCATACCAAGAGGATGCTCCCAAGCCAAACCGCGTCTCGAATAACCCCCTGGAACGCCGTTTCGGCCAGCTCCGGCGAGCTCGCCGCCGCGGAGCTCTGCTCCGGCGGCTGAGCGCCGCCGCCCAGCGCCCCCTTTGCCCTGGACCGCTAGATCCTAAATCAACGCCCACGATTAGAATCCGATCCGATTGGATCTGGACCACCGGATCGCGATCCAGCGGCCGAAAACCACGCGTAACGGTTCGCCCCGGCGATTTTGTTAAAGAGACCTCCACCTTCCTTGTAATCAACCCGCGGTCCAGCCTTTTCCAAAAATAATTACGTACAGGTCCTGTTTTTAATGTTTAGGCCCCTGCCCTTTCCGGAAATAGTGCCCGCCGTCCCTGTCCTTGTGTTTTTGCACGTTAGCCCCTATAGCTACGCTTTAATTACGTTTTAGTCCTCGGTTTTAGCAGAAAGCCCCTGGAATTTCAGTTTTCTTACAAATAAGCCCCTGAACCTTGTTTTTAGCCCAGAAAATGCGTTTTAGCTCCGATTTTAGCGTTCTTTATATCCACGCGATCGTTGTAACGCGTAGAATAGTTCTAGAATAGTTTTGTGCGCTGTTTTCATGTATTGTTGTACTGTTTCTTAGTTTTTGTTAATGTTTGCCGTATGCTTATTTTGTGCATTGTTTTGGCCATGTGTTCGTGAGTAGACGTTGATCCATCTGAGGAGCCTCAGTACCAGTACCCGGAGCAGCCGTCTTCCGAGCACTTTGAGCAGCAGCCAGAGCAGTACGAGGAAGGCAAGTATAACATGAACAACCTATCACTTTTAATTACAATTTCATACTGCATTTTAATACTGTATGCCTTTAAGGATTTCCTAGCCAGTTTATATCCTTTAAATATACCTTTGGGTTGCATTTTGGTTAGTTGTGCTAGGTTGCTGCGCTATAACACACTCTGGTCCTTTTTAATTAATTTGACTAATGGTTTACTTGAACTTAATTCTGAGAGTGGCACTCTGTGTGGCTTGAGTGGCTCACTTCTCGTTAAAAGATGTTTTTTTTAGAAACATGGTTTAGGGGGCCAGCACGGTGCTTAGTGCTTGGTTGGCCACTCTCCATAAGGACCGGTTCATAGAGCGACAACCTGGGACAACAGCGCTACCACAAGGCTAGAATGGGATAGACTTGGCGTAATAACTAGATCTTTTTGGTTTGGAGTAACTTACCTGCGGGGCAAGAGTAGTAAGCTTCAATGGTCCCTGCTCCTCCGGCTTGGTCTGTGCTTGGATTGCGCTCCTGTGCTTGTACCCCCGGAGGTGGGCCCCATCGTCGCCGACCTATCTCTCGCGGTTACGCCTTACCAACGAGATTCTTTTTAAAGGCCTCGTAGTGAGTCGCTGGCCATCTCACCTAAGGAAGTGTGATGAACAACTGGCGTAGCTCACGACTTGTGGGTAAAGATGTGCAACCTCTGCAGAGTGTAAAACTGGTATACTAGCCGTGCTCACGGTTATGAGCGGCCCAGATCCTCCTTTTGATTAGTGAAGTTATCTCCTTCCGACGAGGGAGGTGCTTCTCGGGGTTACCTTGATGGCTTGGTCTTGGTTTGGATCTCAGTAGTAGTATAATTAAATTTGATTAATTACTATGTAACTGGGTTAATGGTAATTCATCAACTCGTAGTAAATAGCTTTAATAAAATTTTGCCAACACTTAAAAGCTAATGCAGTTGAGTCAGCCAGCCTAGAGCCTCATAGTTTGTGTTATACTTGTTGAGTACAAGTTGTGTACTCACTCTTGCCTCTTCTCTACTTTTTCCTCTTGGCTACGCTACTGCTGCTCAGTTCCTGCCGACACGAGGGAGTTCGTCCAGCGCTACCAGGACTACGAGGACTTCTAGGTGTTCGTCTCCCAGTCGACGTCCCTGTGGCGCCCTGCTTCAGCTCCGGAGAGCTTTTCTCGTATTTTTGTACTTCGCTTCCGCTGTATCAGACATTTTGTCATTATTGTAATAAATAACATTCGTATTCGCTTTATTATGTCTTTTTACGTGATATGTGCTATGATATACTGTTCATTCTGTTGTATATACGTGTGACTTGATCCTGGCACGTATATGATTGCTCGGTTTATGTTCTTTTATAAACCGGGTGTTACAGAGTGGTATCAAAGCCGTATCGACTGTAGGACGAAGCCTAGATAGAACTGGTCGAGTTTTAGGACTTCTTCTCTCCAATCCTTGCCTGCTGAAACTATTTTACTATTATACCCCTTGACTTCTTTGACTTTTTACCCTTCTTGCCTTGATTTCTCTCTCTGAAGAATAGTTTCGTAGATTTTGGCCTGAATCAGTCATCTGACCACCATGAGATAGCTAGGTGACCTTTTTATAATAATACGATAGCACGTTCTGCGACGCGTTGTGTTAGTCGAGTCTATTGCTAAACTCGGCTAAGTTGTGAAAATTGTCTGCTTGTTATTATGCTACATGTTTGATTTGGATTTTTGACTGATTGCATAGCTTAGTAGTTTAAATTTGCTTAAAGAAAATCACTCTGATGTTAAAGTTAACTAATTAATAAAATGAGTTAGATCGTTGGGGGTAAAACAGTCAACTCTATCCTGTCTACTTTATCATGGCTGAGTCTTTTTCCGCAAAGAGTTATCATATCCATCTGAATTTATTCCTACAATATCCTTACTCGTGAAATCTTTTGATCAAATCAGATGGTGAACACCAGGAGCACCGGTTCAGGTTCTGGCCAGCAGCAGGGTCAGAACAACCAGGGTACTGGGATCCCGATGCCTCCGCCTTTGACTCCGGAGCAGTACTTCCAGCTCCAGATGCAGATGATGGCCACCCTGAACAACACCGTTCAGGCTCTTCAGCACGCTCACACTCAGCCTCCGCCTCCTCCACCGCCGCAGCCTCGCGACAGGCGTGCTGAGTTCCTGAGGGGTCACCCGCCGACGTTCTCTCACACGTCCGACCCTCTTCAGGCTGACGACTGGCTCCGTGCAGTGGAGCATCAGCTGGACATCGCCCAGTGCGATGACCGTGAGCGCGTCTTGTACGCAGCAGGACAGCTGCGAGGGGCAGCTTTGGACTGGTGGGAGTCCCACCCAGTCCATGACCGCGAGTCTCTCACCTGGCTCCAGTTCAGGGAGCGTTTCCGCAGCCACAACGTCCCCGCGGGCGTTATGAAGATGAAGCAGAAGGAGTTCCTTGCACTGAAGCAGGTAATCCTAAGTATAATCATTCAGCAGTTTCTTTTGAGCTAATGCCCTTGTTCTATCCTTATGAATCTTGAGTTAATCTTCCGATATCTATCTGTCTTTGTGAATTCAGGGGACTATGTCGGTCACAGAGTATCGTGATCGCTTTCTTCAGCTGGCACGCTACGCCCCTGCCGAGGTTGCGGATGACCGCAAGAAGCAGGAGCACTTCATGGAGGGTCTTGAGGACTACCTCCAGTACGCGCTGCTCAACCTCCGCTTCGACGACTTCAACCATCTGGTTGACAGTGCGCTCAACACTGAGCGTAAGCACTTGGAGATGGAGGACAAGAAGAGGAAGGTTGTCCCTGTTGCTTCCGGCAGCAACACTCGTCCACGACTCCAGCAGCCTCAGCCGTACCAGCAGCAGTACCGGCCTCCTCAGCAGTACCAGCAGAGGCCACCGCAGCAGTACCCGCCTCGACAGCAGCAGGCAGGTCAGGGCCCGAGGTTACCGGCACCTCCGGCTCGTGCCCCACCAGCTCCGCCAGCACCGCAGGCTCCACGTCCGGCAGCTCCCACCGGACAGCAGGCTCAGGGACCTCCTCGCACCTGCTTTCACTGCGGCCAGCCGGGGCACTACGCCAACGCTTGCCCCCGGAAGGCGCAGGCGGGACAGCAGGGACGCCCAGCCCAGCCCAGGGCGCCAGCACAGGGCAGGGTGAACCACGTGACGGCCGAGTCAGCGGCCGAGGCTCCCAACGTGGTTATTGGTACGTTCATGGTTAATTCATATCCAGCTACAGTGCTTTTTGATACTGGTGCTACGCATTCCTTCATTACTCAGTCTTTTGTCGAGCATCATGGTATTCATACTAGCACATTAAAGAGGTGCCTATTAGTATCTTCACCGGGAGGACAGTTGAGGTCTCACACTTACTGCCCGAGAGTCAGTATTTCCTTGAGGGGAGTAGAGTTCTGTACTGATCTGATGGTGCTAGACACCAAGGGCATTGATGTCATTCTGGGAATGGAGACTCTGGCCAAATGGGGAGTTCGGATAGATTGTGCTCAGAGGACAGTCTTGCTATCAGCTTCCAGTGGCCAAGAGGTTGTTATCAGTGCAGTAGAGCCTTCGGGATTTCTTCACCATATGGAGGCTAGACCCACGGACGGTATTCGCGTGGTGTCTGAATTCCCGGATGTCTTTCCGGATGATCTGCCAGGTATGCCGCCTGAACGCGCCATTGAGTTTTGTATTGATCTCTTGCCTGGCACAGCTCCTATTGCAAAGCGGCCCTACCGTATGGCACCTATAGAGCATGAAGAAGTTAAGAAGACTATTGATGAGTTGCTAGCCAAGGGCTATATCCGTCGCAGCTTCTCTCCTTGGGCTTTTCCGTTGTTGCTGGTAGATAAGAAGGATGGCTCGAAGAGGATGTGTGTGGATTATCGTGAGCTGAATGCAGTCACTATCAAGAACAAGCATCCACTGCCCCGTATTGAGGATCTCTTCGATCTGCTTCGAGGTGCTCGTATATTCTCGAAGATTGATCTTCGTTCGGGTTATTTTCAGCTGAGGATCCGTCCTGGGGATATTCCGAAGACGGCATTCACCTGCAAGTACGGGCTATATGAGTATACGGTCATGTCCTTCGGCTTGACTAATGCTCCGGCTTTCTTCATGCACCTGATGAACATGGTTTTCATGGATTATCTGGATGTCTTTGTGGTGATTTTCATTGATGATATTCTGATCTTCTCCAAGACAGAAGAAGAGCATGAGGAGCATTTGAGGCTCGTGTTGCAGAGATTGAGAGAGCATCAGCTGTACGCCAAGTTCAGCAAGTGCGAGTTCTGGATTGACGAGGTGCCATTCCTCGGTCATGTTATCTCTCAGGGAGGCATTGCTGTTGATCCGAGCAAGGTGAAAGATGTGCTCGAGTGGGAGACACCGCAGACAGTGAAGGAAGTCAGGTCTTTCTTGGGCTTAGCTGGATATTATCGGAGGTTCATTGAGAATTTCTCCAAGATCGCGAAGCCTTTGACTTCCTTGCTAGAGAAGAATGTGGCTTTTGTATGGACTGATGAGCGTCAGATGGCCTTTGATGAGCTGAAGAAAAGGTTGACTACGGCGCCAGTCCTGACTCTGCCAGACCAGACGAAGAGGTTCACGGTATATTGTGATGCTTCGAAGGATGGTCTTGGGTGTGTTCTGATGCAGGAGGGCAGAGTGATAGCTTATGCTTCACGGCAGTTACGCCGGCATGAGCTGAATTATCCTACTCATGATCTTGAGTTAGCCGCAGTTGTGCATGCTCTGAAGATTTGGAGGCATTACTTGTATGGGCAGCGGTGTGATATCTACACTGATCACAAGAGCCTCAAGTATATTTTCACGCAGAATGAGCTGAACATGCGGCAGAGAAGATGGCTAGAGTTGGTCAAGGACTATGATCTGGAGATTCACTATCATCCGGGCAAGGCCAATGTTGTAGCAGATGCTTTGAGCAGAAGGAGTTATGTCAACATGGCCGTTGCTTTCCAGATGCCTCCAGAGTTATGCGAGGAGTTCGAGCAGTTGAGTCTGGGCTTCTTGCATCATACTTCGAGTGCAGCATTCGAGGCAGTACCGACTCTAGAGTCAGAGATCAGGCAGCATCAGAAAGATGATGAGAAGCTGCAGGAGATTCGTGAGTTGCTCAAGAAGGGCAAGGCTCCTCATTTCAGAGAGGATGATCAGGGTACCTTGTGGTACAAGAACCGGATCTGTGTGCCAGATGTGAAGGATCTTCGGAAGTTGATTCTGAGTGAGGCCCATGATACAGCTTACTCTATTCATCCGGGCAGCACGAAGATGTATTATGATCTGAAGGAACGTTTCTGGTGGTATGGTATGAAGCGTTCAGTGGCAGAGTACGTGGCTATTTGTGACACCTGCCAGCGTGTCAAGGCTGAGCATCAGAGGCCAGCAGGTCTGTTACAGCCTTTGAAGATTCCAGAGTGGAAATGGGAGGAAATCACTATGGACTTCATTGTTGGATTGCCTCGTACTCAGAAAGGGTACAACTCTATTTGGGTAGTAGTGGATCGTCTGACGAAGGTTGCTCACTTCATTCCAGTGAACACTACTTACTCCGGAGCTAGACTTGCAGAGTTGTACATCTCTCGGATTGTCTGCTTGCATGGAGTGCCGAAGAAGATTATATCTGACAGAGGGTCTCAGTTCACTTCTCGTTTCTGGGAGCAGCTCCATGATTCGTTGGATACGAAGCTGCGCTTCAGTACGGCTTATCACCCTCAGACAGATGGGCAGACAGAGAGAACCAACCAAGTGTTGGAGGATATGCTGAGAGCTTGTGCTATTCAGTATGGTACTAGTTGGGATAAGTGCCTGTCATTTGCTGAGTTCTCATATAACAACAGCTATCAGGCCAGTCTAAAGAAGTCACCCTTCGAGGCATTGTATGGCAGAAAATGCAGGACTCCTCTCTATTGGGATCAGATTGGTGAAAAGTAGCTCTTTGGTCCTGAGATCATAGATGATGCAGAGCAGATGGTTCAGGCTGTGCGAGAGAATCTGAGGATTGCACAGAGCAGGCAGAAGAGCTATGCTGATGGCAAACGGAGAGACCTGACTTTCAGTGTTGGTGATTATGTGTATCTGAAGGTGTCTCCGATGAGAGGAATCCGCAGATTTAATGTCAAAGGGAAGTTAGCACCTCGGTATGTGGGGCCATTCAAGGTGCTAGAGCGGAAAGGCGAAGTTGCTTATCGCCTGGAGTTACCTCTCAGCCTCTCAGGAGTTCATGATGTCTTCCATATATCTCAGCTGAAGAGGTGTTTGCGAGTGTAACACCCGGTTTATAAAAGGACATAAACCGAGCAATCATATACGTGCCAGGATCAAGTCACACGTATATACAACAGAATGAACAGTATATCATAGCACATATCACGAATGAGACATAATAAATCGAAATACGAATGTTATTTATTACAATAATGACAAAAATGTCTGATACAGCGGAAGCGAAGTACAAAATACGATAAAGCTCTCTGAAGCCGAAGCAGGGCGCCACAGGGACGTCGACTGGGAGACGAAGCACCTAGAAGTCCTCGTAGTCCTGGTAGCGCTGGACGAACTCCCTCGAGTCGGCAGGAACTGAGCAGCAGTAGCGTAGCCAAGAGGAAAAAGTAGAGAAGAGGCAAGGGTGAGTACACAACTTGTACTCAACAAGTATAACACAAACTATGAGGCTCTAGGCTGGCTGACTCAACTGCATTAGCTCTTAAGTGTTGGCCAAATTTTATTAAAGCTATTAACTACTAGTTGATGAATTACCATTGACCCAGTTACATAGCAATTAATCAGAATTAATTATACTACTACTGAGAACCAAACCAAAACCAAGCCACCAAGGTAAACCCCGAGAAGCACCTCCCTCGTCGGAAGGAGATAACTTCACTAATCAAAAGGAGGATCTGGGCCGCTCATAACCGTGAGCACGGCTAGTATACCAGTTTTACACTCTGCAGAGGTTGCACATCTTTACCCACAAGTCGTGAGCTACGCCAGTTGTTCATCACACTTCCTTAGGTGAGATGGCCAGCGACTCACTACGAGGCCTTTAAAAAGAATCTCGTTGGTAAGGCGTAACCGCGAGAGTTAGGTCGGCGACGATGGGGCCCACCTCCGGGGGTACAAGCACAGGAGCGCAATCCAAGCACAGACCAAGCCGGAGGAGCAGGGACCATTGAAGCTTACTACTCTTGCCCCGCAGGTAAGTTACTCCAAACCAAAAAGATCTAGTTATTACGCCAAGTCTATCCCATTCTAGCCTTGTGGTAGCGCTGTTGTCCCAGGTTGTCGCTCTATGAACCGGTCCTTATGGAGAGTGGCCAACCAGGCAGTAAGCACCGTGCTGGCCCCCTAAACCATGTTTCTACAAAAAACATCTTTTAACGAGACGTGAGCCACTCATCCACACAGAGGGCCACTCTCAGAATTAAGTTCAAGTAAACCATTAATCAAGTTAATTAAAAGGACCAGAGTGTGTTATAGCGCAGCAACCTAGCACAACTAACCAAAATGCAACCCAAAGGTATATATAAAGGATATAAAGTGGCTAGGAAATCCTTAAAGGCATACAGTATTAAAATGCAGTATGAAATTGTATTTAAAGTGATAGGTTGTTCATGTTATACTTGCCTTCCTCGTACTGCTCCTGCTGCTGCTCAAACTGATCCGAAGACGGCTGCTCCGGGTACTGGTACTGAGGCTCCTCAGATGGATCAACGTCTACTCACGAACACATGGCCAAAACAATGCACAAAATAAGCATACAGGCAAACATTAACAAAGACTAAGAAACAGTACAACAATACATGAAAACAGCGCACAAAACTATTCTAGAACTATTCTACACGTTACAACGATCGCGTGGACATAAAGAACGCTAAAAACGGAGCTAAAACGCACTTTCTAGGCTAAAAACAAGTTCTAGGGGCTTATTTGTAAGAAAACTGGAGTTTCAGGGGCTTTTCTGCTAAAACCGAGGGCCTAAACATAAATACTGAAAAGATCCAGGGGCTAACGCGCAAAACAACCTTAACTGGACTGCGGGTGCTAAAACTAAAAAGGTCAGGGGGGTCCGAGTAAAAACATGGGTCAAACTGCAATTATTTTTGAATAACTCAGGACTGCGGGTTGATTGCAGAAAACTTCAGGGGTTCTTTAGCAAAAGAGCGAGCCGAACCGTTATCTACAGATCTGGGCGCTTGGATCTGGATCCGGCGGCCGAGATCTACTGCGGCTCCGATCTAATCTGGGCCGTGCTTCTGGGATCGGGCGGCTGGGAGGATTTGGGCGCGTGGGGGCGGCGGCGGGTCAACGCCGGCGAGGAATCCCGCGGCGGCGCGCAGGGGAACTCGCCGGAGAAGGTCTAGGCGGCGCTCCAGGGGTCACTTCGGGCCGGCTTTGGTCGTGGGGCAAGCCCGTGGCACGCGCAATGCACATATGCGCTCAGAGCAGTGGATTGGGGTTCGAAACGGCGTGTGTGGCGGCGGTGGCGGGTGTGCACGGCGGAGCATCGCCGGCGAACGGGGTTCTGGGGGTGCTGGGGCTTCGGATCCACAAAAACTAGTGCCAAAAGATAGAACGGACCGAGGCGTGGCTCACCGAGGGCGCGGGGAGGCTGATTGCGCGGCGCAGGGCGGCCGGCGTCGAGGTCCGGGCGGCGCTCGGACGAAGCTCGGCGGCGTGGTCGAAGCGGGGGTCGTGGTGGGGTGTAGCGGGCCCGGAGACGCCCCAGAGGTCGAGGCGGAGCCGGAGCGCTCCTCGGCCGGGGCTCCGGTGTGGCGGAGCGGCGTAGCCGCGGTGGCGCAGAGCCGCGGCACGGCGGAGTGGGGCGGTGCGGCGGCAGCTAGGTTTAGGGGCGGCGATTGCGAGGCGAGGTGTGGGCGCAGACGATTGGGGGCGGTTTAAAGGAGGCAGGCCGGGGATCCTGGGCGTGCGTGCCCAGCGTGATCCCGGCGGAGATTTCGGGCGGGGCGAGCTGCGCGAGCGGCGGTTGCGGGGGGGGAAGGGGAAGGACCGACAGGCGGGCCCGGGCTGCAGCGAGGGAGAGGCGAGGCGCGGGTGGGCGCTGGCTGGGGCCAGGCGCGGGGATGGGCCGGGGAGAGGGGGGGCGAAGCGGGCTGAGAACTGGCGCGCGCGTTGGGCCCGCGGGGAGGCCGGCTGGGCAGGCCGGGGGGGAAGTGTTGGGTGGGCCACGGGCCGGACTGGGCCGAACGGAAGAAGGAAAAGGAAACGGGTTGGGCTGGGCTGGGTTCGGGCTGGTTTCGGGTTTCTATTTTCTGGTTTACTTTTCTATTTCAAACACCACTTAAATCTATTTGAATTCAAACTAGAATTTGAATTCAACTCCTATGCATTCAAATCAAACAAAATAAAGCCATGCACCAGCATGAATGCAACAACAATTTAAACCTATGATAAATTTTAATTAATTAGGAACAAAAATTAGATTAAATGCCAACTAAACACAATAAACCTTAGAAAATTAAATAAGGCCAATTAAATTTATTAATAAATACTGAAATTTAAATTAGGGTGTTACATACCCTACCCCCTTAAAGAAATCTCGTCCCCGAGATTTAGCTGGGCTGGCTAGCAAAGAGATCTGGATATGTCTTCTTCAACTCATCTTCTCGCTCCCATGTAGCCTCAGCTTCACTGTGGTGACTCCACTGAACTCTGCACATCTTGATGCGCTTGTTCCGAGTAACCCTCTCTGATGTCTCCAGAATCTTCACCGGATGCTCGGTATAAGTCAGATCCTCCTGGACATCGACTCCATCCAGGGGTGCCTGCTCCTCGGGTACTCGCAGACATCTCTTCAGCTGAGATATATGGAAGACATCATGAACTCCTGAGAGGCTGAGAGGTAACTCCAGGCGATAAGCAACTTCGCCTTTCCGTTCTAGCACCTTGAATGGCCCCACATACCGAGGTGCTAACTTCCCTTTGACATTAAATCTGCGGATTCCTCTCATCGGAGACACCTTCAGATACACATAATCACCGACACTGAAAGTCAGGTCTCTCCGTTTGCCATCTGCATAGCTCTTCTGCCTGCTCTGTGCAATCCTCAGATTTTCTCGCACAGCCTGAACCATCTGCTCTGCATCATCTATGATCTCAGGACCAAAGAGCTGCTTCTCACCGATCTGATCCCAATAGAGAGGAGTCCTGCACTTTCTGCCATACAATGCCTCAAATGGTGACTTCTTCAGACTGGCCTGATAGCTGTTGTTATATGAGAACTCAGCAAAAGACAGGCACTTATCCCAACTAGTACCGTACTGAATGGCACAAGCTCTCAGCATATCTTCCAACACTTGGTTGGTTCTCTCTGTCTGCCCATCTGTCTGAGGGTGATAAGCCGTACTGAATCGCAGCTTCGTATCCAACGAGTCATGGAGCTGCTCCCAGAAACGAGAAGTGAACTGAGACCCTCTGTCAGATATGATCTTCTTCGGCACACCATGCAAGCAGACAATCCGAGAGATGTACAACTCTGCAAGTCTAGCACCGGAGTAAGTAGTGTTCACTGGAATGAAGTGAGCAACCTTCGTCAGACGATCCACTACTACCCAAATGGAGTTGTACCCTTTCTGAGTACGAGGCAATCCAACAATGAAGTCCATAGTGATTTCCTCCCATTTCCACTCTGGAATCTTCAAAGGCTGTAACAGACCTGCTGGCCTCTGGTGCTCAGCCTTGACACGCTGGCAGGTGTCACAAATAGCCACGTACTCTGCCACTGAACGCTTCATCCCATACCACCAGAAACGTTCCTTCAGATCATAATACATCTTCGTGCTGCCCGGATGAATAGAGTAAGCTGTATCATGGGCCTCACTCAGAATTAACTTCCGAAGATCATGCACATCCGGCACGCAGATCCGGTTCTTGTACCACAAGGTACCCTGATCATCCTCTCTGAAATGTGGGGCCTTGCCCTTCTTGAGCAACTCACGAATCTCCTGCAGCTTCTCATCATCTTTCTGATGCTGCCGGATCTCTGCCTCTAGAGTCGGTACTGCCTCAAATGCTGCACTGGAGGTATGATGCAAGAAGCCCAGACTCAACTGCTCGAACTCCTCGCATAACTCTGGAGGCATCTGGAAAGCCACGGCCATGTTGACATAACTCCTTCTGCTCAGAGCATCTGCTACAACATTGGCCTTGCCCGGATGATAGTGAATCTCCAGATCATAGTCCTTGACCAACTCTAGCCATCTTCTCTGTCGCATGTTCAGCTCATTCTGCGTGAAAATATACTTGAGGCTCTTGTGATCAGTGTAGATATCACATCGCTGCCCATACAAGTAATGCCTCCAAATCTTCAGAGCATGCACAACTGCGGCTAACTCAAGATCATGAGTAGGATAATTCAGCTCATGCCGGCGTAGCTGCCGTGAAGCATAAGCTATCACTCTGCCCTCCTGCATCAGAACACACCCAAGACCATCCTTCGAAGCATCACAATATACCGTGAACCTCTTCGTCTGGTCTGGCAGAGTCAGGACTGGCGCCGTAGTCAACCTTTTCTTCAGCTCATCAAAGGCCATCTGACGCTCATCAGTCCATACGAAAGCCACATTCTTCTCTAGCAAAGAAGTCAAAGGCTTCGCGATCTTGGAGAAATTCTCAATGAACCTCCGGTAATATCCTGCTAAGCCCAAGAAAGACCTGACTTCCTTCACTGTCTGCGGTGTCTCCCACTCGAGCACATCCTTCACCTTGCTCGGATCGACAGCAATGCCTCCCTGAGAGATAACATGACCGAGGAATGGAACCTCGTCAATCCAGAACTCGCACTTGCTGAACTTGGCATACAACTGATGCTCTCTCAATCTCTGCAATACGAGTCTCAGATGCTCCTCATGCTCTTCTTCTGTCTTGGAGAAGATCAGAATATCATCAATGAAAATCACCACGAAGACATCCAGATAGTCCATGAAAACCATGTTCATCAGGTGCATGAAGAAAGCCGGGGCATTAGTCAAGCCGAAGGACATGACTGTATACTCATATAGCCCGTACTTGCAGGTGAATGCCGTCTTCGGAATATCCCCAGGACGGATCCTCAGCTGAAAGTAACCCGAACGAAGATCAATCTTCGAGAATATACGAGCACCTCGAAGCAGATCAAAGAGATCCTCAATACGGGGCAGTGGATGCTTGTTCTTGATAGTGACTGCATTCAGCTCCCGATAATCCACACACATCCTCTTCGAGCCATCCTTCTTATCTACTAACAGCAACGGAAAAGCCCAAGGAGAGAAGCTGCGACGGATATAGCCCTTGGCTAGCAACTCATCAATAGTCTTCTTAACTTCTTCATGCTCTATAGGCGCCATACGGTAGGGCCGCTTTGCAATAGGAGCTGTGCCAGGCAAGAGATCAATACAAAACTCAATGGCGCGTTCAGGCGGCATACCTGGCAGATCATCCGGAAAGACATCCGGGAATTCAGACACCACGCGAATACCGTCCGTGGGTCTAGCCTCCATCTGATGAAGAAATCCAGAAGGCTCTACTGCACTGATAACAACCTCTTGGCCACTGGAAGCTGATAACAAGACTGTCCTCTGAGCACAATCTATCCGAACTCCCCATTTGGCCAGAGTCTCCATTCCCAGAATGACATCAATGCCCTTGGTGTCTAGCACCATCAGATCAGTACAGAACTCTACTCCCCTCAGAGAAACACTGACTCTCGGACAGTAAGTATGAGACCTCAACTGTCCTCCCGGTGAAGATACTAACAGGCACCTCTTTAATGTGCTAGTATGAATACCATGATGCTCGACAAAAGACTGAGTAATGAAGGAATGCGTAGCACCAGTATCAAAAAGCACTGTAGCTGGATATGAATTAACCATGAACGTACCAATGACCACGTTGGGAGCCTCGGCCGCTGACTCGGCCGTCACGTGGTTCACCCTGCCCTGTGCTGGCGCCCTGGGCTGAGCTGGGCGTCCCTGCTGTCCCGCCTGCGCCTTCCGGGGGCAAGCGTTGGCGTAGTGCCCCGGCTGGCCGCAGTGAAAGCAGGTGCGAGGAGGTCCCTGAGCCTGCTGTCCGGTAGGAGCTGCCGGACGTGGAGCCTGCGGTGCCGGTGGAGCTGGTGGAGCACGAGCCGGAGGTGCTGGTAACCTCGGGCCCTGACCTGCCTGCTGCTGTCGAGGCGGGTACTGCTGCGGTGGCCTCTGCTGGTACTGCTGAGGAGGCCGGTACTGCTGCTGGTACGGCTGAGGCTGCTGGAGTCGAGGACGAGTGTTGCTGCCGGAAGCAACGGGGACAACCTTCCTCTTCTTGTCCTCCATCTCCAAGTGCTTACGCTCAGTGTTGAGCGCACTGTCAACCAGATGGTTGAAGTCGTCGAAGCGGAGGTTGAGCAGCGCGTACTGGAGGTAGTCCTCAAGACCCTCCATGAAGTGCTCCTGCTTCTTGCGGTCATCCGCAACCTCGGCAGGGGCGTAGCGTGCCAGCTGAAGAAAGCGATCACGATACTCCGTGACCGACATAGTCCCCTGAATTCACAAAGATAGATGGATATCGGAAAATTAACTCAAGATTCATAAGGATAGAACAAGGGGCATTAGCTCAAAAGAAAACACTGAATGATTATTCTTAAGATTACCTGCTTCAGTGCAAGGAACTCCTTCTGCTTCATCTTCATAACGCCCGCGGGGACGTTGTGGCTGCGGAAGCGCTCCCTGAACTGGAGCCAGGTGAGAGACTCGCGGTCATGGACCGGGTGGGACTCCCACCAGTCCAAAGCTGCCCCTCGCAGCTGTCCTGCTGCGTACAAGACGCGCTCACGATCATCGCACTGGGCGATGTCCAGCTGACGCTCCACTGCACGGAGCCAGTCGTCAGCCTGAAGAGGGTCGGACGTGTGAGAGAACGTCGGCGGGTGACCCCTCAGGAACTCAGCACGCCTGTCGCGAGGCTGCGGCGGTGGAGGAGGCGGAGGCTGAGTGTGAGCGTGCTGAAGAGCCTGAACAGTGTTGTTCAGGGTAGCCATCATCTGCATCTGGAGCTGGAAGTACTGCTCCGGAGTCAAAGGCGGAGGCATCGGGATCCCAGTACCCTGGTTGTTCTGACCCTGCTGCTGGCCAGAACCTGAACCGGTGCTCCTGGTGTTCACCATCTGATTTGAACAAAAGATTTCACGAGTAAGGATATTGCAGGAGTAAATTCAGATGGATATGATAACTCTTTGCGGAAAAAGACTCAGCCATGATAAAGTAGACAGGATAGAGTTGACTGTTTTACCCCCAACGATCTAAGTCATTTTATTAATTAGTTAACTTTAACATCTGAGTGATTTTCTTTAAACAAATTTAAACTACTAAGCTATGCAATCATTCAAAAATCCAAATCAAACATGTAGCATAATAACAAGCAGACAATTTTCACAACTTAGCCGAGTTTAGCAAAAGACTCGACTAACACAACGCGTCGCAGAACGTGCTATCGTATTATTATAAAAGGGTCACCTAGCTAACTCATGGTGGTCAGATGACTGATTCAGGCCAAAATCTACGAAACTATTCTTCAGAGAGAGAAATCAAGGCAAGACGGGTAAAAAGTCATAGAAGTCAAGGGGTATAATAGTAAAATAGTTTCAGCAGTCAAGGATTGGAGAGAAGGAGTCCTAAAACTCGACCAGTTCTATCTAGGCTTCGTCCTACAGTCGATACGGCTCTGATACCACTCTGTAACACCCGGTTTATAAAAGGACATAAACCGAGCAATCATATACGTGCCAGGATCAAGTCACACGTATATACAACAGAATGAACAGTATATCATAGCACATATCACGAATGAGACATAATAAATCGAAATACGAATGTTATTTATTACAATAATGACAAAAATGTCTGATACAGCGGAAGCGAAGTACAAAATACGATAAAGCTCTCTGAAGCCGAAGCAGGGCGCCACAGGGACGTCGACTGGGAGACGAAGCACCTAGAAGTCCTCGTAGTCCTGGTAGCGCTGGACGAACTCCCTCGAGTCGGCAGGAACTGAGCAGCAGTAGCGTAGCCAAGAGGAAAAAGTAGAGAAGAGGCAAGGGTGAGTACACAACTTGTACTCAACAAGTATAACACAAACTATGAGGCTCTAGGCTGGCTGACTCAACTGCATTAGCTCTTAAGTGTTGGCCAAATTTTATTAAAGCTATTAACTACTAGTTGATGAATTACCATTGACCCAGTTACATAGCAATTAATCAGAATTAATTATACTACTACTGAGAACCAAACCAAAACCAAGCCACCAAGGTAAACCCCGAGAAGCACCTCCCTCGTCGGAAGGAGATAACTTCACTAATCAAAAGGAGGATCTGGGCCGCTCATAACCGTGAGCACGGCTAGTATACCAGTTTTACACTCTGCAGAGGTTGCACATCTTTACCCACAAGTCGTGAGCTACGCCAGTTGTTCATCACACTTCCTTAGGTGAGATGGCCAGCGACTCACTACGAGGCCTTTAAAAAGAATCTCGTTGGTAAGGCGTAACCGCGAGAGTTAGGTCGGCGACGATGGGGCCCACCTCCGGGGGTACAAGCACAGGAGCGCAATCCAAGCACAGACCAAGCCGGAGGAGCAGGGACCATTGAAGCTTACTACTCTTGCCCCGCAGGTAAGTTACTCCAAACCAAAAAGATCTAGTTATTACGCCAAGTCTATCCCATTCTAGCCTTGTGGTAGCGCTGTTGTCCCAGGTTGTCGCTCTATGAACCGGTCCTTATGGAGAGTGGCCAACCAGGCAGTAAGCACCGTGCTGGCCCCCTAAACCATGTTTCTACAAAAAACATCTTTTAACGAGACGTGAGCCACTCATCCACACAGAGGGCCACTCTCAGAATTAAGTTCAAGTAAACCATTAATCAAGTTAATTAAAAGGACCAGAGTGTGTTATAGCGCAGCAACCTAGCACAACTAACCAAAATGCAACCCAAAGGTATATATAAAGGATATAAAGTGGCTAGGAAATCCTTAAAGGCATACAGTATTAAAATGCAGTATGAAATTGTATTTAAAGTGATAGGTTGTTCATGTTATACTTGCCTTCCTCGTACTGCTCCTGCTGCTGCTCAAACTGATCCGAAGACGGCTGCTCCGGGTACTGGTACTGAGGCTCCTCAGATGGATCAACGTCTACTCACGAACACATGGCCAAAACAATGCACAAAATAAGCATACAGGCAAACATTAACAAAGACTAAGAAACAGTACAACAATACATGAAAACAGCGCACAAAACTATTCTAGAACTATTCTACACGTTACAACGATCGCGTGGACATAAAGAACGCTAAAAACGGAGCTAAAACGCACTTTCTAGGCTAAAAACAAGTTCTAGGGGCTTATTTGTAAGAAAACTGGAGTTTCAGGGGCTTTTCTGCTAAAACCGAGGGCCTAAACATAAATACTGAAAAGATCCAGGGGCTAACGCGCAAAACAACCTTAACTGGACTGCGGGTGCTAAAACTAAAAAGGTCAGGGGGGTCCGAGTAAAAACATGGGTCAAACTGCAATTATTTTTGAATAACTCAGGACTGCGGGTTGATTGCAGAAAACTTCAGGGGTTCTTTAGCAAAAGAGCGAGCCGAACCGTTATCTACAGATCTGGGCGCTTGGATCTGGATCCGGCGGCCGAGATCTACTGCGGCTCCGATCTAATCTGGGCCGTGCTTCTGGGATCGGGCGGCTGGGAGGATTTGGGCGCGTGGGGGCGGCGGCGGGTCAACGCCGGCGAGGAATCCCGCGGCGGCGCGCAGGGGAACTCGCCGGAGAAGGTCTAGGCGGCGCTCCAGGGGTCACTTCGGGCCGGCTTTGGTCGTGGGGCAAGCCCGTGGCACGCGCAATGCACATATGCGCTCAGAGCAGTGGATTGGGGTTCGAAACGGCGTGTGTGGCGGCGGTGGCGGGTGTGCACGGCGGAGCATCGCCGGCGAACGGGGTTCTGGGGGTGCTGGGGCTTCGGATCCACAAAAACTAGTGCCAAAAGATAGAACGGACCGAGGCGTGGCTCACCGAGGGCGCGGGGAGGCTGATTGCGCGGCGCAGGGCGGCCGGCGTCGAGGTCCGGGCGGCGCTCGGACGAAGCTCGGCGGCGTGGTCGAAGCGGGGGTCGTGGTGGGGTGTAGCGGGCCCGGAGACGCCCCGGAGGTCGAGGCGGAGCCGGAGCGCTCCTCGGCCGGGGCTCCGGTGTGGCGGAGCGGCGTAGCCGCGGTGGCGCAGAGCCGCGGCACGGCGGAGTGGGGCGGTGCGGCGGCAGCTAGGTTTAGGGGCGGCGATTGCGAGGCGAGGTGTGGGCGCAGACGATTGGGGGCGGTTTAAAGGAGGCAGGCCGGGGATCCTGGGCGTGCGTGCCCAGCGTGATCCCGGCGGAGATTTCGGGCGGGGCGAGCTGCGCGAGCGGCGGTTGCGGGGGGGGAAGGGGAAGGACCGACAGGCGGGCCCGGGCTGCAGCGAGGGAGAGGCGAGGCGCGGGTGGGCGCTGGCTGGGGCCAGGCGCGGGGATGGGCCGGGGAGAGGGGGGGCGAAGCGGGCTGAGAACTGGCGCGCGCGTTGGGCCCGCGGGGAGGCCGGCTGGGCAGGCCGGGGGGGAAGTGTTGGGTGGGCCACGGGCCGGACTGGGCCGAACGGAAGAAGGAAAAGGAAACGGGTTGGGCTGGGCTGGGTTCGGGCTGGTTTCGGGTTTCTATTTTCTGGTTTACTTTTCTATTTCAAACACCACTTAAATCTATTTGAATTCAAACTAGAATTTGAATTCAACTCCTATGCATTCAAATCAAACAAAATAAAGCCATGCACCAGCATGAATGCAACAACAATTTAAACCTATGATAAATTTTAATTAATTAGGAACAAAAATTAGATTAAATGCCAACTAAACACAATAAACCTTAGAAAATTAAATAAGGCCAATTAAATTTATTAATAAATACTGAAATTTAAATTAGGGTGTTACAGCGAGTACCCGAGGAGCAGGCACCCCTGGATGGAGTAGATGTCCAGGAGGATCTGACTTATACTGAGCATCCGGTGAAGATTCTGGAGACATCAGAGAGGGTTACTCGGAACAAGCGCATCAAGATGTGCAGAGTTCAGTGGAGCCATCACAGTGAAGCTGAGGCTACTTGGGAGCGAGAAGATGAGTTGAAGAAGACCTATCCAGATCTCTTTGCTAGCCAGCCCAGCTAAATCTCGGGACGAGATTTCTTTAAGGGGGTAGGGTATGTAACACCCTAATTTTAAATTTCAGTATTTATTAATAAATTAATTGGCTTTATTTAATTTTCTAAGGTTTATTGTGTTTAGTTGGCATTTAAATCTAATTTTTGTTCCTAATTAATTAAAATTTATCATAGGTTTAAATTTTTTGTTGCATTCATGCTGGTGCATACTTTTATTTGAGTGTGGTTTGAATTCAAATTTGAATTTGAATTCAAACTTTGTTTGAATTAGATTTAGAAAGGATAAGGGTAGGAAAAAGAAAACCCAAAGCAAAAACCAAACCCAGAAAACCCGGCCCAAACCTTTCCCCGCGGCCCATCGGCCTGCCCTTCCTTCCCTGGCGGCCCAAGCACGCGGCCCACTCCTCTCCTCCACGCGCACGCGCCCACGGCCCGCTCGCAGCGCCGCCAGCGCGCCCGCCTCCCACGCCCGACTCGCCCGCACCGCGCGCGCTTCCCCCCCCGCTGACAACCGGGCCCCGCACGTCAGCCGACCATCGCTCACCGCGCGCACTCGCCCAGCCGCTGACAGGCCGACCCCAGCGGTCAGGCTCGCCGTCTCCGCGCGCGCGTAACGCCCCGCCGCGATCTCCGGCCGAGATCCCCGGCGAGCCCCGCGCCAGACCCGCACGCCGAGAGACCCGGGGCTCCTTTATTTGGCACCCGCGACCCTCTGCGCCGCTATCCCACCCCGCAGCGCAGCCCAAACCCCAGCCGCCGCCTCCAAGTTGCTCCGCCCGGAGCAGAGCTGCTGCGGCCACGCCCCTCCGCCGCGCCGGAGTCCCGCTCGCGCAGCGCTTCGACTCCGCCGGGACCGCCAGGAACTTCCCAGAGCTTCTGCCCCCGGCTACGACCCCTGCAACACCTCTGCGTCATCTCCGTCACCGAGCTCCGCGTCGTCTGCGCCGCCCGGACCTCGCCACCGGTCTTCTGCGCTGCGTAATCCGACCGCCCAAGCCCCTGGTGAGCCAAATCCCGTTTCTCTCTCTCTTTTGTGCTAAGTCTTGGTAGCCTTGAACCCCCTGAAGACCCCAAATTGCACCACGCCGGCGAGGCTCACCGCCCCGAGCCGCCCTCATCGGCGAGCACCACACCCCGGTCCCCAATCCACTGCCCTGAGCGCACAGGTGGATTGCGCATACCAAGAGGATGCTCCCAAGCCAAACCGCGTCTCGAATAACCCCCTGGAACGCCGTTTCGGCCAGCTCCGGCGAGCTCGCCGCCGCGGAGCTCTGCTCCGGCGGCTGAGCGCCGCCGCCCAGCGCCCCCTTTGCCCTGGACCGCTAGATCCTAAATCAACGCCCACGATTAGAATCCGATCCGATCGGATCTGGACCACCGGATCGCGATCCAGCGGCCGAAAACCACGCGTAACGGTTCGCCCCGGCGATTTTGTTAAAGAGACCTCCACCTTCCTTGTAATCAACCCGCGGTCCAGCCTTTTCCAAAAATAATTACGTACAGGTCCTGTTTTTAATGTTTAGGCCCCTGCCCTTTCCGGAAATAGTGCCCGCCGTCCCTGTCCTTGTGTTTTTGCACGTTAGCCCCTATAGCTACGCTTTAATTACGTTTTAGTCCTCGGTTTTAGCAGAAAGCCCCTGGAATTTCAGTTTTCTTACAAATAAGCCCCTGAACCTTGTTTTTAGCCCAGAAAATGCGTTTTAGCTCCGATTTTAGCGTTCTTTATATCCACGCGATCGTTGTAACGCGTAGAATAGTTCTAGAATAGTTTTGTGCGCTGTTTTCATGTATTGTTGTACTGTTTCTTAGTTTTTGTTAATGTTTGCCGTATGCTTATTTTGTGCATTGTTTTGGCCATGTGTTCGTGAGTAGACGTTGATCCATCTGAGGAGCCTCAGTACCAGTACCCGGAGCAGCCGTCTTCCGAGCACTTTGAGCAGCAGCCAGAGCAGTACGAGGAAGGCAAGTATAACATGAACAACCTATCACTTTTAATTACAATTTCATACTGCATTTTAATACTGTATGCCTTTAAGGATTTCCTAGCCAGTTTATATCCTTTAAATATACCTTTGGGTTGCATTTTGGTTAGTTGTGCTAGGTTGCTGCGCTATAACACACTCTGGTCCTTTTTAATTAATTTGACTAATGGTTTACTTGAACTTAATTCTGAGAGTGGCACTCTGTGTGGCTTGAGTGGCTCACTTCTCGTTAAAAGATGTTTTTTTTTAGAAACATGGTTTAGGGGGCCAGCACGGTGCTTAGTGCTTGGTTGGCCACTCTCCATAAGGACCGGTTCATAGAGCGACAACCTGGGACAACAGCGCTACCACAAGGCTAGAATGGGATAGACTTGGCGTAATAACTAGATCTTTTTGGTTTGGAGTAACTTACCTGCGGGGCAAGAGTAGTAAGCTTCAATGGTCCCTGCTCCTCCGGCTTGGTCTGTGCTTGGATTGCGCTCCTGTGCTTGTACCCCCGGAGGTGGGCCCCATCGTCGCCGACCTATCTCTCGCGGTTACGCCTTACCAACGAGATTCTTTTTAAAGGCCTCGTAGTGAGTCGCTGGCCATCTCACCTAAGGAAGTGTGATGAACAACTGGCGTAGCTCACGACTTGTGGGTAAAGATGTGCAACCTCTGCAGAGTGTAAAACTGGTATACTAGCCGTGCTCACGGTTATGAGCGGCCCAGATCCTCCTTTTGATTAGTGAAGTTATCTCCTTCCGACGAGGGAGGTGCTTCTCGGGGTTACCTTGATGGCTTGGTCTTGGTTTGGATCTCAGTAGTAGTATAATTAAATTTGATTAATTACTATGTAACTGGGTTAATGGTAATTCATCAACTCGTAGTAAATAGCTTTAATAAAATTTTGCCAACACTTAAAAGCTAATGCAGTTGAGTCAGCCAGCCTAGAGCCTCATAGTTTGTGTTATACTTGTTGAGTACAAGTTGTGTACTCACTCTTGCCTCTTCTCTACTTTTTCCTCTTGGCTACGCTACTGCTGCTCAGTTCCTGCCGACACGAGGGAGTTCGTCCAGCGCTACCAGGACTACGAGGACTTCTAGGTGTTCGTCTCCCAGTCGACGTCCCTGTGGCGCCCTGCTTCAGCTCCGGAGAGCTTTTCTCGTATTTTTGTACTTCGCTTCCGCTGTATCAGACATTTTGTCATTATTGTAATAAATAACATTCGTATTCGCTTTATTATGTCTTTTTACGTGATATGTGCTATGATATACTGTTCATTCTGTTGTATATACGTGTGACTTGATCCTGGCACGTATATGATTGCTCGGTTTATGTTCTTTTATAAACCGGGTGTTACAAGCAGCCACCAACCACGTGGTTAGCGCCGCCTTGGTGGTAGAAAGGGAGGAGCCGGGACACGCTCTCAAAGTCCAATAACCTGTGTACTTCGTCAGCGAGGTGCTGACCGACACCAAGTCGCGGTACCCGCAGACACAGAAACTTCTCTACGCCGTTGTCATGGCGACCAAGAAGTTGCAACACTACTTCACCGAGCACGAGGTGTCGGTCGTCACGTTGTTTCCACTCGGCGAAGTAGTCCGCAATTGCAACGCCGTGGGGTGGATCTCCAAGTGGGCGGTCGAGCTTATGGATTACGACATCAAATTCGTGGCACGCACGGCGATAAAGTCTCAGGCTCTGGCCGACTTCATTGCCGAGTGGACAGAAGTCCAGGCCCCGACCCTAGAGATCACACACGAGTACTGGACCCTCTGTTTCGATGGGTCGGTCATGGGACCCGGCACAGAGGCCGGAGTGGTGTTGATCTCCCCAGAATGAGGCAAGTTCCGGTACGCGATTCGCCTCCATTTCCCCATGTCCAACAACATCGTCGAGTATGAGGCACTGATCAACAGCCTTCGTATAGCCATTGACATTGGGGCGACCCGCCTCTACATCTACGGCGGCTCGAAACTGGTAGTCGACCAAGTCATGAAGGACTCCAACTGCAAGAGCCCTCTCAAGGATGCGTACTGCCAGGAAGACCGAAAATTAGAAGGAAAGTTTTGGGGTTTGGAGCTTCACCACATCCCGCGAAAGGAAAACTCGGGCGTGGACGCTCTCGCAAAGATGGCGTCGAGCGCAAGCCAGTCCCTAGTGGTGTTTTTGTCAATGACTTGAACACACCATCGGTGTGAGAGAAGCCGCCGACCTACTGGCTTATCTCCTCTAGGAAGTCCTTCCCGAGGAACAAAATGCAGCCCGTCGGATCGCCAGACGAGCCAAAATGTTCGCCATAATCGACGGCGAGCTCTACAAGCACAGCCCCTCAGACACCGGCATTCTCATGAAGTGCATCTCTATTGCCCAGGGCAAGGAGTTCCTTCTTGAGATACACATTGGGATCTGTGGGCACCACGCAGCGCCACATTCCTTGGTCGGAAAAGCTTTCTGACAAGGCTTCTACTGGCCCACGGCCCTACGCAACGCGGAGGAAATCGTTCGCGCATGCAAAGGCTGCTAGTTCTACGCGAAACGAACCCACCTGCCAGCCCAGGCCCTGCAAACCATCCCCATCACATGGCTTTTTGCCGTGTGGGGCCTGGACATGGTCGGGCCACTCCGAAAGGCACCAGGGCCTACTTGTCGCAATCGACAAGTTCACCAAATGGATAGAGGCCAAGCCTATCACTACAATCGATTCCAAGGAAGCCGTCAAGTTCTTCTTGGACATTATCTATCGATTCGGTGTGCCAAATTCCATCATCACCGACAACGGAACCAACTTTACGGGCAAATACTTCCAGCAATTTGCGGAAGGGTACGGGATCCGGACCGATTGGGCCTCGGTCGGACACCCGCGCATGAATGGCCAAGTGGAAAGAGCCAACGGCTTAATCCTCCAAGGGCTCAAACCGCGAATATTTTACTAGCTCAAAAAGTTCGCGGGCTGTTGGGTGGAAGATTTGCCGGCAGTTCTCTGGAGCTTGTGCACCACACCTAACCGCTCTACAGGACTAACTCCCTTCTTTCTAACGTACAGTTCAGTGGCGGTACTCCCTTCCGACCTGGACTACGGCGAGCCAAGAGTCAAAGCCTTTGACTCAGCAATGGCAGCTGTAGCCCAAAGGGACGCCATGGATCTTTTAGACGAAACTCGGTTGGTGACACTACACCGATCGGCATGTTACCAACAAACTTTGTGCAGGTATCTAGTTGTCGTGTCATGTCGACAAAGGACAAGCACAAGCTCTCGCCGCCATGGGAGGGACCCTACACGATCGCGAAGGTCCTACGCCAAGGCACCTACAGATTAAAAGACTCTGACGGTAACAATCTGACCAACACTTGGAATATAGAGCAGTTGCGTCGTTTCTTTCCGTAAAAGCACAACAGATCGCTCTAGCGCCCCGACCCGGCCACTTCCGGCTCGGAGCGTTCAGGGGCCCGACACCTGTCGATTTTTTCTCCCCCGCACAGCACATCGGCCTTTTCTGGCGCCCCGACCCGGCCACTTCCGGCTCAGAGCACCCGGGGGCCCGGTGCCTGTCCTTTACTTTTTTGCAACACGCGCGCTCTCTGGTTTCCAGCACCCCAACCCAACTGTGCTTGGCTCGAAGCGCTCGGGGGCCAGACCATAGTCTTCTACCATCCTACTTCTCGTTGTTTCTACCTCTTTAGCCCCTTGACCCGAGCACTCTCGGACCAAGGCGCTCGGGGCCCCCACTAGGATGGACCGCGCAGCACATGCACGCCGTTCCTCTTGTCACATGACACAACTCCGTCTACCATCTCGCATTTCTACCTCGCTCAAATGTTTCTCCTAAACAACCCGATCGATCGAATCCATATAACGGTCTACGGTGACTAGCGACTGACGCCTCGGGCTAGCTCCCGGCTACACATCGCAGCCTACGATTAGCATGCTGTTTCGAAAGAAAGGATGCAGAGGGCAGAAACATTCACGAGCAAATAGAATACGCAAACGATGGAACTCGTTTGGAAAAAAAAGCACAAGATAGGAAATCAAAATCCAACAAAACCAAACGAAGACGAAAAACGAGGCAAGAACAAAATAGCAAACAAAGTATTAACATAAGAGGGGTGCCCCACACATAGCGAACGCCCTGATCATCCACCCAAGCCGCACGAATGGCTCGGGGCCCAACATTACAGCGTTTATATTAAAAAACAAAATAAAAAAGAAGGCTGCCATTTGGCCCTGCGCTCCACCTCCTATCCATTGGGCCGATACGGACCATCCAGGGCTGGATCCGCACCGCGCTGCAGGATGTCGTCGACATCCATCTCCGCCGTGACGACCCTCCTGAACTTGGCGAAGTTCCGCATGGTCGCTCGACAGATTGCCACGCTGGAGGTCGCCGGGAATCCAGGCTCGAACCCTCCAAGGTGCATCCCGGTGCGGAGCTGGACCGAGGCCAACGCGGCGGCGGGACCACAACAAGCCCCCAGCGTCACCGCCGAATGGATGACGTGGGTAGGGCATGGAGTTGGTCGACCCGTAGGGGCGCCCGCGGCTCCACCACGTGGAAGACGGCGAGCACGCCATCTTCCAGGGCCTCACACTGATCCTAGACCTCGCCGAGGCACCGCTGTAGATCTGTCACCTCGCGGCGCACAGCATCCAGCTCCTCTTCCAGCCCTACAAACAAAATTGTGAAATACAGGAAAAACAGAGGAATGAAACATGACTGAGAACAAAGCTCACCGATGGCGCGGGCCTGGGCGTCGGCGGCGGGGGCCCTCGCGGCGATCTCTTCTTCTTCAGCAGTGGCACGAACCACGTCGACCGCCTGTAAGCTCTCCTTCAGGCGCTCGATCTCGACCGAGGCGGCCAAGCCAGCCACGCGCCTGGTCGCACTCACGCTACAAGTCCACCACATCCGGATGAACCTCCGAAGGATTGGACTCTGAGGACGTGGCGGACAATGCGGGTGAGCCTGGCACGACGACTACAGCAGCGGGTGGTGCGGCGTCGGCCTACGCTAGAGGCGTAGTAGACGATGAGACGGAACCCGCGACAGCAGCGGACGGTCCGACACCGCCCTGTGCCGGTGGCGCACCAGACGACGAAAAGGAGCAGGTGGCGGCGGCGGCACCAGACAGCCTGGAGCCGCCTTGCTCCGCGAACCACTCGCATGGGGCCGTCCATGCCACCCTATCATAATCATCATGCAAGAACCATCAAGAAAGTGACAGGAGCGAATGCTGGACTCCTCGTCGCGTGGGCATTTGCCATCAGCCATTGGGGGAGCGCCGCGACGGCGACGAAGGCGGTTGGCCCTTTCCTCTCTTCTCCCTCCTCTTGCGTTTTCGCTCTCTCCCTCTTTTTCTCCTTTTGCGAACTGGCAGGCAGCAGCGTCGACGAAGACGAAGAGGCGAAAGGGGGTTAAATAGGCGCGCATACTCTGCGGCGGTTCCCGATCAAAGTGATGCCTCGGAACATGAGCCGGGACACGCGGCCCACTCTGTGGTAGCCGACGCGATGCTTCATCTTACGTGTGCATTTCCCACAATTTCAATTAAATTTCTCACCGTCCATTTATCTCCAACTGTAGGGAAAACGGTGAACCATTTCAGTGTCTCAAACGAATCCAACCACACGATTCGATTCAAGGTTCAAAGGCCAGTCTGCTAAGGGCTCCGTGCCGCCTTGCGTAAACGAGCCAGGGAAGAAAAACTGAGATGAGCACCAACAGCCCCAGCCCGGCTTGCCCCGGCAGTAAAAGTGTCATCTCAACTTTTCTTGTCTGATTCGACCTCTAGCATTCCCACAGAATCCCCTCCAGGGGGAGGCCATGCCCCCCGAGCCGGCGGATGGCTCGGGCATCTGCCGGGATGCGGGCCGTAGAGTAGTGGAGTGCTCCTAGTGGGCTCCGTCGACCCCGTCGTCCGCGACGGGGGCGGACTTCACTCAGATTGTCCTTAATTGGGCATACCCATTATCGAGCTCACCGAACCCACCATTCTAGGCCATCGTGGTCAACTAGCAAGGGTTCACTTCCTCCGATCTCAGTGATCGCGGATGGAGGCAACTAAGTCATTGAGACACGAAAACAAACAACGAAAAACATTGCGGTAAAACATATGAACAAAATGAAAACGCTTCCGGGCGATCTTATTCATTTTCTTCTCAAGACAACTGGCCAAGAGCCGTTAGCTCCAACTCGGGAGAGCAGTTGGTATAATGGATCAAATCCATTTTCCCCCACAAGGGGAGCAACAAAAGGGGGCTAAGGCAGCAGCTGCTACAAGTGCAGGTGGAGGACATGGCCAAAGAACATCGCAAGACTTCTTCTAGCACCTCGCAAGCCTTCTCCTAGCATTAGCCGTGCCGAGAGACCCCCGGCGGTAGAGGAAGCAGGCGACGTCATCGAGTAGTGTCTTCGGAGCTGATGTAGGCCCCAACCCCGATGATGTAGCTTCCTATTTTCTTCCTCAAGACGTGGAAGATGGACCAGGGCCTCCTTGCCCGAGCTGTTGACCTTCCAATCGCCACTCAGAAAACCACCCGCCTCCGACCGGAGGCACGGAGACCCGTTCTGGGTGCAAGACCACCCTGCCAATAGAGAGAGGAGCTCCTGTCCATCCCCCACTACCACTAAGTGCAGTGCCAAACCGCGCCGCCTTCCATATGGAGCTGGATGATGAGGCAACGGGTCCGCAGCTCCGCGCTAGCGCCGCGTGATGCACCCACCCGAAACCTCAGGGGAGTGGCACTAGCAAGTGGGACGGATAGGGGCAACCATCATGGCAGGTCAGGTCCACGGCCACCGGGTCACCGGGCCGACACCAAGGAGAGACCAAGAAGGCCGCTAGTGAGCCCTGGCACGGCCCCGCCTAATTGGCAAGGGAGCAGGCAGACTAGTGGCCCGGCTTGCCTAACTCAGGCAAGCAGCCTTCGCAATCCTCGACGCCGGCCAGTGGTTGGAGGGGAACACAGTGATGTGCCCCCTCCTGAGGAAGATCCTCTGCCGCTCGCAAGCATTCTTCTACCACCTGAGACATAGAACAGACCCGCCCTCATCTGGAGGACGGGCGTGGGGTGTCAAGAAGAGAACTACTAGGAAAATCTCCATGATCCGCTTTTTTGTGGAACCTAGCATCTACGACGCCCCTATTTATAGGTGAATGTGGGTACGAACGGCCGCGCCACCCAACGGACCGGTCAAATAAAGTGCACCGAAAGTCCTCAGAAAACTGTGTACCCTGCTTCAATGCTAAAGGACCGGGCCCAGCGAGCCGAGCGACCGCCTCGTCGCTCGGGGTTTCGCCGCCGTACGACCCACCAATAGCATGCAACCCCCAGCGAGGGGAAGCCGATGCGTTTACAGTGCAGTGAAGGGATGCACCGGCAGACCTCGAGATTCTACGGAGCCAGCCCTCCAGTTGGTCATTAAGGCCGGCATGCCTCCGTCACGCCAGCTCTACAACCCGCCGAAAGCTGAATACACGAACTGATAGATGGGACGCCCCGACCGGAACCATCCGACCGAGTCCAGTGGCCTAATGATTATGAGAATCGCAAAGCCACTCGGTGGCCTCTGATGGGAATATGAACCCAGGGACCCTAATGAGCCCGCCTTCCGATAATAACAGCCCAACACCCTAATGGGCGCACTCCGGCAAAGCCCACGAACGTGTACGGACGCTTGCCATCCCGCAGCGCTATATTAGAACCAATCTGAATTACACCAGATCGAGTGCGCTAAACATCTAAGCACACCTTAACCGGTATAATCATTGGTCTGTCGGGTAACATCCCGATGAAACCACTGAATATCCGATCGTAACACAAGTATACGTCCCGCACGAAGGCGAGTCAAAGATACAACATTCCACAATATTTTACATCACATAGATAAAAGGTGTAATTTACATCAGAGTTTTGAAGCTAGTAACTTATAATTGTAGCTTTTACAAACTTTATTAAAAGATAAGACATAAAAGTAAGCTATGCTTACTTTAGGAGTTCTGCAGTGGAAATTAAAACACAACAATACACAAACGTCGTAGGGTAGATGCCATGATAAGCCCGAACATGACATCATTCATCCGAGTTATTGCTGGTCCAAGTTGGTTCCCATTCCATAGACCAGCCAGAAGGTATAACACTAGGCCAAGTCAGGCTAGTGTTTGAGTCTTCCAAAGTCATCCCTAAAAACAGAGTCACTAACAAGACTCAATATAATAATACTCAGCAAGACTGATCCGATTAAGGGTATATAGCAACCCCATATCTAGATTTGCTGGGTTTAGAAAGGTTCTGGGTTTACTTTTGCTGAAAAGCTACAAAGAGTATGTCCTTATTTTAATTTTTAGCTTTCAAATTCTAGTTGTATTAATCATTCTAAGTATGCACCTATCTATACAAACATGGTAGAGGAATTAATTTCATCCAACCATATTTGGTATCATCATTGTTCCACTTCATACTCTATGTAGCAAGGGGATCAAGCAGTCTCAATCTTCGTGAGAAACGGACGATTCTGAATCGAATTTTCAACCTTGCAAGGGTAAACCTAGCACACACACTTGGAGTACTATCGAGTCACTCCCAAGCAACCTTTTGCTTATCATTCTGGTTCATGAATCAGGGCCAATCTTCCCGACTACAGAGAACCACCACATCTTTGTAGTCGCGGTGTTGCAACATAATTTAACTTCCTATCTCTAAGAGAGAGTGGGTGGTATGTCCATTTGCCAGGCCGATCAGTTACTAGGCTTACCGCGTACCATATTTACGGCATGTGGCTAGTACTTTCAAATGCTTAACCACCGCTACTACACACTGCGGCCTTAGTGATTTATCAACACAGACGGATTTCCAATATGAAACTTGTAACCAAATCCGTCCATGATCCTTATAGTAATTGCAAGAATGTAAACAATCAACTCCTATAAATCTCGCGAGTGACAGGTAATCACTCGACTTTTACCAATCCTATTAGCATAGCATCTAAGCGAACTCAGTTCTAGTGTTCAATCAACAGGTACATAAAATTATGCATCTAAGGTTGTCAATCAACTCCAATAACTTAAATGCACAAGTAAATAGTAATGAATTGCATAAATTAAAAAAATAGGATTATGCATCGGGTCTTGCCTGTAGTACTGTCTATAGAGTTAGTAGACTTTGGCTCTTCCGAATCGGAGTTCGAGACTTCAGTTAATTCAACAACGTTGGCCTGGGCTTCAGAAATGTCCCCGTCTGGTTCTTGGATGAGCTCGTATGTTCCGTCTGCTAACAGGGTGATTTCTATATGAAATGCAATAGTTGAAAATAGTGAGGTGCTTGAGTATAGCTTTCCTTCACTATAAAGTTGTAAATTCAATCATTCAAACAATCTAGATTATCCATGCCAAGTACTTTAACTATACAAAATAACATGGAGAAAGGTTTTTAAAATAATCCATAGGAAGAATTTAAATAAATATTTAAGGATATAAGTAATACATAGTAAAGAAAATTTTAAAAGTACAAGCTAAACTCCACTAAGGGTCTATAAAATTTACATAGAGCTAGGCATGCTCTAAAGAAACCATAACTCAAGGTTCACCAGAAAAAAATAACCCTAGAGCATAGTATATAAATAGAAAAAGCTATTTATAAACCTTATTTTTAAAAACTAGCTACACAAGGATTCAAATCAAACCCATAACATTATCTTGTAGAGCTGATCACAAAGAACACAACAAAATTAATTTTGCATTTTTTTATTTTTCTACAATTTCATATGAATTTTCAAAGTTCACAATGAAAAGGACTTGAACTTTTGCAGAAAGGACCCTAGAACATTTTGAATCAATGCAAATGGGTCCCTGGCTCAAGGGGGAAGAAGGCAGTGGAGGGGCCGGCCGTGTTTCGATGAGGAGGGTCGCCGGCGGCGAGGGCCGAGGCGCCAGAGAGCATCAGGGGTTCAAGGCGCACCTGTTGGTGTACTTGAGCGGTGTGCGGAATGGTCGGAGAGGCTTCGTCGGCGAGGAGCAGAACGCGGCGCCGGAGGTGCTCGACTGCAGCGATGCTCCGGCAGGGTGCAGGCAAAGAGAGGTGGTGGGTTAGCTTCACAAGGTCAAGGCGAAGCTGACTAGGGGGTTGTGGAGGTTGAAGCGGCTCTGTGGCGGCGGGTCGTTGGTGAGCACGGCTCGCCAGAGTTGGGAGAGAGGACGGCGGTGGAGGGATGGCATCAATTGAGCTCGGCCGGGCTATTTATAGGCCACAGGAAGGAGGATAAGCAAGAGAGGGAGGAGATGAGCTCGCCGGGGGCTTGTTAGCGGAATCCGGTGGCGACATTGGCCTCTCCATGGGCGGCCGGCGATTTGGTGCACAGGGGAGCTTGCTTGCGGGGCGGCGTTGCGTGGGCTAAAGGCGCCAGCAGAGGTGGTGCTAGAGGCGGCGGAGGTCCTTGCGCGATGCGTGGAGGTGGCGAGGCGGCTCGGAAGTCAAATCCCATGGCGATCGGGCTCGCCTGAGTATGAAACAGGGGCGGCGGCGCTGCGGCGCGACGTGGAGAAAGGGGGATGCGCCAGCGAGGAGGGGAGTGGGACCAGGAGGAGCCAGGTAGGCTTGGCGGCGCTCCAATCGACGGCGCGGGCGGCTGGTGGGGAGGAAACTGGCAGCGGGGCAGCGCCGCCAGAGCTCCGAGGAGGCTGGAGGTAGAAGAAGGTTGGGTGGACTTGTTTGTAATTGTGAAAAGTCCAGGGGCTTAAGTGAAAACTAAAATTTGCCACTGAACTAGGGCTCAAATGAAAAAGTGCCCAACACGAAAGTTGTTCAATTTTTCAAGATCTACAACTTTCATATTATACAAATTTTCACTAGATCAAAGAATTTGAAGATGTTTTCAAATATTCAAATAAACTCTAATCCATTAAGGAAAAAATCTTTTAATAGCAAAATTACAATATTTTTGGGCTAAAATGCAACAAAACTGCAAGATTAATAATTACTAGCACATTTGCAAGAAAGCCATTAATAAAATTGAAATTACTCCGTGAGTCAAAACTTTTTGCAAAAAGGGACTTGTAATTTTTCATAATTACAAAAATACCTCTAATTTGTATTGAAAATTTTTAACAATCAAACAAAAATAAACACAATATTCACACATTAAACTTTGATTCAAAAGCTAGACACCTGAAGTGTCACAGCCTACCCCCCTAAAAAGAATCTCGTCCCGAGATTCCAGATTTGGAATGGACTGGGATGTTAAATACCTGGATTTGTTCTAAGAAAATTGGAAAATTTCGTTGGAGATAGTGCTCAGTTTCCCAAATAGCTTCTTCCTCGGTATGATGTTTCCATTGAATCTTGTACATTCTAACCTTTTCCCTTCTGGTACTTCTTTCTTTACTGTCGAGGATTTTCATTGGGTACTCTACATATGATAGATCTGGCTCTACTTCCAGGTCTTGTTGCTTGATAATTTCTTCAGGGACTTTCACACATTTCTTGAGTTGAGAGATGTGAAAGACATCATGGACAGTTGCTAACCAAGAAGAAAGTCGAATTCAGTAAGCCACTGGTCCACATATTTCAAGGATCTCAAAGGGTCCAATGTAGCGGGGTGCTAGTTTTCCTTTAAAACCGAATCTTTGAATACGTTTTGTTGGAGATACTCGTAGATATACGTGATCTCCAACTTCAAATTTCAACGGCTTTCTCCTCTTATCTGCATAGCTCTTCTGTCTAGATTGAGCTGCTTTAAGATTTGCCTGAATAACCTTCACCTTGTTCTCTGCCTCAGTTACTAAATCGGGTCCAAAAATTTTGCGTTCTCCGGTCTGTGACCAACTCAAAGGAGTTCGACATCTACGACCATACAACGCTTCAAACGGTGCCATCTTCAAACTAGACTAATAACTGTTATTGTATGAGAATTCTGCTAGGGCACGGCATTTATCCCAGTTCTTGTCATACTAGATGACACATGCTCTAAGCATATCCTAAAGTATTTGGTTTACCCTTTCGGTTTGTCCATCAGTTTGAGGATAATAAGCAGAGCTACGAATCAACTTAGTTCCAAGAGAGACCTGTAGCTGCTCCCAAAAATGTGCAACAAACTGTGATCCATGATCAGATATGATCATTTTGGGTACACCATGGAGATGAATTATTTGATCAAGATAGACTTCTGCATACTTTTTAGCGGAGTAAGAAGTATGTACTGGGAGAAAATGAGCAGTTTTGGTCAATCTATCAATGATCACCCATATTGAGTTGTGCTTCTGGGATGTGTTGGGTAAGCCAATGATAAAGTCCATACTAATGTCCTCCCATTTCCAAAATGGAATTGGTAGGGTTTGAAGTGGGCCTGCTACCTTGAGATGACTGGCTTTAATTCCCTGCAAACATCACACTCGGAAACAGATTTAGCTATCTCTCTCTTCAATCTAGTCCACCAATAATTATGTCTAAGATCCTGGTACATTTTTGTGCTACCGGGATGAATGGAGAACTTTGAGAGGTGTGTTTCATCAAGAATTTGTCTTCGGAGTTGATGGTCTTTGGGAACCACAATGCGATTGTCAAACCATAAAACTCCCTCATGGTCCATATGAAAACACTTGTACTTTTCTTTGCCCTGAGTCAACTTTTGTTTTATAATTTTGATACCTTCATCATGTAGTTGTGCCATGATGATACTATCTTAAAGCGTAGACTCCATTGCTATGTGGTTCAAACTTCCTTGTGGAACAATTTCTAGGTTTAATTTCCTCATTTCATTGCATAGAGTCTCGCTGAATAATTCTGCTTCTGCACAATGGCAATGTGACTTATGGCTAAGTGCGTCCGCAACCACATTTGCTTTGCCAGGGTGATAATGTACTTCAAGATCATAATCTTTGATGAGCTCCAGCCATCGTCTTTGCCTCATGTTCAGATCAGCTTGTGTGAAAATATACTTCAAACTCTTATGGTCAGTGTAAATATTGCAATGCGTTCCCATAAGATGATGCATCCATATCTTGAGAGCATGAATAACTGCTGCTAACTCAAGATCATGAGTAGGATAGTTCTTCTCATGAGTTCGAAGTGCTCGTGATGCATAAGCAATTACCCGGTTGTCTTGCATAAGTACGCATCCAAGTCTGGTGCCAGAAGCATCACAATAAACATCAAATGGCTTAGTAATATCTGGTTGAGCTAACACTGGGGCAGTGGTTAATTGTGCTCGAAGAGTGTGGAAAGCTTCTTCACACTTGTCATCCCAAACAAACTTGACTCCTTTCTTTAATAACTCTGTCATAGGTTTAGCTATTCTGGAGAAGTCTGGAATGAAGCGGCGATAATATCCAGCTAAGCCAAGAAAACTTCTGATCTGATGGACTGAAGTAGGAGGTTTCCATTCCATTACCTCCTGAACCATACTTGGATCAACGGATATGCCTTCACTGGAGATAGTATGTCCCTGTTGGCATTTCTTAGCGTCACCACTAGGAGTGGTTAGTTCCTAGCAACACCGCCAGAAATGCTGGTGTTGGTATGTCTTAACGTTTACAAAAAGATTCGCAAGCGCACGGACATACTGTTGTAGAATTTCAACCGGAAGTATTCAGGGTATCGTTATTTATATTTTCCCAAGGGATGGCTAGGTTGTGTAAAGTGTATTTACTTAGTTTCATAACCATGACACGTATGAAGCAAGATGAAGACCACTGACTATACAGAGGTAAGTGATAAATGAATGATAATCAAGGGTAATGTGACACACACAGAACAGCCAACTCTAATGAATAAAGAATAAACAAGCAATCCTAAGGTTAGTGGGAGCATAGGCAAAGATTCCTAGTATACTATTCATGTTAGCGGATAAGTTATGTTAGCCACATTGCTTAGAGCTGCAGGTGTCGGGAAATTAGGGACATTGGGGAGAATGACCCGCACTGGAGAACATCCAGTCATGTTTCATCTTTGCATGAACTCCTACACTGTACCCGAACGTCGGGGAGTATGCTAACCGAGAAGCAGCTTCCTGGCAGACCGACAGGGCTGTCACCACCTGCGGTCTACCCCAGTCATACCGTGGAGCACCGTCATATCCGAAGGATCCCGCATACCCGAGTACCATGCCTGCATATGAGGTCACTACCCTAGCACCCCTGGGTCCCCACCCTTCGGATGGACAGGTAAGATGCTAAGGCAAGCCCGAAAGCACAACAAACCGATATCCTTACCCAGATCATCTGGTCTAAGCATGCAACTAGATTAACTTGGTAAAGCACTGATCAAGGCTAAGCAAGCTACGAACATAGCAAGATAACCAAGAACGAACTCAATATGAATAGCATAAAGAATGTCGGAATACAAAGCCATACCAGAGGCCGAGGATTGCTCGCCGACCCCGAGGACGGCTGGATTCGCTAAGGAGATGAAGTACTAGCCTAGCTCCACTACCCTAAGGAGTACACGTCACAAGAGAGTGTAGAGAGAGAGGCCTTCAAGTGGTGTGTGTGTGAGAGAGTGGTGGGAGGCCCCTTATATAGTGTTTGAGGTCGGTTCCCGCCAAATCTATACATGGAAACATGCCTAATCCACCTCTAGAGGATAGGATCAAGCTTCCCGCCAAAACTCAGCCTCAGTGGCTGCCAGGAGGGGTCGGCCGACCCCCCCTTGGTGCCATTTGCCACCGACCTTCTCTGGTACACTGCCTGGTGGGTCCTGATGTTAGATGGTCGGTGCTGGGGCTTGGTTGGTCGGTTTGGTCTGGTTTGTGGGCCTCCTTTGCTCATGTTACGCAGGACACGATCGTCTATGTCTTCTATCTGCGTATTCGTCGTGTTTTCATCTTATTCCGGACTTGTGCTCCTGAAAACATAAATTCTCGAAAACAACTGTGGAGCTAGGTTAGTGATTCAAATATGCGAGTAAGAGGTATATTTTTCCTTCTTTAATGAGTATAGTTGACGGTCATATTTCATACTTAACGACCGTCAACAACACCCCCCAAGCTAGCCTTTTGCTCGTCCTTGAGCAAAACAAGGTGCTCATTGTTGATCAGGAGTTGCTACAATGTTGAATTTCCAACTCATACTTAGGCACAACCGAATGCTTCTTACCTTGATTTTGAATAAGTTGGCCTTTTTTCTTACCTCTTACCTTACTCTTATGGAGCTTATAGCTTCACCTCATCTTTGGCGGTTGAGAGTCAGAATGGTATCGTAGAGTGCTCATATTTCTTTCTCTTTAGCTCAACCGTCAATCTAGAGGTTTTGTAAAGTTTTTCAAAAGAAGTTTATAAAGTTCCTCGGATGATCTCTCGGATTGCTCAATGTGTATAATTCCTCACCAATGCTTTTTATTCTGCCTTTCTTCCTCAACCTATCTCTAATGGCTATTTTTGTGGAGCTGTACGTATTGAGGATTTGAAGGCATACCTGCTTCTCATATTTTGCTAAGTTAAAGACTGGATCCAAAGAAGAAACAAGTCATAAACCTTGATCAAAATGTGCAAGTGTGTGGATATTTTTGGTGGATGGTATATAAACTCCTTTGTATGCACCATCTCTCTCTTTTTCTTTCTTTTTGGATAAGGGGCTATATTTTTTTTTGACATGCCTAAGCATGTGGCATACCTTTTTTGGGTATGCATCTTTTATTCTCTTTTTTTTGACATGCCGAAGCATGTGGCATACCTTCTTTGGATATGCATCTTTTTTTATTTTTCTTTTTGCATAGCCCTATATCCTTGATATATTTTTGAGAGAGAGTGGTGTCATACATGGACTTGGAGTTTTATTTTTTGGATGGGTGGATATTTGCTTACTTCTAGTGTAGAAGCATAGCATGTGGTGGAAACGTGTACGTGATCTTGATCATGGGAGTATGAAATGAATCTTACTAAGGGTCACAACAATTTGACAAAACTCAATGAGATAGCAAGTTGCATATGTGGAAGGTTTTGCAATAAAAAACAACATATGGCTTTGGTTAGGAATTTCATATCATCGAGGAACTTTTATTATATTTTTGTGTTTTCAAATTAAATACTCCGGATGTCAAGTATCACATAAGAGAAGATTATAGCAACTCTACTTAACCATATCATAGCTCACAACAACTTAGATTTGGATCATGCTTTCCGCTACCCACAAGTTTTAAGTTTAAGGTTCGAACAATTAAGCCACCAAACCCAAAAGTAGGTAGAGCATAAAGTTGTAACTAAGCATATGAAAGAAATTAATAGAGCAACTATTCATCATCTCAATAAAAAAACTTACACCATGCTTACTACACATATTAAAAGAAAATATTTTTGGTGTTTTCTAGGTTTTGCAAATTTTTATTTGTTTTTAGTTATGTAAATTTTTTATGGATTTTCTGATTTTTTTGCAAATTTTTATGGGTTTCATGCAAGGTTATGAAAGCAGTAAAGATAAATGATACAAGTTACCTCTCGTGGGGGTCCTCCCCCAAGCTAGCTTCAGGCTTACTACGGCTGATCGGGGTTGAAACCCGTCTAGCGGCAGTATGCCCTCCACTCCTCTTGTCGCTGCAACTGCAACTACTCCATGTCGTGGATTCTTTTGCCAGTGTGACGCTGCCATGCTTGGGTATTGTCGATGTGTTGGTTCAGCGTCTCTTGTATGTTGTCACCCTGCACCCGTAGCTCACCTAGCTGCTGGGTGATGGCACTGAAACCTCGGGACGAAGACGTCCGTCTGATGAGGTTCGGGGCTCCACCGGAGCTGGAACTGGTAGACCGGCGGCCTGGTGCCTACCGTGTCCACTCCTCAGTGCTGGCACTATGCCATGACGAACCACTGGCCTCATGCTGATATGAGTGATGTGGCTGCTGAGGTGGTGGTGTCGGCTCTGCCTCCCTTCTGGTCCTGCTTCTTGTCATCCTGCCAGGCAAAACAGAAGATCTATGCCTACGACCCCCTTCTCGTGGAACGAGAGGGATGGTTAGCGAATGGCAATTACACAAATGGAACTCCGCATTGGGCAGCGGAATCTCATTTGTATAGCCCAAGTAAAAGAAAATCAAAGAGTCATTCGGGACTTTCTTGAGTGTGTGACCTTGGATCAAATAAGCCTCGTCGATATACGTACGGTCGCCCTCAATGAAAGGAATGAAATTCCCCTCTAAGGCGCCGATACGTGTAGTGATACGAGTAATCAAAGAAGTGCACTCAATAGGACCCGTCATCTTAAAATTCATAAGCCATTGCCTAACCAAAGCTTGCATGGCGGAGATTTTGATCTTGTTGACCATGGCATAAAGAATAAGCAACTCATCGTTGCGCACGGGTCGGACATCATCTCTTGGAAAGAGAGTGATGGTCAACCACTTGTGCATCAACTGAAGTGTTGGATTATGAATATCGCCGCACCGAGGTGTGAACTTGCCATGGACAACTTGACCCGAAATCTGGCCCCAAAATTCATGACGATTAAAACCTCAGCAAGCTTGGTCGAGAGAAATCGGCCAGCGTTTGTTGAAATCCAGGTGGCTGGCAAAAGTTTTCCAAGAAAGCAAATATTCTTTCCTGAAAAGTCGAAAGTAAACCCCATTTTCCACCTCCCGAAGATTGCAAAGAAATTGGATGGTGAGGAGTTATCCCATCCAATTTCGTGCCAATCATTAGAGAAATCTTCGTACATACCTGTTTTGATGAGGAGGTCTGGAACGAATGCTCGGGTGTGGACGAAGCTTCTGTTCTTAAGAATGGCATAGCCATGTCATTCATGATCATCTCGCAAGTCGAGGTACAGTGCATCTTCCGCATCAATCTCTATCATCTCGGCTTGCGGTTCGGCTTGCATCTCTTCATATTGTTCTTCTTCCTCATAGTCCATCGTGCTTGGTGTAGGCGTAGGTTCGGGTGTGCACAAGCTTGAGCCATCCCGAGAATGGGATGAACTTCCACCCATCATCTTCTTGAATGCGCCGAAGACCTTTCGCCCTATGCCTTTCATGAAGGAACAAAAACACATGCAACTCGAAACGGGTTATGTTAGTGAAACCAAATTGAATGTTCTTACTTGTGAGTTGCTCCTTTTTTCTTGCAGCAAAGAAATGAGAGAGAGAGGTCTCTTGAATTCAAATCTTGAGCAAAAATCCAATGAAAACCCAAGAGCAAAGTTTGAGAGAGTTTGAGAGAGAGTGAGTGAATGAGAGTTGAGTGTGAGAGCTCAAAACTAACTCCTCGGCCTCTATTTAAAGGGAGAATGGTCGGGCACCGTTGGGAGAGACCAGGCTCAACGGCTAGTGACCGTTGGAAAAGGCTGGGCCCTACTAGCCGTTGTAGGGGGCCGGCCAACCCTAGGTGGGCCCCCTGCTGATAGCCAGGGCCCACTGCCCTTTTAACGGTCAAAAACTTTTTTTAAACTTTTGTGCCTGTTGACGGCCATAATTCCACATTCTAAGCCATCAACTTCTCGGAAATAATTTGAGCTTTGCACTATGTTCCAATCATATTTTGTTTAATTCTAATGAGCTCCACGAGTTTTGGATGAGTCTTGCTTTCAGGAACAAGTGTACCAAAATTGAGCAAGTTTGGACAAAATCCCAGGCCGACCGGCCTCTCCTAGGCCGGCCGGCCTGGCACCTCCATAGGCAAGGCCGCGGCTTCGAACCAGTGACAATGTGACACAATCAAGAGGGTCTAAGTCAAGGGTTAGGCCCTAGATCAACTGGAAACAATGAAAGGCCTCAACATCCATCCAAAGGTTCACAAGGCAGCCCAAGATCACAAAGATTGCATAAACCCACTTCCCTGGAGACTACCCAAGAGCAGAGCAAGGCCTCAGCCAAGTTAGAGGCCGAGATGGGCCAGAGGGAGGCCAGCCGGCCTCCCCCAAGCCGGCCGGTCTAACAACTGCAAAACCGACGCGAGACCAACTGCCAACCACCTCCAGGAAGTGATAAGAGCCACTGTCTTAAGGTCGGTGGCCACATGGTAGGATCCCCTGGCCGGCCGGCCTAGGGGAGGCTGGCCGGCCCCACTTGGTAGCCTCTCAGGCTGGGACTTGGCGTGGAAGCTAAGCACAACCGTCTTACCTGCTTTCAACCGACGCTACCTGCAGTAACCGCCAGTACCGACCTTGGGAGGCTATAAAAGGAGGCACCATCCATCACTCAAGACACACACCATTTGAAGATCTTCTCTTCCACTTGTACTTTCTAGAGTAGGTTAGTAGCTTGGGAGTTAGAGTCGAGTCGAGCTTGCTCGGGATTCTGGAGTCGTTGGAAGTCTGGTATAGCTCTTGTATCTTTCTTTTGACTTTATTAATATAAGTTATCTTCTTTACTTTTCCGAGTTAGCTTTACTTTCTGTAGTCTTTTATTTACTCAAGTCTGAGGTTCAGCTTGAGCACGGAAGTTTTCCTTTAGCTTAGACTAAGTTATCTCTCTTAGTAATCGGGAACCTATCTTACGGGTTTTCTCGCCCGGACTAGAGTATGTCAAGTTAGTGCTCTAGGTTGAGGGGGATTTCACTCGAAGGCCTCGAGAGAAATCCTAACACCGAGTGTAGACGTGGTGTCTAACTTTAGTGTTAGCTACAAAGTGTGTTCCACCTCACGGAACCGTTGTGGTAGTCGGTAGATGGTGACAGCCCTATCCGTCCTTTGTAGTCCACCACATTTGGATGTTTTCATAGCAGTAGTGCAGGTTGCCATTGGACTCCCCTCTCATCCCTTTCTGAAGTCCTTCCTCTTCCATCCGCTGAAGTAAGCTCTGCTTTCCCGAGAACTAGTTAGGTGTTTAGTCTGATCTAGAGAGGCTAGCTTGATAGTTCAGAAGTGTATCATGTGTCTTATCTCACTCGTTGTCCTCCCAGCACTACCTCTCTAAGGTTTAGAATATCCGTGTGTCGCTCGGTCATTGCCTGGCCATTTATCTCACTACCTATCTGGCTTACCCCCGTCTAGTCAGTCGGTTGATCAAGCTAGTACGGTTATCATTTGGTTTACGATACTCTTTACCATAGTGCTTCCCTGAGGAAAAATACGATACCCTGGAATACTCCAAGGTGAAGTGCTATAGCGGTGATTCTGTGCGCTTGCAGAATATCTATTCTAATTGGGCATAAGAAACGCCAACAAGCATTTCTGGCGCTGTTGCTGGGGAAGCAATTGGCTAAAGATATCGTAGATAGTTTGATAAACTATACTAGTTTGTCGCCACTAACCCTAGCGGGCTTACCATTGCTCTCTCTATCCTTTGATCGATGCAGAGCAGTGCATGACCGGTTTCGACCTACCAAGTAACTTCCACCCAAATCCAGAAAGAATTGGGAGAGTTGTGAGACGCCGCGTCGTCCCACCTCAGAAGAGACTCACTTGGCCTATCAGTTCACCCTCCACTTCAGCATCCTCATCCATGGCTCAGAAGACTCTCCGTCAGTTCTCTGCCCCGTCCAGTAGCCACATTCTGACTGGATTGAATGCCAACCAAGCCGGCAATGTCGGCTTTGAGCTGAAGACTGGACTTGTGAACATGGCCCAAGCAAGTCCGTTCTGTGGAAAGGCATCCGAGGATGCCAATGCCCATCTCTAGAACTTCCAGGAGGTGAGTAACACCATCAACCCCAGAGGAACTACTCTAGATGACGTCCGTCTTCGCCTGCTCCCATTCTCACTGCTCGGGAAGGCCAAGACGTGGTTCTACTCCAACAAGGAAGCTTTGATGACATGGGAAGCTTGTTCAAATGCATTCCTAGCCAAGTACTTTCCAGTGGGCAAGACCAATGCCCTCTGGAACAGGATCACCGGAATCCAGCTATTGCTGGATGAGACCATCCCGGAAGTCTGGGAGCGTCTCCAGGAGTACATACAAGCATGCCCACACCACGGCATAGAAGAGTGGCTGATCATTTAGAACTTCTTCCATGGCCTGAATCAGCAAGCCCAGGACCACGTTGACGCAGCTGCGGGTGGTTCCTTCGTTTCTCTCGATGTTGCGGGAGCAAAGGCACTGATTGACAAGATAGCTTCCAACCAAAGTTGGAATGGAGAAAGGCAGCCAGTCCATCCTAGGGGTGTGCATCAAATCTACACAGTCGACATGTTAGCTGCCAAGTTGGAACTTCTGATGAAGAAGTTGGAATCTCCGCACCAGGAGGTTAATCAAGTTTCGGAGTCTAGTATGACATGTGAAACATGTGGCGAGACTAGGCACTCGGGCACTTCGTGCCCCTTAACTCAAGAGGACGCGAACTTCGTTGGGAGCAACAACAATCCCAACTCAGGATTTCGTCCTCAGCAGGGTTGGAACTCCAAGCCCAACCTCCCCTTCGGTCAACAAGGTACGAATTTCAATAACAGTTTTCAGCCCACATTAAAAGACCTAGTGTACGGCCAAAAGCAAATAAATGATAACATTAGTAGGAAATTTCTTGCTAATGACAAGATCCTAGAATCTATGGCTGTGCAACTAGAGGGATTCAATTCTATTATTAAAAATCAACTGAGCTTTAATAAAATGATAGAAACTCAAGTAGCTCAGCTTGCATCTTCATGTCCTAATGTTAACATGGGAAAACTGCCCAGGCAACTAGAAGTACCCTCGAAAGAGAATGTTAGTGCGGTGACCATGCATGGAGGTAAGACCACGCAAGAGCCACCTTTTCCAAAGGATGCAGGAAAGCAGCGGAAGACCGTAACCGCTAGCAGTACCGAAGTTGAAGACGAAAAGCAGGAGGAGGCCGTCGACTCCAACACACCTGCTACCCAGGAAGACCCCATGGAACCCCCGAGAACTTCATAGGACTATCACGACACAACTGCCATACCGTTTCCAGAGCGGATAAGGAAGCCAGTAGACGACGAACAATTCAGCAAGTTCGTCGAGGTAATCAAGAAGTTATATGTCAATATACCACTTATTGACGCTATGCAGGTACCCACGTATGCCAAGTATATCATGGATATTCTTGGAAACAAGTGGACGTTGCCCACAACTGAGGTCGTGCAGTTAACGGAAGAGTGTAGCACTGCTATACTCGATCCTCTCCTGGTGAAGAAGAAAGACCTAGGCTACCCCACCATCACTTGCTTGATCGGGGCTCAACATTTCTCCAATGCCCTCTGTGATTGGGAGCAAGCGTCAGTGTCATGCCAAAGGTAGTTTATGACAAACTAAAACCATCATGCACTTGCCCCTACTGCCATGTGTTTGCAGCTCGAGGACCAAATGGTTCGCTATCCCGCGGGAATAGCAGAGAATATCCTGGTGAAAATCCGGAATTTCTTTATTCCCGTCGACTTCGTTGTGCTCCACATGGAAGTCAACGCCAAGACGCCACTCATCTTGGGCAGGCTGTTCTTTAGTACAGCAAATGCCCATATTGATGTCGGGGCCGGAGAAATCCAGCTCAACATCAATGGCCAGCAGGAGAAGTTCGCCTTCAAACCAAAGGTCGAACAATGCAACCAAGTCAAGGAGGTCCGAAGGAAGAAGAAACTCGAGAAAGAGACAAAGAAACCATCACTTCAGAACATTGAATCCCTCATTGCATTCGTGGAGAATCTATGGATTCAGGAGGAGCTACAACTTCAAGAGGAAGCGAAGCAAATCAAGCTTCACAATCAGAAGAATGCCAAACGTCGAATCTAGCGTAAGAAATTTCTGGCATCACAGGAAGTGAAGGTCAAAACGCAACCCACACCTAAGAAGGTGTGGCGGAAGAAGGTGTCATCGCCTAAGACTCCATATGGCGACGACAATCAGACCAAAGGAATGGAGAGTCCGGCTCCAGACTCAAAACCAAAGCCCTCGCCATGAGGTACGTGGCACATATCCGTCACTTGCATTGCATATAGGATAGTTTAAATTTTTCCTTGCATAATTTTCTTTCCAACCTGCATAATCATGTTTCGGATTTTAACCAACCCATGTTTAAAATTTGAAAGTTTTGCATAAGAGAACTTCACAAAAAAATTTCAAATTTTTTTGGCCAAGCTCTAGGCCGGCCGGCCCCACCTCTTTTTTTTCTGTTAGGAACCAGCAGGGGATGGCAACTTTGATTAAGGGTGAAGCAAAGGGAAAAGGGGGGAGCATGGGAACGTGCAGAGGCACGCCGAGCGGCCTCAACAGGGCCGGCCGGCCTCTGCCATCCACCCACTTCCCATCACCACCGACGGGGAGCACCATACCTGCATGCCTAAGCGCTAGAGCATCGACATGGAACAACAGACGCCGCTCATGGGGCCGACCGGCCTGCCCCAGGCCGGCCGGTCTGGCCTCTGTGCACGGCTATAAAAGCCAGTGAGCCCGACGGTCCTCACCGCACCAGAAGCTCAGGTACTCATGATCCAGCCCGAGCTCTCTAATCCCTTCTCTCTTCCTTGAGTTCCTTGCCTAATTGAGCACTTTTGAGTTGTTTAAGAGACAAACTCAAGTGCTAGCTCGCCTAAAAACAAAATTTGGGTAGTAATTAGTGAAGTTCATAAACCAAAAAAACAAAAATATTTTCCTTCTTAATAAATTCTGGCTCGCTGAACGTTGAACATTTGTGGTGGTTTTAACGCCCCACAAGGACGACTAACAACTAACGACTAAACGTCTAATGCTAACCCTCCTCTTAACTTCTTGTTTCCTTCGGGTATTGCTTGTGCTAACCTTTTGCAGGCATCATGATAACCCAAGCAAAAGAGAAGGTCAAGAAGGCGTTCTCGAGAAGGTCGAGAAGCTCGCGGAGTTCTTCTTCTTCTCGGGATAACATGTCGGTCGACTCCGGTCACCGCTCTCATGCATCCCGGGAAGAAGAAGAAATTCCCGCAATCCCAAGAAGCCGCTTCCGCATCAGGATTTTGACGATGGTCGAGCAGATCGTCTACAAGAACGACTACAAGCGGCAAGCACTCGAGCTGCTAAAGAGTCAAACCTATGCCCATGCCAAGAGGTTCAAAACCCGTTTCCTCATCATGACGGGACTCTTGCAAGACATGAACCAAGCTTTCACCGCCGTCGGATGGGAGAACTTTGCCGACATCGTCGAGCCAGGCTCGCACCTCTTGACTATGGAGTTTCTTATGTCTCTTACCGTTGAAGAAACCAGCACCGAAACTAAAATTTACTTTCGGTTCTTTAATGAAAAATTTGAAATGACTCTCCAACAATTTAGTGTTGCACTAGGCTTTAATAAAAGATGCATCTTAGACCCCAACACACTTGTTGAGCGCTATCAGTTTGATCGCAGCTCTTGGTGGAGTGAAATTTCTAATGAACCCGTGAGTAGTAAAAACAGCATAGTCTCAATTCATAATTCTATTCAGAGGTTTCTTGCCAAGTGGCTCGCCATGGTTGTGCATTCCTGCACAGACCTTCGCCTCTGCAGCTCACCTGAGCTGCAGTGTTTGTACGCTATGGCGAACAAGATTCGCTTCTCCCGTCCGAAGCATGCTTGCTCATTGGCAGAAGATGATAACGGCCAAAAGCTCCATCGACATAACCCCACTGGTCACCCGTGTGGCGAGGTATGTCAAGGCGATGGAAGGCGCCGAAGTCACTTTCTTGCCTGAGACGGAGGCGTACAGATACAAGGTCGGTCTTGAGCATTTTGTGCAAGGGCACATGATGCGGGAAGGGCTAGGAAATTCTATCTTTATGTGTTACCCCAGGTATGACAGGGAGATCAAACTTCCATGCTCGAGACTCTCTCTCTACTCAGTGAAGAGTCTAACATTCCAGATGGAGAAAAGAGAACCCGCACGACGGAGTGTTGTAGGTCCACAAACGAGGAGAAGGACTCAGCGCTGACAAGCCAAAGCAGATCCTTCGCGACACGCCTCGGCACAGCCGGGGCCATTGTTGACGGCTCTTACGTACCAAATTTAGGCCGTCAACTCCTGCATAAATACATAAAATGTAAATATCAACATAGTGGTAGGGGTTTATTACTTACCATTTCCACGAGTGTTGGTAAATATTTGTATGCAGGTGAAATAAGGGTGAAAACACACTTCATGAGTAGGGAAACACACTCCTCAATTCAAGGCAAAATGTGAAACTACGTACAAGGATCAAATGGCCCACTTAATAGCCTCACATGAGAAGGAATGCAGCCCACAAGCAAGGTGACACGTCATCCATCCGTGGCAACATCCTCTCAATTAATCAGACGCATTCACGAGGATCCACGAGCCCACCAGAGCATCTAAACCACATTAAGAGGGACCCACACCCCTGGGTATGACATGGAGGCCCACTTAGCAGCCTCTAGACCAAGTTTGAGGCGGTTCGGCCACCTTTTTCGGTCGGCCGACCATCCAGGTCGCCCGACCTAAGGTCAGCTCGCCTCGGCCTCATCTTCCATGAGGAGATCCCTCATTCAATGCCAAAGGCGGTGCAAGGAGGCACCGGCTCAATCCTTGGCCGAAAGCACCATGTACCCCCTCTATAAATATGAGGGGAGGGACTCCATTTCAACACAACCACCAAGTTGGAGTTCACATCCATCCAAGTGCTCAACTTCAAGCCTCCTCTTGTGTTTAGAGTTGTGCTAGCTTAGGGAGAGGGTAGAGGTACTCAGGAGGGGCGCCGGTCTTCGGCGCTCTTCTCCAAATTGTACCTCTACGAGAGTGAGGGAGTAGTTCGGGAGAAGTTCCGGAGTGTCGGCACTCTGCCCCAACTTGTACCTCTACGGATACTGCTACATTCTTCGGAGTTTAGTAAGTATTCGTGGTTCCTATCTCTAGTATTTTACTTGGTATAGTATATGCTAGTAGTGCTTGTAGTTGAGTGAGATCAGTTCTCTTACTCGTTGCTTCGTCGCTCTATATTCATACAGAGTGCTATAGTTTACTACGGGAGCTCATATGTAGTTAGATTGCAGTAGTAATCAATAGCATAGACGTGGTGTCTAGGCTAGTGTTTATCCTTCGTTTGCCTTATATCCCACTGTTTAGTAGAGGTAGGACGTAGGTGGTGACAGCCCTATTGGTCCTTCGTAATCCTCCACGTTCGGATATAGCATAGAGCTGTTGGCCAGAGTCGACTGGCAGACCAGTTGTAAGCCGGTGCCCGAAGGGAGTATTGTGCCCGAGAGATCAACCTTTAACTCAGCAGTAGCGCTATCCTAGGAATCCTCTCTTCCCTTCTACCTATCTTGGTGTGTCCTTGGACCGATTAGAATAGAAGAGAGTGCACACACGTTCCCTGTGGATTCGATAACCCTTGGAATATTCTGAGGTGAAAGCTACAACAATATCCGTGCGCTTGCGGATTTATTCGTGACGCTAAAATACCCAACAAGCTTTCTGGCGCCGTTGCCGGGGAACGGTTGCTGTATCTCTCTTCTTACCTAGTCGTCCTCGTATCTTTTCTTTTTTCTTTCCTTCTACCTTTACCCCCACTATCCATAGAGAAGTTGTCCTTGAAAATCTTCTCCATATTCCGTATCATTTTTTAATTTTCTTTCTGCTATCTTCACCCCCGTTACCCATGGAGAATCCATCCTTTCACAGCCTCTCTACCTCAAGGGGCGAGTTCAATGAGCCATCATCCACTTCCACATCTGGCTATGAACCTTGTCCTGACCTTATCGCTATGGTTCGGAGCTTTCCTTCTATGGGTTAAGTAGAGAGAACCCAAACCACCATCTACGGGAGTTTGAGCAGCTTTGTTCGTGCTTTGCCTCTGCAAGCGTGAAACAAGATTTCCTTAGGTGCAACTTGTTCCCCTTCTATCTTAAAGAGAAGGCAGGGCAATGGTACACATCTTATACATATGACGCTGTGGGCAGCTGGGACTCTTTGAAGACGAGATTCTCTATAGTCTTCTTCCAGCAGAATGAGAAGGAAACTTTAGGCGCAACCTGGGCCAGATTTTCGCTCTTTGGGAAATCTGACCCTATCATGTCGACACTCAATCCTTTAGTCCTTTGGAAATTTAAGAAGAGTCTCGATAAGGATTCCGCCAATTATCTCAACTCCATCACTGGAGGAGTACCCCTCCAAAAGTTTCCAGCTGAGGTTAATAAAATCCTAGATTATATTGCCGAGTACACCTCCTTGTCAGCCGAGTATGATCCTCTCTAAGAGGAGTGTGAGTTGACCCAAGAGGATTTCTTAGCAGCTGAACCCAATCCTTCATCTTCAATATCTCGAGATTCAGCCATAGAGTTCTCACCCGAACCAGGAACATCAGAGGGAGTAGAAATTCACTCCTCGAAGTTCTCTATGAGATTCGAGGATGAATGATTGGGAAACCACAAAAACACTTCGAATCTCATAGATGCACAATTAGGGAAGGAACCTTCTTCTGTCCACGCCGACCAATTCGGAGATCCCTTGACAGAACCTTCCCTTAGGCATACGGTACCCCCTACTCCTCTTGATCCTCATAATGAAGCATCCCTCGAGGTAGCCATGGAGAGCGAGTGGTCCGACGGAGAGAAACTCTTTTCTGAAGCAATTTGGATTAGTTCTCCCTCCATGATCACTCCCTGCTCTATAAGGGGAACTACCATAGAAGGCCACATTAACCCCATCATGGAGGTTAATGTGTTGCCATGGCACTTAGCGTACAATCTTCTGGGCAATGTTACAGTAAGACCATCCGACATGCTCTTAAAGAGTTGTCCCTTGGGACACATCCTTGAATGTCGGGAGGTTGCAAGTGTCGTGCCACTCATGATAGACAAAATTGAGGTCAATCTAGATTTCCATATCTTTGATATCCTTGATTTTGATCTTCTCCTAGGATCCCCGCTTGAAAAGCTTCTCGCATCCCAAGGGAGTCTAGATGAAATGCTTAGGAAAACCGCTTCTGCCACTGCTATGTCTTGCTTAGAAAATACTATGGTGAAGCATTTTCCCGAGCTAAACCCGCTCAAGGAGATGGTGCATAAGTCTCCGTTCTTGTCATCCGAACCCATTTTGAATATGACTCGAATGAAATCCTTCACTTTTGTGAAGATGAACGATCATCATCCCTCTTGAGCAAGTTTGAACCTCTTCCCTCTGGCCCCGAGAAAGTTGTTCTCGACCATGGTCGAGATTCAACTATGATTTCCCACGATGAATCTCTTGAGATGGAGAATCCATGGGCCATGGAATTTTGTGAGGCGCTGACTCTAGAGCCTGATGAAAAGGATTCCACAGATGAGCTTAGGACCATCATCTTTGAAATACCATGCTCATTCAATGCAACTCCAGAGTCAGGCATGCTTAGTGCACCATGCACACACGAGGACTACAACCACCTTATGGTCCTCTTCTGTAAAACTTTCAGAAGGTTGGTTGTAGATGTATATGTTTATCGTAAACATTGCAGATTGCGCGGGTGCACTGTGGCACTAATCTTGTAGCTAGCTGCAACAATTGGTGGTGAAACAATGACCCATCACCAATGATGGCTACAAGAGTTCTCATGGTCGAGCTTATGACCATAAAAACAAAGCACTACCGTGAGATAGCCCTGATTAACATTTATTTGTTTACTTATTTATTTCCCTTCAATAAAAGTGAGAGCATGTTCTAGGATGTATTTTTTTCCTTCGGGTATTTTTGGTAGCTAACCTTTCCAGGGGAAGATCAAGAAGAATGATGGACAAGCAACACCTACGAACATGAGAGCTATACCAACTACAACCCCTCGATATGCCTTGATGAAGGAACAACTACAGAAGGAAACTTGAACTCCATACACTTGAAGTTTTACAAACTCCAAGTGTGGGGGAGGTATGTGAGTACCCCGAAGTAAGTTCTTTCTCAATCCATATTTTGTCTTCGAATTGGTGTTAGTTCCTGCATCTTGCTCTCTATAAAAAAAAGAAAAAAAATGAGAGGAATTGTCATGGTGACAACATTGAGTCTTCATCAACAAGACACCATGGTAAGTGCTCTCAATGTCCTGCTTTTGACATTAAACAAAGCCCTGCTGGGAGGTCCCCCGAGGATCACCAGGTATGTGCTCATACTTATCTCTGTTTGAATAAAGCTCAATCATGCTTCATGTTTTCTTTGTCTGTTCTTGTATGCTCTAGTTTGAATGTGTGTCTGCAGCATACATTCGTAGGCGTTTTAAATTAAGCATGGTGCTTAGGTTAAAATGTCCTTGTCAGTCAAACTAGACTTTGTGTCAAGTTTGATTGATGTTCTAGAGTTAATACTTGTATAGATATTGGTTGCATTTGTGGACTAACCCCTGCAGAAATCTTCAAATATGATCGGGTGAGTCATTGAGCTGAATTCAAATGGAAAGGTAAGACAAGGTTTTGGATTAATGTTGCACAACATACTCATGTTGATGCAATCTTAGTTCAGCCTTGCTTGAGTAAGTATCTTGGTGAGATTAAATTTTAGTTCAAATAAATTTTAGGAGCTCCCTGGTTCTTAAAATTCAGCACCAGGTACAAGTACAAGTGTGGGGGAGATCTCTCAAGTTAATCATTGACATACATATTCGAGATCTCCCACATATGTATCGCACAACATCATCTGCACCAACATGGCAAGGGACAAGGCAACGACACCAAATTCAGCCAGCCATCACTAGAAGTAGGATGAAGAAAAGGTATGTCAAATGCCTTGGTAAGGACATATACACATTGAGCGATCTGAGAGAATCAAATGAGGAGCTAAGCAAGGTTTGTTTTGAAAACTTATTGAAAAACCCCAAGCTACTTGACATGAGGAGTAGAAGTGATTTGAGTCGCGACCATTCCATTCATCAACTACCCAAGATGGCATGATAGACACTTCAAAGTTCACAAGTGAAAGGTATGGTTGGGAATATCTCTTATGCTCGCTTCACACCTTTGGAATTCATGTTTCACCTTAGTCCTTTCTGCTTTACTCGAGGACGAGCAAAGGCTAAGTGTGGGGCAGTTGTTGACGGCTCTTAAGTACCAAATTTAGGCCCTCAACTCCTGCATAAATACATAAAATGTAAACATCAACATAGTGGTAGGGGTTTATTACTGACCATTTCCACGAGTGTTGGTAAATATTTGTATGCAGGTGAAATAAGGGTGAAAACACACTTCATGAGCAGGGAAACACACTCCTCAGTTCAAGGCAAAATGTGCAACTACGTACAAGGATCAAATGGCCCACTAAATAGCCTCACATGAGAAGGAATGCAGCCCACAAGCAAGGTGACACATCATCAATCCGTGGCAACACCCTCTCAATGAATCAGACGCATTCACGAGGATCCACGGGCCCACCAGAGCATCTAAACCACCTTAAGAGGGGCCCACACCCCTGGGTATGACATGGGGGCCCACCTAGCAGCCTGCAGACCAAGTTTGAGGCGGTTCGGCCACCTTTTTCGGTCAGCCGACCAACCAGGTCGCCCGACCTAAGGTCGGTTCGCCTCGGCCTCATCTTCCACGTGGAGATCCCTCATTCGATGCCAAAGGCGGTGCAAGGAGGCACCGGCTCAATCCTCGGCCGAAAGCACCATGTACCCCCTCTATAAATATGAGGGGAGGGGCTCCATTTCAACACAACCACCAAGTTGGAGTTCACATCCATCCAAGTGCTCAACTTCAAGCCTCCTCTTGTGTTTAGAGTTGTGTTAGCTTAGGGAGAGGGTAGAGGTACTCAGGAGGGGCGCCGGTCTTCGGCGCTCTTCTCCAAATTGTACCTCTACGAGAGTGAGGGAGTAGTTCGGGAGAAGTTCTGGAGTGTCGGCACTCTACCCCAGCTTGTACCTCTACGGATGTTGCTACATTCTTCGGGGTTTAGTAAGTATTCGTGGTTCCTATCTCTAGTATTTTACTTGGTATAGTATATGCTAGTAGTGCTTATAGTTGAGTGAGATCAGTTCTCTTACTCGCGGGTTCGTCGCTCTGTATTCATACAGAGTGCTGTAGTTTACTATGGGAGCTCATACGTAGTTAGACTGCAGTAGTAATCAATAGCGTAGACGTGGTGTCTAGGCTAGGGGTTATCCTTCGTTTGCCTTATATCCCATGGTTTAGTAGAGGTAGGCCGTAGGTGGTGACAGCCCTATTGGTCCTTCGTAATCCTCCACGTTCGGATATAGAGTAGAGCTGTTGGCCGGAGTTGACTGGCAGACCAGTTGTAAGCCGGTGCCCGAAGCCAGTATTGTGCCCGAGAGATCGACCTTTAACTCAGCAGTAGCGCTATCTTAGGAATCCTCTCTTCTCTTCTACCTATCTTGGTGTGTCCTTGGACCGATTAGAATAGAAGAGAGTGCACAAACGTTCCCTGTGGATTCGATAACCCTTGGAATATTCTGACGCTAAAATACCCAACAGCCATCCACGGAGAACATGAGCTTCGAGGAGGCGTACGGTCATTACATCTATGACCCGTACCAGGCCGGCAGTAGCAGATTCGCCGGTGGACAAGGACCGCACTACCCCATAGGTATGCATTCGTCTTATGGTCCACAGATGGGTCCCTCATCGTCGGCACGCTTCAACTATGAGGACCCAATTCTTCGGAGCATCGTGGACCTTTCGAATCGCATCAGCACACTCGGGACGCAGCAGCAGGAGATGCAGGACAAGATGACACACAACACCCAGCTCACCTAGGAGAGCTAGGGTAGACCTCTGCCTAGCAGTGCGACATCTCGAACATCTTCATCCACCTTGGGCTGGACTATTAGCAATCCCAGCCATACCAGCACCAGCAGTACCAGCCGCCCGAACAGGACAATGACGATGACGAGGAGGAGAACAACAACAACGACGAGGAGGACAAGGATGAAGATAATGAGGACCCCGATGAGGGAGAGTAGGACTCCGATGAGGAGGACTGAGCTTCATCGAAGCTTGGGGGGAGTCACACCACCAGGTAAGTCATCTCACCTGTTTCTTTCCATTCAGTAGCCATGACAAATAATAATAATAATAATAATAATAATAATAATAATAATAATAATAATAATAAGTAGTAGTAGTAGTAGTAAAGAATAAATAATCTATAAACAAAAACCCCCAAAAATATTTACATGCTTTGAATAAAATATATGAGTGGAAATTCGTGTGAGCTCTCACTTTGGAAATGATGAATAGTTGCTCTATTTAAACTCTGTATGTGCCTTGTTTACAGCTTTTTCCTCTCCTAGTATCTGAACTAGTTGGCACATAGTAGTTCCACTAAAAATCTAGTTGTGTGGAGGCATGAGTTTAATTTCTAAAAGTCTAAGTTGTTGCGGGATTCGAGATAGCCCAAACCGGAATTTAAACTGCTGCTCTAGTAGGGAACCCCTCGGAATTCTTTTAAAAACTGAAATTTTGGTGAAGGTTTCCCATGGTAAAAATGACCCATCCAGAGCCTTATATTGCACAAACCGTTTTGAGGTATCTAAAGTTACTTTGAGCTGTGTCGAATAGTGCATCCACTTCGGGAATGGTACTTGCCTTCTACAAGTCTCTATCCCACAAATCCACCATTTGCTAGCCCTAGCATAGCCGGCCTGTCAGTCACCCACTCCGGTAATTGACATCCACTCTTGCCAGCTATGTGTCCCCGCAATCACCATCTCATATACCACAAGTTCATTCCACAAAAGCTTCACCATTCAAAACTCCAAAGAGAAAAGTTCATGATATTCTAGCAAAGGAGAGTGGAGTTATCTTCTTTAAAAAAAGAAAAAGAGAAGCCCACTCTCCATTTCAAGTTGCAAATTATGGAGTTCAAATAAATGGGAAGCCATTCATACCATCCATTCCATACCCTCCAAAAACCCCATGTTCCATAAGACCTAGATTTGGCTAAGTACCGATCCCGACTCGGATCACCCTTCGGCTAAGCAATACAGGTAACCAAGGTATGCATACATTTTCCTACTCATAAACTCCACATATCAGCCTTAGAGATAGGAAGAAGATGGTCATATTTCTCGACCATATGTGAGGATCATACACTTTGAGCGACTCGAGAGTACCATTGGGAGACCTGAACCTCTTTCGAAAACTCTTGCAAAAATCCGAGTTGGGAACCTGAACAGGTAGCAGGGAACATTCCGGTGAAGGTTGTTTAGTCCAACAACCGCTCAAGACCGAGGGATGAAAAACAAATACGCCCCATCTTCCAGAACCTTAGGTATGTGCCAATTTTTCATAAGTACATATGGGAAGAGTAATATGCTGTGCACAAGGTGTATGTAGGGGAGAGAGCAGGGTATAAGAGTTTCTCGTATATCACCATGGGCATAATGTTGACACTGGCCCCTAGGTCTCAGAGTGCATGCTCATAGTATTGATCGAAGATTGAGCAGCTGATCATGGGTACCCCTAGATCTTCTTGAATTGCTGCTACCAGGCCATTCCAGGTATCATTCTTTGGGGGATTGTACCTGCCTGCATGGTTAGTTTGCGAAGTCTACCGGGGAAGGTTGCCCCACCCGGTAGACACCATATTTGCAGTTTCAACGAGAGATTCGGGTTGCCCCGGGATCTTCCCGTTCTCAGAGACAGGAGCAGCAACAGCGATTTAAGCCAGTTGAGTTTCTATCATTTTGTTAAAACTTAATTGATTTTTATGAGTAGAAGAAAGAGTTTCAACTTTAGCATGTATGCTTTCTAAAATTTTATCATTGGCAGCAAGCTTTCTGTTTAATGATTCGTTGATTTTAGCTTAGCCAAAGACTAAGTCTCTCAAGGAAGGTTGGTTCGAATTGAAATTCGAATTGAAATTTGTGTTGAAATTGTTACCTCCTCCTTGGAATGGTGGGCGTGCTTGACCCCACCCCTGGCCTCCTTGTGGACGGAACCCGGTGTTATTGTTGTTGATGTAGGCTGCATCTTCTTGGGTCTCGGGGCAGTCATTTCCCGAGTGTCCACCTTCACCACAAACCTTGCACGTAAAGTATGAGTTCATGGCATGGACGGGAACAGGCACCTGTGGCCGGTTAGCTTCATCAAGATTCTTCATTAGGAGGTCCAGCTTGGCGGCGAGCATGTTCGTCTCCTTGACGGTATGCATTCCGCCTTTGGTTCAGGGCTGGGAACGCTCCTCGTTCCAGCCCTGGTTGGAGACCATCTTCTTGATTAAAGCCGTAGCCTTGGCAATTGTCAAGTCGAGATAGGCTGCTCCAGCAGTAGCATCAAGGTGGGCTCTGGATGTAGTCGTTAGCCCGTTGTAGAAGCTTTGGAGCACGAGCCACTCGTCCATCCCATGATGAGGACAGGTGAGTATGTATTCTTGCAATCTCTCCCAAGCTTCTGGGATAGATTCCATCCCTATTTGCTGGAAACTTGAAATTCTTTCATGTAGGGCATTTGTTTTGCCCAACGGGAAGAATTTAGCGAGGAACGCTGTGGAACACTTGTCCCACGTGCTGACGACTTCCTTGTTCTGAGAAAACCATTGTTTTGCCTTCCCCAGGAGGGAGAAAGGAAACAGACGGAGCCTGATGGCGTCAGCTGTAACGCCCCGTATGGTTACAGTCTTGCAGAGCTTCAGAAAGTTTTGGAGATGGGCGTTGGCGTCCTCGTTTGGCTTGTTGCAAAATGGGCTAGCCTGCACCATGTTAATGAGGCTGGACTTCAGCTCAAACTTCATGTCCCCAACATCAACGTTGGGTCCAGTTGCCACAATGGCAGTTGAGGGGACGGAGAAGTCGCGGAGAGTCTTCTCAGCCATGAGTTCAGTGATTAATGGTGCTTGGGAAGCTGGCTCTCTTGTCGATTGCGAGATCAGAGAAGGGACGATGCGAGGCCGGACCCTTCTCACGAGCTTCTCGGGATTTTCAACAAAATTTGTCGGCAAGGAGAAACCAGACATACACTACCCTGTTTTCATCCAATCAGGAGAAAACAAAAAGATAAACACATTAACCTATATAAGCAGTAGCTACCTCTTACTTATATTGCCATGTTAATGTACTTTAGTAAATATACTTTACACCTAGTGCCATCCCCGGCAACGGCGCCAGAAATGCTTGTTGGCATTTCTTAGCATCGTCACTAGGAGTGGTTAGTTCCTAGCAACGCCGCCAGAAATGTTGGTGTTGGTATGTCTTAATATTTACAGAAAGATCTGCAAGCGCATGAATATACCGTTGTAGCATTTCACCTGGAAGTATTCAGGGTATCGTTATTTATATTTTCCCAAGGGATGGCTAGGTTGTGTAAAGTATATTTACTTAGTTGTATAACCATGACACATATGAAGCAAGATAAAGACCACTGACTATACAGGGGTAAGTGATAAATGAATGATAATCAGGGGTAATGTGACACACATAGAACAGCCAACTCTCATGAATAAAGAATAAACAAGCAATCCGAAGGTTAGTGGGAGCATAGACAAAGATTCCTAGTATACTATTCATGTTAGTAGATTAGTTATGTTAGCCACATTGCTTAGAGCTGCAGGTGCCGAGAAATTAGGGACATCGGGGAGAATGACCCGCACTGGAGAACATCCAGTCCTGTTTTATCTTTGCATGAACTCCTACACCGTACCCGAACATCGGGGAGTACGCTAACCGAGAAGCAGCTTCTTGGCGGACCGACAGGGCTGTCACCACCTGCGGTCTACCCCAGTCACACCGTGGAGCACCGTCATATCCGAAGGATCCCGCATACCCGGGCACCATGCCCGCATATGAGGTCACTACCCTAGCACCCCCGGGTCCCCCACCCTTTGGATGGACAGGTAAGATGCTAAGGCAAGCCCAAAAGAACAACGAACCGATATCCTTACCCAGATCATCTGGTCTAAGCAAGCAACTAGAATAACTTGGTAAAGCACTGATCATGGCTAAGCAAGCTACGAACATAGCAAGATAACAAAGAGCGAACTCAATATGAATAGCATAAAGAAAGTCGGAATACAAAGCCATACCAGAGGCCGAGGATTGCTCGCCGACCCCGAGGACGACTAGATTCGCTAAGGAGATGAAGTACTAGCCTAGCTCCACTACCCTAAGGAGTACAAGTCACAAGAGAGTGTAGAGAGAGAGGCCTTCAAGTGGTGTGTGTGTGAGAGAGAGTGGTGGGAGGCCCCTTATATAGTGCTTGAGGTCGGTTCCCGCCAAATCTATACATGGAAACATGCCTAACCGACCTCTAGAGGATAGGATCAAGCTTCCCACCAAAACTCAGCCTCATTGGCTGCCAGGTGGGGTCGGCCGACCCCCCTTGGCGCCATTTGCCACCGACCTTCTCTGGTACACTGCCTGGTGGGTCCTGATATCAGATGGTCGGTGCTGGGGCTTGGTTGGTCGGTTTGGTCTGGTTTGTGGACCTCCTTTACTCATGTTACGCAGGACATGATCGTCTGTGTCTTCTGTCTGTGTATTTGCCGTGTTTTCGTCTTATTCCGGACTTGTGCTCCTGAAAACATAAATTCTCGAAAACAACTGTGGAGCTAGGTTAGTGATACAAATATGCGAGTAAGAGGTATAGTTTTCCATCTTTAATAAGTATAGTTGATGGTCATATTTCGTACTTAACGACCGTCAACAGTCCCAAAAATTTCACACTATCTAACTAGAATTCACACTTCGAGAATTTAGCATATAAGAGATGATCCCGTAATCTTTGAAGAACAACTCGCAAGTGGTTAGCATGATCCTCTTTATTTTTGGAATAGATCAGAATGTCGTCAATGAAAACAATGACAAACTTGTATAGTTCTGGCATAAACACCGAATTCATAAGATACATGAAATAAGCCGGTGCATTGGTAAGGCTAAAAGACATAACTAGATATTCATAAAGTCCATATCTGGTAGAAAAGACCGTCTTCGGAATGTCACATGGCTTAATTTTGATATGATGGTAACCAGAACGGAGATCAATCTTAGAGAAAACCTTAGCTCCAGCTAACTGGTAAAACAGGATGTCAATGCGTGGAAGAGGATACTTATTCTTAATTGTCACCGCATTGAGAGGTCTATAATCCACACATAGCCTTAAGCTGTTGTCCTTTTTCTTCACGAATAGGGTTGGGCAACCCCAAGGTGAAGCGCTTGGTCGAGTGAAAACCTTATCCAGAAGGTCTTGAAGCTGGATTTTCAATTCTGCTAACTCCTTTGGTGGCATTTGGTAGGTTCGTTTAGAGATAGGAGCTGTGCCTGGTTGTAGCTCAATCACAAACTCAATATCTCTATCAGGAGGTAGTCCGGGCAAGTCATCCAGAAAGACATCCGCATACTCACATACTACCGGGATGTCATCAAGTTTGTTACCTTCCATGGCAAAGGTACAATAAGTGATGTATTTTTGGGATGGAAGATAAAGGGTAGTGGCTCCTTGGTATGGTGAATCAATCTCAATAGCTCAGGAAGAGATATCTAACAGTACTTTATGTTGGGTCATCCAGTCCATACCCAAGATAACATCCATACCTTCTAGGCTTAAAAAAATCAAGTCGGTTTTAATCAACCTGCTACACAACTGAATTGGCACATGCCTAAGGATTCAATTGGAAGCTATTTTACCACCAGGTGTGGTAATCATGTATGGTGCCTTGGTATGATTAGGATCCAATCCTAGTCTTGCCCCACATTTAGTACTAATAAAACTATGGGTTGCACCAGAATCAAACAGTATGACTGCAGGCTTATGATTAATAGAGAATGTACCCATCATAATCGGTGCGCCCTCCAGAAGTTCAGCAAGAGTAGTAAAGTTTATCTTCCCTTGCTTGACTTGCACAACTTACTTTTTACCCTTGCCTTGGTTGTTCTGATTAGAATTCTGACCTTGAGCAGGTTTCTGGTTTTGGAGGCAATTCCTGATGAAGTGTGCATGACTTCCACAAGTAAAGCAACGGTTGTTACCATTCACCCGATTGGGCTGTTGAAAACTTGGCCTTGGCCCAGATTGTTACTGTTTAGGCATATGAGGTCTAGCTGCTCCTTGCCGCTGGGGTGGCCTGAAAACCCATCTGCCTTCTGCTTCTTCTCCCGATGGAGGATTTCTTTGTGGGGCCTTGGGAACTGTATTCTGCACCAAACGATACCGCGGTGGCTGCGCACTAGAGGGTCCAGTCGGTGCCTTCCTCTTATTCTCAGCACGATGCGCTGTAATGCAATCGTCCTGATTAATGGCCATATTCACCAGCTCATTAAAATTGTTGGGGCGAACAAGGTTAAGATGCTCCTTGAGCTTGGTGTTAAGACCACGACCGAAACGATCCTGCTTCTTGGCATCACTATCGGCATGATGACCGGCGTACTGGCATAGGTGATTGAAGACCTGTGCATATTGAAGCACAGTACGGTTTCCTTGAGTAAGCGCCAAGAATTCATTTAACTTTCGCTCCAAGAGTCCCTCGGGAATGTGATGCGCCCTGAAGGCGGTCTTGAATTCTTCCCAAGTGATGACATGATCGGCGGGCAGCATGGCACGATAATTATCCCACCAGATGCGGGCAGTGCCATGTAACTGCTAGGCAGCGAAGAGGGTCTTATTTGCTTCGGAGCATGATACTGGCAATAAAGCAAACTTCGACTCTATGGTCCGAAGCCATGCATCTGCATCCAGGGGCTCGTCGGTCTTACGGAACAGCGGGGGCTGGGTACCAAAGAAATCCTGATATCTAGATGCCGGGGGAATATGATCATCACGTCCTCGTTGCTACGAGCGTGGCTTGTTTTGCTGCCCCTGCACTAGTTGACGTAGCAACTCGGTTTGCAAGGCCATAACATCTGCCAAGGAGGTGGTGGTGGCGGTTGCTGAGACCCACTAGTTTGGCCATGGGTAAACCCTTCCGGGGTACCACATGTTGTGCCCACCATCTGAATCATGGAAGATATCCATTAGATCACAGTTTATCTTTACTTCCATTACCAAATGGCATAGTGCAAAACAGAAATAATCATAAATAGAATGGTATTGATTGTAACAACATGTACATCTCACATTCTATTCAGTTCAAAACTATAAAGAATGACAATGTTTCCACAAAGACATAGCCATTTATTCCAAGCTTGTGTTACTGTTAAGGCGGTGTACATGCTACAAACATCACAACCTACTCCATACAGCTCTGCTACAACAAGTAGTGTTTCCCTCCAGGCTATATTACACCACTCACAGTTCTACTTCTAAAAGAAGTCAAGCCTAAAAGCTTCGACGATCTAAAAATCATCGAGGTTGCCGACTGAAGACTCGCTGCCGAAAGAAAGGTCATTGCTCTGAGCTTCGGGCTCTGGACCTTCATGCTCAAAGTCAAGATCATAAACTCCTTCAATTTCTTCTGGATCTTCTTCTTCATTTCCCGCAAGCTGATCTGGGACATCGGGTGCCATCGGGTGTTCTTGGAGGTACTCGATATAAGCATAAGCATCCTCAAGCTCCGAAGTGAGGTCCTGAGCTTGTTCCTGAAGGAACTCTATCACTGTGTTACGCTGATTGATAATGGCATCGCTCTCGACGATTTGGTCCTCTCGGTGGCCTATCGTCTCTTCACATTGAGCTATCACCTCGTCCCCGGGCAGTAACTGCTGCCTGAAGCTCTTCCACCTGAGTGATTTGCCTATCCAGCTTGCTATGAGTAACTTGTGCCTCACTAGCCAAGTGGATAATACCGCAGCGCTGTAACTCCTGATGGCGAAGCTGGGCGTTCATAAATCTGACCATCATATGTATCGTATCTCCCGCTGAATCCCCAAGTAGGTGTGCACAGTGCTCCACCCTAAAAGACCATTTGGGGTCGTGGTAGTCTACGGCGGGGAAAAGGCCGATATGGTACTCTGCCACTTCATTAGGATGCTGCTTGCAGAAGATAGTAATAGCCTCTAAAGCGGCAGCTTCGATAGTGTCAGCGAAGCGGTACCCAAATTGCTCAATCTCTATGGGCTGCCAGTGAGCTCTAAAAGGATGTTGTGGTATGGTCATCTTCACAGTACAACGGATAACTCCTTCCGCTATATATGTGAAGCATTCATACTATGGCGGCTCTGTGTAACAAAAGAGTTGGAGAGATTCCCACAAAAGGCGAGGAAAACCTTCCTAGTGGAGTCCATTGGTGTGGGTGTGGCCCGCACCATCCAAAAGATCGCCCGGAACATCAGCCATCTGAAACAAAGATTCAAATGGAAGATGTCGTCAAAAAGGGACAAAAAAAGCTATAAGGTAGGATTCATTGAAACGTAAAGTTTCAAAAGAATCAAGAATGATCAAACTATGAACAAGGCTAGTTGATCACTTGAACATTCCTTGAACAAAAGATCAAGGGTACAAAACTCGATCTAAACTCAATTAGTTTACTTCTCCTAAGGTCAACTAGATCTAGGTTTTGGAACAAGGAACTCACCGAAATCTCACTAACCAATCAATCAAGATAAACACTCTAGAAATCCTTAAAAAGATGTTCAAGCATCACTAACTTGTACAAAAAGCAAAGCATTCAAGTTTAAATAATGCATGCACGTTCTATCGTCCTCACCACCAAAAATAACTGCCAAATACATTTGGTCTTACATGGTTAGTTTCGTTGGCATAGATACGTCTCTCTCTATATTATCTAGCTGACAAATCCTAACCGTTCTTAACCTATCGAACCATGGTTAGTATACCTGCAGAAACACATCATATATATAGCTGATAGCCACCTTAGAATACCCATAAGATCATCACCCTAGGGCTTTACGGTTTAAGCACAATCCTTAACGAGTCCAACACAGTTTTGTAAACACTTTGTAGAGCACATCTTTTATTCAAAAATTTTCTAAGGTTTGTTGTACCCTCCAGTGTATACTTGCCTACTCTGATACCAGCTGTGGCAGAACCAATCTGAATTACACCAGATTGAGTGCGCTAAATATCTAAGCACACCTTAACCGGTATAATCATTGATCTGTCGTGTAAAATCCCGATGAAACCACTGAATATCCGATCGTAACACAAGTATATGTCCCGCACGAAGGCGAGTCAGAGATACAACATTCCACAATATTTTACATCACATAGATAAAAGGTGCAATTTACATCAGAGTTTTGAAGCTAGTAACTTATAATTCTAGCTTTTACAAACTTTATTAAAATATAAGACATAAAAGTAAGCTATGCTTACTTTAGGAGTTCTGCAGCGGAAATTAAAACACAACTATACACAAATGTCGTAGGGTAGATGCCATGATAAGCTCGAACATGACATCATTCATCCGAGTTATTGCTGGTCGAAGTTGGTTCCCATTCCATAGACCAGCCAGAAGGTATAACACTAGGCCAAGTCAAGCTAGTGTTTGAGTCTTCCAAAGTCATCCCTGAAAACACAGTCATTAACAAGACTGAGTATACTAATACTCAGCAAGACTGATCCGATTAAGGGTATATAGCAACCCCATATCTAGACATGCTGGGTTTAGAAAGGTTCTGGGTTTACTTTTGCTGAAAAGCCACAAAGAGTATGTCGTTATTTTAAATTTTAGCTTTCAAATTCTAGTTGTATTAATCATTCTAAGTATGCACCTATCTATACAAACACGGTAGAGGAATTAATTTCGTCCAACCATATTTGGTATCATTATTGTTCCACTTCTTACTCTATGTAGCAAAGGGATCAAGCAGTCTCAATCTTCGTGAGAAAAGGACGATTCTGAATCGAATTTTCAACCGTGCAAGGGTAAACCTAGCACACACACTTGGAGTACTGTTGAATCACTGCCAAGCAACCTTTTGCTTATCATTCCGGTTCATGGATCAGGGCCACTCTCCCCGACTACAGAGAACCACCACATCTTTGTAGTCGCGGTGTTGCAACAAAATTTAACTTCCTATCTCTAAGAGAGAGTGGGAGGTATGTCCATTTGCCAAGCCGATCAGTTACTAGGCTTACCGCGTACCATATTTACGGCATATGGCTAGTACTTTCAAATGCTTAACCACCGCTACTACACACTGCGGCCTTAGTGATTTATCAACACAGACGGATTTCCAATATGAAACTTGTAACCAAATTTGTCCATGATCCTTATAGTGATTGCAAGAATGTAAACAATCAACTCCTATAAATCTTGCGAGTGACAGGTAATCACTCGACTTTTACCGATCCTATTAGCATAGCATCTAAGCGAACTCAGTTCTAGTGTTCAATCAACAGGTACATAAAATTATGCATCTAAGGTTTTCATTCAACTCCAATAACTTAAATGCACAAGTAAATAGTAATGAATTGCATAAATTAAAAAATAGGATTATACATCGGGTCTTGCCTGTAGTATTGTCTATAGAGTCAGTAGACTTTGGCTCTTCGGAATCGGAGTTCAGGACTTCAGTTAATTCAACAACGTTGGCCTGGGCTTCAGAAATATCCCCGTCTAGTTCTTGGATGAGCTCGTATGTTTTGTCTGCTAACGGGGTGATTTCTATATGAAATGCAATAGTTGAAAATAGTGAGGTGCTTGAGTATAGCTTTCGTTAACTATAAAGTTGTAAATTTAATCATTCAAACAATCTAGATTATCCATTTCAAGTACTTTAACTATACAAAATAACATGGAGAAAGGTTTTTAAAATAATCCATAGGAATAATTTAAATAAATATTTAAGGATATAAGTAATACATAGTAAAGAAAATTTTAAAAGTACAAGCTAAACTCCACTAAGGGTCTATAAAATTTACATAGAGCTAGGCATGCTCTAAAGAAAACATAACTCATGGTTCACCAGAAAAAAATAACCCTAGAGAATAGTATATAAATAGAAAAAGCTATTTCTTAACCTTATTTTTAAAAACTAGCTACACAGGGATTCAAATCAAACCCATAACATTATCTTGTAGAGCTAGTCACAAAGAACACAACAAAATTAGTTTTGCATTTTTTTATTTTTCTACAATTTCTTATGAATTTTCAAAGTTCACAATGAAAAGGACTTGGACTTTTGCAGAAAGGACCCTAGAACATTTTGAATCATTGCAAATGGGTCCCTGCCTCAAGGGGGAAGAAGGAAAAGGACTTGGACTTTTGCAGAAAGGACCCTAGAACATTTTGAATCATTGCAAATGAGTCCCTGCCTCAAGGGGGAAGAAGGCAGAGGAGGGGCCGGGCTGTGTTCCTGCGCGGAGGGTCGCCGGCGGCGAGGGCCGAGGGGCCAGAGAGCATTAGGGGTTCAAGGCGCACCTGTTGGTGTACTTGAGCGTGGTGCGGAATGGCCGGAGAGGCTTCATTTGCATGGAGCAGAACGCGGCGGCTGGTGTGCTCAACGGCGGCGATGCTCCGGCAGGGGGGAAGGTGATGAGGACACGACACCTATAGATACGCCCAAGAAAGTTAAAGATAAGATGAGCTTGTTTACACATTTGCTTAGTGACTTTTGATACAACTCACTTGGTTCCACATGTACATGTCCTTATTTGTTTGTAGGTACAAATGCGTTTCAAAGTACAAGCTCATCAAAGTCCAACATTCGGTTCGTCGGCAGCCCAATAGTGCTTCAATGGGAAGGCTGTAACTCATCCATCCGATGTGTGATTGAGGTCAATGAGCACTTGATGGAAAGCTTATTTGATAATCTTTCAAATAGATCTTGTCCGACCTCAATAACTCGTTGGCAAGGTCTTCAAATCATCAAGACATTCTGCCATTATTTCTGCCGGAAGCTATATCGTCGTCATGGGCTTGTTGTTCATCCTTGGGATCCTAGCCCAAATTGGAGCAACCCCAAAGGAGATGGGAGACACACCAAGGAGTCCTTTGGACGTCCTCCACGTTGGCCACCTCCTTAGGAGGCCAGCAAGGGCATCCAACCCAAGTTGGAGTTCCAATAGAAGTCAACTTCGAGTCCGTTTCGGAGTCCAGGAGCAGTCTGCACTAAAATGGGTGCCACAGTCACATACGCGCTCGGATTTGGGCACACTTTATATGGTGGGAAAGATAATTCCATGACGCTTCCAATGGAACTAGTCTCAGGCCCAAATTCTTCCGGAGTCGACAGGAATCGTCCGAGGAAGTTTACGTCCAGAATCTGTCCCGGTGCTGCATCACTGTTTTTGGGCCGATGGTCCGTGTATCGTGTTGGAGCCCAATAGGGGCGCGTCCAGGGGGTCCCTCGATGACCCTAGGGTGTTTATTAACAGCCACCGCCTACAACGAGAATTATCCAGAACCTGACGAAAGATCGGGAACCAACGTTCCCATCATTTTGTAATCAGAGCTTCAGGTATACCGTCAGGTTCACCTCTATCTTTAGTTTCATCAATTTCGCCTTTGTCCCACAGTCCACCAAAAAGCCCTAGAAAATTTTGTGTTCGTGCTGTTTTCCCATCCCATTAGCCCGTTTTGCCGCTGCAATTTTTCTTTTCAGATTGTTTTTCTGAAATTTGGTCCCTCGCCGTATCGTTGTGTTTGCCGTGTCTAGATCTTGTTCTAGGATCTTAGTGTCGACTGCCTGCTTGCTGATTTGCTGGTGCATGTATTTTGGTGCAAGCGGTAAGTTGTAAAAGAAGTTGGCAAGTTTAGTCATCGTGGAAGAGAAAGAGTCGTCTTGTAGTTCTGTTCCTAATTTTAGGTGAGTAAAAAAAGAAAAGGAAAGACTGCTGCGTGGGAAAAAAGGAAAGAAAATTTGGCATGTGACGAATGGAATATTAGTTTCCTTGTATCTCTAGTAGTCGCCTGGTCCTTTTTGTGTTCAGATTAGAGAACGTGCAGGTGTATCGCCTCGAATTCCTTTGACTGCGATCAAGTTTGAGTTGATCTCTGTATTGCGGCACTTTCTGAGAGAAAAGAGTAAAAGGCAGAGGTGCTGAAAAAAAGCCGCATAAAAAAAGAAGGAAAGAAAAAAGGAATAGAAAAAAAAGCAAGGAAAAAGAAAGAGAAAAAAAATTCAGAAGTGCTTGCATCCTTTGAGTCTTAGTGCTGAGTTATATTGTTTCTTGCTTGAACTAGGTCCGAGACAAGTTTAGGCCGGCGACATAGACTAGCTTGGGACTAATTTTCAACTTTGCAATTTCTGAATTGAATTATTTCTATTCCTTGCTACAATATTTTAAGCCTCTCAAGCTCCACATATATACTTCAGATTGGTACAGAAAAAGGATCCTTGCAATCTTGGTTTCACACCCTCTTGGTAAGTATCACGAATCAGCCACCGGTTGTACCATCCACTGCTTTGCATTGGTAAGGACACTTGTAAGAGCTTGGTAAGACGTGCGAGATTGTGTTTCCACCATCCACATGCACATATAGTAGTTGATAGGAATAACCTTTTGTGTTTTCTCTTGTCTACTTACTAACAATGTCAGGAAACACTGAGATTGCTCGACGAGTGCTAAATTCTCAAATGGAGAAAGTGGAGCAAAATCAATTCAACAATTTGTTCCAGACTTTCTTTGCTGTAATGGAGCGACGTTGCCGAGTCATCATTGATGGTGAGACTTACGACAACCTTGCAAGTTTAGAGCCGGTTGAGAAGTTTGGTCTGACCACAAAGCCACATCCACATCCATCCTACATGCAATGGGTAAATTCTTACGATAAGATTAAGGTAACTGAATTTGCACATATTGAATTTAGCATTGGTTTTTACAAGAGTAGTGCTGATTTTGATATAGTACCAATGCAAGCATGTCATTTGTTGCTAGGAATGCCATGGATTAATATAAATAATGTGGTACATAAAAAGGTTGCAAATAGATATTCTTTCAACTACAATGGTAGAAAAATTACACTTAAATCTATGACCGCTGCTGAAATTTTAAGAGAAGATCATTTGAGAGTGGAGAGAAGAAAGAATGAACCTTTTAGAAAAGAATGGGCTGTTTTAGATGGTACAACAAATTCATATAAATCTAAATTTTTACGAAATGATGATATTGTTTTGCCTATTATTGGAACTAATATTTTGCAGCATGAATATGAAAACGAGGACAAGGCGACTGAGAAAGAACAGGTAAATATATCAGGTAAGAGCTCTATTGATGTGCTGAATTGTCCCTCCAATGATGCAAATAATGCTATACTAGTACCTTCTCTTGAATTACCTTTGTCACAAGTAGAGAAGGAGCATGATAATTTTGATTTGGAGCAATGTACATGTGCTGAAAAAAAGATTATTATGCCTATTACTTGTGCGCATGATGAGCTGAAATTATTGTCTTCTTTAAATATTTTGGGATATGTTGAGTTTGATACTCTATGTGCTCTTAGTAGTTTGGAAGAAAAAAATTTATGTGCTAATTTGACATGGTTATCTAGATGTATATCATTTTATTGGCAAATATAATTGTAAAGGAGAGTATATGGTGCATCGTGTTTACATTTGTTCAAATCTGAAATCTCCTTTTGTTGCGCAACAACAAGATCAACTAGACGGTTACAATCACAATAATCATGTCATGTCAAAATCTCCAAGTTCTATTTTAAAGCAACAGGTTAAATTTCAAAAAGAGGAGCACCATGGGCTACTACCTACAACCTGTCCTCCAACTAAGCTCAAACCGAGGACGGTTTGCTGTCAAGAAGGGGAGGATGATGAGGACACGACACCTATAGATACACCCATGAAAGTTAAAGATAAGATGAGCTCATTTACACATTTGCTTAGTGACTTGGTGAAAACACACATCATGAGTAGGGAAACACACTCCTCAATTCAAGGCAAAATGTGCAACTATGTACAAGGATCAAATGGCCCACTAAATAGCCTCACATGAGAAGGAATGCAGCCCACAAGCAAGGTGACACGTCATCAATCCGTGGCAACATCCTCTCAATGAATCAGACGCATTCACGAGGATCCATGAGCCCACCAGAGCATCTAAACCACCTTAAGAGGGACCCACACCCCTGGGTATGACATGGAGGCCCACCTAGTAGCCTCCAGACCAAGTTTGAGGCGGTTCGGCCACCTTTTTCGGTCGGCCGACCAACCAGGTCGCCCGACCTAAGGTCAGTTCGCCTCGGCCTCATCTTTCACGTGGAGATCCCTCATTCAATGCCAAAGGCGGTGCAAGGAGGCACCGGCTCAATCCTTGGCTGAAAGCACCATGTACCCCCTCTATAAATATGAGGGGAGGGGCTCCATTTCAACACAACCACCAAGTTGGAGTTCACATCCATCCAAGTGCTCAACTTCAAGCCTCCTCTTGTGTTTAGAGTTGTGTTAGCTTAGGGAGAGGGTAGAGGTACTCAGGAGGGGCACTGGTCTTTGGCACTCTTCTCCAAATTGTACCTCTACGAGAGTGAGGGAGTAGTTCGGGAGAAGTTCAGGAGTGTCGGCACTCTGCCCCAGCTTGTACCTCTACGGATGCTGCTACATTCTTCGGAGTTTAGTAAGTATTCGTGGTTCCTATCTCTAGTATTTTACTTGTTATAGTATATGCTAGTAGTGCTTGTAGTTGAGTGAGATCAGTTCTCTTACTCGTGGGTTCGTCGCTCTATATTAATACAGAGTGCTATAGTTTACTACGGGAGCTCATACGTAGTTAGATTGCAGTAGTAATCAATAGCATAGATGTGGTGTCTAGGCTAGTGGTTATCCTTCGTTTGCCTTATATCCCACGGTTTAGTAGAGGTAGGCCGTAGGTGGTGACAGCCCTATTGGTCCTTCGTAATCCTCCACGTTCAGATATAGCGTATAGCTATTGGCCGGAGTCGACTGGCAGACCAGTTGTAAGCCGGTGCCCGAAGCGAGTATTGTGCCCGAGAGATCGGCCTTTAACTCAGCAGTAGTGCTATCTTAGGAATCCTCTCTTCCCTTCTACCTATATTGGTGTGTCCTTGGACCGATTAGAATAGAAGAGATTGCACACACATTCCCTGTGGATTCGATAACCCTTGGAATATTCTGAGGTGAAAGCTACAACGGTATCCGTGCGCTTGCGGATTTATTCGTGATGCTAAAATACCCAACAAGCTTTCTGGCGCCGTTGCCGGGAAACGGTTGCTGTATCTCTCTTCTTGCCTAGTCGTCCTCGTATCTTTTCTTTTTTCTTTCCTTCTACCTTTACCCCCGCTATCCATAGAGAAGTTGTCCTTGAAAAGCTTCTCTATCCTACGGAATTTATTTCGTATCATTTTTTAATTTTCTTTCTGCTATCTTCACCCCCGCTACCCATGGAGAAGCCATCCTTTCACAGCCTCTCTACCTCAAGGGGCGAGTTCAATGAGCCATCATCCACATCCACATCTGGCTATGAACCTTGTCCTGACCTTATCGCTATGGTTCGGGAGCTTTCCTTCTATGGGTTAAGTAGCGAGAACCCAAACCACCATCTACGGGAGTTTGAGCAGCTTTGTTCGTGCTTTGCCTCTGCAAGCGTGAAACAAGATGTCCTTAGGTGCAACTTGTTCCCCTTCTCTCTTAAAGAGAAGGCAGGGCAATGGTACACATCTTATACATATGACACCGTGGGCAGTTGGGACTCTTTGAAGACGAGATGCTCTAGCAACTTCTTCCAACAGAATGAGAAGGAAACTTTAGGCGCAACCTGGGCCAGATTTTCGCTCTTAGGGAAATCTGACCCTATCATGTCGACACTCAATCCTTTAGTCCTTTGGAAATTTAAGAAGAGTCTCGATAAGGATTTTGCCGATTATCTCAACTCCATCACTGGAGGAGTACCCCTCCAAAAGTTTCCGGCTGAGGTTAATAAAATCCTAGATTATATTGCCGAGTACACCTCCTTGTCAGCCGAGTATGATCCTCTCCAAGAGGAGTGTGAGTTGACCCAAGAGGATTTCTTAGCAGCTGAACCCAATCCTTCATCTTCAATATCTCGAGATTCAGCCATAGAGTCCTCACCCGAACCAGGAACATCGGAGGGAGAAGAAATTCACTCCCCGAAGTTCTCTATGAGATTCGAGGATGAATCATTGGGAAACCATAGAAACACTTCGAATCTCATAGATGCACAATTAGGGAAGGAACCTTCTTCTGTCCACGCCGACCAATTCGAAGATCCCTTGACAGAACCTTCCCTTAGGCATACGGTACCCCCTACTCCTCTTAATCCTCATAATGAAGCATCCCTCGAGGTAGCCATGGAGAGCGAGTGGTCCGATGGAGAGAAACTCTTTTCTGAAGCAATTTGGATTAGTTCTCCCTCCATGATCACTCCCTGCTCTATAAGGGGAACTACCGTAGAAGGCCACATTAACCCCGTCATGGAGGTTAATGTATTTCCATAGCACTTAGCGTACAATCTTCTGGGCAATGTTACGCTAAGACCATCCGACACGCTCTTAAAGAGTTGTCCCTCGGGACAAATCCTTGAATGTCGGGAGGTCGCAAGTGTCGTGCCACTCATGATAGACAAAATTGAGGTCAACTTAGATTTCCATATCTTTGATATCCTCGATTTTGATCTTCTCCTAGGCTCCCCGCTTGAAAAGCTTCTCTCATCCCAAGGGAATCTAGATGAAATGCTTAGGAAAACCACTTCTGCCACTGCTACGTCTTGCTTAGAAAATACTATGGTGAAGCATTTTCCCAAGCTAAACCCGCTCAAGGAGATGGTGCATAAGTCTCCGTTCATGTCATCCGAACCCATTTTGAATATGACTCGAATGAAATCCTTCACTTTTGTGAAGATGAACGATCATCATCCCTCTTGAGCAAGTTTGAACCTCTTCCCTCTGGCCCCGAGAAAGTTGTTCTCGACCATGATCGAGACTCAACTATGATTTCCCACGATGAATCTCTTGAGATGGAGAATCCATGGGCCATGGAATTTTGTGAGGCGCCGACTCTAGAGTCTGATGAAAAGGATTCCACAGATGAGCATAGGACCGTCATCTTTGAAATACCATGCTCATTCAATGCAACTCTAGAGTCAGGCATGCTTAGTGCACCGTGCACACACGAGGACTACAACCACCTTATGGTCCTCTTCTGTAAAACTTTCAGAAGGTTGGTTGTAGATGTATATGTTGATCGTAAACATTGCAGATTTTGTGGGTGCACCGTGGCACTAATCTTGTAGCTAGCTGCAACAATTGGTGGTGAAACAATGACCCATCACCAATGATGGCTACAAGAGTTCTCATGGTCGAGCTTATGACCATAAAAACAAAGCACTGCCGGGAGATAGCCCAGATTATCATTTATTTGTTTACTTATTTATTTCCCTTCAATAAAAGTGAGAGCATGTTCTAGTATGTATTATTTTCCTTCGGGTATTTTTGGTAGCTAACCTTTCTAGGGGAAGATCAAGAAGAATGATGGACAAGCAACTCCTACGAACATCAGAGCTATACCAACTACAACCCCTCGATATGCCTTGATGAAGGAACAACTACAGAAGGAAACTTGAACTCCATACACTTGAAGTTTTATAAACTCCAAGTGTGGGGGAGGTATGTGAGTACCCCGAAGTAAGTTCTTTCTCAATCCATATTTTGTCTTCGAATTGGTGTTAGTTCCTGCATCTTGCTCTCTATAAAAAAAGAAAAAAAATGAGAGGAATTGTCATGGTGACAACATTGACTCTTCATCAACAAGACACCATGGTAAGTGCTCTCAATGTCCTGCTTTTGACATTAAACAAAGCCCTGCCAGGAGGTCCCCCGAGGATCACCAGGTACGTGCTCATACTTATCTCTGTTTGAATAATGCTCAATCATGCTTCATGTTTTCTTTGTCTGTTCTTGTATGCTCTAGTTTGAATGTGTGTCTGCAGCATACATTCGTAGGCGTTTTAAATTAAGCATGGTGCTTAGGTTAAAGTGTCCTTGTCAGTCAAACTAGACTTTGTGTCAAGTTTGATTGATGTTCTAGAGTTAATACTTGTATAGATATTGGTTGCATTTGTGGACTGACCCCTACAGAAATCTTCAAATACGATTGGGTGAGTCATTGAGCTGAATTCAAATGGAAAGGTAAGACAAGGTTTTGGATTAATGTTGCACAACATACTCAAGTTGATGCAATCTTAGTTCAGCCTTGCTTGAGTAAGTATCTTGGTGAGATTAAATTTTAGTTCAAATAAATTTTAGGAGCTCCCTGGTTCTTAAAACCAGCAGAGCCATTATTTTGTTTCCATCTTTTGTTTTGAATTCAGCACCAGGTACAAGTACAAGTGTGGGGGAGATCTCACAAGTTAATCATTGCCATACATATTCGAGATCTCCCACATATGTATCGCACAACATCGTCTGCACCAACATGGCAAGGGACAAGGCAACGACACCAAATTCAACCAGCCACCTCTTGTTTGGCTGAGTAACTACTACCTTGATCCCCATCTTCTTCAAGAGCGATGGTTTGTGCGCATTCTACCTCTCAATTCTATTTGATTCATGAGTTTGAATAGACCTTAATTCTAAATCATTAAAATCAAACTCATAATGAATCAGTGTATCTTCTTGCTCTACATGTTTCCTACGGTTGGCTTGCATATGTTTTATTCCATACTTATCACCTTGATGCTTGTGAACAAAAATCCTTAGGAAGCCATGCTTATCTAAGTAGTTGACGTTTGAGATATGGTTTGAATGATATGATCTTCGCTCTTTATTGTTTAAGTGCTTGGGAGATTTATTTGAAAATTTGTAATACCTTTGCAAAGCTCATCTTTGATATGCCAAAAGTCCTACCAAAGCCATATGATGATACTTCTTGAAAACCATATACACATATGCTGCTTGTTTTTGCATGGAGCTTTGTCAAATTGTTGTGACCCTTGAGAGAATTCTTTTTATGCTTTCATGATCAAGATTCACGTGCACACCATATACCCCCTTGCTATGCTTCTTTGAGAAGTTAGCATTGTACCATTCACTCATTCCACAAAATAAATGCTCCACTATATGTGTTGGTCTCTCTCTCCAGTTTTTATTTTAAAAAAAAGAGAGGCATGGGCTATCGAGAAAAAAAATATGGACACATGAAGGTCCAAGTATTGAGAAAAAAATAGAAAGAAAAAAATGTGGGCACATGAAGGACCATGAAAAAAAAGAGATAGCCATGCTCTCAAAAGAATTTATTTAGGGAGAGAGATAATACAAAAGGAGTTTCCATTCCATCCATCACAATCCATGCACGTGCAAATCTTGATCTGATTGTATGACTTGTTTTTCTCTTTGGATCGGTTTTTGACTTTGCAATATATGTGATACAAGTATGCCTTATACTTCATGCCCTACCTTGAGCTCCACATATATCCATCACTAGAAGTAGGATGAAGAAAAGGCAAGTCAAATGCCTTGGTAAGGACATATACACATTGACCGATCTGAGAGAATCAAATGAGGAGCTAAGCAAGGTTTGTTTTGAAAACTTATTGAAAAATCCCAAGCTACTTGACATGAAGACTAGAAGTGATTTGATTCGCGACCATTCCATTCATCAACTACCCAAGATGGCATGATAGACACTTCAAAGTTCACATGTGCAAGGTATGGTTGGGAATATCTCTTATGCTCGCTTCACACCTTTGGAATTCATGTTTCACCATAGTCCTTTCTGCTTTACTCGAGGACGAGCAAAGGCTAAGTGTGGGGGAGTTGTTGACGGCTCTTAAGTACCAAATTTAGGCTATCAACTCCTGCATAAATACATAAAATGTAAACATCAACATAGTGGTAGGGGTTTATTACTGACCATTTCCACGAGTGTTGGTAAATATTTGTATGCAGGTGAAATAAGGGTGAAAACACACTTCATGAGTAGGGAAACACACTCCTCAGTTCAAGGCAAAATGTGCAACTACGTACAAGTGAAAGTGATCGGGTGCTCTAGCCTAAGAGGGGGAGGGGGTGAATTAGGCTCTCTAAAAACTTAGACCTATAGCTCCAACTAGTTTGCACAAAACTTAAACTAAAACATGCTATCTAGATGTGCAACTAGGTTGTTCTAGCGTGAAAACCCTATCCCAAAAGAGTTTAGCAACCTATAGCCTTTCCTATCAAGAAACTATTCTATGAAAGTAAAGGCACACAAATTGCTAGTATGAAATGCGGAAGCTTAAAGAGCGGGATAGGAGATAGCAAACTCGTGATGCGGGTGTTTATCCTGTGGTTCGGTTAGCCACAAAGGCACACCTACATCCACGTTGTTGTAGCACTCACTAAGAGTATTGCTACTCGGCCACCAAGTCTCTTTCGTGAACACAATCACGGTCACCTTGGCCCCGGGTTCCACTAAGAAGCTTCTCCACAAAGGATGGGGGTCTCCACGTCCCCCGCACAAAGATGTCGTCACCGCTCCACACCAAGTCGGAGGGTCGATGACGTTGCCGGCGAGCTTCACGCTCTAAGGTGCCGGCGCACCAAGCTTTTGTTTTGGTTCGCTAATGAACCACAGCACAAAGGCTCTAAGCCTTGCAATCACACTCACTAAGAGCTAACCTTTACTCAACACTCTCAAAGTGTGCTAAGGGCTAAGGATATGATCTTGATGCTTTTGTATGGCTTGGAGATGTTCTTGGGTGTGTGTGGGATGTCCAGCAACTCTAGCAATCTTCAAATGGCCGGGGTGAGGTGTATATATAGGCCACCAAGTCTTGTAGCCGTTGCTCCAACGGTCAGCTGAAAATCTACGTATCACCGGAAGAACCGATGCCTCTGGCTGCGGTAGCGTCGGTTCTTCCGGTCACTCATAACCCGAAGTAGCCGTTGAACTCCTGACAGCTGACGCAGTGATCACCGGTTGAACCGACGCTTTGTACCGATGCATCACTGGTTCATCCGATGCTTAAGAATCTTCTTCTGGGCGCTGACGTCATTGCACCGACGCAATACTCCAATGCACCGTCGGTTGAACCAGTGCTGAAGAATCTTCTCCTGGGCGCTTGACATCGTCTCTGGAACATAGGACGCCCAATGCACTGATGCCCCTTTTTGACCCGTCGGTTCAACCGGTGCCTATAGACTGACTTGGCTTCGATTCCCTTCTGCACCAGAATTCCATAGCGTCGGTTCTTCCGACTACCATCGGATGCACCGATGCCCTTGGCGGAACCCTCGTAGGGGCGGCCCTTCGGGCCTTGCTACGCCTATCTTTTCTTTCTCTTTGTCATCACTTGAACCTAAAAGCCTGAGAATGGTTTTCTTAACAATCATATTAGCCCAAGAGTTGTGTTGTCATTCGATCACCAAAATCACTAAATGGCATAAATGGTGCCATGTTCATTTCAACAAGGATCAAATGGCCCACTAAATAGCCTCACATGAGAAGGAATGCAGCCCACAAGCAAGGTGACACGTCATCAATCCGTGGCAACACCCTCTCAATGAATCAGACGCATTCACGAGGATCCACGGGCCCACCAGAGCATCTAAACCACACCCCTGGGTATGACATGGGGGCCCACCTAGCAGCCTGCAGACCAAGTTTGAGGCGGTTCGGCCACCTTTTTTGGTCGGCCGACCAACCAGGTCGCCCGACCTAAGGTCGGTTCGCCTCGGCCTCATCTTCCACGTGGAGATCCCTCATTCGATGCCAAAGGCGGTGCAAGGAGGCACCAGCTCAATCCTCAGCCGAAAGCACCATGTACCCCCTCTATAAATATGAGGGGAGAGGCTCCATTTCAACACAACCACCAAGTTGGAGTTCACATCCATCCAAGTGCTCAACTTCAAGCCTCCTCTTGTGTTTAGAGTTGTGTTAGCTTACGGAGAGGATAGAGGTACTTAGGAGGGGCGCCAGTCTTCGGCGCTCTTCTCCAAATTGTACCTCTATGAGAGTGAGGGAGTAGTTCGGGAGAAGTTCCGGAGTGTCGGCACTCTACCCTAGCTTGTACCTCTACGGATGCTGCTACATTCTTCGGGGTTTAGTAAGTATTCGTGGTTCCTATCTCTAGTATTTTACCTGGTATAGTATATGCTAGTAGTGCTTGTAGTTGAGTGAGATCAGTTCTCTTACTCATGGGTTCGTCGCTCTATATTAATACAGAGTGCTATAGTTTACTACGGGAGCTCATACGTAGTTAGATTGCAGTAGTAATCAATAGCGTAGACGTGGTGTCTAGGCTAGTGGTTATCCTTCGTTTGCCTTATATCCCACGGTTTAGTAGAGGTAGGCCATAGGTGGTGACAGCCCTATTGGTCCTTCGTAATCCTCCATGTTAAGATATAGCGTAGAGCTGTTGGCCGGAGTCGACTGGCAGACCAGTTGTAAGCCAGTGCCCGAAGCGAGTATTGTGCCAGAGAGATCGGCCTTTAACTCAGCAGTAGCGCTATCTTAGGAATCCTCTCTTCCCTTCTACCTATCTTGGTGTGTCCTTGGACCGATTAGAATAGAAGAGAGTGCACACAAGTTCCCTGTGGATTCGATAACCCTTGGAATATTCTGAGGTGAAAGCTACAACGGTATTCGTGCGCTTGCGGATTTATTCGTGATGCTAAAATACCCAACAGCCATCCACGGAGAACATGAGCTTCGAGGAGGCGTACGGTCATTACAACTATGACCCGTACCAGGCCAGCAGTAGCGGATTCGCCGGTGGACAAGGACCGCACTACCCCACAGGTATGCATTCGTCTTATGGTCCACAGATGGATACCTCATCGTCGGCACGCTTCAACTATGAGGACCCGATTCTTCGGAGCATCACGGACCTTTCGAATCGCATCAGCACACTCGGGACGCAGCAGTAGGAGATGCAGGACACGATGACACACAACACCCAGCTCACCCAGGAGAGCTAGGGGTTGACCTCTGCCTTGCAGTACGACATCTCGAACATCTTCATCCACCTTGGGCTGGACTATTAGCAGTCCCAGTCGTACCAGAACCAGCAGTACCAGCCGCCCGAACAGGACAATGACGATGACGAGGAGAACAACAACAACGAGGAGGAGGACAAGGATGATGATAATGAGGACCCCGATGAGGGAGAGTAGGACTCCGATGAGGAGGACTGAGCTTCATCGAAGCTTGGGGGGAGTCACACCGCCAGGTAAGTCATCGCACCGTTTCTTTCCATTCAGTAGCCATGCCAAATAATAATAATAATAATAATAATAATAATAATAATAATAATAATAAGTAGTAGTAGTAATGAACAAATAATCTATAAACAAAAACCACCAAAAATATTTACATGCTTTGAATAAAATATATGAGTGGAAATCTGTGTGAGCTCTCACTTTGGAAATGATGAATAGTTGCTCTATTTAAACTCTGTATGTGCCTCGTTTACAACTTTTTACTCTCCTAGTATTTGAACTAGTTGGCACATAGTAGTTCCACTGAAAATCTAGTTGTGTGGAGGCATGAGTTTAATTTCTGAAAGTCTAAGTTGTTGCGGGATTCGAGATAGCCCAAACCGGAATTTAAACTGCTGCTCTAGTAGGGAACCCCTCGGAATTCTTTTAAAAACTGAAATTTTGGTGAAGGTTTCCCATGGTAAAAATGACCCATCCAGAGCCTTATATTGCACAAACCGTTTTGAGCTATCTAAATTTACTTTGAGCTATGTCGAATAGTGCATCCACTTCGGGAATGGTACTTGCCTTCTACAGGTCTCTATCCCACAAATCCACCATTTGCTAGCCCTAGCATAGCCGGCCTATCAGTCACCCACTCCGGGAATTGACATCCACTCTTGCCAGCTATGTGTCCCCGCAATCACCATCTCATATACCACAAGTTCATTCCACAAAAGCTTCCCCATTCTTCCAAAGAGAAAAATTCATGATATTCTAGCAAAGGAGAGTGGAGTTATCTTCTTTAAAAAAAAGAAAAAGAAAGAAAAAGAGAAGCCCACTCTCCATTTCAAGTTGCAAATTATGGAGTTCAAATAAATGGGAAGCCATTCATACCATCTATTCCATACCCTCCAAAACCCCCATGTTCCATGAGACCTGGATTTGGCTAAGTACCGACCCTGACTCGGATCACCCTTCGGCTAAGCAATACAGGTAACCAAGGTATGCATACATTTTCCTACTCATAAACTCAACATATCAGCCTTGGAGATAGGAAGAAGATGGTCATATTTCTCGACCATATGTGAGGATCATACACTTTGAGCGACTCGAGAGTACCATTGGGAGACCTGAACCTCTTTCGAAAACTCTTGCAAAAATCCGAGTTGAGAACCTGAACAGGTAGCAGGGAACATTCCGATGAAGGTTGTTCAGTCCAACAACCGCTCAAGACCGAGGGATGAAAAACAAATACGCCCCATCTTCTAGAACCTTAGGTATGTGCCAATTTTTCATAAGTACATATGGGAAGAGTAATATGCTGTGCACAAGGTGTGTGTAGGGGAGAGAGCAGGGTATAAGAGTTTCTCACATATCACCATGGGCATAATGTTGACACTAGCCCCTAGGTCTCAGAGTGCATGCTCATAGTATTGATTGAAGATTGAGCAGCTGATCATGGGGACCCCTGGATCTTCTTGAATTGCTGCTACCAGGCCATTCCAGGTATCATTCTTTGGGGGATTGTACCTGCCTGCATGGTTAGTTTGCGAAGTCTGCCGGGGAAGGTTGCCCCACCCGGTAGACACCATATTTGCAGTTTCAACGAGAGATTCGGGTTGCCCCGGGATCTTCCCGTTCTCAGAGACAGGAGCAGCAGCAGCGATTTGAGCCAGTTGAGTTTCTATCATTTTGTTGAAACTTAATTGATTTTTATGAGCAGAAGAAAGAGTTTCAACTTTAGCATGTATGCTTTCTAAAATTGTATCATTGGCAGCAAGCTTTCTGTTTAATGATTCATTGATTTTAGCTTGGCCAAAGACTAAGTCTCTCAAGGAGGTTTGGTTCGAATTGAAATTCGAATTGAAATTTGAGTTAAAATTGTTACCTCCTCCTTGGAATGGTGGGCGTGCTTGACCCCACCCCTGGCCTCCTTGTGGACGGAACTCGGTGTTGTTGTTGTCGATGTAGGCTGCATCTTCTTGGGTCTCGGGGCAGTCATTTCCTGAGTGTCCACCTTCACCACAAACCTCGCACGTAAAGTACGAGTTCATGGCATGGACGGGAACAGGCACCTGTGGCCGGTTCCCTTCATCAAGATTCTTCATTAGGAGGTCCAGCTTGGCGGCGAGCATGTTCGTCTCCTTGATGGTATGCATTCTGCCTTTGGTTCAGGGCTGGGAACGCTCCTCGTCTTGGCAATTGTCAAGTCGAGATAAGCTCCTCCAGCAGCAGCATCAAGGTGGGCTCTGGATGTAGTCGTTAGCTCGTTGTAGAAGCTTTGGAGCATGAGCCACTCGTCCATCCCATGATGAGGACAGGCGAGTATGTATTCTTGCAATCTCTCCCAAGCTTCTGGGATAGATTCAATCCCTGTTTGCCGGAAACTTGAAATTCTTCCATGTAGGGCATTTGTTTTGCCCAACGGGAAGAATTTAGTGAGGAACGCTGTTGAACACTTGTCCCATGTGCTGACGACTTCCTTGTTCTAATAAAACCAATGTTTTGCCTTCCCCAGGAGGGAGAAAGGAAACAGGCGGAGCCTGATAGCGTCAGTTGTAACGCCCCATATGGTTACGGTCTTGTAGAGCTCCAGAAAGTTCTGGAGATGGGCGTTGGCGTCCTCGTTTGGCTTGTCGCAGAATGGGCTAGCCTGCACCATGTTAATGAGGCTGGACTTCAGCTCAAAGTTCATGTCCCCAACATCAACGTTGGGTCCAGTTGCCACATTGGCAGTTGAGGGGACGGAGAAGTCACGGAGAGTCTTCTCAGCCATGAGTTCAGTGATTAATGGTGCTTGGGAAGTTGGCTCTCTTGTCGACTGCGAGATCGGAGGAGGGACGACGCGAGGTCGGACCCTTCTCACGAGCTTCTCGGGATTTTCAACAAAATTTGTCAGCAAGGAGAAACCAGACATACACTACACTGTTTTCATCCAATCAGGAGAAAACAAAAAGATAAACACATTAACCTATATAAGCAGTAGCTACCTCTTACTTATATTGCCATGTTAATGTACTTTAGTAAATATACTTTACACCTAGTGCCATCCCCGGCAACGGCTCCAGAAATGCTTGTTGGCATTTCTTAGCGTCGTAACTAGGAGTGGTTAGTTCCTAGCAACGCCGCCAGAAATGCTGGTGTTGGTATGTCTTAATATTTACAGAAAGATCCGCAAGCGCACGGATATACCGTTTTAGCATTTCACCTAGAAGTATTCAGGGTATTGTTATTTATATTTTCCCAAGGGATGGCTAGGTTGTGTAAAGTATATTTACTTAGTTGTATAACCATGACACGTATGAAACAAGATAAAGACCACTGACTATACAGGGGTAAGTGATAAATGAATGATAATCAGGGGTAATGTGACACACACAGAACAGCCAACTCTCATGAATAAAGAATAAACAAGCAATCCTAAGGTTAGTGGGAGCATAGACAAAGATTCCTAGTATACTATTCATGTTAGCAGATAAGTTACGTTAGCCACATTGCTTAGAGCTGCAGGTGCCGAGAAATTAGGGACATCGGGGAGAATGACCCGCACTGGAGAACAACTAGTCCTGTTTTATCTTTCCATGAACTCCAACACCGTACCCGAACGTCGGGGAGTACGCTAACCGAGAAGCAGCTTCTCGGCGGACCGACAGGGCTGTCACCACCTGCGGTCTACCCCAGTCACACCGTGGAGCACCGTCATATCCGAAGGATCCTGCATACCCGGGAACCATGCCCGCATATGAGGTCACTACCCTAGCACCCCCAGGTCCCCCACCCTTAGGATGGACAGGTAAGATGCTAAGGCAAGCCCAAAAGCACAACGAACCGATATCCTTACCCAGATCATCTGGTCTAAGCATGCAACTAGAATAACTTGGTAAAGCACTGATCAAGGCTAAGCAAGCTACGAACATAGAAAGATAACAAAGAACGAACTCAATATGAATAGCATAAAGAAATTCAAAATACAAAGCCATACCAGAGGCCAAGGATTGCTCGCCGACCCCGAGGATGACTGGATTCGCTAAGGAGATGAAGTACTAGCCTAGCTCCACTACCCTAAGGAGTACAAGTCACAAGAGAGTGTAGAGAGAGAGGCATTCAAGTGGTGTGTGTGAGAGAGAGTGGTGGGAAGCCCCTTATATAGTGCTTGAGGTCGGTTCCCGCCAAATCTATACATGGAAACATGCCTAACCGACCTCTAGAGGATAGGATCAAGCTTCCAATCAAAACTCAGCCTCAGTGGCTGCCAGGTGGGGTCGGCCGACCCCCCTTGGCACCATTTGCCACCGACCTTCTCTAGTACACTGCCTGGTGGGTCCTGATGTTAGATGGTCGGTGCTTGGGCTTGGTTGGTCGGTTTGGTCTGGTTTGTGGGCCTCCTTTACTCATGTTACGCAGGACATGCTCGTCTGTGTCTTCTGTCTGTGTATTCGTCGTGTTTTCGTCTAATTCCAGACTTGTGCTCCTGAAAACATAAATTCTCGAAAACAACAGTGGACCTAGGTTAGTGATACAAATATGCGAGTAAGAGGTATTGTTTTCCTTCTTTAATGAGTATAGTTGACGGTCATATTTCGTACTTAATGATCGTTAACAGTCCCAAAAATTTCACACTATCTAACTAGAATTCACACTTCGAGAATTCAGCATATAAGCGATGATCCCGTAATCTTTGAAGAATAACTCGCAAGTGGTTAGCATGATCCTCTTTATTTTTGGAATAGATCAGAATGCCGTCAATGAAAACAATGACAAACTTGTCTAGTTCTGGCATAAACACCGAATTCATAAGATACATGAAATAAGCCGGTGCATTGGTAAGGCCAAAAGACATAACTAGATATTCATAAAGTCCATATCTGGTAGAAAAGACCGTCTTCGGAATGTCACATGGCTTAATTTTGTTCTGATGGTAACCAGAACGGAGATCAATCTTAGAGAAAACCTTAGCTCCAGCTAACTGGTCAAACAGGATGTCAATGCGTGGAAGAGGATACTTATTCTTAATTGTCACCGCATTGAGAGGTCTATAATCCACGCATAGCCAGAAAGACATCCGCATACTCTCATACTACCGGGATGTCATCAAGTTTGTTACCTTCTATGGCAAAGGTACAATAAGTGATGTATTTTTGGGATGGAAGATAAAGGGTAGTGGCTCCTTGGTATGGTGAATCAATCTCAACAGCTCAGGAAGAGATATCTAACAGTACTTTATGTTGGGTCATCCAGTCCATACCCAAGATAACATCCATACCTTCGAGGCTTAAAAAAATCAAGGCGGTTTTAATCAGCTTGCTACACAACTGAATTGGCACATGCCTAAGGATTCGATTGGAAGGTATTTTACCACCAGGTGTGGTAATCATGTATGGTGCCTTGGTATGATTAGGATCCAATCCTAGTCTTGCCCCACATTTAGTACTAATAAAACTATGGGTTGCACCAGAATCAAACAGTATGACTGCAGGCTTATGATTAATATAGAATGTACCCGTCATAATCGGTGCGCCCTTCAGAAGTTCAGCAAGAGTAGTAAAGTTGATCTTCCCTTGCTTGACTTGCACAACTTACTTTTTACCCTTGCCTTGGTTGTTCTGATTAGAATTCTGACCTTGAGCAGGTTTCTGGTTTTGGAGGCAATTCCTGACGAAGTGTGAATGACTTCCACAAGTAAAGCAACGGTTGTTACCATTCACCCGATTGGGCTGTTGAAACCTTGGCCTTGGCCCAGATTGTTGCTGTTGAGGCATATGAGGTCTAGCTGCTCCTTGCCGCTAGGGTGGCCTGAAAACCCATCTGCCTTCCGCTTCTTCTCCCGATGGAGGATTTCTCTGTGGGGCCCTAGGAACTGTATTCTGCACCAAATGATACAGCGGCAGCTGCGCACTAGAGGGTCCAGTCGGTGCCTTCCTCTTCTTCTCAGCACGATGCGCTGTAATGCAATTGTCCTGAGTAATGGCCATATTCACCAGCTCATTAAAATTGTTGGGGTAAACAAGGTTAAGATGCTCCTTGAGCTTGGTGTTAAGACCACGATGGAAACGATCCTGCTTCTTGGCATCACTATCGGCATGATGACCGGCGTACTGGCATAGGTGATTGAAGACCTGTGCATATTGAAGCACAGTATGGTTTCCTTGAGTAAGCGCCAATAATTCATTTAACTTTTGCTCCAAGAGTCCCTCGGGAATGTGATGCGCCCTGAAGGCGGTCCTGAATTCTTCCCAAGTGACGACATGATCTGCGGGCAGCATGGCACGATAATTATCCCAGCAGATGCGGGCGGTGCCACGTAACTGCTGGGCTGTGAAGAGGGTTTTATTTGCTTCGGAGAATGGTACTGGCAATAAAGCAAACTTCGACTCTATGGTCCGAAGCCATGCATCTGCATCCAGGGGCTCGTCAGTCTTACGGAACAGCGGGGGCTGGGTACCAAAGAAATCCTGATATCTAGATGCCGGGGGAATATGATCATCACGTCCTCGTTGCTAAGAGCGTGGCTGGTTTTGCTGCCCCTGCACTAGTTGACGTAGCAACTCGGTTTGCAAGGCCATAACTTCCGCCAGATTAGGAGGTGGTGGCGGCGGTTGCTGAGACCCACTAGTTTGGCCATGGGTAAACCCTTCCGGGGTACCACGCGTTGAGCCCACCATCTGAATCATGGAAGATATCCATTAGATCACAGTTTATCTTTACTTCCATTACCAAATGGCATAGTGCAAAACAGAAAACAATGGTAAATAGAATGGTATTGATTGTAACAACATGCACATCTCACATTCTATTCAGTTCAAAACTATAAAGAATGACAATGTTTCCACAAAGACATAGCCATTTATTCCAAGCTTGTGTTACTGTTAAGGCGGTGTACATGCTACAAACATCACAACCTACTCCATACAGCTCTGCTACAACAAGTAGTGTTTCCCTCCAGGCTATATTACACCACTCACAGTTCTACTTCTAAAAGAAGTCAAGCCTAAAAGCTTCGACGATCTAAAAATCATCGAGGTTGCCGACTGAAGACTCGCTGCCGAAAGAAAGGTCATTGCTCTGAGCTTCGGGCTCTGGACCTTCATGCTCAAAGTCAAGATCAGAAACTCCTTCAATTTCTTCTGGATCTTCTTCTTCGTTTCCCGCAGGATGATCTGGGACATCGGGTGCCATCGGGTGTTCTTGGAGGTACTCAATATAAGCATAAGCATCCTCAAGCTCTGAAGTGAGGTCCTGAGCTTGTTCCTGAAGGAGCTCTCGACGATTTGGTCCTCTCGGTGGCCTATCGTCTCTTCACATTGAGCTATCACCTCGTCCGGGCAGTAACTGCTGCCTGAAGCTCTTTCCGCCTGAGTGATTTGCCTATCCAGCTTGCTATGAGTAACCTGTGCCTCACTAACCAATTGGATAATACCGCAGTGCTGTAACTCCTGATGGCGAAGCTAGGCATTCATAAATCTGACCATCATATGTATCGTATCTCCCGCTGAATCCCCAACTAGGTGTGCACAGTGCTCCACCCTAAAAGACCATTCGGGGTTGTGGTAGTCTGCAGCGGGGAAAAGGCCGATATGGTACTCTGCCACTTCATTAGGATGCTGCTTGCAGAAAATAGTAATAGCCTCTAAAGCGGCAGCTTCGATAGTGTTAGCGAAGCGGTACCCAAATGCCTCAATCTCTATGGGCTGCCAGTGGGCTCGAAAAGGATGTTGTCGTATGGTCATCTTCACAGTACAACGGATAACTCCTTCCGCTGTATATGTGAAGCATTCATACTATGGCGGCTCTATGTAACAAAAGAGTTGGAGAGATTCCCACAAAAGACGAGGACAACCCTCCTAGTGGAGTCCATTGGTGTGGGTGTGGCCCGCACCATCCAAAAGAGTGCCCGGAACATCAGCCATCTGAAACAAAGATTCAAATGGTAAGATGTTGTCAAAAAGGGACACAAAAAGCTATAAGGTAGGATTCATTGAAATGTAAAGTTTCAAAAGAATCAAGAATGATCAAACTATGAACAAGGCTAGTTGATCACTTGAACATTCCTTGAACAAAAGATCAAGGGTACAAAACTCGATCTAAACTCAATTAGTTTACTTCTCCTAAGGTCAACTAGATCTAGGTTTTGGAACAAGGAACTCACCGAAATCTCACTAACCAATCAATCAAGATAAACACTCTAGATATCCTTAAAAAGATGTTCAAGCATCACTAACTTGTACAAAAAGCAAAGCATTCAAGTTTAAATAATGCATGCACGTTCTATCGTCCTCACCACCAAAAATAACTGCCAAATACATTTGGTCTTACGTGGTTACTTTCGTTGGCATAGATACGTCTCTCTCTATATTATCTAGTTGACAAATCCTAACCGTTCTTAACCTATCGAACCATGGTTAGTATACCTGCAGAAACACATCATATATATAGCTGATAGCCACCTTAGAATACCCATAAGATCATCACCCTAGGGCTTTACGGTTTAAGCACAATCCATAACGAGTCCAACACAGTTTTGTAAACACTTTGTAGAGCACATCTTTTATTCAAAACCTTTCTAAGGTTTGTTGTACCCTCCAGTGTATACTTGCCTGCTCTGATACCAGCTGTGGCAGAACCAATCTGAATTACACCAGATCGAGTGCGCTAAACATCTAAGCACACCTTAACCGGTATAATCATTGGTCTGTCGTGTAACATCCCGATGAAACCACTGAATATCCGATCGTAACACAAGTATATGTCCCGCATGAAGGCAAGTCAGAGATACAACATTCTACAATATTTTACATCACATAGATAAAAGGTGTAATTTACATCAGAGTTTTGAAGCTAGTAACTTATAATTCTAGCTTTTACAAACTTTATTAAAATATAAGACATAAAAGTAAGCTATGCTTACTTTAGGAGTTCTGCAGCGGAAATTAAAACAAAACTATACACAAACGTCATAGGGTAGATTCCATGATAAGCCCGAACATGACATCATTCATCCGAGTTATTGCTAGTCGAAGTTGGTTCCCATTCCATAGACCGGCCAGAAGGTATAACACTAGGCCAAATCAAGCTAGTGTTTGAGTCTTCCAAAGTCATCCCTGAAAACGGAGTCACTAACAAGACTGAGTATACTAATACTCAGCAAGACTGATCCGATTAAGGGTATATAGCAACCCCATATCTAGACATGCTGGGCTTAGAATGGTTTTGGGTTTACTTTTGCTAAAAAGCCACAAAGAGTATGTCCTTATTTTAAATTTTAGCTTTCAAATTCTAGTTGTATTAATCATTCTAAGTATGCACCTATCTATACAAACACGGTAGAGGAATTAATTTCATCCAACCATATTTGGTATCATTATTGTTTCACTTCTTACTCTATGTAGCAAAGGGATCAAGTAGTCTCAATCTTCGTGAGAAAAGGACGATTCTGAATCGAATTTTCAACCGTGCAAGGGTAAACCTAGCACACACACTTGGAGTACTGTTGAATCACTGCCAAGCTACCTTTTGCTTATCATTCCGGTTCATGGATCAGGGCCACTCTCCCTGACTACAGAGAACCACCACATCTTTGTAGTCGCGGTGTTGCAACAAAATTTAACTTCCTATCTCTAAGAGAGAGTGGGAGGTATGTCCATTTGCTAGGCCGATCAGTTACTAGGCTCCCCTCTGAACTTTGAGCACCTGGGCTCGAGCAATAGAGCAAGAGAACCACCCCCCATACTGGACGTAGGGCATTTCCAGCTTGAACCAGTCTAAATTCTCGAGTCATTGTGTGCTAGACCATATCCAATCCAGCGCACGACACACTAGCAATCGAGTAGTTTGATAGTTGGCCATTTCCCGAACCGACACTATCATTTTGTTAATATTCAACTGATTCTTAATAACAGAGTTCAGGCCCTCTAGTTGTCCGGCCAAAGATTCCAAGATCTTATCATTAGCTAGGAATTTCTTACTAATGTTATCATTAATTTGCTTTTGGCCGTAAACTAGGTCTTTTAGATTAGGCTGAAAGTTGTTATTTAAGTTCATACCTTGCTGTTGACCGAAGGGGAGGTTGGGCTTGGAATTCCAACCCTACTGAGGACGAAAGCTTGTGTTGTTGGAGTTGTTCGCTCCGACGAAGTTGGCTTCCACCTGGGTGATCGGGCAAGAGTTGCCTATATGTTCAGTTTCTCCACAAGTCTCGCATGTCATGCAAGAGTCCATAATCTTGTTGGCCTCTTGGTGCGGAGACTCCAGCCTCTTCATGAGAAGGTCCATCTTGGCGGCGAGCATATCGACACTGTCAATATGATGAATTCCCTTGCGAGCCTGCTACTGCCTTTCTCCTTTCCAACTCTGGTTGGAAGCAATCTTCTCTACCAGCGCATTTCTCTCCTTGACGTCGAGCGAGAGGAAGGAACCACATGATGCTGCATCGATGTGGTTCTGAGCTGGTGTGTTTAGTCCATGGAAAAAACACTGAATAATCAAATCATTCCTCCATGCCGTGCTGGGGGCATGCTGCAATGTATTCATGGAATCTCTCCCAAGCTTCCGGGGTGGCTTCATCTGGAAGCTGCTGAAATCTAGAGATTTTGCTCCGGTGGGCATTGGTTTTTCCCACCGGGAAGTACTTCATCAGGAATGCATTGGAACAGGCATCCCAAGTTGTGAAGTCTGCTTTGTTGGTGTAGAACCACGTCTTCGCTTTGCCGAGCAAAAAGAATGAGAACAACCAAAGACGGATGTTATCCATCGTAGTACCTCTGGGGTTGATAGAACTACTGTTGGTATTTCTTAACCCTCACAGAGAAGTCCGCAAGCGCACAGAAATACCGTTGTAGCACTTCACCCGGGAGTATTCAGGATATCATATTTTCCACGGGGAATGGGAGTGCAACTATCTTCTAACTAGGTTACCCCGAGAAAGGTAAGAGATAGAGAGGCCTTAGGGCAGAGTCTAAGGATAGGTTCAAGAAAGATAAACTCGTGCTATCACTCGTTTGCTTCAGGCACCGGTCTGACCCTGGTCTGCAAAGGACCTCCGACTATTGCACTACTGCTGAACCCGAACGTTGGGGACTTCGCTAAACGCAACAACTGTTGTTATGCCAGACGGATAGGGTTGTCACCACTTGCCGTCTACTCCTTTCACGCCGTGGAGTCTCAGAGAAAACAAAGGTAATCTAAGGCCCAAACACCACGCCTATGCCTTCGACTACTATTCTAGAGTTGCGCAGGGTTATCCCATCTTTATAAGAGCCCTCCTCTAGAGCATCCGTTACTAGAATGATGATGATCTCGCAAACAAATGAGAACAAAAGAATAACTTAACTTAAACTCATCGAATAGAAGAACCCGAATATGTACTCCAAACATACCGTATCCATCAAGGTACAAGCCGAAGAGACACCGACAAGTCTGGCTCTTCTCCGCACTCTTCCTCACACACTCCCTAGGCTAAGATACAAGAGGAGTCTCTCTACTCTATCTCCCTCACATGAAAGTGAGTGAATGGTGAATGGATGGGTGTGTGAATAGTGGGATGAATTCATGAGGGAGAGGGGTGGAGGCCCCCTTTTATAGTGGTGGAGGAGTAGGGGCTATTCCATGTCACCCTTTGTATGGAAACCTTATCTCCCGGAATAAGGATGAAGCACCACGGCACCGCCTTGAGGAAGAGTAGGGGCACTCTACGTCAAAGATGGGCCTGATTGGGCTCACTGGGGGGGTCGGCCAAGCCCTGGGGTCGCCCGACCCCTTTTCATGGCCGTTTGGGCCCATCTTTGGTCGACACACTCCTTGTGGGATCCTTGTGTTGTCCATGTCATGCATCTTGCGTGGCACGTCCATTTCCTATGGTTTGTGGGCTCTTCTTGTAAGTGAAACGCAAGACTGGATCATCTGTGTATTTCTCTGCGTGTTCACTTGTGTTTATGCCCGAATGCAACAATGGGTGCCTGCATATCACAATTCACCAAAACTCATGAAATTGATTAGCTATAAGCCCTATATCTAAGTTTTGTGCTGAAAAGTTCTGAAATGTTGCAGGAGTTTACGGTCGATTTTAGCACTTAAGGACCGTCAACAACACCCCCACACTTAGTCCTTTGCTCGTCCTTGAGTAAAGGTGTGAGGACTAAGGTGGATGCCACTCCTTGAATGCAACCTGCGTACAAGTTATTCCACGATCCATCTGAAACTTGTGAATTTTTGAGTGGCTACCATGCGATCTTGGGTAATTGAAAAATGGAACGATTTAGATTTTAGATTCCTAGCTCTTCCTGCTCAGCTACTTTAAGGTTTTGATTTTTGAAAACAAAAGAATAGCTTTTCTCCTCAAATTATTCTCTCAAGTCGCTCTTTTTGTTTTGTATCCTCACCAAGGCAAAGTTGTTGCCTTTTTCTCCCTACCAGCTAATCAGGCTTATCTGGAGCATTGGGTAGAGTTAAGAGGCATGTTTGCTTTGCTTATATTGTTAAGTCAAAAAACAAGATCCGAGCAGAAACAAGTCATACAACCTGATCAAGAGGTGCAAGTGTGTGGAATATTTTTGGTGGATAGTGAACTCCCTAGCATGATCTATCTTTCTCCTTTATTTAGTTTTGGGCATGGCTATTGACGAAGGTAGACCCAGGCACCTCCCTACTGAGTAGGGTCCCGGATTCCAGGAGACTACCCTGCTCGACTACTCGGCGGACAAGCACTCGGCTTGACGACGAAAGGGTCCTCTGCAGATCACGATGAAGGACAGAACAAACTGCCCAGATTATTAGCGGTTCTATCCGACCCACTTCCTTGTAAACAACCCTAGATCTAAACCCTTACTTGTAACACAAGGCTCCTATACTATATAAAGGAGTCGTGGGGGTACCCATAGGGGACATCCCAACAGATCACAATTTTGTACACCACATTAGCCACGACGTCTCCGGCCTCGGCGGCTCCTCATCCCGAACGCAAGGCAATATAGATCCAACCCCAAACAGGACATAGAGTATTACGCGCATCGCGGTCCGAACCTGTCTAAATCATTGTCTTGTGTTACCATCAAGTTCTTGGCTCCGAGATCTCTCCACCTAAACTCTACCGCTAGGTACACCCCTGGTGGACTGGCCGGATGAGCAATCCGACAGTTGGCGCGCCAGGTAGGGAATCTCAGAGTCCTTACGTCGAATTTGATGGCAGCAACATTCATCTATCCTACTGGGTGAGTCGTTCTCAATGTCAAGATTAGATCGGTTTGCCCCTCCACGTAACTAATCAGGAGTCCATCTCTTGTTCCTGATTTTTTTATTCCCGAGGCTTTTTCCTGATCGACCGCCGCCTGGCGAGTGCGGCCACCACTGCGTTCACAGGGAATGCAGCCATCGGCATTACAATTTGATCACTTTTGGTCTACGCAAGGATCAAGGCAGATCAATTCCGCGAATCCAATCGCGTGATCGCGCTACTTCGATCCGACAAGGTGCCACCGGGCCTCCCTCCGCAGGCCTTTCTCCATGGGCCTTTTCTTTCCATTTTCTCTTTCCTCATTATTGCGCCACTGGGCCGCGCGTGGAGTGTTACTGGAGGCCCACATAGTCAACACAGCCTATTTTTTTGTTCACGAGATTTTTTGAATATTTTGGAAATTGTAAATACGTAGGACCCATAAATAGTCATGCGTATCACAAGTTATGCATCATAAGCATGCATCACAAGTTGTGCATCACAAGTCATGCATCATAAGTTTTTGCGTATCACAAGTTATGCATTATAAGTGTTGCATATCACAAGTTATGCATTATAAGTTTTGCGTATCACAAGTTATGCATCACAAGCCCGCATCACAAGTTGTGCATCACAAGTCATGCATCATAAGTTTTTCCGTATCACAAGTTATGCATCATAAGTTTTGTGTATCACAAGTTATGCATAATAAGTTATACATTTTTTTAGAAACAAGTCACACACACATAAGTTATGTACACACGGTATCAAGCTCAGGTTGACATCATAAGTTAGGTATAAGCAATATGTCACAGAAGTTTTCAATATTGTTTTTTTCAGACTATAACTTGTCATTCACAAGTTATATGATATGTAGCATGGCATAAATTAAGTTATAAAGTTTTTTCCGCTCGACAACTTGTGCATCATAAGTTATACAACTTATAAATAAGCTAAGGAGCACAACAATTTTTTTATACATAAGTGACAAATGATATCCGGTTGTACAGCTTGGAAACCGATTTGAGGATTCGAATCTGAGCTATATTTACTGCAGGCGGCCCAAAAAAGAAAGGGAATCGTCCCAAAGGCCCAAAATGGAAAAGGAAATGAAACCCAAAGCCATATATGGAATCCGACCAGGTCGTCGGAAATCGTTTGTTATTTAGTTTCTTGGGGGGCGTGCGCGTATTAGCAGGCCCCCGGCAGTGCCCCCGGCAGTGCCACACGTAATCGCGCTCGCCTGCTGCAACCATTTCTCCAAGGATTTGCTGCGCTCGCCGGTGACGGGCCGACGAGGCATGCGGCGGTAGGGCAGGATCGGAGCTTCACGTGCACCGCAACTGCGTGGTCTCCACTGTGCCCGTCGAGCACATCTACGACGTGGAAGCCTTCTCTGCGCATGTCTGGAAGCTGCTGGCCGGTGGCCGCGTTCGTCGTCGGAGACCACTGAAGACGTGCTTGCAATGGATTGATATTGCAGTCGCTGACGCACATAGGTTTAAATTGCAGTAGAAATTGTCAACCGAGAATCTTGTATCCATGTTCATTTTGCATCGAATCTTTAGCATCTAATTCAATCAAGTTGTTTTAATTTGGTCTTCTGTTGCGCCGTCCACTCGGCCGCGACAACCGCGCCGAGCACTTCGGCAGCCGTCCGCCCGGCTACTGTGACTGCGGCGACTACTTCGGCAGCCTGCTCGGCCACGTCAACCGCAGCGACTACTTCGGCAGCCTGCTCGGCCACGGCGCCCCCTCAACTGCGACGACGGCGCCGACTACTTGGACCAGCTACTCGGCTACGGCGACCACGCCGACCACTACAATGGTCGCCTACTCGGCTGCGGTCACCTGCTCGGACAGATGGGTTGCGCCAACAAATTCGATTGTTGCTCGTGATCCACGCCCCACGACACAGCCGCTCGCTCGGCCATGGCGACCTCGCCGATTGCCTCGACTGCCGCCTGCTCGGCTACGGCAAGCGACCACACCTACTAGTTCGACAGCTGGCTGCTCAGCTACGAGATCACAACGACTTCTTCAACAGCCGCCTCCTTGCACTACAACAGAAAGGCTAATTTGTTCCGGTTGGAAAACTCTTATTGTCCCGTTTTCCCAACCGAGAACACCAGGCCGGGACAAAAGGGGGTCCTTTTATCCCGGGTCTGGCAACCGGCACAAAAGGTCACTTTTTTTTCCTGTTTTCCTGTTCTCAATTTTTTTTCTATTTCAATTATACTTTTGCATTTCAATTAAACTTTTGTATCGGAATTCAGTGTGTATGATCTCCACTAATACATACATATATATATAGTTACTTATATAATATTTGTTCTAGTTAGTTTTCATATATAAATTAATTCACTTATATATATACACACATATATATTATTGGAGTGCTTATATATATAATACATACATACTCATAAATATAAATTTAATACATACACACACATATATATTTACATAGGTATATTCGTTCTTAATTACATATATACGCGTATATTATCATATTTGCTGCGATTATCAATATTAGATAGTCCATCATAGTAGAATACGCCTTTTGGATCGAGGACTTGCTTAACAATAAATCCAGACAATTGTTCTTGAATCGACATAGTCTTTTCCTCTGGTATGAGTTTATCGCGCATCTCCTCGACCTATGGAAAAAGGGAATAATTAATTTCGACTAATTAAAATACGAGTTCAAATATTAACAAGTTTTTACTTACTTCCTCCTCCCAATCTGTCCAGGCCCTTGGAGGACCTACCAGACCATGGATGTTCTCGCATACATAGTATGCGCATAAATTAGTGCCTTGTTTCTGTCTCATAGACTTTAAGAGAGAAGAAATTATCAGGTATTTACATGAATATATAATAAAACTAATGAATCGTGCAACGAATCATCCAAGTGCGTACCGCAAAATCTGTCTTGATCTTCAATTCCTTGTCAAATTTGCCTGGATGATTTTTAGCGAATTGTTTCCAAATCCTGTGCATGATTAGAACAATTATAGTCAAGTAACAAAGTGATTCAAATTATCGGTCATCGACGGAGTAGTGGTAGAATTACTTTTTCATCATGTTAAGAAGATTTTCGTATTGTTCTGGATTTCTCCTCAATGAGTCCACAACCACGAGTAGGCTCTTCTCGGGAATTATGACAATTAGGACCCAATGTTCACTGCAAGATTATACTGAGGCAGTTCTTGGTAGTTAAGGTTTAAACAATTCGATTACAGAATAGAAAGAGTTAGACGGAAGGAATCACTCACGCAATGTTGTAAGGAAACCATATCATTTGCTTGTTGTGATGAACGCTTATGTACTTGAACAAGTTTTGGTATAGCTCATCGGAAGTGTCGCGTAGAATCCTCCAATTACAAGTAATTGGGTCGATGAAGCCGAGGTGAGAGTATCCCTTTCTCCTGCAAGTTTGTATCTCCATTCTACATGATACCGAATAAATCAAGGGATCAGTATGTTGAGATCATGCAAAACAATACGTAAGGAGAGTAAAATACTTACAGAACCCACAAGCCGACCATAGAGATGTCGAGGTCCTCCTGATGGAATAGTTGGTAAATTTCTTCCCAGTTTATCCATATAATGGCCTCCCCCGTAAGAAATCGTCATCTTTAATCTTTGCGCCCTGCATAAAGATGCAATCGGCCATCGCATGCATTTAGTGCTGGTGCAGCTTATACATTTGCGTTGGGAAGCACGGACACTATTTCGGGGGGTACAAGAGTTTTGCCCAGCTCATACGTCCATTTGACGACCACATCGGCCTTTGGAATATCTTCTCCCCCTGCAATCTGAGCCGCCGTCAGATTTGATTCTTTCAAAAATGTAACAAAGTCTTGTTGTTGCGTCGTCTGTCCCACTACGAGAGGCTCTATTGATTGTTTCTTTTGGGCTCCGAGCTGTGGAACGTCGGACGACGACTTTGATTGTCTCTTCTTTTTCTTAGTAGTTTTGATAATTGTGCGTTCGTAGTCTGAAGGGGGATCTCTTGGAATGAATTTTCTCTTATTTGCTTCGCACATTCCCTTAAAAAATTTCAAATCTATCAGATTTATCACTTTCTCGGGCTCCGGGTTTGGCTTCGACTTCAAGTACTCTTTAACTCTTTCTTGAGTTATCCGATCTCATTCTTCAAGGCTCATGTCCCAGGGTTTAATAGGAGCCTCCTTGGTTTTCTTCTCTTTTTCCTTCTTCTTTGGAGGCTCCTTAGCCGGGGTAGCTACCTTCTTTGCCGGCGGCTGTTTCTGTGACATTAGGCTCTGGAGGCACCATTTGCGCTTGCTGTTGCTGGCTCATTGCTATGGCCACTTGGCGTTAAACATCTTCCTCCAGTCTTTGATCGTGTGACATGAGCCGTTCCTCTAGCCTTCGCAAGTGCTCCCGCTCATCATTCTTTCTTCTTTGCCGGCTTCTATATGATTCAATGTAATCCCTAAACCCATACTTCCACGGAACCACGTCTTTGCCTCTTGTGCGGCCCGGATGCTCTGGATTCCCAAGGGCGTAAGTCAGCTTGTCCCTCTCTCTATCCGGCTGGAATGTTCCCTCGGCCGCTACTTGTATGGCCTCCTGTAGTCTCTGGGCTGCTCGCTGGATGTTTGGCCCATAGATGCAGTCACCAGTCAATTGATCCAAGCTTCCCCTGTGACCATAAAACCAGGTCCTTGACCTTTCAGGCTAGTTCATGGTCGCAGGTTGGATGCCTCTGTCAAGCAGATCCTGTTCCATCTTCTCCCATTTGGGTATTGCAAGCTTGTAGCCTCCTTGGCCTAGAGTGTGATGGTACACTTTTTTCAAGGCATTGTCTTTGGCCTTCTGCACCTTCTGAAGCCCAAGCTCTGAAGACTTGTATTTCACAAATGCATCCCAGTGACCCCTGAGCTTTTCGAGCTCGCCGGTAAATACGGGTGTGGTCCCGGTCTTGATATATTTCTTCGTTAAAATTTTCTTGAATGATTGCAGCTGTTCGGCCATCTTACTCAGGGTCCAACGCTTGTATATCTCTTCGGATTCAGCTAGAACCGTGAAGTTTTTCTTAAGCTCCCGCCAGCACCATTCTTTTTCTCTTTCGGGTACCGCATCCCGTTCCTCGCTTGGATTGGAAGCTTTCCAGAGCCTGAAGCTGATCGGGATGTGGTCCTTAACAATACATTCGGCTTCTGGAGTGATCGGTTCGCCATCTGGACCAACTTCCGTTATAATGAACCGCCCTTCCAGTTTTTTTGTTGGGCATCGCTTCGTCTTTTTCTGCTGCGACGATGATACAGACGGCTATAAAAAACATTCATTGTATTCATATAGATTCAGATGAAAATATGATTGTCACTACAAATAAGTATAGTTGTGATATGTACATTAGCACTTTGTTCAGCAGCAGCGTCATCCTGAATAGATGGTGGCTCAATTCCATCACCGGACATATTCAAATATATGTCGGTATTGCTGCCATCATCAGCTTGTTCAGCGACATCTCCTTGACCTTCGCCAATCATATTCAAACAGGAACTGTTCGTCTTCCGCGTCTGTGTGTCGCGGGTCAATCGTAACTAAAATATGAATACAAATAAAACCCTTAAAAATTTCTCTAAATAATCCACATATTTAGATCGGTAACGATCGGAATCTATCGAAAACGATTCGGTCGGTATCGGTAACGATCGGAAACTATCGGAAATGATTCGGTCGGTATCGGTAACGATTGGAAACTATCGGAAACAATTCGGTCGGTATCGGTAATGATCGGAAACTATCGGAAACGATTCGGTCGGGATCGGAAACTATCGGAAACTATCAGAAATGATTGTGTGTTAGCGCGAGTTTGCGAGCTCGAGAAATAATATAAATAACATAATTAAATAATAAATACATGATAAATTAAAGGTTTCGAATGATATAATTAAATAATAAAAACATGATAAATTAAAGGCTTCGAATGACATAATTAAATAATAAATACAAGATAAATTAAAGTCTTTGAATGACATAATTAAATAATGAATATATGATAATTAAAGTCTACGAATGACATAATTAAATAATAAATACATTATAAAAGAAATTCTCTCTAATTCTCTATTTCCTTCTCTATTTCTCTATAAATTCTCTCTAATTCTCACTATATCTCTATAAATAAAGAAAACACTATATCCATAATTGCATTCTAATAATGTCTCTATAAATCAATTCTACTTAATATATAATAAATAAAACACTATATCCATAATATAATTCTAAAAATATCTATATGCATAATTGAATTCAAGTTAATATAAAACAGAATTACATAAACGTAAAATTTGAAAAGAAAAAAGAAAATGCCGGCGGCCTCACTACTCACACAGGGCGGGGAAACCTAGGGGCGGCGGCCCTGGACGATGAGGCTGGGAGCTGGCGGCGCGGCGGCAAGTAGTGGAGGCCACCGGGGGCGGCGAAGACGAGGGCGCGCGCGCGGAGTGGAGGCCAGGGCGGCGAAGACGAGGTGGCACGGGGCCAGGGACGGCGGCGCACCGGTGTGCGGCCTGGCGGGGTCGTCTTGGGCTATCGTATAAAATGTGTTTCCATTTATCTCGTACCCTTGGTATGTTAAGATATTCCAAGATGGTCCCCTAGCCAATAAGAACAGTTGTTCACTTATATCCATGTTATGCATTAGATGCTTCCGCAACCAGCTGCAGAAAGTGTTCATGTGCTCACGTGTAATCCATGCCTCAGACTTTTCCGGGAAATTGAAGAGCAGAATTTTCTTGTGTTCCTCGATATATGGGTCAACCAAGGATGATTGTTGAAGAACCATATAATGCGCTTTCTTGAATGAGAAATCATCTGTGCAGACATAAGATTTCTTTCCTAATGTACCCTTTCCAGTTAGTCTCCCCTCATATCGCGATTCAGGGACTCCAATCGGTTTAAGGTCATCAATAAAGTCAACACAAAAGTCAATGACCTCCTCAGTTCCGTAGGCACTGGCGATGCTTCCTTTTGGACGAGCTCGATTATGAACACATTTCTTGAGTACCCCCATGAACCTTTCGAATGGGAACATGTTATGTAGAAATACTGGTCCGAGGATATCAATCTCTTTCACAAGGTGCACTAGAAGATGTGTCATGATGTTGAAGAAAGATGGTGGAAATATCAGCTCAAAGCCAACAAGACATTGCACCACATCGTTTTGCAGCTTTATCAAATTCTTCGGGTCAATTATCTTCTGAGAAACTGCGTTGAGGAAGGCACATAGCTTCACGATGGTTAACCGGACGTTATCAGGCAGAATCCCCCCGCAGCACAACCGGAAGAAGTTCGGTCATAAGCACATGGCAGTCATGGGACTTGAGATTTGTAAATTTCTTCTCTGCCAAATTTAAGATTCTTTTTATATTGGATGAGTATCCAGATGGAACCTTTATACTGCTCAATCAGTCAAACATGGTTTCTTTCTCTTCCTTGCTAAGAGTATAGCTGGCAGGACTTAAGTATTGTCGTCCATTTTCTCGCTGTTGTGGATGTAAGGCATCTCGTTCTTCCATATGTTGCAATTCTTGACATGCTTCTACTGTATCTTTTGTTTTTCCATACACTCCCAAGAATGCTATCAGGTTGACGCAAAAAATTTTCGTGAGGTGCATCACATCAATTGCATGACGAACATCTAAGACTTCCCAATATGGTAGCTCCCAAAATATAGATTTCTTCTTCCACATGTGCGCCATTCTGTTTTCGTTCGGAACAGGTTGGCTACCAGATCCCTTTCCAAAAATAACTTCTAGATCTTTTACCATGTTGAAGACGTCTTTACCACTACGGTGCATCGGTTATGTTCGGTGGTCCGCTAGGCCTTTGAAATGCTCCCCCTCGACATCTCCAGGATCATCTTTTCTAATCTTGTAACGCAATGCACTGCATACGGGACATACATCCAAATTCTCGTACTCGCCTTGGTAGAGGATGCAGTCGTTGGGGCATGCATGTATCTTTTGCACTTCCAATCCTAAAGGGCAAACAAGTTGTTTGGCTTCATACGTTGTGGCGGGCAATTCGTTGTCCTTAGGAAGCATTTTTTAAACAAGTTTGAGTAATTCACCAAATCCCTTGTCGGATACACCATTTGTCGCCTTCCATTGCAGCAACTCCAAGGTGGTGCCAAGTTTCTTCAATCCATTTTGACAATCTGGGTACAACAACTTACGGTGGTCCTCTAACAACTTCTGGAACTTCGACCTCTCCGTTTCACTCTCACAGTCTGCCTGCACATTGTGCAATGCCTGCCCCAGATCGTTGCTGGGATCATTTTCTGCTACATCTACTTCGTGCTCTTCCATGTCAATATCATCATCGAGTGCACCGATTCCAGCATTCCCGGGAAAGTGGTCGTCAAAATCTTCTTCTTCATTGTCTTCCATGGTAACCCCCTGTTCTCCGTGCTTCGTCCAACAAACATACTTTTCCTTGAAACCATTTGCGAAAATGTGGCTGTGTAGGATTCTTGAAGATGAGTAATCCTTGTTATTGTTGCAATGAACACACGGGCAGCACATAAAACCATTCTGCTTTTCGCCTCAGCCACAGACAAAAAATAATTCTTTACACGTATCGAATAAATAAAATATATCAAACCTAAATTAAACTAAATATAACATAACATGAATAATTAAAAGATCTGCAATATCCATCATACATTTTGATTAATTAAAAAGAGTACTTAATCCATTACAGAACTTAACAAAGGAGTACTATACATGAAACTTAAAAATTCGGACAACAACACATAGCTTTTCAACCGTCCTTGCGTTGGAACGCAGAATGCTCTAACGGATTTCTTGCTGGCACAGAAGAAGATGGCGGAGCTGAAACCTCCGTGTTTGGTGGTGACGAACCGTAATGCCGCAATAAATCCTCAAGATGAAACAGAGGTTCCTCGCCCCTTGCCATGCATTCTCTATATTCTTTTTTCAAATAACGGAGCGCTGCCCTATGAAAAGCATTAGGTTTTTTGGACCGGCGACCTACTTAAGTTGTGCCCTTCTATCCAGAAGGACAACGATCACTCCCACCGGCGCCACTCCCTCCAGTAGCTAAAGCCATATTTTACTGAAAAATATCTTTATTTTCCACAAAATTATAAATTCTTACCATTCAATGCAAAAATTATTTACTATTACAATTACAATTATCAGATTAATAACTCTTGCAAATAACAATGAAATCATATAAAAAAGACGAAATGTATCATTAATTGAAAGAAATCTCTAATTAATTGAAAGAAATCTCTATAACTTCTAATTACTTTGACACCCTTCAGTTCCAGGAGTACACTCTTTTCAATATCCAGAAACCCTCTAGAATAAAAATAAACCTTTATTTCTGAAAATGTATATGTCAGTAACCTCAATCCTGTGGTGATGACACTGCCTTTCGGGGGGACACGGTGCGGTACAAGGATGTCACCAATCGGCCAGTCGCAGCACCAACATTTATGATTAGTAGGCACATCACTTGGCACAGGCAGCGTGCTCGTTGATATGCTCTCAGTACAACAACGGCCATGCTGACTGCGTCAAATGCTATCTTCTTATCAATCGGAAGTGCTGGTGATGCGACCAACCGATTCGCGACGTCCTTATAGCGCATCGTGTATCCCCGAAAGGTAGTGCCATCACCGTTGGATGGAGATTAACGACATATACTTGTTTTGAAATAAAGATTTTATTAGCTACTAGATGGTTTCATTGTGAGCCTGAATAAATACATCACTAGAGTGTCAAAATAATCCATTCATAATACAAAAAATTAAAATATACTCATTTCATTAATTCATGAATGAATACAAAAATCAACTATCCAAAATATGGTCATTTATATAAGTACATCACATGAAGTGTCTACACTCATTCTAAAAAAATTCTACTATCCACAAACTCATCTAAATCTAAAAGAAAATCACACCTACATATGCAATCTAGCTAAATGTCCAAGAAATGAGCTAGCTACACATTATATCTATTTCTAAAGCATGAAATGAGCTATACAAGCCAAGGAAGAAGAGAAAAACAAGCCCCAAATCTTTAGCGCCGATGGATGGACAGGGAATCAAAGATCTTCACAAATGTGGTGAAGAAATGAGCAAGAACTCCTCTCTCCCGAGCCAAAAACAGTAAGAAACAAGTGAGCTGAATGGCTCGGGCGGGGGGAGAGAGAAGGGGATAAAGGGGCCAAGGAGTTTTGTCCCGGTTGGAGACACCAACCGGGACAAAAAAAAGAGGTCTTTTGTCCCGGTTGGTGGCTTCAACTGGGACAAAAGGCTACGCGGGCCTTTTGTCCCGGTTGTTGCCACCAATTGGGATAAAAAGCCACCCTTTTGTTCCGGTTGGTGCCTCCAACCGACAAAAAGCCCTTGTCCCCCGCTGGCCCGGCTAGCCGTTGGACCCGGGACAAAAGCCATCTATTGTCCCGGGCCCAAAGGCTGCCGGAACAAATGGCCTGGAACAAATACCTATTCTGTAGTAGTGTGGCGGCAGCAAGCCAAAGCGAGCCTTCGTAGGTGCATGCACGCACGCATCGAACAAGGCAAAGCAACTAGCCTATGGCATGTGCTCCACGTCAACGAAACAGGGATCCCATCCTTTCCCTTTTTACTACTTCTATTTCCATCTACATTTGTTTCAATTTTCTTTGAAATATGCTAAGGCATCAAATCTTTAGCATCTAATCGAATCAAGCTATTTTAAATTGGTTCGCACAAGCTTCCCTAGTCACACATGCAAGATACGGCGTGACCTTCACGTCCACGTCGTAACAGCCTGCTCGGCTGCGGAGACTGCGGCGACTACTTCTGCAGACGTCCGCTCGGTCATGACGTCCGCGCCAACCACTTCGATCGCCTGCTCGATTACGGCAACAACGGCGACTATCTCGGCAGGTGCACGGTCGGCCACAACGGCCGTGCGGACTATTCCGGCTGCCGCCTGCTCGGCCCCGACGACTGCGCCTACTACTTCGCCTACCGCCTGCACGGCCACGGTAACTACTACGCCTATTCTCCCGGCCCCGGCGAAAATGCGCCGACCACTTCACCTACCGCCTGCTCGGCTACGGCGACAACGTCGACTACATGGACAGACGCCCGCTCGGCCATACCGACCTCGCCGACTACTTCGACAGCCTGCCCGGCTACGGCAACCGCGCCGACTGCTGCGATGGCCGTCTGTTCAGCCACTGCGATAGCACAGACTACTTTGATCGCCCGCTTGGCGTACTGACTACTTCGACTCGTCCATTAATCAAGCTAAGTCATGCTTTAATAAATATTTATTAATTAAATATTTTCAAGCCTCCGTGGCCAGATTCTCTAGTCTCCGTGACTATTGCCGACCATGTCGTGCATGTTCCTGTGTGCCTATGCGGTCCGCCCGCTACACGGCCAGTCGAGCTATGCCCTGCCACTGCACTCTGTGCGCCCTCTTTTATTGCATATCACCGGCTGCTTTATGTTTTCTCTTAATGGTTGCTAAAGTACTCAAGTAGCAGATGCCTTAACCCGTGAAACCTCGGCCTCCCTTGCAACTCTCTCATCACGTGTCTGATGATCCGCTCTCAGCATAATGAGTTGAGGTCGTGCAGGGCCAGGTGCTTAAACGTAACAGGCTAATTACTTGAGGAAATTATATAACCAGAAAAGAGCAAGACACGAAAGCGTTGATGTTTCGGATCAGTTCCAATACCTTTGATTGTTTAATATTTCACATTATGCTACATGATGCTTGTATTATTCTCTACAGTACCAACTACTCGGCATGCATCCAATAGCCCATTCGGCTCCTGCGCTCGGAGGCTGGGCGCGACTCGGCACTTGACGTGCCTTCGACACCTCGTCTGGCTCCTATGCTCGGGGGCTTCGCGCGACTAGTTACTCGACCTTTCCTTTCGATGACTCGTCATGTCTCCGTAACCCTGCCAGCACCTCCGGGGGCTGGGTACCGCTACTTGACTCGGCGTGTCTCCGCGACCCCGCCAGTGCCTCAAGGTGCTGGGCGCCGCTCGGCATGTCTCTGTGACCCTGCCAGCACCCCCGGGGGCTGGGTGCCGCTACTTGACTCGGCGTGTCTCCGCGACCCCGCCAGTGCCTCAGGGTGATGGGCGCCGCTCGGCATGTCTCCGTGACCCTGCCAGCACCACCGGGGGCTGGGTGCCGCTACTTGACTCGGCGTGTCTCCGCGACCCCGCCAGTGCCTCAGGATGCTGGCGCCGCTCGGCATGTCTCCGTGACCCTACCAGCACCCCCGGGGGCTTTGTGCCGCTACTTGACTCGGCATGTCTCCACGACCCCGCCAGTGCCTCAGGGTGCTGGGCGCCGCTCGGCATGTCTCTGTGACCCTACCAAGACCCCCGGGGGCTGGGAGCCCCTACTTGACTCGGCGTGTCTCCGCGACCCCGCCAGTGCCTCAAGGTGCTGGGCGCCACTCGATATGTCTACGTGACCCTGCCAACACCTCCGGGGGCTGGGTGCTGCAACTTGACTCGTCGTGTCTCCGCAACCCCGCCAGTGTCTCAAGGTGCTGGGTACCGCTAGGCATGTCTCCGTGACCCTGCCAGCACCCCCGGGGGCTGGGTGCCGCTACTTGAATCGGCGTGTCACCGCGGCCCTGCCAGTACCTCAAGGTGCTGGGCGCCGCTCGGCATGTCTCCGTGACCCTGCTAGCACCTCCGGGGGCTGGGTGCCGCTACTTGACTCGGTGTGTCTCCGCGTCCCCGCCAGTGCCTCAGGGTGCTGGGCGCCACACGGCATGGCTCCACGACCCTGCCAGTACCCCCGGGGACTGGATGCCGCTACTTGACTCGGCGAGTCTCCGCGTCCCCACCAGTGCCTCAGGGTGCTGGGCGCCGCTCGGCATGTCTCCGCGACACTGCCAGTACCTCCGGGGTCTGGATACCGCTACCTGACTCGGCGAATCTCCGTGACTGCGCCAGTGCCTAAGGGTGCTGGGCGCCTCTCGGCATGTCTCCGTGACCCTGCCAGCACCTCCGGGGGCTGGGTGCTGCTACTTGACTCGGCGTGTCTCCGCGACCCCGCCAGTGCCTCAGGGTACTGTGTGCCACTCGGCATGTCTCCGTGACCCTGCAAGCACTCCCGAGGGCTGGGTGCTGCTACTTGACTCGGCGTGTCACCGTGACACCGCCAGTGCCTCAGGGTGCTGGTCGCCGCTCGGCATGTCTCCGCGACCCTGCCAGCACCTCCAAGGGCTGGATGCCGCTACCTAACTCGGCGTGTCTCCGTGACCCCGCCAGTGCCTCAAGGTGCTGGGCGTCGCTCGGCATGTCTCCGTGACCCTGCCAGCACCTCCGGGGGCTGGGTGCCGCTACTTGACTCGGCGTGTCTCCGCGACCCCGCCAGTGCCCCAGGGTACTGGGCGCCGCTCGGCATGTCTCCGTGACCCTGCAAGCACTCCCGGGGGCTGTGTGCCGCTACTTGACTTGGCGTGTCTCCGCGACCCCGCCAGTGGCTCAAGGTGCTGGGTGCCGCGCGGCATGTCTCCGTGACCCTGCCAGCACCCCCGGGGTCTGGGGGCCACTACTTGACTCGGCGTGTCTCCGTGACCCAGCTAGTGCCTCAGGGTGCTGGGCGCTGCTCGGCATATCTCCGTGACCCGCCCACCACCTCCGGGGGCTGGGTGCCGCTACTTGACTCGGCATGTCTCCGCGACCCAGCCAGCACCCCCGGGGGCTGGATGCCGCTACTTGACTTGGCCTGTCTCCGCGCCCCGCCAGTGCCTCAGGGTGATGGGCGTCGCTCGGCATGTCTCTGTGACTCTGCCAGCACCCCCGGGGGCTGGGTGCCGCTAGTTGGCTCGGCATGTCTCTGCGAGCCCGCCAGTGCCTCAGGGTGTTATTCACCGCTCGGCATGTCTCCGTGACCCTACCAGCACCACTGGGGGCTGGGTGCCGCTACCTGACTCGGCACGTCTCTGTGGACCCGTCAGTGCCTCAGGGTGCTGGGCGGCGCTCGGCATGTCTCCGTGACCCTGCCAGCACCTCCGGGGGCTGGGTGCCGCTACTTGACTCGGTGTCTCCGTGACCCCGCCAGTGCCTCAGGGTGCTGGGCGCCGCTTAGCATGTCTCCGTGACCCTGCCAGCACCCCCGGGGGCTGGGTGCCGCCTCTTGACTCGGCGTGTCTCCGCGACCCCGCTAGTGCCTCTGTGTGCTGGGCACCGTTCGGCATGTCTCCGTGACCCTGCCAGCACCTCCGGGGGCTGGGTGCCGCCACTTGACTCGGCGTGTCTCCGCGACCCCGCTAGTGCCTCAGGGTGCTGGGCGCCGCTCGACATGTCTCCATGATCCTGCCAGCACCTCCGGGGCTGGGTGCCGCTACTTGACTAAGCGTGTCTCCACCCCGCCAGTGCCTCAGGGTGCTGGGCACCTTTCGGCATGTCTCCATGACCCCGCCAGCACCCCCGGGGGCTAGATGCCGCTACTTGAGTCGGCGTGTCTCCGCGACCCCGTTAGTGCCTCAGGGTGCTGGGCACCACTCGGCATGTCTCTGTGACCCTGCCAGCACCCCTGTAGGTTGGATGCCGCTACTTGACTCATTGTGTCTCTGCGACCCCGTCAGTGCCTCAGGGTGCTGGGCGGCGCTCTGCATGTCTCCGTGACCCTGCCAGCACCTTCGAGGTCTAATTGCCGCTACTTGACTCAACGTGTCTCCGCGACCCCGCCAGCGCCTCAGGGTGCTGGGCGCCGCTCAGCATGTCTCTGTGACACTGCCAGCACCCCCAGGGGCTGGGTGCCGCTTCTTGACTCGGCGTGTCTCTGCGACCCCGCCACTGCCTAAGGGTGCTGGGTGCCACTCGGCATGTCTCCGTGACACTGCCAGCACCTCCAGGGGCTAGGTGCCGCTACTTCGCTCGGCGTGTCTCCGCGACCCCGTCAGTGCCTCAGGGTACTGGGCGCCGCTCGGCATGTCTCCATGACCCTGCCAGCACCCCCGGGGACTGGGTGGCGCTACTTGACTCGGCGTGTCTCCGCTACCCCGCTAGTGCCTCAGGGTGCTGGGCACCGCTCGGCATGTCTCCGTGACCCTGCCAGCACCTCAAGGGGCTGGGTGCCGCTACTTGAATCGGCATGTCTCCGCGACCTCGCCAGTGCCTCAAGGTGCTAGGCACCGCTCGGCATGTCTCTGTGACTCTGCCAGCACCCCCGGGGGCTGGGTGCCGCTACTTGGCTCGGCATGTCTCTGCGACCCCACCAGTGCCTCAAGGTGCTAGGCACCGCTCGGCATGTCTCTGTGACCCTGCCAGCACCACTGGGGGCTGGGTGCCGCTACCTGACTCGGCGTGTCTCTGTGGAGCCGTCAGTGCCTCAGGGTGCTGGGCGGCGCTAGGCATGTCTCCGTGACCCTGCCAGCACCTTCGGGGGCTAGGTGCCGCTACTTGACTCGGTGTCTCCGTGACCCTGCCAGTGCCTCAGGGTGCTGGGCGCCGCTCAGCTTGTCTCCGTGACCCTGCCAGCACCCCCGGGGGCTGGGTGCCGCTTCTTGACTCGGCGTGTCTCCGCGACCCCGCCAGTGCCTCAGTTTGCTGGGCACCGCTCGGCATGTCTCCGTGACCCTGCCAGCACCTCCGGGGGCTGGGTGCCGCCACTTGACTCGGCGTGTCTCCGTGACCCCGCCAGTGCCTCAGGGTGCTGGGCGCCGCTCCGCATGTCTCCGCGACCCTGCCAGCACCTCGGGGGGCTAGATGCTGCTACCTGAATCGGTGTGTCTCCGTGACTCCTCCAGTGCCTCAGGGTGCTGGGCGCCGCTCGGCATGTCTCCGTGACCCTGCCAGCACCTCCGGGGGCTGGGTGCCGCTACTTGACTCGGCGTGTCTCCGCGACCCCACCAGTGCCTCAGGGGTGCTGGGCGCTGCTCGGCATATCTCCGCGACCCTACCAGCACCCCCGGGGGGTGGATGCCGCTACTTGACTCGGCGTGTCTCCGCGACCCTGTTAGTGCCTCAGGGTGCTGGGCACCGCTTGGCATGTCTCTATGACCCTTCCAGCACCTCTATAGGTTGGATGCCGCTACTTGACTCATTGTGTCTCTGCGACCCCGCTAGTGCCTCAGGGTGCTAGGCACCGCTCGGCATGTCTCTGTGTCCCTGCCAACACCCCCGGGGGCTGGTTTCCGCTACCTGACTCGGCGTGTCTCTGTGACCCTGTCAGTGCCTCAAGGTGCTGGGCGGCGCTCTGCATGTCTCTGTGGCCCTGCCAGCACCTCCGAGGTCTAATTGCCGCTACTTGACTCAGCGTGTCTCCGCGACCCCGCCAGCGCCTCAGGGTGCTGGGCGCCGCTCAGCATGTCTCTGTGACACTGCCAGCACCCCCAGGGGCTGGGTGCCGCTTCTTGACTCGGCGTGTCTCTGCGACCCCGCCAGTGCCTAAGGGTGCTGGGCGCCGCTCGGCATGTCTCCGTGACACTACCAGCACCTCCAGGGGCTAGGTGCCGCTACTTCGCTCGGCGTGTCTCCGCGACCCCGTTAGTGCCTCAGGGTACTGGGCGCCGCTCGGCATGTCTCCATGACCCTGCCAGCACCCCCGGGGACCGGGTGGCGCTACTTGACTCGGCGTGTCTCTGCTACCCCGCCAGTGCCTCAGGGTGCTGGGCACCGCTCGGCATGTCTCCATGACCCTGCCAGCACCTCGGGGGGCTGGGTGCCGCTACTTGACTCGGCATGTCTCCGCGACCTCGCCAGTGCCTCAGGGTACTGGGCGCCGCTCGGCATGTCTCCGTGACCCTGCAAGCACTCTCGGGGGCTGTGTGCCGCTACTTGACTCGGCGTGTCTCCGCGACCCTGCCAGTGCCTCAAGGTGCTGGGTGCCGCACGGCATGTCTCCGTGACCCTGCCAGCACCCCCGGGGGCTGGGGGCCACTACTTGACTCGGCGTGTCTCCGTGACCCAGCCAGTGCCTTAGGGTGCTGGGTGCCGCTCGGCATGTCTCCACGACCCAGCCACCACCTCCGGGGGCTAGGTGCCGCTACTTGACTCGGCGTGTCTCCGCGACTTCACCAGTGCCTCAGGGTGCAGGGCGCCCCTCGACATGTCTCCGCGACCCAGCCAGCACCCCCGGGGGCTGTATACGGTACTTTACTCGGCGTGTCTCCGCGCCCCCGCCAGTGCCTCAGGGTGATGGGCGTCGCTCGGCATGTCTCTATGACTCTGCCAGCACCCCCGGGGGCTGGGTGCCGCTACTTGGCTCGGCATGTCTCTGCGACCCCGCCAGTGCCTCAAGGTGCTAGGCACCGCTCGGCATGTCTCCGTGACCCTGCCAGCACCACTGGGGGCTGGGTGCCGCTACCTGACTCGGCGTGTCTCTGTGGAGCCGTCAGTGCCTCAGGGTGCTGGGCGGCGCTAGGCATGTCTCCGTGACCCTGCCAGCACCTTCGGGGGCTAGGTGCCGCTACTTGACTCGGTGTCTCCGTGACCCCGCCAGTGCCTCAGGGTGCTGGGCGCCGCTCAGCTTGTCTCCGTGACCCTGCCAGCACCCCCGGGGGCTGGGTGCCGCTTCTTGACTCGGCGTGTCTCCGCGACCCCGCCAGTGCCTCAGTTTGCTGGGCACCGCTCGGCATGTCTCCGTGACCCTGCCAGCACCTCCGGGGGCTGGGTGCCGCCACTTGACTCGGCGTGTCTCCGTGACCCCGCCAGTGCCACAGGGTGCTGGGCGCCGCTCCGCATGTCTCCGCGACCCTGCCAGCACCTCGGGGGGCTGGATGCTGCTACCTGACTCGGTGTGTCTCCGTGACTCCTCCAGTGCCTCAGGGTGCTGGGCGCCGCTCGGCATGTCTCCATGACCCTGCCAGCACCTCTGAGGTCTAATTGCCGCTACTTGACTCAGTGTGTCTCCGCGACCCCGCCAGCGCCTCAGGGTGCTGGGCGCCGCTCAGCATGTCTCTGTGACACTGCCAGCACCCCCAGGGGCTGGGTGCCGCTTCTTGACTCGGCGTGTCTCTGCGACCCCGCTAGTGCCTAAGGGTGCTGGGCGCCGCTCGGCATGTCTCCGTGACACTACCAGCACCTCCAGGGGCTAGGTGCCGCTACTTCGCTCGCCGTGTCTCCGCGACCCCGTCAGTGCCTCAGGGTACTGGGCGCCGCTCGGCATGTCTCCATGACCCTGCCAGCACCCCCGGGGACCGGGTGGCGCTACTTGACTCGGCGTGTCTCCGCTACCCCGCCAGTGCCTCAGGGTGCTGGGCACCGCTCGGCATGTCTCCGTGACCCTGCCAGCACCTCCGGGGGCTGGGTGCCGCTACTTGACTCGGCATTTCTCTGCGACCTCGCCAGTGCCTCAGGGTACTGGGCGCCGCTCGGCATGTCTCCGTGACCCTGCAAGCACTCCCGGGGACTGTGTGCCGCTACTTGACTCGGCGTGTCTCCGCGACCCTGCCAGTGCCTCAAGGTGCTGGGTGCCGCGCGGCATGTCTCCGTGACCCTGCCAGCACCCCCGGGGGCTGGGGGCCACTACTTGACTCGGCGTGTCTCCGTGACCCAGCCAGGGCCTCAGGGTGCTGGGCGCCGCTCGGCATGTCTCCGTGACCCAGCCACCACCTCCGGGGGCTGGGTGCCGCTACTTGACTCGGCGTGTCTCCGCGACTTCGCCAGTGCCTCAGGGTGCAGGGCGCCCTCGGCATGTCTCCGCGACCCAGCCAGCACCCCCGGGGGCTGTATGCCGCTACTTGACTCGGCGTGTCTCCGCGCCCCCGCCAGTGCCTCAGGGTGATGGGCGTCGCTCGGCATGTCTCTGTGACTCTGCCACCACCCCCGGGGGCTGGGTGCCGCTACTTGGCTCGGCATGTCTCTGCGACCCCGCCAGTGCCTCAAGGTGCTAGGCACCGCTCGGCATGTCTCCGTGACCCTGCCAGCACCACTGCGGGCTGGGTGCCGCTACCTAACTCGGCGTGTCTCTGTGGAGCCGTCAGTGCCTCAGGGTGCTGGGCGGTGCTAGGCATGTCTCCGTGACACTGCCAGCACCTTCGGGGGCTGGGTGCCGCTACTTGACTCGGTGTCTCCGCGACCCCGCCAGTGCCTCAGGGTGCTGGGCGGCGCTCAGCTTGTGTCCGTGACCCTGCCAGCACCCCCGGGGGCTAGGTGCCGCTTCTTGACTTGGCGTGTCTCCGCGACCCCGCCAGTGCCTTAGGGTGCTGGGCACCGCTCGGCATGTCTCCGTGACCCTGCCAGCACCTCCGGGGGCTGGGTGCCGCCACTTGACTCGGCGTGTCTCCGTGACCCCGCCAGTGCCTCGGGATGCTGGGCGCCGCTCCGCATATCTCCGCGACCCTGCTAGCACCGCGGGGGGTTGGATGCTGCTACCTGACTCGGTGTGTCTCCGTGACTCCTCCAGTGCCTCAGGGTGCTGGGCGCCGCTCGGCATGTCTCCGTGACCCTGCCAGCACCTCCGGGGGCTGGGTGCCGCTACTTGACTCGGCGTGTCTCCGCGACCCCGCCAGTGCCTCAGGGTACTGGGCACTGCTCGGCATGTCTCCGTGACCCTGCAAGAACTCCCGGGGGCTGGGTGCCGCTACTTGACTCGTCGTGTCTCCGTGACCCCGCCAGTGCCTCAGGGTGCTGGGCGCCGCTTGGCATGTCTCCGCGACCCTGCCAGCACCTTCGGGGGCTGGATGCCGCTACCTGACTCGGCGTGTCTCCGTGACCCCGCCAGTGCCTCAGGGTGCTGGGCGCCGCTCGGCATGTCTCCGTGACCACAAGCGCACGGTTCGTGTAGCTTTTCCCTTAGAGTATTCCCCCAAGGTTTATCAATCCGTGGATCGACAAAGAACTACCTATGGTTTTCCATCTAATCTAACGGATCTATCCTAACATGAAGCATTGATTGCATATAAAGGGTAAACCTTTGACAGATATGAGTGATGTGTAAAGGTTGATCTCATCCATGAACATAGGCTTAATCATAGCAAAACCAAAGACATGACTAAGCCTATCGTCATCTAGTTGTAGTTCAAGCTAACGAGCAAATAAATCATGCATCTCAATCAAAAGCATCTTTAAATCAAAATATCCAATCCGATCCTTCGATACCCCACCTACTCAGTGGAAGCGCCCTGTCACGACACCCCCCCTTTTGATGAAAGTACCCTGAAGCAAGTCGAACACCCTTTGGTAGTTTCGCCATGAACCTCTAGCCACCATGACTACAAGATCATGCTAAGCGATCTATATCGATAATAGATCTAAGATGAAGCAAACCCAAAGAAAAGAACGAAATCGAAAGAGAGAACATGATCGCTAATAGATTCGGAAGACATGATTATCATTACTCACATAATAGATTCGTTTGGATCGTCACCACTGAGTACATACCATTGACGACTCCAACTAGCTCATGAACTCCACCATGGCACAACCACGCAGGGAGGCCATGGCAGCTAGGGGTGGCATAAGTCATCTCCTAGACAACTTCGAAGACTTGCGGCGGCCGTCGTCTCCCTCCGATCTTGGCCCTAGGTTTTCGTCGAGTTCTAGGTGGGTGGATGCTCTGAGTTGAATAAGGTGCGAGCTATTTATAAGACGAGGAAGCCACCAGTTGAAGGGGAGGCCGAACCGCCTCAAAAACGGGCTAGGCCGGCTGGCCCCATGGGCCTAGGCCGGATGGCCTACCCCTTTCGGGCTCGCCTCGGTCTCATCATTCGCGTGCAGACTCCGCGCATCTTCTAGAGTTTATGTCCTTCACGATTGCACCCCTTCGGACGTCGTTATCTTGGAGATATCTTCGAGGAAAGGATAGGATAGGGAATCCTTCCTTAAATCTTCATTTGCTTTGCTTAATCCCGAAGTATCTTGATCTCATCTTCGTGGGCTTGGTCCTTTGGGCTCTCTTGGAGGATGGATGTGCATGAATGGGCTTTGAATCAACATGGGCTTTTGTCCTTCCTTTGGGCTTTGGCCTTCGTCTTTCTTCGTGTTAGCGCTCGATCACAGGCCTCATCATTTCATGCCCCAAAATAGGCTAAAAACCTGCAGAAACGAAGTTCCTCCAAAATATATGTGCAACTGTAAAAATGACCAATAATTAGGCCGGGGTTAGGACGGTTAGTGATTTTGATATTAAATTCATGCCATTATCAAGGATAAACAAGGGATAAAAGGGGTACTTAAGGAGCGCCAACATTCCCCCCATGCTTAAACCTTGCTCGTCCTCGAGTAAGTCCAGGAGCTTTGCTTATAAAGAAATCAGCGTTGCCCCTCAATGTCCTCTCTGCACTTACTCATACATAACAAGACATATTGCTCTCTCAAGTATTTAGCATTTAAGTTCATGTTGTGACCGGCTACTTTTTCATTATGGAAGATAGACTAGCAATTAAAGAACAAACCACAATAATAAATAAATTCCATGCTCTCAAACTTAAGCGAACTTCAAACATTTACCTTGTTTCATCGTGAAGAGTTTTCAAAAGAAAGCATATCAAACATAAGTGAGTTTCTCTTGCAAAAGATCATGTACATACTCATCTCATCAAGTCGCTCAAGCCTACATTAGATTGTCTTCAACCTATTCTACTCATATATAAAAGTGGAAGGCTTATGTAGAGCTTGGTAGGTAAAAACAATCCTAGCAAAACATTATACTTGAAATATTATCAAACTAAGAGAGAGATCTATTAGATTTACTGAGACTAGTCAAAAAGGCCATTGGAAAATAATGTTGGAGAGGGAGAAAGATGAAACACACACATTTAGATAGGTAGATATGTGCAAGTGGCAAATGGATGATCCAGAGACACCAATGAAGTTCTCGTTATCGGATTGCACATGGTTGGAAGATTTGATTATGGAATAATTCTTCAAAGTAACTTGGAAAATTAATGAAGCCAAAAAGAGCTAAGGAGCATTTGATTCTTCTCTTTTTTTTTCTTTCATTTTTCTTTTCTTTTCTCCTTTTTTTCATTTTTCTATTTTTCTCTTTCTTTCTTTTTTTTTCTTTCTTTTTGCACCTTAGAACTTTTGATAGCGTAGAATACTTACTCAGCCATCCCCCCATGCTTGAATGAATGCTCGTCCTCGAGTATGAATAGTGGGAGAACCAACTAGATAGGGTAAGTATATCAAATTCACCTTCTTCTTCGTAGAACCTCTTGAATCTCCGGAGAGCCTTGTCTCCCAAAACTTTTCCTTATGTGGTGCCCTTGATTCTTTTGATTCCGTCGAAATGATAATCCATACTCAAATTGGGTTGTGGTCAAGGAGGTAATCACAAAAAGATATTTTTGGTTTAGGGTGGATATCCAGCGAGGTTTGCAAAATTCCCGAAGTAGAAACTCACAATGCATGGATAAATAGGCTAGCAAAAAGAATGTTACACAAAAAAATGGAATGACCAGCTTCTTAGTCTCATACCAAAGAAATCAATCTTAATCCAACTCATCTAAATATAAGTTTGAAATCTAAAGGTTTCATCATGAAAGAATATGTATGTATAGTCTTTGGTAGGTAGAACTTTGCAAGAGATTCACAAATGTAGATAGCATAGGAATTAAGTTTTCAAATTAAACAATCACAAGGTGTAAGGTCATCGGTGGACTTAAATCAAAGAGCAACATAGAATATGTGGGTTTAGAATTTAGTCATTTAACCTCCACAAATAAAATAGCCGGTATTTAATCATTTTAATTCCATTTAATTGAGAGCAAATGGTCAAGTCATATACAACATAGCGTAGGTAAAACAAAGCATCAACTTTCATCATTTTTCCATAAGCATAAGGCATTGCCAAAATGTATCAATGTGGTGAGCACAAAGTGATGGTGATCCTACAATTATTGAAAACAAAAAGAAAACTAGGTTATCCTCCTAGAAGCCATGTGATAGGTTGAGAGGTATATACAAAGGTTGCATCTATGGTTGAAGGCATATATGTACAAGCATTTAGAAAAAGAGAGAGTTGAGGAAGAATTACCGTCCTTCTCGATGCTCATAATGAAGTGTAGCGCGGCCTCCCCCATACTTAAGAATTGTGCTAAGCATGGAAGAAGAATCATGAGCATCTTGTGGCAACTGTGGTTATCTTACTCCATGAGATCTTTCTTCCTTGTCCACGAAATCCTCCCCCATGCTTAGCATGATGCTAGGCGTGGAAGGAGAAGATGGACCATCTTGAAATTCTTGAAGTCCTTCCCTCATGTGTATGAATATCATCTTCAATGTGTCTTCACCTTTGTTGTCTCAATTTCTTTCAACTTCTTATTGTACTAAGTCATGGTCCCAATCATTGCTTCACATCGTCGTTGCCTCCTTCAATTACTCGTTGTCCCATTGCTGCCTCATCTTCATGAATTTTTTTCTTTTAATTTCCAGAACAGAACATGTACTGAAATATAGCTCCATTGCGAAGTGCACGAATTTTCCTTTCCAACGAGTCCTCATTCGCCCAAAACTGATTCCGAACAAGAGAGTTATGTCCATTTTATCCCAGCGCAGCAATTTGTTCCGAATTTCAGAACGCGCAACGTCCAAAGTTTTTGCCATATCTCCTTGTACGGGTCTTCAAATTCATTGATCTTGGATGCGTTGGAATGGGAATTTGATGGAGCTTCTGAATATCAACTTTTTGCTTCTTGTACAGCTCTGAACATTTTCTCAAATTGATGAAAACAGCTGCGTCCTTCTCGGGTTTCGACGATGTTGACGATCTTGATTGAAATTCTTTTGGTCTTGAATTCATGGGAGCGCTTCTTCATGCCTGCAAAATATTTTAAACACACACTACCCCCGGGATGACGATCGGGAGTAGAAACAAATACCAACAAACCTACCATTCCTAAGATCTCAATTTGTGGCATAGCTAGCTTAGCGAAACTAGTGAGTGTACGTGTGTGCTAGTGTAAATGCAAATGAGAGGAATGTATATACACAAAGACAATGTTTACACCTAGTTCTAAACACCATGTTTACAACTAGGTTGCCGAACTTCTCCATAGCCAAAAAGACTTATTTAACCAAGGTCAAAACACCATGTCTATCCCAAGATCAATAGGCCTTAGTAGCACAAGAAAAAAAATAAAGCGCATTGCAAAGCTTATAAACCAACCAAATGCAACCTCATAGCTTGGTAACTAAATGATGATGGTCTTCAATCATGTCTAAACACCATGTTTACACAAGATTGCAAAAAAGAAAATGCTCACGTGAAGCATTAACATGGATATGAAAGCTTTCATCAATAAAGTTGAGACCAAGCTAGCAAAATGAGTGCATGAACAATGGAATGGGCGCAAAGTGCAAATGCAAAGTTTGCAAAAACAAGTGTTAGTAAGGTTGAAAGGACCTTTCGATGTTGTTCTGCAACTAGCTTATCCAAAAACAATTGCTAAGAGTGACAAAAAGACTTTGCGACACTTCATAAGAAGTGAGGCTTATGTCAATGAAAAGGTTATTTATCGAAAAGGACCAAACAACTGAGCTAACAAGGTTTTAGAAGTAGGTTTATGGGTTTCCTATATTTTTTGGCTTAAAACTAAAATTTTGAAGAGAGAGTGTTGGGTATAGAAATTCTATCTAAGGTGTTTTTTTAAAAAAACTAGAGAGAAACAAAAGTTAGATTTTTTTTGAAAGAAAAACATATCCTATGGTTTTTAGGATTGCTCTATGAGTGGTTTTCCTAAGGGTTTTAGGATCTCAAAAGCGAGGCTAGTCAATGTTTTTAGAAAAAGTTTTTTTTTTAAATGCAACGTGCAATGCAATGCAAGGGTGAGACGAACAACATGGTATGCAATGCAACACGGGGTGGGTGAACAAAATGATATGACATGATGAGGTGGTCTAAAACAAAACAAAAAGTTAGCCTAAGTTAACTAGCCACAAGTTTAGAATCAAAGGGTGGTGCAATGCTTCATAAATCTCTCTAAAAAGACACAAAGAAAAAGACTAAAAACGCTCCCAAAAAGGTCTACAAGTTTCCCAAGATCAAATAACAAAGTGCTCCCTCAATAACATTTAGAATGAACAACATGAAGTTGTGGTGTTTGTTAGAGCAATGGTACAATGTTACTTGATATTCCGATTAAAGAGTGCAATGTAGACGGTCATATTAATATATATAAATAAAATGAACGGGTTGCCTCCCGCAAAGCGTTTCATTTAAAGTCATAGAGCTTGAATTTCTCACATACCTTCTCATTGATGTGAAGCCATGGTCCTTCGTACGAGAATCCGAAGTGTCCATGCAGCTTGATGTCGCCTCTTGTAATCCATCGTGGTTTGCTTGCAACATCTTCATTTGTCGAAAGTCGACCGCTTGTGTCTTCATTTGCCAATGTCATTGGGGTTCTTCCTCTACTCCAAGCCTCTGAATTTTATCATGTACGCTTGATGAAAGCATCGCCCAAGCTCCCCTTCATTGTTGTCATCGTCATCTTTTCTATCTTGTTCTCATCGCGTTGCTCCTGCCTCTTCTTCACGGAATCTCTCCTGTATACTCAACAGAACATATACCAAAATATAGCTCTATTAAAAATTTTCTGAAATTACCTTTCCAACGAGTGGTCATTCGCTTTAAACGGAGTCCAAATGAGGGAGTTATGCCCGTTTCACTTTTGGCGTTGCGTGCTGTCCAGAAATTTTCAGAGTGCACAACCTTCAATGTTTTGGCCATACCCGCTTGTAGGAATCTCTGATTGACTTGGTTCTTGATCCGTTGGGACGAGAAATTCGTGGAGCTTTTGAATATCCAAAAATATGCTGCTATTTTCATCTGAGGTTGAGCATAATATTGATGATAACAATGACTTCTTACGAATCGATCCGAAGATGTCGATGATCTTGATCTTGTGGTCTTCGGAGCGTCTTGTTGTGCATCCTTGGCTTCAAGGTCATCACCATTGGTTCACCAGTGAGTAGCATGGCTCCAATGGTCTGTCTCCATGGTTCTTGCTTTGCCTAAGGTGTCGGGATCGAAGGAGGCTCCCATGCTTTGTGTCGATGATCAGAGCGGCCTCTTTCTTTGATTGCACTCGACTAGAAGCTTCTTGAGCATCCCATGGAGAAGATGGGTGTCATCATGGTTCCTCTAATCTTGTTTCCTCTAGCGTTGGTCAACTTCAAATCATCAACTTTTGTGCACAAGGTTCTCCAAACATCTTGCGACATCGTCATCACTTTCTCCATTGTTTGTTGCTGCCTCTTCTTCGTTGAATTCCTTGGTCATTCTGCATAGAACATGTACCAAAATTCTACTCCATGGAAATCCTTATGAAATTACCTTTTCAACGAGTGGTCATTGATCCCAAACGGACTCCGGATGAAGAAGTTATGGTCGTTTTACTCCGGCACTACGCTCTGTCCCAAGACATTTCAGAACGCGCAGTGTTGAAAGATTTTACCATAACTCTTCACACCGATCTCCAAAATTCATGATTATTGATGCGTTGGAAAGTAGACTTGATGGAGATTCAAAATAATCTATTATTTTCTCATGGTACTTCTCTGATCTTGGACGAAAAACTCATTACAACAGTAACACTTTGGAGATGATGATGATGATCCGATCGCACGATTTTCTTCGCGGGCATGCTTGAACAAACAATTTTTCCCAAAAACATTAGTATTTAAAATCAATTGACACGGTGGCGTACCTTATTTATCATCTTTTGCTTTGGGGAGTGGGGACTCGATAGCGGATGCTGGGCCACTAACAAAAGTTAGCACCTACCACTAAAGAGCGGGTCTTCACGTAGCCATCAACTTGCTTGAGTGAGATTGGACTTGTCAAAGTACGGACGTTGAGAACTTCTCAATCGCTTTGTGTCTAGGGTTTTACCTGCATTCATGGACACAAACAAGAAACACAGGATATATGCAATAATAAAATTAGGGTTAGTCCAAAAACTAGATAGATCGCCCTAGGGTTCGTGTTGACGATCCCCGGCAACGGCGCCAGAAAAGCTTGTTGACGCTCTTTAGCGCCCCGATTTGTATACCGCAAGCGCATAGTTCATGTAGCTCTTCCCTTAGAGTATTCTCCCAAGGTTTATCAATCCGTGGATCGACAAAGAACTACCTAAGGTTTTCCATCTAATCTAACGGATCTATCCTAACATGAAGCATTGATTGCATATCAAGGGTAAACATTTGACAGGTATGAGTGATGTGTAAAGGTTGATCTCATCCATGAACATAGGCTTAATCATAGCAAAACCAAAGACATGACTAAGCCTATCGTCATCTAGTTGTAGTTCAAGCTAACGAGCAAATAAATCATGCATCTCAATCAAAAGCATCTTTAAATCAAAATCTCCAATCCGATCCTTCGATACCCCACCTACTCAGTGGAAGCGCCCTGTCACGACACCCCCCCTTTTGACGAAAGTACCCTGAAGCAAGTCGAACCCCCTTTGGTAGTTCCTCCATGAACCTCTAGCCACCATGACTACAAGATCATGCTAAGCGATCTATATCGATAATAGATCTAAGATGAAGCAAACCCAAAGAAAAGAACAAAATCGAAAGAGAGAACATGATCGCTAATAGATTCAGAAGACATGATTATCATTACTCACATAATAGATTCGTTTGGATCGTCACCACCGAGTACATACCATTGACGACTCCAACTAGCTCATGAACTCCACCATGGCACAACCACGCAGGGAGGCCATGGCAGCTAGGGGTGGCCTAAGCCATCTCCTAGACAACTTCGAAGACTTGCGGCGGCCGTCATCTCCCTCCGGTCTTGGCCCTAGGTTTTCGTCGAGTTCTGGGTGGATGGATGCTCTGAGTTGAATAAGGTGCGAGCTATTTATAAGCCGAGGAAGCCACCGGTCGAAGGGGAGGCCGAACCGCCTCAGAAACGGGCTAGGCCGGCTGGCCCCATGGGCCTAGGCCGGCCGGCCTACCCCCTTTCGGGCTCTCCTCGGTCTCATCTTTCGCGTGCAGACTCCTTGCATCTTCTAGAGTTTATGTCCTTCACGATTGCACCCCTTCAAACTTCATTATCTTGGAGATATCTTCGAGGAAAGGATAGGATAGGGAATCCTTCCTTAAATCTTCATTTGCTTTGCTTAATCCCGAAGTATCTTGATCTCATCTTCGTGGGCTTGGTCCTTTGGGCTCTCTTGGAGGATGGATGTGCATGAATGGGCTTCGAATCAACATGGGCTTTTGTCCTTCCTTTGGGCTTTGGCCTTCGTCTTTCTCCGTGTTAGCGCTCGATCACGGGCCTCGTCATTTCATGCCCCAAAATAGGCCAAAAACCTGCAGAAACAAAGTTCCTCCAAAATATATGTGCAAGTGTAAAAATGACCAATAATTAGGCCGGGGTTAGGACGGTTTGTGATTTTGATATTAAATTCATGCCATTATCAAGGATAAACAAGGGATAAAAGGGGTACTTAAGGAGCGCCAACATTCCCCCCATGCTTAAACCTTGCTCATCCTCGAGTAAGTCCAGGAGCTTTGCTTATAAAGAAATCAGCGTTGCCCCTCAATGTCCTCACTGCACTTAGTCATACATAACAAGACATATTGCTCTCTCAAGTATTTAGCATTTAAGTTCATGTTGTGACCGGCTACTTTTTCATTATGGAAGATAGACTAGCAATTAAAGAACAAACCACAATAATAAATAAATGCCATGCTCTCAAACTTAAGCGAACCTCAAACCTTTACCTTGTTTCATCGTGAAGAGTTTTCAAAAGAAAGCATATCAAACATAGGTGAGTTTCTCTTGCAAACGATCATGGAAATACTCATCTCATCAAGTCGCTCAAGCCTACATTAGATTGTCTTCAACCTATTCTACTCATATATAAAGCTATTTACTACAAGTTGATGAATTATCATAACCCAATTACATAGTAATTAATCAGAATTAATTATGAATTACTGAGACCCAAACCAAACCAAACCACCCGGGGAAACCCTCCTAACCAAAGGAAGATAACCCCACTAATCAAAAGGAGGATCTAGGCCGCTCATGACCGTGAGCACGGCTAGTATACCAGTTTTTCACTCTGCAGAGGTTGCACATCTTTACCCACAAGTCGTGAGCTACACTAGTTGTTCATCACACTTTCTTAGGTGAGATGACTAGCAAACTCACTACGAGGCCTTTACAAAGAATCTCGTTGGTAAGGAGTAACCGCGAGGGTGGATCGGCGACTATGGAGCAGGTCTAGTGGGCGTCAAGACACGGAGCATAGATGAGGCCACTCAGTACGAGGGCCATAGAAGCTTACCTCCCCTGCCCCGCAGGTAAGTTACTCCAAACCAAAAAGACCTAATTATTACGCCAAGACCGTCCCATTCCAGTCTTGTGGTAGCGCTGTTGTCCCAGGTTGTCGCTCTATGAACCGGTCCTTATGGAGAGTGGCCAACCAAGCACTAAGCACCGTGCAGGCCCCCTAAACCATGTTTCTAACAAAACATATTTTAACGAGACGTGAGCTACTCAAGCACGGAGCACAGAGGGCCACTCCCAGAATTAAGTTGCAATAAACCATTAATCATATTAATTAAAAAGGACCAAGTGTGTTATAACGCAGCAACCAAGCACAACTAACCAAAATGCAACCCAAGGGATATATATAAAGGATATAAAGTGGCTAGGAAATCCTTATAGGCATACAGTATTAAAATGCAGTATGAAATTGTATTTAAAGTGATAGGGGGTGTTCATGTTATACTTGCCTTCCTCAAACTGCTCTTGCTGCTGCTCAAACTTCTCCGAAGATGGCTGCTACTCTGGGTACTGGTACTGGGGCTCCTCAGATGGATCAACGTCTACTCACGAACACATGGCCAAAAACAATACACAACATAAACATACAAGCAAACAAGTGCAAACACTAAGAAACAATACAACAATACATAAAAATAGCAAACAAAACTAGGCTAGAACTATTCTACGCGTTACAATGATCGCGTGGACATAAAGAACGCCTAAAACGGAGCTAGAACGCGAAAACTAGGCCTAAAACAGGGTCCAGGGACCTATCTGTAAGAAAAATAGAGTTTCTGGGGTTTTCTGCAAAAACTGAGGACCTAAATGTAAATAAACCATAGTTCTAGGGTCTAACGTGCAAAAACAGTAGGTTTGGATGGCGGGTTCTAATAGGGAAAAGCGCAGGGGTCTAAGTGTTAAAACCTAGGTAAAATTGGAAATACTTTCACACTATTGTGGACTGTGGGTTGATTCGAGTAAAGAGCAGGGGGTTTCCTGCAAAACAACCAGCGCTGACTGGTATTTGGATTAGTTGACCTCGGGCCGAACAGATCTGGGCCGCAGAAATGGGATTGGGTGGTCGAGATCTAACAAGGCACGGGGGCGGCGGCGCGGACACCGGAGCTGGTGCTCCCGCGGTGGCGCGCGGCTAGATCTCGCCGGAGTTGAGTAATCCGGCGCCACAAGGGCCTATTCAGGCCGGGGTTTGGCCGTAGAGCACCGCCGTGGCATGTGTAATCCACTGGCGGGCTCGGACAGGCAGTGCGGGGCTGGGAACAGGGACTTCGGGTGGTACGGCGGCGCTGCAGCGGAGGTGCTCGCCGGAGCAGGGTGTTGGTGCCGTTCTAGGGTCAGTTCTGTGCGTAAAAAGACCGGAAACGAAGGCGCGGGTGTGTGTGAGGTCAGAACGCGGCACAGGCAGGGCTGGGCTACGATGTCGAGCATCCGCCACGGCGGAGCTATGGCGGCGAGGCACCGGCATGGGGTGCTCGGCCCTTGGAACGGACCAAGGGCCCTAGGATCTTGCGCAAAAGGTAGACCGGATCGGAGTGTGCCTCACTGAGGGCGCAGGGTGGTGTGATTAGGCGCGCAGGGTGATCATCGAGGTGGAATCACAGCGGCGTAGGGGTGAGTCGACGGCTCTCCTCAACGAAGAATCCCGTGAGCAGCGGGGCCGAGGGCGGAGAAGAAGGGCTCGGTGATGTTCCTGGTCCCACGGCGATGCTCCTGCGCGGCTTGGCCGGGGCTCTGGTGCGGCAGAGCGGCGTGGCCACAGCGGGGCGGTGGCTGCGGCTAGGATTTGGGCGGCGCTGGTGCATAGGATGAGGAGTAGGGAGGTCCGCGGGGCGGTTTAAAGAGGGCGCCGGAGATCTCGGCGGGCGGGCCAGGAAAGAAGGGCCGCGGGAATCATGGTCGGAGATCTCGGCCGGTTTCTATTGCGCGGGTGAGGAACGCGGGAGGAGGAGGGCGATTCTGACCGGTGGGCCAGCGTAGTCAATGAGGGGAGGGGCGACGCGTGCGCGGCGCTGAGCGCGTGGAGCTGGGCTGCGGGGCGCGCTGGGCTGCTGCGGGGAGGGTGGCGTGCTGGGCTGGGCCGCGTGTTGGAGCATGCCCGGGCGCTGAGAAAGGAAGGCCGAGCGAGCCGCGTGCGGGAGAGGGTAAGAGGGAGTGGGCCGCCTGTGGGGAAGGGAGAGAGTGGGCCGCCGGGTTGGGCTGCCATCTGGGTTTGGGTTTGGGTTTGATTTCTCTTTTCAATTTCCTATTTCAATCTAACTCAAACCAATCAAACTATTTGAATTCAAATTCGAATTTAAATTCAACCCTAACACTCAAACAAATAAATTTATGCACCAGCATGAATGCAACACCAAAATTTTTAAACTTAGACAAATTTTAATTACTTGTAAAACAAAATTAGATTAAATGCAAGACTAATCATAATAAACCTTAGAAAATTAAATAAAGCCAATTAAATTTATTATTAAATGCTGGAATTTAAATTATGGGGTTACAAACCCTACCCCCTTATAGGAATCTCGTCCCCGAGATTCAGCTGGACTGGCTAGCAAAGAGATCTGGGTATGTCTTCCTCAGCTCATCTTCTCGCTCCCATGTAGCCTCAGCTTCACTGTGATGACTCCACTGAACTCTGCACATCTTGATGCGCTTGTTCTGTGTAACCCTCTCTGATGTCTCCAGAATCTTCACCGGATGCTCAATATAAGTCAGATCCTCCTGCACATCTAACCGATCCAGTGGTGCCTGCTCCTCAGGTACTCGCAGACACTTCAACTGTGAAATGTGGAAGACATCGTGAACTCCAGAGAGACTGGTAGGCAACTCCAAGCGATAAGCAACTTCGCCTTTCCTCTCTAACACCTTGAATGGACCAATATACCGAGGTGCTAATTTCCCCTTCACATTAAACCTGCATATTCCTCTCATCGGGACACCATCAGATATACATAATCATCAACGCTGAAGGTCAGGTCCCTCCGTTTGCCATTTGCATAGCTCTTTTGCCTACTCTGTGCAATCCTCAGATTCTCCCGCATAGCCTGTACCATCTGCTCTGCATCTTCTATAATGTCAGGGCCAAAGAGCTGCTTCTCACCAATCTGATCCCAATAAAGAGGAGTCCTGCACTTTCTGCCATACAATGCCTCAAAGGGGGACTTCTTCAGACTGGCCTGTTAGCTGTTGTTATAGGAGAACTCAGCGTACGACAGGCACTTATCCCAACTAGTACCATACTAAATAGCACAAGCTCTCAGCATATCCTCCAACACTTGGTTGGTTCTCTCTGTCTGCCCATCTGTCTGAGGATGATAGGCGGTACTGAAGCGCAGCTTCGTATCCAACGAATCATGGAGCTGCTCCCAGAACCGTGAAGTGAACTGAGATCCTCTGTCAGATATGATCTTCTTGGGCACACCATGCAAACAGACAATCCGGGAGATCTACAACTCTGCAAGTCTAGCACCGGAGTAAGTAGTGTTCACTGGAATGAAGTGAGCAACCTTCGTCAAATGATCCACTACTACCCATATACAGTTGTACCCCTACTGAGTACGAGGCAATCCCACTATGAAATCCATTGTGATCTCCTCCCATTTCCACTCGGGAATCTTCAACGGCTGCAACAAATTGGCTGTCCTCTGATGCTCTACCTTCACACGCTGACATGTGTCACAGATGGCCACATACTCAGCGACTGAATGCTTCATTCCGGGCCACCAGAAACGCTCCTTAAGATCATAGTACATCTTAGTACTGCCCGGATGAATAGAGTAAGCCTTATCATGAGGCACACTCAGAATCAACTTCCTGAGATCATTCTCCTCTGGCACACAAATCCGGTTCTTGTACCACAAATTACCCTGATCATCCTCTCTGAAATGAGGAGCCTTGCCTTTCTTGAGCAACTCATGAATCTCCTGTAGCTTCTCATCTTCCTTCTGATGCTGCCGGATCTCTGCCTCGAATGCTGCACTCGAAATATGATGCAAGAAACCCAGACTCAACTGCTCAAACTCCTCACATAACTCTTGAGGCATCTGGAAAGCAACGGCCATGTTGACATAGCTTCTTCTGCTAAGAGCATCTGCCACAACATTGGCCTTACCCGGATGATAGTGAATTTCTAGGTCATAATCCTTGACCAGCTCTAACATCTCCTCTGCCGCATGTTCAGCTCATTCTGCGTGAAAATATACTTGAGGCTCTTGTGATCAGTGTAGATATCACACTGCTGCCCGTACAAGTAATGCCTCCAAATCTTCAGAGCCTGCACAACTGCGGCTAACTCAAGATCATGAGTGGGATAATTCAACTCATGCCGACGTAACTACCGTGAAGCATAAGCAATCACTCTGCCCTCCTGCATTAGAACACAACCAAGACTATCCTTCGAAGCATCACAGTACACCGTGAACCTCCTGCTCTGGTCTGGCAGAGTAAGGACTGGCGCCGTAGTAAGCCTCTTCTTCAACTCATCAAAGGCCATCTGACGCTCATCTGTCCATATGAATACCACATTCTTCTCTAGCAAGGAAGTCAAGGGCTTCGCGATCTTGGAGAACTTCTTAATGAACCTCCGATAATATCCTGCTAAGCCCAAGAATGACCGGACTTCCTTCACCGTCTGCGGTGTCTCCCACTCGAGCACATCCTTCACCTTGCTCGGATCAACTGCAATGCCTCCCTTGGAGATGATATGACCGAGGAATGGAACCTCGTCAATCCAGAACTCGCACTTGCTGAACTTAGCACACAGCTGATGCTCCCTCAGTCTCTGCAACGCGAGCCTCAGATGCTCTTCATGCTCTGCCTCTGTCTTTTAGAAGATCAGAATATCATCAATAAAGATCACCACAAAGACACCCAGATAATCCATGAAAACCATGTTCATCATGTGCATGAAGAAAGCCGGGGCATTAGTCAAGCCGAAGGACATGACCGTGTACTCATATAGCCCGTACTTGCAGGTGAATGCCGTCTTCGGAATATCCTCAGGACGGATCCTCAGCTGAAAATAGCCCGAACACAGATCAATCTTCGAGAATACACGAGCACCTCGAAGTAGATCAAAGAGATCCTAAATACGGGGCAGTGGATGCGTGTTCTTGATGGTAACTGCGTTCAACTCCCGATAATCGACACACATTCTCTTCGAGCCATCATTCTTATCTACTAGCAACAATGGAAAAGCCCAAGGAGAGAAGCTGCGACGGATATAGCCCTTGGCTAGCAACTCATCAATAGTCTTCTTAACTTCCTCATGCTCTATAGGTGCCATGCGGTAGGGCCGTTTTGTAATAGGAGTTGTGCCAGGCAAGAGATCAATAAAAAACTCAATGTCCCGTACAGGCGGCATACCTAGCAAATCATCTGGAAAGACATCCGGGAATTCAGACACCACGCGAATACCATCCGTGGGTCTAGCCTCCATCTAATGAAGAAATCCCGAGGGCTCTAAAGCACTGACTGTCACCTCTTGGCCATTAGATGCTGACAAGTGAACTGTCCGCTGAGCACAATCAATACGTACTCTCCATCTGGTAAGGGTCTCCATGCCCAAAATCACATCTATCCCAGAGGAATCAATGATGATCAAACCAGTGCGGAATTCTACCCCCCTTATGACCATACTAACCGTGGAGCATATAGAACATGTATGTTTCTGGCCCCCAGGTGAGGTAACTACCATAGCTGTCCTCATACAAGAAACTGGTATATGATGCTGCTCGGCAAATGACTTGGAAATGAAAGAATGAGTAGCACCAGTATCGAAAAGCACTGTAGCTGGATTGGAGTTGACCATGAACATACCAATAACCACGTTAGGAGCCTCGGCCGCTGACTTGGCCGTCACATGGTTCACTCGACCCTGTGCTGGCGCCCTGGGCTGAGCTGGGCGCCCCTGCTGTCCCACCTGCGCCTTCTGGGGGCAAGTGTTGGTGTAGTGCCCCGGCTGGCCACAGTGATAGCAGGTGTGAAGGGGTCCTTGAGCCTGCTGTCCGGCAGGAGGAGCTGCCTGCCGTGGAGCCTGAGGTGCTGGTGGAGCAGCACGAGCCAGAGGTGCCGGTAACCTCGGGTCCTGACCTGCCTGCTGCTGCTGTCGAGGCGGGTACTGCTGCGGCCTCTGCTGGTACTTCTGGGGAGGCCGGTACTGCTGCTGCTGGTACTGCTGGGGCGGCTGGAGGCGAGGACCGGTGTTGCTGCCGAAAGCAACGGGAGTGAACTTCCTCTTCTTATCCTCCATCTCCAGGTGCTTGCGCTCCGTGTTGAGCGCGCTGTCAACCAGATGGTTGAAGTCATCGAAGTGGAGGTTGAGCAGCGCGTACTAGATGTAGTCCTCCAGTCCCTCCGTGAAGTGCTCCTGCTTGTCGCGATCATCCGCGACCTCGGCAGGGGCGTAGCGAGCGAGCTGAAGGAAACGATCACGATACTCCGTGACCGTCATAGTTCCCTGAAGTGAAAATGACAGATGTATGACGAGTGATTAGCTCATGCTTCAAAAAGATAGAACAAGGGGGATACTAGCTCAAAAGGAAATGCTGAAAAACTATATCTGAGTTTACCTGCTTAAGTGCAAGGAACTCCTTCTTCGTCTTCATAACCCCGCGGGGACGTTATGGCTGCGAAACCGCTCCCGGAACTGGATCCATGTGAAAGCCTCGCGGTCCTGAACTCGGTGGGACTCCCACCAGTCCAAAGCTACCCCTCGCAGCTGTCCTGCTACGTACAAGACACGCTCCCGATCATCGCACTGGGCGATGTCCAGCTAGCGCTCCACTGCACGGAGCCAGTCGTCTTCCTGAAGTGGGTCAAACGTGTGAGAGAACGTCGGCGGGTGACCCCTCAGGAACTCAGCATGCCTGTCGCGGGTCTGCTGTGGTGGAGGGGGCGGAGGCTGAGTGTGAGCCTGCTGAAGTGCCTGAACAGTGTTGTTCAGGGTAGCCATCATCTGCATCTGGAGCTGGAAGTACTGCTCCGGGGTCAGAGGCGGAGGCATCGGGATCCCAGTACCCTGGTTGTTCTGCCCCTGCTGGTCAGAACCACGCCTGGTGTTCACCATCTGGTTTTGGGACAAAAGATTTCATAAGTAAGGATATTGCAGAAATAAATTCAGATGGATACGATATTTTTCTGCAAGAAAGACATGGACATGATAAAGTAAACAGGATAGAGTGGACGGTTTTACCCCCAACGATCTAACTCTTTTTATTAATTAATTAACTTAAGACTGATTTTCATTAAACAAATTTAACTACTAAACTATGCAATCAACCAAAAATCCAAATCAAACATGTTGCATAATAACAAGCATACAATTTCACAACTTAGCCGAGTTTAACACACGACTCGACTAACACAACGCATCGCAGAACGTGCTATCGTATTGTTATAAAGGGGTCATCTAGCTTATACCTATGAGGGTCAAATGATTTTCTTCAGGCCAGAATATACGGAAACTATTCTATAGAGAGAAATCAAGGCAGGACGAGTAAAAATCTTGGAATTTCAAGGAATATAATAGCAAAATAGTTTCAGTAGACAAGGCTTAGAGAGAAGAAGACCTAAAACTCGACCAGTTCTATCTAGGCTTCGTCCTACAGTCGATATAGCTCTGATACCACTCTGTAACATCCGGTTTATGAAAGGACATAAACCGAGCAATCATATACGTGCCAGGATCAAGTCACACGTATATACAACAAATTGAACAATATATCACAGCACATATCACGTAATAAGATATAATAAAGCGAGTACGAATGTTATTTATTACATTAATGACAAAATGTCTGATACGGAGTATGCGGAAGCGTAAAACATATACGATAACTCTCGTCGGTAGCTGAGCAGGGCGCCACAGGTACGTCGACTGGGAGATGAACACCTAGAAGTCCTCGTACTCCTGGTAGCTCCGGGTGAACTCCTTTGCGTCGGAAGGAACTGAGCAGCAGTAGATTGTCCCCAAGAGGAAAAAGAGTAGAGTAGGCAAGAGTGAGTACACAACTTGTACTCAACAAGTATAACACAAACTATGAGGCTCTAAGGTTGGCTGACTCAACTGCATTAGCTTTTAATCTTGGCAAAATTTTATTAAAGCTATTTACTGCAAGTTGATGAATTACTATAACCCAATTACATAGTAATTAATCAGAATTAATTATGAACTACTGAGAACCAAACCAAACCAAACCACCCGGGGAAACCCTCCTAACCAAAGGAAGATAACCCCACTAATCAAAATGAGGATCTGGGCCACTCATGACCGTGAGCACGGCTAGTATACCAGTTTTACACTATGCAGAGGTTGCACATCTTTACCCACAAGTCGTGAGGTACACTAGTTGTTCATCACACTTCCTTAGGTGAGATGACTAGCAAACTCACTACGAGGCCTTTACAAAGAATCTCGTTGGTAAGGAGTAACCGCGAGGGTGGATCGGTGACTATGGAGCAGGTCTAGTGGGCGTCAAGACACGGAGCACAGACGAGGCCACTCAGTACGAGGGCCATAGAAGCTTACCTCCCCTGCCCCGCAGGTAAGTTACTCCAAACGAAAAAGACCTAATTATTACGCCAAGACCGTCCCATTCCAGTCTTGTGGTAGCGCTGTAGTCCCAAGTTGTCGCTCTATGAACTGGTCTTTATGGAGAGTGGCCAACCAAGCAATAAGCACCGTGCTGGCCCCCTAAACCATGTTTCTAACAAAACATATTTTAACGAGACGTGAGCCACTCAAGCACGGAGCACAGAGGGCCACTCCCAGAATTAAGTTGCAATAAACCATTAATCATATTAATGAAAAAGGACTAAGTGTGTTATAGCACAGCAACCTAGCACAACTAACCAAAATGCAACCCAAGGGATATATATAAAGGATATAAAGTGGCTAGGAAATCCTTATAGGCATACATTATTAAAAGGCAGTATGAAATTGTATTTAAAGTGATAGGTGGTGTTCATGTTATACTTGCCTTTCTCAAACTGCTCCTGCTGCTGCTCAAACTGCTTAGAAGATGGCTACTGCTCCGGGTACTGGTACTGGGGCTCCTCAGATGGATCAACGTCTACTCACGAACACATGGCCAAAAACAATACACAACATAAACATACAAGCAAAAAAGTGCAAACACTAAGAAATAGTACAAAAATACATAAAAATAGCAAACAAAACTAGGTTAGAACTATTCTACGCGTTACAACGATCGCGTGGACATAAAGAATGCCTAAAACGGAGCTAGAACGCGAAAAGTAGGCCTAAAACAGGGTCCAGGGACCTATCTGTAAGAAAAACAGAGTTTCTGGGGGTTTTCTGCAAAAATCGAGGACCTAAACATAAATAAACCTTAGTTCAAGGGTCTAACGTGCAAAAATAGCAGGTCTGGATGGCGGGTTCTAATAGGGAAAAGCACAGGGGTCTAACTGTTAAAAATTGGGTATAAAAGGAAATACTTTCACACTATTGTGGACTGCGGGTTGATTCGAGTAAAGAGCAGGGGGTTTCCTGCAAAACAACCAGCGCTGAACGGTATTTGGATTAGTTGACCTCAGGCCGAACAGATCTGGGCCGCAGATATAGGATTGGGTGGTCGGGATCTAACAGGGCGCGGGGGCGGCGGCGCTGACGCCGGAGCTAGAGCTCCCACAGTGGCGCGCGGCTGGATCTCGCCGGAGTTGAGTAATTCGGCGCCACATGGGCTTATTCGGGCCGGGGTTTGGCCACAGAGCACCGCCGTGGCATGTGTAAGCCACTGGCGTGCTCGGACAGGCGGTGCGGGGTTGGGAACATGGACTTCGGGTGGTGCGGCGGCGCTACAGCGGAGGTGCTCACCGGAGCAGGGTGCTGGTGCCGTTCTAGGGTCAGTTCTGTGCGTACAAAGACCGGAAATGAAGGCGCGGGTGTGTGCGAGGTCAGAACGCAGCACGGGGCAGGGTTGGGCTGCGATGTCGAGCATCCGCCACGGCGGAGCTATGGCGGCGAGGCGCCGGCGTGAGGTGCTCGGCCCCTGGAACGGACTAAGAGCCCTAGGATCTAGCGCAGAAGGTAGAGCGGATCGGAGTGTGGCTCACCGAGGGCACGGGGCGGTGTGATTCAGCGTGCAGGGTGGTCGTCGAGGTGGAATCGCTGCGGCGCAGGGGTGGGTCGACGACGCTCCTCCACGAAGAATCCCGTGCGCAGCGGGGCCGAGGGCGGAGAAGAAGGTCTCGGTGATGTTCCTGGTCCCACGGCGATGCTCCTGCGCGGCTTGGCCGGGGCTCCGTTGCGGCGGAGCAGCGTTGCTGCGGCGGGGTGCTCTGCTCCGAGCAGAGGCAAGGCGGCGGCTGCGGCTAGGGTTTGGGCGGCACTGGTGCGTAGGATGAGGGGTAGGGAGGTCCGCAGGGCGGTTTAAAGAGGGCGTCGGAGATCTCGCAGGGCGGGCCAGGAAGGAAGGGCCGCGGGAATCATCGCCGGAGATCTCGACCGGTGGGCCAGCGTAGTCAGTGAGGGGAGGGGCGACGCGTGCGCGGCACTGAGCTGGGCTGCGGGGCACGCTGGGCTGCTGCGGGGAGGGTGGTGTGCTGGGCTCGGCCGCGTGCTGGAGCAGGCCCGGATGCTGAGAAGGGAAGGCCGAACGGGCCGCGTGCGGGAGAGGGTAAGAGGGAGTGGGCCGCCTGTGGGGAAGGGAGAGAGTGGGCCGCCGGGTTGGGCTGCCATCTGGGTTTGAGTTTGGGTTTGATTTCTCTTTTCTATTTCCTATTTCAATCTAACTCAAACCAATCAAACTATTTGAATTCAAATTCGAATTTGAATTCAACCCTAACACTCAAACAAATAAATTAATGCACCAGCATGAATCCAACAACAAAATTTTTAAACTTAGACAAATTTTAATTACTTGTAAAACAAAATTAGATTAAGTGCAAGACTAATCACAATAAACCTTAGAAAATTAAATAAAGCCAATTAAATTTATTATTAAATGCTGGAATTTAAATTAGGGTGTTACATCATTTCATGCTCCAAAATAGGCCAAAAACCTGCAGAAACGAAGTTCCTCCAAAATATATGTGCAAGTGTGAAAATGACCAATAATTATGCCGGGGTTAGGACGGTTAGTGATTTTGATATTAAATTCATGCCATTATCAAGGATAAACAAGGGATAAAAAGGGGTACTTAAGGAGCGCCAACAGTGCCGCTACTTGACTCGGTGTGTCTCCGTGACCCCGCCAGTGCCTCAGGGTGCTGGGTGCCGCTCGACATGTCTCCGTGACCCTGCCAGCACCTCCGGGGGCTGGGTGCCGCTACTTGACTCGGCGTGTCTCTGTGACCCCGTCAATGCCTCAGGGTGCTGGGCGCCGCTCGGCATGTCTCCATGACCCTGCCAGCACCCCCGAGGGCTGGGTGCCGCTACTTGACTCGGTGTGTCTTCGCGACCCCGCCAGAGCCTCAGGGTGCTGGGCGCCGCTCGACATGTCTCTGTGACCCTGCCAGCACCCCCGGGGGCAGGGTGCCGCTACCTGACTCGGCATGTCTCTGTGACCCCGCCAGTGCCTCAGGGTGCTGGGCGGCGCTCGGCATGTCTCCGTGACCCTGCCAGCACCTCTAGGGGCTGGGTGTCGCTACTTGACTCAGCGTGTCTGCGTGACCCCGCTAGTGCCTCAGGGTGCTGGGTGCCGCGCGGCATGTCTCCGTGACCCTGCCAGCACCCCTGGAGGCTGGGTGCCTCTACTTGACTCGGCGTGTCTCCACGACCCCGCCAGTGCCTCAGGGTGCTGGGCGCCGCTCGGCATGTCTCCGTGACCCTGCCAGCACCTCCGGGGGCTGGGTGCCGCCACTTGACTCGGCGTGTCTCCGCGACCCCTCCAGTGCCTCAGGGTGCTGGGCACTGCTCAGCAACTCGAGGGGTTGGATGCCACTACCTAACTCGGTGTGTCTCCATGACTCCGCTAGTGCCTCAGGGTGCTGTGCATCGCTCGGCATGTCTCCGTGACCCTGCCAGCACCTTCGGGGGCTGGGTGCCGCTACCTGACTCGGCGTGTCGCCGTGACCCTGCCAGTGCCTCAGGGTGCTGGGCGCCGCTCGGCATGTCTCCGTGACCCTGCCAGCACCTCCGGGGCCTGGGTGCCGCTACTTGACTAGGCGCATCTCCGCGACCCCGCCAGTGCATCAGGGTGCTGGGCACCGCTCGGCATGTCTCCATGACCCTGCCAGCGCCCCCATGGGAAGGGTGCCGCTACTTGACTCGCCATGTCTGCACGACCCCGCTAGGTCCTCATGGTGCTGGGTGTCACGCGGCATGTCTCTGTGACCCTACCAGCACCCCCGGGGGCTAGGAGCCGCTACTTGATTTGGCGTGTCTCTGCCACCCCGCCAGTGCCTCGTGGTGTTGGACGCCGCTCGGCATGTCTCCGTGACCCTGCCAGCACCTCCGGGGGCTGGGTGCCGCTACTTAACTTGGTGTGTCTCCGTGACTCTGCCAATGCCTCAGGGTGCTGGGCGCCGCTCGGCATGTCTTCGCGACCCAGCCAGCACCCCAGGGGGCTGGATGCCGCTACTTGACTCGGCGTGTCTCCGTAACCCCGCTAGTGCCTCAGGGTGCTGGGCACTGCTCGGCATGTCTCTGTGACCCTGCCAGCACCCCCGGGGGCTGGGTGCCACTACTAGACTCGGCGTGTCTCTGCGACCCTGCCAGTGCCTCAGGGTGCTAGGCACCGCTCGGCATGTCTCCGTGACCCTACCAGCACCACCGGGGGCTGGGTGCCGCTACCTGACTCGGCGTGTCTCTGTGGACCCGTCAGTGCCTCAGGGTGCTGGGTGGTGCTCGGCATGTCTCCGTGACCCTGCCAGCACCTCCGGGGGCTGGGTGCAGCTACTTGATTTAGCTTGTCTGCGCGACCCCGCCAGTGCCTCAGGGTGCTGGGAACCGCTCAGCATGTCCCCGTGACCATGCCAGCACACCCGGGGGCAGGGTGCCGCTTCCTGACTCGGCGTGTCTCCGCGACCCCGCCAGTTTCTCAGGGTGCTGGGCACCGCTCGGCATGTCTCTGTGACCCTGCCAGCACCTCCGGGGGCTGGGTGCTGCTACTTGACTCGTCGTGTCTCCGCGACCTCGCCGGTGCCTCAGGGTGCTGGGCACCGCTCAGCATGTCTCCGCGACCCTGCCAGCACCCCCGGGGGCTGGATGTCGCTATCTGACTCGGCGTGTCTCCATGACTCCGCCAGTGCCTCAGGGTGCTGGGCACCGCTCGGCATGTCTCTGTGACCCTGCCAGCACCCCCGGGGGCTGGGTGCCGCTACCTGACTCACCGTGTCTCCAGACCCCGCCAGTGCCTTAGGGTGCTGGGCGCCGCTTGGCATGTCTCCGTGACCCCGCCAGCACCTCCGGGGTCTGGGCGCTGCTACCTGACTCGGTGTGTCTCCATGACCCCGCTAGTACCTTAGGGTGCTGGACGCCGCTCAGCATGTTTGCACGACCCCGCAGCAAACTTGCTCTGGGGCTGGGCTCCACTACATAACCTCATGAGTTTCCGCAACTCGGCTCGCTGTCTTACAGGGATGGTCTAGAGTTACAAAAAACTATTTAGGATGCTCATGGATTCCTAGTACAAGAAAAAGGGCTCGACTCATTGACCCTCAAAATGCTTCTCCGAAACCTTCCGAGGCTCGGGGGATACACCCAACGGATGCACCAAGTGGCGCATCTTATTCTGCATCAAGAATTCGTGAAGATTTTTCATGAGCACCGAAAGACTTCTTAAAACACAGCATCAAGATTCAACTCAGCCCTTCAGCGCTCAGAGGCTTGACGGAGGTTGACCCAAGCACCTCCCTACCGAGTAGGGTCCCGGATTCCAGGGTTATCCCGTCTTTATAGGCGCCCTCCTCTAGAGCATCCATTACTAGAACGACGATGATTCCACAAACAAATAAGAATAAAAGAATAACTTAACTTAAACTCATCGAATAGAAGAACCCGGATATGTACTCCAAACGTACCGTATCCGTTGAGGTACAAGCCAAAGAGACTCCGACAAGTCCAGCTCTTCTCCGCACTCTTCCTCACACACTCCTTAGGCTAAGATACAAGAGCAGCCTCTCTACTCTATCTCCCTCACATGAAAGTGAGTGAATGGTGAATGGATAGGCGTGTGTATAGTGGGATGAATTCATGAAGGAGAGGGGTGGAGGCCCCCTTTTATAGTGGTGGAGGAGGAGTAGGGGCTAGTCCATGTCACCCTTTGTATGGAAACCTTATCTCCCAGGATAACCATGGCACCACCTTGAGGAAGAGTAGGGGGCACTCTACGTCAAAGATGGGACTGATTGGGCTCACTGGGGGTCGGCCAAGCCCTGGGGTCGGTGGGCCCCTTTTCGTGACCGTTTGGGCCCATCTTTGGTCGACGCACTCCTTGTGAGCTCCTTGTGTTGTCCATGTCATGCATCTTGCGTGGCACACCCGTTTCCTATGGTTTGTGGGCCCTTCTTGTAAGTGAAACGCAGGACTAGATCATCTGTGTATTTCTCTGCGTGTTCACTTGTGTTTATGCCCGAATGCAACAATGGGTGCCTGCAGATCACAATTCACCAAAACTCATGGAATTGATTAGCTATAAGCCCTATATCTATGTTTGGTGCTGAAAAGTTCTGAAATGTTGCAGGAGTTGACGGTTGATTTTAGCACTTAAGGACCATCAACAACACCCCCACACTTAGTCCTTTGCTCATCCTCGAGTAAAGGTGTGAGGAAGAGTGCGTCTCCTTGATATATAACCTGCGTACAAGTTATTCCACGATCCATCTGAAACTTGTGAATTTTTGAGTGGCTACCATGCGATCTTGGGTAATTGAAAAACAGAACGATTTAGATTTTAGGTTCCTAGCTCTTCCTGCTCAGCTTCTTTAAGGTTTTGATTTTTGAAAACAAAAGAATAGCTTTGATCCTCGAATTATTCTCTCAAGTCGCTCTTTTTGTTTTGTATCCTCACCAAGGCAAAGTTGTTGCCTTTTTCTCCCTACCAGCTAATCAGGCTTATTTGGAGCTTTGGGTAGAGTTAAGAGGCATGTTTGCTTTGCTTATATTGTTAAGTCAAAAACAAGATCTGAGCAGAAACAAGTCATACAACCTGATCAAGAGGTACAAGTGTGTGGAATATTTTTGGTGGATAGTGATCTATCTTTCTCCTTTATTTATTTTTGGGCATGGCTATTGACGGAGGTAGACCAAGGCACCTCCCTACCGAGTAGGGTCCCGGATTCTAGGAGACTACCCTGCTCGACTACCCGGTGGACAAGCACTCAGTTTGACGATGAAAGGGTCCTCTGCGGATCACGATGAAGGACAGAACAAACTGCCCAGATTATTAGCGGTTCTACCGACCCACTTCCTTGTAAACAACCCTAGATGTAAACCCTTACTTGTAACCCAAGGCTCCTAGACTATATAAAGGAGTCGTGGGGTACCCATAGGGGACACCCAACAAATCACAATTTTGTACACCACATTAGCCATGACGGCTTCGGCCTCGGCAGCTCCTCATCCCGAATGCAAAGGCAATACAGATCCAACCCCAAATAGGACGTAGGGTATTATGTGCATCGTGGCCCGAACCTGTTTAAATCATTGTCTTGTGTTACCATCAAGTTCTTAGCTCCGAGATCTCTCCTCCTAAACTCTACCGCCGGGTACACCCCTGGTGGACTTGCCGGATGAGCAATCTGACAGCTATCTTTTCTCTTTTTTTTTGACATGCCTTGTGGGCATGTGGCATACCTTCTTTGGGTATGCATCTTTTACACATTTTTTTTACATGCTCTTTCAAGCATGTGGCATACCTGTAACACCCTAATTCAAATTTCAGTATTTAATAATAAATTTAATTGGCTTTATTCAAATTTCTAAGGATTTTTGTGCTAATCTTGCATTTAATCCAATTTTTGTTCCTCAAGTAATTAAAATTTTCCTTAGGTTTAATTGTGTTGTTGCATTCATGCTGGTGCATTAATTTATTTGTTTGAGTGCTAGTTGTGAATTTAAATTTAAATTTGAATTCACCTAGTTGTGTGATAGTTTGGATGAGAAATAGAAAAGGAAAACCCAAAACAAAACTCAAACCCAAACCCATAGCAACCCAAAACCCACACCAGCCCAGCCCAGCACCCTTTCCAGCGGCCCAGCAACCCCACGCCGACCCAGCTCTTCTGCGCGGGCCCAGCGACCCCGGCCCTCACCTCGGCCCAGCGCGCGCACTCGCGCCAGCGCGGCCCAACTCCGCATGCCCCGCAGCCCGGCCTGCCTCGCGTCGCCGCTCAGCCCGCTCGCCCCGCTCCGCAGCGCGCGTTGCCCTTCCCCGTACCGCTGATCAGCCTGGCCGACCGGTCAGCGCGTCTCCCCTTCCTCCTCTCCCCTGGCGCCCGTGCAACGGCCGCGGCGTCCGCCCGAGATCTCCGGCGAAACCACCGGGGATTCCCTTCCCCAACCGCGCCCGTGATCCCCGGCTCCTCCCTTTAAACTCGCCCCCACGGCCCCTGCGCCTATCACCCAGCTCCAGCGCCGCCTCAAACCCTACCTCGCCTGGCCTACACAGCTCCGCCGCGCGGAGCCTCTGCGCCACCGTTGTCCGGCCGTTCTGCAGCATCTCCGCCACTGCGAACCGACGCCGCCGCTCCGCCTCGGGTCTAGGACCTTCGTCGAGCTCTCCTTCCATGATGTCAGCCCCGCGCGCACGAGGAATCCCGAGCACAAGCTCCGTCGAGCCGCGCCTGCGCCGCCGGAATCCCGCCGCTGCGTCACGCCACCGTCCAATCCAGTGCTCGGTGAGCTACACCCCGGCCCCCTCTCCCTTTCGCACGAGTTGTTGTAGCCCGTGACCCACATCGGTGCCCAGGCACCGCACGCTGGCGCTCCCGCCGCCGCACACGCCGTGCTCTGCCGCGGCGGACCTCGCTGCAGCGCTGCCTAGCCCCGCCGTGCCCTGCCATCGCCTGCGCTGGCCCTACGCACGCATGCCGAACCCACAGACCCAAATCCCAGCCTTAGAACCGCCCAGCGCGAGCTCACCGGCGTTCCCTGCCGCCGCCGAGCCGCCATCTCCGACGAGAGTCGCGCTCGGAGCCCCAAACCACCTCCACAACACCACCAGTGGTTTACGCATGAGGCGTACTACCTCCCTGGACAAACCGTAGGCCAAAACGAGCCCCAGAACGCCAGATTAACGAGCTCCGGCGAGTCCCTGACGAGCGCCGCCGCGGGATTCGTCACCGGCGGCAGCCCACCGCCGCCTCATGTGCCCCTTTTCACCTCAGCCGTCAGATCCGTAGCCGACGGGCCAGATTAGATCTGGGACCGAGCCGCCCTGAGCCATCCAATTGAGATCCGACGATCCCGATCTAAAGATACCGGTTCGCCTTGCACGTTTTGCTAAAGAGCCCCTCGGCTTTCTTGAAATCAACTCGCCATCCATCTGTATGCAAAACTAATTCCAGTTAGGCCCCGGTTTTTAGCAAAACCCCCCTGACCTTCCTGGTTTTAGCGCCCGCAGTCCAGAGACTTCGGTTTTGCTTGTTAGCCCTTAGATTTAATGGTTAATTATGTTTAGGCCCTCGGTTTTTGCAGAAAACCCCCTGGAACTTAGTTTTTCTCGCAGATAAGCCCCCAGAACTTGTTTTTAGCCTAGATTATGCGTTTTAACTCCGTTTTTGGCGTTCTTTATGTCCACGCGATCGTTGTAGCGCATAGAATAGTTCTAGACTAGTTTTGTACGCTGTTTTCATGTATTGATGTACTGTTTCTTAGCTTTTGTTAGTGTTTGCTTGTATGCTTATTGTTGTGCCTTGTTTTGGCCATGTGATCGTGAGTAGACGTTGATCCTTCGGAGGAGCACCAGTACCCAGAGAAGACACTATTTTCAGAGCAGTTTGAGCAGCAGGAACAGTTTGAGGAAGGCAAGTATAACATGAACACCACCTATCATTTTAAAAACAATTTCATACTGCATTTTAATACTGTATGCCTATAAGGATTTCCTAGCCACTTTATTCCCTTTATATATATCCCTTGGGTTGCATTTTGGTTAGTTGTGCTAGGTGCCGCGCTATAACACATAATGGTCATTTTTAATTAATTTGATTAATGGTATATGCAACTTAATTCTAAGAGTGGCCCTATGTGTGGCTTGAGTGGCTCACTTCTCATTAAAAGTGGTTTTGTTAGAAACATGGTTTAGGGGGCCAGCACGGTGCTTACTGCCTGGTTGGCCACTCTCCATAAGGACCGGTTCATAGAGCGACAACCTGGGACAACAGCGCTACCACAAGACTGGAATGGGACGGTCTTGGCGTAATAATTAGGTCTTTTTGGTTTGGAGTAACTTACCGACGGGGCAAGGGTGGTAAGCTTCTATGTCCCTTGTACTGAGTGGCCTCGTCGATGACGCCCACTAGACCTGCTCCATAGTCGCCGATCCGACCCTTGCGGTTACTCCTTACCAATGAGATTCTTTGTAAAGGCCTCGTAGTGAGTCGCTAGTCATCTCACCTAAGGAAGTGTGATGAACAACTAGCGTAGCTCACGACTTGTGGGTAAAGATGTGCAACCTCTACAGAGTGTAAAACTGGTATACTAGCTGTGCTCACGGTTATGAGCGGCCCAGATCCTCCTTTTGATTAGTGGGGTTAGCTCCTTCCGACGAGGGGGTGCCTCTCGGGGTTACCTTGGTGGTTGTGGTTTGGTTCTCAGTAGCAACATGTTTAATTTTGATTAATTACTATATAACTGGGTTAATGGTAATTCATCATCTTGTAGTAAATAGCTTTAATAAAATTCTGCCAAGACTTAAAAGCTAATGCAGTCAGTCAGCCAACCTAGAGCCTCATAGTTTGTGTTATACTTGTTGAGTACAAGTTGTGTACTCACTCTTGCCTACTCTACTCTTTTTCCGCTTGGGATACGCTACTGCTGCTCAGTCCCTGCCGACGCGAGGGAGTTCACTCGGAGCTACCAGGACTACGAGGACTTATAGGCGTTCGTCTCCCAGTCGACGTCCCTGTGGCGCCCTGCTCAGCTTCGGAGAGTTTTATCGTATTTGTACTTCGCTTCCGCTGTATCAGACATTTTGTCATTAATATAATAAATAAAATTCGTATTCGCTTTATTATGTCTTATTCGTGATATGTGCTGTGATATACTATTCATTCTGTTGTATATACGTGTGACTTGATCCTGGCATGTATATGATTGCTCGGTTTATGTCCTTTTATAAACCGGGTGTTACAATACCTTCTTTGGGTATGCATCTTTTATTTATTTTTGCATAGCCCATGTCTTTGATGGAGACTTTGGAGAAAGAGGTCATGGAGCATGGAGTTTTATTTTGTGGACATATTGATGGAAATACATTGCTATCTTTCAGTGTAGAAGTATAGCATGATTGTGTACGTGCTCTTGATCATGAGAGTATGACAAATTTCTAACATGGGTCTAAGAATTTGACAAAACTCAAAGCAAAGTCAAACTGCATATGAAGGTTTAAACATGAAGATCTATCTTTGGCTTTGGTAGGATTTTAAATTAATTTGAGGAGACAAGCTATTTTATTTTATTTTATTTTTAGATTTTGCAAAAGAAAACAAGTGCCTTGCATGGAAGAGCATGGTTCCATTAAACTAAATCATATTAGATTAATCAATTACTTAGAAAGCGCATGGAGTGCATAAGGTGATTGGCATGGTTTATTGAGTTCAGTTTTAGTAATTAGCAATAAATTCAATTAAACTCAAAGACTTAGGGAGTATGAGGAGTGTGTTTGCACAAACCATCATTTGAAGAGGAAGAAGAGGGAACTGAGGGGAATCAGAGTTGGTTTGGTCGAACCAGAGGTTCAGCCATCCTTCTCTGCATCCCATCGGTCCTGTTCTTCAGCGTGCTAGACCGACGATCTTGTGCAACATGTTGGAGGAGAGATCTCAAATGATTTTGCAATTGGTGTCTTTGATAGATCTCCCCCACACTTATTCTTGTACCTACTTTTATTCAAAAGAAAACCAATACAAACAAGGACTCTACCAATTTTGAATCACCGGGGAGTCTACACTTTTATTGAACAAGTATTCGAAAAAGCCTAAATTTCTTTTATTTTATTTCTATATTTTTTTACCTTTTTTATTTTATTGCTCATATATATGTATATATATAATGGCAAAGGCATGACGGGCAACCTAGCAGGGTGGAAACATGATATGAGGATGCATGAGTTGTGGGATTACTTACCTGACATAACTCACCAAGTATGAACAATAATGCAATATAAGCTTCGTGAAGCAAAGCTTTGCATTTTATTCTGATTAGTCCCTCGTGCTACTGTCCTCCATGGAACCAGGGAGTGTTGTATGAGTGTTTCGTTGTTCCATGTTGCTCCTTGGTCGTTTTGTTTCTATTCCCCGCAAAAGGTTAGTGGACAACAAATTCTCGAGGTGTATTTATATAATTTTGAAAGGATTTTATCATCTGCTTTGAGATTAGTTGTTCACATCCATGCTTATGGAAAGTCAGATTAGAAGGTTCAAAAAGCATGGATCCCTGAATGTTTTCCATTATTTTATTTCAAAGTTTTTTTAATAGAGACATTTTTCAATGGGTATTTATTTCTTTTGTTGTTGTTCACCACATTTTTATCTTTTAGCAAAACACAAACATGGTTGGGAAAAAATTGTATGAACATAGAGGGACAATTTCATAAATACTCATGATGCACCTTGAAAGATTATTTATTTACTCTTTTTTAAGAGAAGGTTTTTTATTTATAATCGGGTTATCTCCCGGTAGTGCTTTGTTTATGGTCATAAGCTCGACCATGGGGACTTCAACCTGCAGGTATTAGTGATGATGTAGTACCCACCATCACCACTGTTTGTCGATTGTGCAAAAGCTGCAAGGTTAGGGTGATAGCGCATCCATGAAATTTACAATGCTTTTGATAAACATAGGAATCTACAACCATCCTTCTAAATGTTTTGCTAGAGAGGGCCTTTTGGTGGTTGTTGCCCCTGAACGCATCTGTGGAGCAAGGTGTAGCTAACTCTAGAAGGGTGTTATATGGGCATGATGAAGGTAATTCAAGGATGAAACTACCATGCCAATCTACAGAGTCCTTTCCTTTTAGTTCCAGAGTCAATGCCTCACTAGATTCCCTAGCCCAATGTTTTTCTATCTCAAGAGGTTCATCGTGGAAGATCATGGTTGTATCCCGATCATGATCGGGAACCACAGAATGTGGGCTAGTGGGATGAGATTCAAACTCGATCGAGGATGATGAGGTTTGCACCATCATCTCGAGAGGGTTCTGCTTGGGAAAAGTCTTCGGCGAAGGATTTTCTAAACAAGATGTGGCGGAAGTCATTTTTCGGAGCTTTTCATAGAGGTTCCTAGATTTGTACGATGAAAATTTTCTAGGGGATATCCTACCATGAGATCAAAATCGAGGATATCAAAGATGTGGAAGCCAAGGTTGACCTCGATTTTGTCTATTATTACTAGCACGGCACTTGCGACCCCCCGGCATTCAAAAATGTGTCCAAAGGGACAACTTTCAAGAAGCTTGCCGGATGGTTTTAGAGAAACAGTACACAAAAGGGTGCGTGCCAGGTGCCATGGCATAATATTGCCCTCCATGTTGGGAATAAGTTGTACTTTTGCGGCGATTCCCTATATAGAACATGGAATGATTGTGGAGGGCGAATTAATCCAAACTGCTTTAGAGAAGTCTATTATTCCAGTTGACCAATCCTCCCTGTTGTCTTCCTTCAAAGGTGATTCATTGAGAGGATCAGGAGGAGAAGCAATGTTTGGAGAGACGAACGACGATTCTAGCATCATCTCTTCAAGTGGGTTGTGGTCGAGATGATGCTCTACCATTGGAATTTCCGGGCAAGAAATAGGAGTGGCGAAAGCAGTTTTCCCATAATCATGGTTGAGTCTCCCTTGTGAAGAGTTTTCTTGGAGAAGGTTTTCTAAAGGGTAGCCTATGAAAAGTTCAAAATCGAGGATGGGATAGATGTGAAAGTCTAATTTGACCTCGATTTTATCAAACTTGATCAGCGCTGCCTGTGCGATTCTCCGACATTCAAAGAATAGTCCTGAAGGACTTCAGAAGAGTCTATTGGTCGGGTCTAAAGGCATGCTTCCAATGAATGTGTCCATGAAGTATTCGGACATGATGCAAGTCTCGGCAGTGGGGTTGTGAAGGGCTTCTATGGCAGTTCTCCTTATTGAACAAGAAATGGTTGTGGAAGATGAGCTCAGTCGAATTGCTTTGGAGGAGGTTTTTAATTTTTCCAAGCATTCTTCTTTCATGGATTTGCTGGGTGCCGGTGGTCTCCTATCACAGAGGTAATTTGAGGTGCCTCTAAGGGTCTCATAAAGATAATCCTCGAATTGGGAAGAGAACTTCGAAGGTTGAATTTCTTCTTCGTTCAATGTTCATGGTTCGGGAGAGGACTGAACAGACAAATCTTGGGATGTGGAAGGTATAGGGTAGGATTCGACTGATGAGAGGCTCTCATGGTGCTTCTGGGACTCCTGCTGGGGTTCGCAAGGATAGGTAAGAGAAGAAGAGTTTCCTAAGATGTAATCTAGGATTTCCATTCCTTCTATTGGAGTTTGATGTGTGAACGAACCTCTAGTGGCAATGTCGAGATCATCGGCTGAGTCCATGTCTAACCCCGTGTCGAAGATGTTTAAAGAAATATCATCGGGTATAGACCAGTCTGGGCTTGATGCTAAAAGGCATGAGAATCTAGCCCAAGCAGCACCTATGGATTCCTTCTCTAATTGCTCAAATGCAAGGATGTCATTTTGGAGAGAGGCTTTGTTGGATGAAGAAGAGAACGAGAGAAAAAAGTCACCGTTAAAACTTCCCTCGTTGTGAGTGTACCATTGTTCCGCATTTTCCATGAGAGAAAAGGGGAACAACTTCCACCTCAGTGTTTCCTGTGTCATGCCTGGGATTACCAAGCACGAACACATTTCCTCAAACTCTTGCAAATGATGGTGAGGATCTTCATTTTTGTAACACCCGGTTTATAAAAGAACATAAACCGAGCAATCATATACGTGCCAGGATCAAGTCACACGTATATACAATAGAATGAACAGTATATCAAAGCACATATCACGTAAAAAGATATAATAAAGCGAATACGAATGTTATTTATTACATTAATGACAAAAATGTCTGATACAGCGGAAGCGAAGTACAAAATACGATAAAAGCTCTCCGAAGCTGAAGCAGGGCGCCACAGGGACGTCGACTGGGAGACGAACACCTAGAAGTCCTCGTAGTCCTGGTAGCGCTGGACGAACTCCCTCGTGTCGGCAGGAACTGAGCAGCAGTAGCGTAGCCAAGAGGAAAAAGTAGAGAAGAGGCAAGAGTGAGTACACAACTTGTACTCAACAAGTATAACACAAACTATGAGGCTCTAGGCTGGCTGACTCAACTGCATTAGCTTTTAAGTGTTGGCAAAATTTTATTAAAGCTATTTACTACGAGTTGATGATTTACCATTATCCCAGTTACATAGTAATTAATCAGAATTAATTAAGAAACTACTGAGAACCAAACCAAAACCAAACCACCAAGGAGACCCCGAGAAGCACCTCCCTCGTCGGAAGGAGATAACTCCACTAATCAAAAGGAGGATCTGGGCCGCTCATAACCGTGAGCACGGCTAGTATACCAGTTTTACACTCTGCAGAGGTTGCACATCTTTACCCACAAGTCGTGAGCTACGCCAGAGGTTCATCACACTTCCTTAGGTGAGATGACTAGCGACTCACTACGAGGCCGTTACAAAGAATCTCGTTGGTAAGGCGTAACCGCGAGAGATAGGTCAGCGACGATGGGGCCCACCTCACGGGGGTACAAGCACAGGTACGCAAACCAAGCACAGACCAGCCTGAGGAGCAGGGACCATTGAAGCTTACTACTCTTGCCCCGCAGGTAAGTTACTCCAAACCAAAAAGACCTAATTAGTAAGCCAAGTCTATCCCATTCTAGCCTTGTGGTAGCGCTGTTGTCCCAGGTTGTCGCTCTATGAACCGGTCCTTATGGAGAGTGGCCAACCCAGCAGTAAGCACCGTGCTGGCCCCCTAAACCATGTTTCTACAAAAACATCTTTTAACGAGACGTGGGCCACTCATCCACACAGAGGGCCACTCTCAGAATTAAGTTCAAGTAAACCATTAATCAAATTAATTAAAAAGGACCAGAGTGTGTTATAGCGTAGCAACCTAGCACAACTAACCAAAATGCAACCCAAAGGTATATTTAAAGGATATAAACTGGCTAGGAAATCCTTAAAGGCATACATTATTAAAATGCAGTATGAAATTGTAATTAAAGTGATAGGTTGTTCATGTTATACTTGCCTTCCTCGTACTGCTCTGGCTGCAGCTCAAAGTGCTCGGAAGACGGCTGCTGCTCCGGGTACTGGTACTGGGGCTCCTCAGATGGATCAACGTCTACTCACGAACACATGGCCAAAACAATGCACAAAAATAAGCATACGAGCAAACACTAACAAAAGCTAAGAAACAGTACATCAATACAATAAAACAGCAAGAAAAACTAAGTCTAAACTGTTCTGCTCGTTACAACGATCGCGTGGATATAAAGAACGCTAAAAACGGAGCTAAAACGCATAAACTAGGCCTAAAACAAGATTCAGGGGCTTAATTGTAAGAAAACTGAAGTTCCAGGGGCTTTTCTACAAAAACCAGGGACTGAAACGTATTTAAACTAAAGCTTCAGGGTCTAACTCGCAAAAACATCAAGTGTGGACTGCGGGTACTAAATCTAGAAAGGTCAGGGGGCTAAGCGCTAAAATCTGGGCCTCAGTGTAAATATTTTTACACTATATAGGATCGCGGGTTGAATACGAAGAAAGGTGGGAGTTCTTTAGCAAGTTTGCCAGGCCGAACCGGTATCTAGGGTTCTGGGCCGTTGGATCCGGATCTGAGGGTTGGGATTTGATGAGCTTTGGATCTAATCAGGGGCGTGGGTTTCAGATCGGGCGGCCGGGGTGACTTGGGCGCGCGGTACGGCGGCGGGACGTCGCCGGAGCTCTGCTCCGCGGCGGATGGTCGCCGGCGCAAACCGAATCCGGTGTTCCCGGGTTCGATTCGGGTCGCGGTTGGGTCAAGGAGCATCGGCGGAAAACTTGTAATCCACCGGTGCCCTCAGGTCGGGAGATTTCGGCTCGGTTGAGGACTCGCGGTGGTGCAGGGTGCGTGCGGCGGAGCATCGACGGCGCGCGGTGCCCGGCGTGCCAGAGTAGCCTACGGCCTAATTGGAGTGGCGCAAACGGAGGCGTGGGACTCTGGGGTGCTCACCGAGGGGGTTTAGTGGACGGATTCGCGGCGCAGGGGACCGGCGGCGAGGTCTGGGCGGCGAAGACGACGCGGAGTCCGGGGAGGAGTCGTTGTGGGCGTCGGGGTCGCAGAAGAAAGGTCCGAGGAGGCTCCTGGCGTTGAGGCGGAGCTGAAGCGCTGCTCGGCCGGAGCTTCGGCGTGGCGGAGGGGTGTGGCTACGGCGGCGCAGAGGAGGTCCGCGCGGCGGAGCTGGCGCGAGTGCGACGGACTTAGGGTTTGGGGCTCTGGTGGCGGCGGTGGAGAGGTGGGGTGCAGGGGGGGTCGCGGGGGCTACTTATAGGGCGGCGGCGGCCTTGGCGTGCGTGCCCGGGAAGGGAGGCGCGGCGGAAAACTCGGCGAGGTTAGCGGCTTGGCCGTTCCGACCTCGCGTCGCGGGAGGGAAACAGCTGACCGGTGGGGCCGGCCTGGCAGCGGCTCGCGGGGGACGCGGGCGAAACACAGGCGCGGGCGGGTGGAGGCTGACGTGTGGGGCCGTGCTGGCAGCGAGGGGAGGAGCGCGCACGCAGTGCTGAGCGCGCGGGGCTGGGCTGCGGCAGTGGGCCGTGCGGGGCAGGCCGCGCGGGGAGGGAAAAGAGGAGTGAGCTGGGCCCGCGGGGTTGGGCCGGGGCGCTGGGATGGACCGAGGCTGGGCCCAGGTCGCGGGAGGGCTGGTGGACCGGGCCAGGCTAGCTGGGCTGAGTGCTGGGGTGGTTTGGGCTGGGTTTGGGTTGAGTTTGTTTTTCCTTTTCCTCTCTAAATTCTAACCAAAAACAACTAATTGAATTCAAACTAATTTGAATTCAAAACCTAACCACACAACAATAGAAAAGATGCTCCAGCATGAATGCAACACAAAAATTAAACCTATGATAAATTTTAATCACTTAAGGAACAAAATTGAATTAAATGTCATACTAAACACAATAAACCTTAGAAAATTAAATAAAGCCATTTAAATTTATTATTAACTACTGAAATTTAAATTAGGGTGTTACAGACCCTACCCCCTTAAAGAAATCTCGTCCCCGAGATTTAGCTGGGCTGGCTAGCAAAGAGATCTGGATACGTCTTCTTCAACTCATCTTCTCGCTCCCAAGTAGCCTCAGCTTCACTGTGGTGACTCCACTGAACTCTGCACATCTTGATGCGCTTGTTCCGAGTAACCCTTTCTGATGTCTCCAGAATCTTCACCGGATGCTTAGTATAAGTCAGATCTTCCTGGACATCGACTCCATCCAGGGGTGCCTGCTCCTCGGGTACTCGCAGACACCTCTTCAGCTGAGATATATGAAAGACATCATGAACTCCTGAGAGGCTGAGGGGTAACTCCAGGCGATAAGCAACTTCGCCTTTCCGCTCTAGCACCTTGAATGGCCCCACATACCGAGGTGCTAACTTCCCTTTGACATTAAATCTGCGGATTCCTCTCATCGGAGACACCTTCAAATACACATAATCACCGACACTGAAAGTCAGGTCTCTCCGTTTGCCATCAGCATAGCTCTTTTGTCTGCTCTGTGCCATCCTCAGATTCTCTCGCACAGCCTGGACCATCTGCTCTGCATCATCTATGATCTCAGGGCCAAAGAGCTGCTTTTCACCAATCTGATCCCAATAGAGAGGAGTCCTGCACTTTCTGCCATACAATGCCTCGAAGGGTGACTTCTTCAGACTGGCCTGATAGCTGTTGTTATATGAAAACTCAGCATAAGACAGGCACTTATCCCAACTAGTACCGTACTGAATAGCACAAGCTCTCAGCATATCCTCCAACACTTGGTTGGTTCTCTCTGTCTGCCCATCTGTCTGAGGGTGATAAGCCGTACTAAAGCGCAGCTTCGTATCCAACGAATCATGGAGCTGCTCCCAGAACCGAGAAGTGAACTGAGACCCTCTGTCAGATATAATCTTCTTCGGCACACCATGCAAGCAGACAATCCGAGAGATGTACAGCTCTGCAAGTCTAGCACGGGAGTAAGTAGTGTTCACTGGAATGAAGTGAGCAACCTTCGTCAATCGATCCACTACTACCCAAATGGAGTTGTACCCTTTCTGAGTACGAGGCAATCCAACAATGAAGTCCATAGTGATTTCCTCCCATTTCCACTCTGGAATCTTCAAAGGCTGCAATAGACCTGCTGGCCTCTGATGCTCAGCCTTGACACGCTGACAGGTGTCACAAATAGCCACGTACTCTGCCACTGAACGCTTCATACCATACCACCAGAAACGTTCCTTCAGATCATAATACATCTTCGTGCTGCCCGGATGAATAGAGTAAGCTGTATCATGGGCCTCACTCAGAATCAACTTCCGTAGATCCTTCACATCTGGCACACAGATCCGGTTCTTGTACCACAAGGTACCCTGATCATCCTCTCTGAAATGAGGAGCCTTGCCCTTCTTGAGCAACTCACGAATCTCCTGCAGCTTCTCATCATCTTTCTGATGCTGCCTGATCTCTGACTCTAGAGTCGGTACTGCCTCAAATGCTGCACTGGAGGTATGATGCAAGAAGCCCAGACTCAACTGCTCGAACTCCTCGCATAACTCTGGAGGCATCTGGAAAGCCACGGCCATGTTGACATAACTTCTTCTGCTCAGAGCATCTGCTACAACATTGGCCTTGCCCGGATGATAGTGAATCTCCAGATCATAATCCTTGACCAATTCTAGCCATCTCCTCTGCCGCATGTTCAGCTCATTCTGCGTGAAAATGTACTTGAGGCTCTTGTGATCAGTGTAGATATCACACCGCTGCCCATACAAGTAATGCCTCCAAATCTTCAGAGCATGCACAACTGCGGCTAACTCAAGATCATGAGTAGGATAATTCAGCTCATGCCGACGTAACTGCCGTGAAGCATAGGCTATCACTCTGCCCTCCTGCATCAGAACACACCCAAGACCATCCTTCGAAGCATCACAATATACCGTGAACCTCTTCGTCTGGTCTGGCAGAGTCAGGACTGGCGCCGTAGTCAACCTCTTTTTCAGCTCATCAAAGGCCCTCTGACGCTCATCAGTCCACACGAAAGCCACATTTTTCTCCAGCAAGGAAGTCAAAGGCTTCGCGATCTTGGAGAAATTCTCAATGAACCTCCGATAATATCCAGCTAAGCCCAAGAATGATCTGACTTCCTTCACTGTCTGTGGTGTCTCCCACTCAAGTACATCCTTCACCTTGCTCGGATCAACAGCAATGCCTCCCTGAGAGATAACATGTCCGAGGAATGGAACCTCGTCAATCCAGAACTCGCACTTGCTGAACTTGGCATACAACTGATGCTCTCTCAATCTCTGCAATACGAGTCTCAGATGCTCCTCATGCTCTTCTTCTGTCTTGGAGAAGATCAGAATATCATCAATGAAAATCACCACAAAGACATCCAGATAATCCATGAAGACCATGTTCATCAGATGCATGAAGAAAGCCGGGGCATTAGTCAGGCCGAAGGACATGACTGTATACTCATATAGCCCGTACTTGCAGGTGAATGCCGTCTTCGGAATATCCCCAGGACGGATCCTCAGCTGAAAATAACTAGAACGAAGATCAATCTTCGAGAATATACGAGCACCTCGAAGCAGATCGAAGAGATCCTCAATACGGGGCAGTGGATGCTTGTTCTTGATAGTGACTGCATTCAGCTCACGATAATCCACACACATCCTCTTCGAGCCATCCTTCTTATCTACCAGCAACAATGGAAAAGCCCAAGGAGAGAAGCTGCGACGGATATAGCCCTTGGCTAGCAACTCATCAATAGTTTTCTTGACTTCCTCATGCTCTATAGGTGCCATACGGTAGGGCCGCTTTGCAATAGGAGCTGTGCCAGGCAAGAGATCAATACAAAACTCAATGGCGCGTTCAGGCGGCATACCTGGCAAATCATCCGGAAAGACATCCGGGAATTTAGACACCACGCGATGGCTCTGAGAACTCATACTCAGAGGTAGAGAGTTGGTGGATAGAAGGGTGTGACATGGTCTAAGGATAAAAAGAAAAGAAAGGATACACGGGTAACTAGGTTCGAAGATAACTATGGCAACCGTTCCCCGGCAACGGCGCCAGAAATGGTTGTTGGTATTTCTTAACTCTCACAGAGAAGTCTGCAAGAGCATGAAAATATCATTGTAGCACTTCACCAGGGAGTATTCAGGGTATCATATTTTCCACGGGGAACGGGAGTGCAACAATCTTCTAACTAGGTTACCCCGAGAAGGATACGAGATCGAGAGGCCTTAGGGCAGTGTGGTTCTAGTCTAAGGATAGGTTCAAGAAAGATAAACTTCTGCTATCACTCGTTTGCTTCAGGCACCGGTCTGACCCTGGTCTGCCAAGTATCTCCGGCTATTGCACTACAGCTGAGCCCGAACGTCGGGGACTTCGCTAAACGCAACAACTGTTGTTATGCCGGACGGACAGGGTTGTCACCACCTGTTGTCAAACCCGGGGCAGCAGGACTGCTTATAGGCATAGAATGTTCTAGAGTAAGGGATAGCTCATGGATGTACCTTACCTCTCTTGTAACTACCCGAATAGGCGTAAAACTAGCTGCAGTACAAAGGAAACTACCCGATTGAGTTGTAGTAGGACTCCAACTGAACTCGGCTAGGTCTTTCCATGTAACCTTGTCCCCCCGGATATATAAGGGCGGGCAGGGGCTCCCTTGAAACAACATCAACACCTAAGGCAATACAAACCACCACACAGGGCATAGGGTATTTTTCAACTCGCGGCCCGAACCTGTCTAAATCTTTGTGTTCCTTCCACCATCGAGTTCCAGAGCAGTCGATCCCTACCTACAAACCTTACTGCTATGGGTATCCCTGAGAAGGCTTGGCGGTAAACACCAACAGCTGGCGCGCCAGGTAGGGGACTCGGCGAGTTCATCGGTGAGTTCGATGGCCACTTTCGCTTTCAGCAACATGGCGCCTCCTCAAGGCGCCACCTTCATTTTCGGCTCATGGGTTTGCATCGCCAATGCTTTGGGTGGCTTTGACAGCCACCTAATCAATCCCCCCACGCTGAAGACAACTACGTCGGAAAGTTCCAACAAGTTCACCGGATCAGATGATCACGGCGTCATGCTGCTTCCCAACCTCGCCAAGGAGATCGAGATGAGACTCGAAGATGAATCGGGTTCTACTCGAACTCAGATTGACCTCAAACTGAATTCTACTCGGATTGAGACTCCTCTCGCTCAACCCACCTTCGGGTTGTGCAATGCATGATCTACTTACAAACAAATGATCAGATCCATCTATGAAAATAGCATGGATCATCTCATCTACGCCGAAAACCACTCTGTCACCGCTGGCCGGGAGGCACCCGTTTTCGACGTATATCTAGATCCAGTCGATTCATCTCAAGACAACCTGGATTTCATCACCAATGCACTGGCAAAGATCCAATTCAGGTCCTGCCAAAGTCAACACTCGCAGAACTACTCGATAACCTTCGAGAAGTTGCCAGCATTGACAATCTCCCGTTCCAACACGGTACTCCCCTTCCAACCGAGAGGAAAACTGGGTCTGGAGAAACTATGCTAGCTGATTATGAATCAAACCTAGAAAGCTTCTCCCCCGAACATCTAGTTTCTGTCATCACCCCGCAAGGAGGAGGTGCTCCTAGCCAGCACGACCCCAATGAAGCTTTGGATCAGATTTCAAAAGAGAATTTGACCCAAGACACTCCACAAGATGAGGATGAAGCTACTCGTATAGCTCGTAGGGCAAGAAATCAATGCAAAGAAGAACGCAGGGCTCGAGCTACTGAGCGTGCTCGCCTTCCCCCTCGCAACCTCAACAACGAATTCAACAACATCGCAGACCCAATCTTCACTACTCCAATCGCCGCGATGACAGAAGCAACCCTGCGACTCATGCAGATGCCTCAAAACCCAGAGATGGAACGAGTCATACACCTCACCAAAAATGTTGTTGAACAACTCGAGAGACAAAATCCATTGTCTTCACTTCATGGCACCCGGTCGAGAGCCACTGCAATAGTCACACCTCAAGCAAGCCGTACCCCCGGTGGCCATCACCGTCAACAATAGCAGGTGTAACAAAATTAGGGAAATCAAGATGATCAGGAAGTAGCAAGCATCCATCGCCCCAGGGGTGGCCAACCACTGGCAAACGAAGCTCCTAGTCCCCAACGAAGGCGCAACAACAACAACCGCGGGCACAACAGGGAGGAAGTAGCTGATTATATAGTGGACGCACGGGACATCATCAACGCAAGACGCAGGTCGCAGCTTGTAGACAATTCCGATCGCTTCCAAGCCCTCAGCAGAGTCTTCGACAATGTCGAGTACCCAAAGGATTTCAAGCCAACAAACATCCAAAAGTATGACGGTCAGCAAGATCCTGCACAATGGTTATATTTATACTCGACTGCTGTTAGTATTGCAGGAGGAGACACCAACTCCAAGGTCCTCTACTTCCCGTTGGCCCTGAAGCCCGCACCCCTCACGTGGCTCAAGAGCTTGGCGCACGAGTCGATACACTCATGGGATGACCACAAGAAGTCCTTCATCGACAACTTTCAAGGATCACTACATCGAGTAGCTACTCGACACACCTTGTCGATGTGCAAGCAGGAGCAAGGCGAATCGATCAGATCCTACATCAAGCGCTTCTTCGACACAAGAGCCACCCTCCCCAACGTCGCCGACGACGACATCATTGACTATTTCGAGAGCGGCATTACTGCCCAGTCTCTATACCATGACTTCGGGCGTAATCGCCCCAAAACGGTAGTAGAGCTATGCGACATGATGCAGTGCTGGGCAGATGAAGAGGAGCAAGAGCGCAGCCGCTTCCCATGTTGAAATAAAGATAACAACGGGAAGCGCCACAACGATCGTGGAGGGCCTAGCAACCAGTGGGAACCTACGCGTAAGCGCAAGCCTGACGATACTGTCGGTACCATGGATCGTACTCCGCATGGTAAGAAGAGTGAAAAGCCGCAGGACCAGTTCGACAAGATCCTTCACAACAAAAGGTGCCAAATTCACCCCAAGAGCAACCACTCGATGTGGGAGTGCACGATCCTGCACAAATCCTTCCAGTCAACACCGCCAGATGCTTCTAAGAAAAAGCAGAACAGGGATGATGAAGATGACAAGAAAGACCCCCAACAACCACAAAACATCGTCAACGTCATATTCGGAGGGGACCCCAGCTTCTCTAAGCAAGCCCAGAAACTTCTACTCAGAGAAATCCTTTCAGTTGAGCCAACAATTCAGAGACCATTAAAATACAGCGAGGTCCCCATCACCTTCTCCAGAGAAGATCAATGGACCAGCTTCTCCGAACTAGGAAAGTTTCTGCTAGTACTCGATCCAGTTGTCCAAGGATCCAAGCTTACTCAAGTACTCATCAATGGCGGAAGCGGGCTCAACTTGATTTTTTCAAGTACTCTGGCCAAGATGGGCCTCAACTATATGAGTCTGCTCACTCCAAGCAAGGCCCCATTCTACCGCATTGTTCCCGGAAACTCTTCTACATCAATTGGCTCGGTCACTCTTCCAGTCATGTTTGGTACAGAACAAAACTTCCGGACCGAATACATCAAGTTCGAAGTAGCTGACTTCGAATCTTCCTACCACGCCATATTGGGAAGACTTGCGCCGGCTAAATTCATGGCAGTGCCACACTATGTATACCTGCTCCTCAAGATGCCAGACAATACAGGAGTACTTTCCCTACGAGGAGACCTCCTCAAGTCCTTCAAGTGCGACAAGGAAGCAATAGATCATGCTGCCACAATTCGAGTTCCTAGTTCTGTCAGTGAAATACTTGCTGCCGCTAAGGAACTCTCACTCGACAAGGACTCAATGCCATCCAAGAAACCAAGCCAGTCTGCGGTTAAGCCAACTAGCGATGTGGGCACCAAGACTATTCAGTTACAAGAGGGAGATGACTCCAAGACCGCTATCATCGGAGCTGGCTTGGGTCACAAATAGGAACTCGAGCTCATCAACTTCCTTAGGGCCAACCGAGACATATTCGCGTGGAAACCAGCGGATATGCCAGGGGTGCCCAAGGAGTTGATCGATCATGCCCTTAAGGTTGACTCCAAAGCCATACCAAAGAAGCAACGACTATGGCATTTCTCCCTGGACAAGCGAGAAGCCATCAAGAAGGAGCTGGCGAAACTACTCGCAGCAGGGTTCATCAAAGAGGTCTACCATCCCGAATGGTTGGCCAACCCTGTACTCGTCCAGAAGAAAAACAACAACGAGTGGAGGATGTGCGTCGACTACACAGATCTAAACAAGCATTGCCCAAAGGATCCTTTTGGGCTACCCCGCATTGATCAAGTAATCGACTCCACGGCAGGATGCGTCCTGTTGTCCTTCCTCGACTGCTATTCAGGCTATCATCAGATCGCCTTGAAAGAAGAAGACCAAATCAAGACGGCATTCATCACCCCTTATGGGGCATACGCCTACAAGACAATGTCTTTTGGATTGAATATGCTGGTGCCACTTACCAGCATGCGATACAGCTATGGTTTGCTGATCAGCTACATCGCAATGTTGAAGCCTACGTCGACAACGTCGTCGTCAAAACCAAGACCCAGGATCAATTCATCACTGACCTAGAAGAAACCTTCAACAACCTCCGAAAGTTCCGCAGGAAACTCAACCTAACAAAGTGTGTCTTCGGCGTACCCTCTGGAAAACTACTCGGATTCATCGTCAGCAACCGAGGAATCAAGGCTAACCCAGAGAAGATCAATGCCATCATGGCCATGGACGCCCCAGCTACTATCAAGGACATCCAAAAGCTTACAGGTTGCATGGAAGCCTTGAACCGATTCTTGTCCAGGCTTGGTGAACGGGGCCTACCCTTCTCAAGCTCCTCAAACGACAAGACAAATTTGAGTGGACTACAGAAGCCGCTGAAGCACTCGAGAACCCTAAGCATCATCTCCAGTCACCGCCAATTCTTATAGCTCCATTACCAGGCGAGGAACTACTCCTCTACATTGCTGCAACTACTCATATAGTCAGCACGATGATAGTAGTCGAACGCCCGGAGGAAGGCTACGCTTACGGCGTCCAGAGAGCAGTCTACTTCATCAGCGAAGTACTCTCTGAATCAAAGGTTAGATATCCCTCGATCCAAAAAGTTCTGTATGGAATTCTAATCACCTCCAGGAAGCTTCGACACTATTTTGACAAGTACAAGGTCTCAGTAATAACTAAATTCCCATTGGCGGATATAATCCACAATCGGGATGCCACCGGACGAATCTCAAAGTGGGCAGTTGAGCTAGGAGCCTTGGAAATCAATTTCAAGCCAAGAACAGCAATCAAGTCACAAGCATTAGTCGACTTCCTAGCTGAGTGGCGGGAAAATCAAATCCCAGCACTTCACAATGTTCTAGAGCATTGGGTAATGTACTTTGATGGCTCACTCAAACTCAACGGAGGCGGCGCGGGAGTCTTGTTCATCTCTCCCAAAGGAGAACAATTGAAGTATGTGTTCCAGATCCTTTTTAAAGTTTCCAACAATGAAGCAGAATATGAGGCACTGCTACATGGGCTTCGCCTAGCAGTTTCCCTCGGCATCAAGCGATTACTTGTCTACATAAAGAATGGGACATCAATGAGGACACAATAGATGCATACGTTGAGGAAATCAGAAAACTCGAAAATAAGTTCTCAGGATTGGAAATCCACCACGTAGACCGTGACAACAACGTGGGAGCCGATGTCCTTTCCAAACTTGGATCTACTCGAGCAGCTGTTCCACTGGTAGTCTTTGTTCATGAACTACACCATCCATCAGTCAAGGTACAAAGCCAACAAGCTTCTGACGAGGAGGCCCCGGCCACAGTTGGAGAAGTGCTAATGATCGAAGAAGACTGGCAGATTCAGTTCTTCGACTTCATCAAGGAGTTCGAGTTCCCACCACATGTTGATGCCAAGAGCGCGGAAGTTGCTCGCATTATCAGGCGAAGCAAGGGTTTCGTCCTCGTCGTCGACAACCTGTATAAGCGTTCTGCTTCAGGCATCCTTATGAAATGTGTTACCCTTGAAGAAGGCAAAGACATCCTAAGAGAGATACATGGAGTCTGTAGCAACCATGCCGCATCAAGGACACTAGTCGGAAAGGCTTACAGATCAGGGTTCTTCTGGCTAATAGCTATATCGAATGCAGAAGACCTTGTCAGATGATGCCATGGCTGCCAATTCTTTGGCAAGAAGACTCACGTCCTAGCACACAATCTGATAACAATCCCTCCATCATGGCCCTTCTCCTGTTGGAGTCTGGACATGATCGAACCCCTAACTGTAGCTCCAGGAGGATTTAACCATGTGCTGGTAGCAGTCGACAAATTTACCAAGTGGATCGAGTACAAGCCCATTGTCAAGATCTTCAGATAGAGCAGTGAATTTCATCTCTGACATCATACACCGATTTGGATTTCGTCACACCATCATCACAGATCTTGGCTCTAACTTCACATCGTAGTCTTTCTGGGATTTCTGTGATAATTCTTGCATTGAGGTAAAGTATGCTTCAGTGGCTCACCCTCGAGGAAATGGTCAAGTAGAGTGTATCAATGGCTTGGTACTTGTAACACCCGGTTTACAAAAGAACATAAACCGAGCAATCATATACGTGCCAGGATCAAGTCACACGTATATACAACAGAATGAACAGTATATCACAGCACATATCACGTAAAAAGACATAATAAAACAAATACGAATGTTATTTATTACATTAATGACAAGAATGTCTGATACAGCGGAAGCGAAGTACAAAATACGATAAAAGCTCTCCGAAGCTGAAGCAGGGCGCCACAGGGACGTCGACTGGGAGACGAACACCTAGAAGTCCTCGTAGTCCTGGTAGCGCTGAGCGAACTCCCTCGAGTCGGCAGGAACTGAGCAGCAGTAGCGTAGCCAAGAGGAAAAAGTAGAGAAGAGGCAAGAGTGAGTACACAACTTGTACTCAACAAGTATAACACAAACTATGAGGCTCTAGGCTGGCTGACTCAACTGCATTAGCTTTTAAGTGTTGGCAAGATTTTATTAAAGCTATTTACTACGAGTTGATGAATTACCATTAACCCAGTTACATAGTAATTAATCAGAATTAATTAAGAAACTACTGAGAACCAAACCGAAACCAAGCCACCAAGGTAACCCCGAGAAGCACCTCCCTCGTCGGAAGGAGATAACTCCACTAATCAAAAGGAGGATCTGGGCCGCTCATAACCATGAGCACGGCTAGTATACCAGTTTTACACTCTGCAGAGGTTGCACATCTTTACCCACAAGTCGTGAGCTACGCCAGTTGTTCATCACACTTCCTCAGGTGAGATGACTAGCGACTCACTACGAGGCCGTTACAAAGAATCTCGTTGGTAAGGCGTAACCGCGGGAGATAGGTCAGCGACGATGGGGCCCACCTCCGGGGGTACAAGCACAGGAGCGCAATCCAAGCACAGACCAAGCCGGAGGAGCAGGGACCATAGAAGCTTGCTACTCTAGCCCCGTAGGTAAGTTACTCCAAACCAAAAAGACCTAATTAGTAAGCCAAGTCTATCCCATTCTAGCCTTGTGGTAGCGCTGTTGTCCCAGGTTGTCGCTCTATGAACCGGTCCTTATGGAGAGTGGCCAACCAGGCAGTAAGCACCGTGCTGGCCCCCTAAACCATGTTTCTACAAAAACCATCTTTTAACGAGACGTGAGCCACTCATCCACACAGAGGGCCACTCTCAGAATTAAGTTCAAGTAAACCATTAGTCAAATTAATTAAAAAGGACCAGAGTGTGTTATAGCGCAGCAACCTAGCACAACTAAACAAAATGCAACCCAAAGGTATATTTAAAGGATATAAACTGGCTAGGAAATCCTTAAAGGCATACAGTATTAAAATGCAGTATGAAAATGTATTTAAAAGTGATGGGTTGTTCATGTTATACTTGCCTTCCTCATACTGCTCTGGCTGCTGCTCAAACTGCTCCGAAGACGGCTGCTCCGGGTACTGGTACTGGGGCTCCTCAGATGGATCAACGTCTACTCACGAACACATGGCCAAAACAAAGCACAACAATAAGCATACAAGCAAACACTAATAAAACTAAGAAACAGTACATCAATACATAAAAACAGCAAGAAAAACTAAGCCTAAACTGTTCTACTTGTTACAACGATCGCGTGGATATAAAGAACGCTAAAATCGGAGCTAAAACGCGTTTTCTAGGCTAAAAAACAAGTTCTAGGGGCTTATCTGTAAGAAAACTAAGGTTCCAGGGGCTTTTCTGCTAAAACCGAGGGCCTAAACATAATTAAACATTAACTCCAGGGTCTAACTCGCAAAAAGACTAAGCCTGGATGGCGGGTTCAATTTCCAAAGAGCTCAGGGGGCTAAGTGTTAAAACCTGGACCTAAACCTAATTATTTTTCAACGCGCTAGGACTGCGGGTTTATTTAGGACAAACTCAGGGGCTCTTATGCAAAGTTAACAGGCCGAACCGTTATTCACGAGTATGGGCCGTAGGATCGAGATCCAGTGCTTCAGATCTAATGGGGAGTCGATCTAATCTGGCGCGTCCCTTCTTGATCGGACGGCTCAGGCGTTTTGGGGCGTGGACGGCGGCGGGAGCACTGGCGCACAGTGGCGCACGGCGGTGAGGTCGCCGGACTTCATCAAAACGGTGATTCCGGGCTCGCCTTCGAGCGGAAATTGGTCAGGAAGCGAGAGCGCGGCACACTAAACCGATCTAGGGGCTTGGCGCAGGGCCACGGAACGGCGGAGGCCCGGTGCGGCGGCGAGGTGGGACGGCCTACGCCGGTGAGCCATTGCGCGCGGTGCAGGGGAAAAACTAAGGGTAACTGGGCACAGGAGGGTTCGTTACCACGGCGTGAAGGTCCGGGGAGGCGTAGAGGAGGGAGGGCGGCGGTGCTGGGATAGATCCACGGCAGCACGGCAGCACGGCGGCTTGGCGTCGATCGGCGTTCGTGGTTCGGGCGTTGCAGTGCTCCTCCGGCTCCTGTGCTTCACGAGTCAACGCGGGGCGGTGCTGTGGAAGTTCTACAGGGGTCAGGGAGATCCGAGGGTCGCCGGTGGTGAGGAATCGGCGGCGGGGTGCTCTGCTTCAAGCAGAGGCAAGGCGGGCGCGGCATTGGGGGGTAGCGGTGGTGGTGGCGTGGCGAGTTGGGGCGCAGGAGGTCGTGGGCGCCAATTAAAGGAGGCTGCCGGGATTTGGGCGTGCGCGCCCCAGAAGGAAAGCCGGCGAGGATCACGGGCGCAGCGCGGGGAAAACGGATCGCACCAACAGCTCTGCGTGATCCCGGGCCTGGGGGTGAAGCTTCTAGAAGGAAGGCCGCTAGTTGGATGACCGGTGGGGCTGCGGGACGAGGTGGGTCTGTGGTGTTGGCGGTCCACCGGCAGCGGCGGGGCGTGCTGAAGCAGAGAGGTTGCGGCGGGGAAGAAGGTCCTGACCGATGGGCCCGGTTCGTCAGTGGAGCGCGCGGCGCACTGGTCTGACGCGGCGTGGGCGCGGCGCGTGAGGCAGCGCTGCTGGGCTGCGGAGCGGCCCAAGGGGAGGAGGGGGTCGCAGCTGAGCAGCGGCTGGGCCGTGGGGTTGACGCGCGCGCGGAGCGGGCCGAGTGCTGGGCTGGCCGAGCGGGAAAAACTGGGCCGGCCGGGTAGAGGGAGAAGAGCTGGGCCCGGGGAAAGAAACGGGCCGGCTGGGGAGAGAGGTGGGCTGCGGGTTGGGCTGAGAAGTTGGGTTTGGGCTGGGTTGACTTTGGGTGTGGGTTTGCTTTCTATTTCTCTCCTTCTAAATCTAATTCAAACAAAGTTTGAATTCAAATATGAATTTGAATTCAAACCACAATCAAATAAAAGTATGCACCAGCATGAATGCAACACAAAAATTTAAACCTATGATAAATTTTAATTACTTATAGAACAAAATTGAATTAAATGCCCTACTAAACACAATAAACCTTAGAAATTTAAATAAAGCCAATTAAAATTATTAATAAATGCTGAAATTTTAAATTAGGGTGTTACAGACCCTACCCCCTTAAAGAAATCTCGTCCCCGAGATTTAGCTGGGCTGGCTAGCAAAGAGATCTGGGTATGTCTTCTTCAGCTCATCTTCTCGCTCCCATGTAGCCTCAGCTTCACTGTGATGACTCCACTGAACTCTGCACATCTTGATGCGCTTGTTCCGAGTAACCCTCTCTGATGTCTCCAAAATCTTCACCGGATGCTCAGTATAAGTCAGATCTTCCTGCACATCCACTCCATCCAGTGGTGCCTGCTCCTCGGGTACTCGCAGACATCTCTTCAGCTGAGATATATGGAAGACATCATGAACTCCTGAGAGGCTGAGAGGTAACTCCAGGCGATAAGCAACTTCGCCTTTACGCTCTAGCACCTTGAATGGACCAACATACCGAGGCGCTAACTTCCCTTTGACATTAAATCTGCGGATTCCTCTCATCGGAGACACCTTCAGGTACACATAATCACCGACACTGAAGGTCAGATCTCTCCGTTTGCCATCAGCATAGCTCTTCTGTCTGCTCTGTGCAATCCTCAGATTTTCTCGCATAGCCTGAACCATCTGCTCTGCATCATCTATGATCTCAGGGCCAAAGAGCTGCTTTTCACCAATCTGATCCCAATAGAGAGGAGTCCTGCACTTTCTGCCATACAATGCCTCAAAGGGGGACTTCTTCAGACTGGCCTGATAGCTGTTGTTATATGAGAACTCAGCATATGACAGGCACTTATCCCAACTAGTACCGTACTGAATGGCACAAGCTCTCAGCATATCTTCCAACACTTGATTGGTTCTCTCTGTCTGCCCATCTGTCTGAGGGTGATAAGCCGTACTAAAGCGCAGCTTCGTATCCAACGAATCATGGAGCTGCTCCCAGAACCGAGAAGTGAACTGAGACCCTCTGTCAGATATGATCTTCTTGGGCACACCATGCAAGCAGACAATCCGAGAGATGTACAACTCTGCAAGTCTAGCGCCGGAGTAAGTAGTGTTCACCGGAATGAAGTGAGCAACTTTCGTCAGTCGATCCACTACTACCCAAATGGAGTTGTACCCTTTCTGAGTACGAGGCAATCCAACAATGAAGTCCATAGTGATTTCCTCCCATTTCCACTCTGGAATCTTCAAAGGCTGTAACAGACCTGCTGGCCTCTGATGCTCAGCCTTGACACGCTGACAGGTGTCACAAATAGCCACGTACTCTACCACTGAACGCTTCATCCCATACCACCAGAAACGTTCCTTCAGATCATAGTTGTAACACCCGGTTTATAAAAGGACATAAACCGAGCAATCATATACGTGCCAGGATCAAGTCACACGTATATACAACAGAATGAACAGTATATCACAGCACATATCACGAATAAGACATAATAAATCGAAATACGAATGTTATTTATTACATTAATGACAAAAATGTCTGATACAGCGGAAGCGAAGTACAAAATACGATAAAGCTCTCCGAAGCTGAAGCAGGGCGCCACAGGGACGTCGACTGGGAGACGAACACCTAGAAGTCCTCGTAGTCCTGGTAGCGCTGGACGAACTCCCTCGTGTCGGCAGGAACTGAGCAGCAGTAGCGTAACCAAGAGGAAAAAGTAGAGAAGAGGCAAGAGTGAGTACACAACTTGTACTCAACAAGTATAACACAAACTATGAGGCTTTAGGCTGGCTGACTCAGCTGCATTAGCTTTTAAGTGTTAGCAAGATTTTATTTAAGCTATTTACTACAAGTTGATGAATTACCATTAACCCAGTTACATAGTAATTAATCAGATTTAATTAAGAAACTACTGAGAACCAAAACGAAACCAAGCCACCAAGGTAACCCCGAGAAGCACCTCCCTCGTCGGAAGGAGATAACTCAACTAATCAAAAGGAGGATCTGGGCCGCTCATAATCGTGAGCACGGCTAGTATACCAGTTTTACACTCTGCAGAGGTTGCACATCTTTACCCACAAGTCGTGAGCTACGCCAGTTGTTCATCACACTTCCTTAGGTGAGATGACTAGCGACTCACTACGAGGCCGTTACAAAGAATCCCGTTGGTAAGGCGTAACCGCGAGAGATAGGTCAGCGACGATGGGGCCCACCTCACGGGGGTACAAGCACAGGAGCGCAATCCAAGCACAGACCAGCCGGAGGAGCAGGGACCATTGAAGCTTACTACTCTTGCCCCGCAGGTAAGTTACTCCAGACCAAAAAGACCTAATTAGTAAGCCAAGTCTATCCCATTCTAGCCTTGTGGTAGCGCTGTTGTCCCAGGTTGTCGCTCTATGAACCGGTCCTTATGGAGAGTGGCCAACCAAGCACTAAGCACCGTGCTGGCCCCCTAAACCATGTTTCTACAAAAACCATATTTTAACGAGACGTGAGCCACTCATCCACACAGAGGGCCACTCTCAGAATTAAGTTCAAGTAAACCATTAATCAAATTAATTAAAAAGGACCAGAGTGTGTTGTAGCGCAGCAACCTAGCACAACTAACCAAAATGCAACCCAAAGGTATATTTAAAGGATATAAACTGGCTAGGAAATCCTTAAAGGCATACAGTATTAAAATGCAGTATGAAATTGTATTTAAAGATGATAGGTTGTTCATGTTATACTTGCCTTCCGCGTACTGCTCCTGCTGCTGCTCAAAGTGGTCAGAAGATGGGTGCTCCGGGTACTGGTACTGGGGCTCCTCAACTGGATCAGCGTCTACTCACGAACACATGGCCAAAACAATGCACAACAATAAGCATACAAGCAAACTCTAACAAAAAGCTAAAGAACAGTACATCAATACATAAAAACAGCAAGAAAACCTAAGCTAAAACTATTCTACTCGTTACAACGATCGCGTGGATACAAAGAACGCTAAAAACGGAGCTAAAACGCATAATCTAGGCTAAAAACAAGGTTCAGGGGCTTATTTGTAATAAAAACAGGGTTCCAGGGGCTTTTCTGCTAAAACCGAGGGCCTAAACGTAATTAAACATTAAATCTAAGGGCTGACGCGCAAAACTGCCAAGGGTGGACGGCGGGTTTGATTTCTGGAAAACTCAGGGGGGTCCGTGCAAAATTTTGGGCTTAACTGCAATTATTTTTCAAAGGCGGTGGACTGCGGGTTAATTAGCAGAGAGTCCAGGGACTCTTTAGCAAAAAGTACTGGCCGAACCGGTACGCTCAGATCTGGACCGTCAGATCCAGATCTGATGGCTAGGATCAAAGGGGGCGCCGTTCTAATCTCGGCCGTCCATCCGAAATCAGGCGGCCAGGGCGGATCGGGCGCGTGGGGCGGCGGCGCGCTACCGCCGGCGACTCTGTTCGCGGCGGCGCGGCGCTAGGCTCGCCGGAGATCGTCGAATCGGACGCTCCGGGGGTCGTTTCGACCCGGGTTTGGGTCGGTTGGCCTCTACGCGGAACGTGTAGTTCACCTGGGCGCTTAGATGGGCACGGGGAAGGTCTGAGCGTGGAGCTCGACGGTGGAGGCGGCTCGGCGCGGCGAGGTCTCGCCGGCGCGGTGTGTTCTGGGGGTTCCAGGGGCTACGGCCCGTCTAAACTAGCGCCAAAGCGACAAAGGAGCGAGCTGATGCTTACAGAGGGCTCGGGGCGGTCGAGAGCGTGGCGCAGGGGAGGTCGTCGGCGTGAAACGACGGCGGGTCGGCGCTGGGTTCGGGGAGAGGTCGATGGGGCGCAGCTTCGGGTCTCCTGGGTTGCACGGATCGACGAGTGATAGTACTGCGAAGACAAGCAAGGGGTTAGGAAGGGCCGAGGACCACTAGCGGCGAGTAATTTCGGCGGCGGAGCTCTCACCGGTGATGCGCCCCTGGCGGGATCCCGGCGTAGGCGCGACTCGGTCCGGGGCCAAGGAGCCCGAAGAGGATCCTGAGGTCGAGGCGGAGCCAACGCGCTGCTCGGCCGGGGCTTCGGCGTGGCGGAGGGGCGTGGCCGCGGCGGCGCGGGCTCTGCTCCGGGCGGAGCAAGTTGCAGCGCGACGGCGGCTAGGGTTTGCGTCGAGGCGGCTGGGGATGGGACGCAGGGGGTGCGGCACGGTGGTTAAAAGGAGCCGGGCCGGAGGTCTCGGCGTGCGCGCCCAGGATAGGAAGTTCAGCGAGATTCCCGGCCGGGGATCTCGGCCGTGCGGGCGGGACCGTTGCGCCGCGGAGGGGAAAGGGCTGGCAAGCGGGCCCGGCTGGTCAGTGGGAGCGGCGTGGCGCGGGCGCTCAGCGGAGCTGCTGCGCGAGCGGGAGCGCGGGGCAGGCCGGGCCGGGGTGCTGGCTGGGCCGTCTCGGGTTGGGCCGTCTCGGGTTGGGCCGAGGGGAAAGGAGAGGGAGGAGGGAGTGGGCCGCGGGTTCGGTTGGGCTAGTGGGCTGGGGTTTTCTGGGTTTTGGGCTTTCTGGGTTTTGGGTTTTGCCTTTTCTATTTCTAAACTTTTCTCCTCCTAATTCAAACAAGGTTTGAATTCAAATACAAATTTGAATTCAACCACACTCAAACAATTAAAGTTATGCACCAGCATGAATGCACAACCAAATTTAAACCTATGATAAATTTTAATTACTTAAGGAACAAAAATTTAGATTAAATGCCAACTAAACACAATAAACCTTAGAAATTTAAATGAAGCCAATTAAATTTATTAATAAATGCTGAAATTTAAATTAGGGTGTTACAGACCCTACCCCCTTAAAGAAATCTCGTCCCCGAGATTTAGCTGGGCTGGCTAGCAAAGAGATCTGGATATGTCTTCTTCAACTCATCTTCTCGCTCCCAAGTAGCCTCAGCTTCACTGTGGTGACTCCACTGAACTCTGCACATCTTGATGCGCTTGTTCCGAGTAACCCTCTCTGATGTCTCCAGAATCTTCACCGGATGCTCAGTATAAGTCAGATCCTCCTGGACATCTACTCCATCCAGGGGTGCCTGCTCCTCGGGTACTCGCAGACACCTCTTCAGCTGAGATATATGGAAGACATCATGAACTCCCGAGAGACTGAGAGGTAACTCCAGGCGATAAGCAACTTCGCCTTTCCGCTCTAGCACCTTGAATGGCCCCACATACCGAGGTGCTAACTTCCCTTTGACATTGAATCTGCGGATTCCTCTCATCGGAGACACCTTCAGGTACACATAATCACCATCACTGAAAGTCAGGTCTCTCCGTTTGCCATCTGCATAGCTCTTCTGTCTGCTCTGTGCAATCCTCAGATTTTCTCGCACAGCCTGAACCATCTGCTCTGCATCATCTATGATCTCAGGACCGAAGAGCTGCTTCTCACCAATCTGATCCCAATAGAGAGGAGTCCTGCACTTTCTGCCATACAATGCCACGAAGGGAGACTTCTTCAGACTAGCCTGATAGCTTTTGTTATATGAGAACTCAGCATAAGACAGGCACTTATCCCAACTGGTACCATACTGAATAGCACAAGCTCTCAGCATATCCTCCAACACTTGGTTGGTTCTCTCTGTCTGCCCATCTGTCTGAGGGTGATAAGACGTACTGAAACGCAGCTTCGTATCCAACGAATCATGGAGCTGCTCCCAGAACCGAGAAGTGAACTGAGACCCTCTGTCAGATATGATCTTCTTGGGCACACCATGCAAGCAGACAATCCGAGAGATGTACAACTCTACAAGTCTAGCACCGGAGTAAGTAATGTTCACTGGAATGAAGTGAGCAACTTTCGTCAGACGATCCACTACTACCCATATGGAGTTGTACCCTTTCTGAGTACGAGGCAATCCAACAATGAAGTCCATAGTGATTTCCTCCCATTTCCACTCTGGAATCTTCAAAGGCTGTAATAGACCTGCTGGCCTCTGATGCTCAGCCTTGACACGCTGACAGGTGTCACAAATAGCCACGTACTCTGCCACTGAATGCTTCATCCCATACCACCAGAAACGTTCCTTCAGATCATAGTACATCTTCGTGCTGCCCGGATGAATAGAGTATGCTGTATCATGGGCCTCACTCAGAATCAACTTCCGGAGATCATGCACATCAGGCACGCAGATCCGGTTCTTGTACCACAAGGTACCCTGATCATCCTCTCTGAAATGAGGAGCCTTGCCCTTCTTGAGCAACTCACGGATCTCCTGCAGCTTCTCATCATCTTTCTGATGCTGCCTGATCTCTGACTCTAGAGTCGGTACCGCCTCGAATGCTGCACTGGAAGTATGATGCAAGAAGCCCAGACTCAACTGCTCGAACTCCTCACATAACTCTGGAGGCATCTGGAAAACCACGGCCATGTTGACATAACTTCTTCTGCTCAGAGCATCTGCTACAACATTGGCCTTGCCCGGATGATAGTGAATCTCCAGATCATAGTCCTTGACCAACTCTAACCATCTCCTCTGCCGCATGTTCAGCTCATTCTGCGTGAAAATGTACTTGAGGCTCTTGTGATCAGTGTAGATATCACACCGCTGCCCATACAAGTAATGCCTCCAAATCTTCAGAGCATGCACAACTGCGGCTAACTCAAGATCATGAGTAGGATAATTCAGCTCATGCCGACGTAACTGCCGTGAAGCATAAGCTATCACTCTGCCCTCCTGCATCAGAACACACCCAAGACCATCCTTCGAAGCATCACAATATACCGTGAACCTCTTCGTCTGGTCTGGCAGAGTCAGGACTGGCGCCGTAGTCAACCTTTTCTTCAGCTCATCAAAGGCCCTCTGACGCTCATCAGTCCACACGAAAGCCACATTTTTCTCCAGCAAAGAAGTCAAAGGCTTCGCGATCTTGGAGAAATTCTCAATGAACCTCCGATAATATCCAGCTAAGCCCAAGAATGATCTGACTTCCTTCACTGTCTGCGGTGTCTCCCACTCGAGCACATCTTTCACCTTGCTCGGATGCTCCTCATGCTCTTCTTCTGTCTTGGAGAAGATCAGAATATCATCAATGAAAATCACCACAAAGACATCCAGATAATCCATGAAGACCATGTTCATCAGATGCATGAAGTAAGCCGGGGCATTAGTCAAGCCGAAGGACATGACTGCATACTCATATAGCCCGTACTTGCAGGTGAATGCCGTCTTCGGAATATCCCCAGGACGGATCCTCAGCTGAAAATAACCCGAACGAAGATCAATCTTCGAGAATATACGAGCACCTCGAAGCAGATCGAAGAGATCCTCAATACGGGGCAGTGGATGCTTGTTCTTGATAGTGACTGCATTCAGCTCCCGATAATCCACACACATCCTCTTCGAGCCATCCTTCTTATCTACTAGCAGCAATGGAAAAGCCCAAGGAGAGAAGCTGCGACGGATATAGCCCTTGGCTAGCAACTCATCAATAGTCTTCTTAACTTCTTCATGCTCTATAGGTGCCATACGGTAGGGCCGCTTTGCAATAGGAGCTGTGCCAGGCAAGAGATCAATACAAAACTCAATGGCGCGTTCAGGCGGCATACCTGGCAAATCATCCGGAAAGACATCCGGGAATTCAGACACCACGCGAATACCGTCCGTGGGTCTAGCCTCCATATGGTGAAGAAATCCAGAAGGCTCTACTACACTGATAACAACCTCTTGGCCACTGGAAGCTGATAGCAAGACTGTCCTCTGAGCACAATCTATCCGGACTCCCCACTTGGCCAGAGTCTCCATTCCCAGAATGACATCAATGCCCTTGGTGTCTAGCACCATCAGATCAGTACAGAACTCTACCCCCCTCAAAGAAACACTGACTCTCGGGCAGTAAGTGTGAGACCTCAACTGTCCTCCCGGTGAAGATACTAACAGGCACCTCTTTAATATGCTAGTATGAATACCATGATGCTCGACAAAAGACTGAGTAATGAAGGAATGCGTAGCACCAGTATCAAAAAGCACTGTAGCTGGATATGAATTAACCATGAACGTACCAATAACCACGTTGGGAGCCTCGGCCGCTGACTCGGCCGTCACGTGGTTCACCCTGCCCTTGTGCTGGCGCCCTGGGCTGAGCTGGGCGCCCCTGCTGTCCCGCCTGCGCCTTCCGGGGGCAAGCGTTGGCGTAGTGCCCCGGCTGGCCTGCAGTGAAAGCAGGTGCGAGGAGGTCCCTGAGCCTGCTGTCCGGTAGGAGCTGCCGGACGTGGAGCCTGCGGTGCCGGTGGAGCTGGTAGAGCAGTACGAGCCGGAGGTGCCGGTAACCTCTGGCCCTGACCCGCCTGCTGCTGTCGAGGCGGGTACTGCTGCGGTGGCCTCTGCTGGTACTGCTGAGGAGGCCGGTACTGCTGCTGGTACTGCTGGGGCGGCTGGAGGCGTGGATGAGTGTTGCTGCCGGAAGCAACGGGGACAACCTTCCTCTTCTTGTCCTCCATCTCCAGGTGCTTGCGCTCAGTGTTGAGCGCGCTGTCAACCAGGTGGTTGAAGTCGTCGAAGCGGAGGTTGAGCAGCGCGTACTGGAGGTAGTCCTCAAGACCCTCCATGAAGTGCTCCTGCTTCTTGCGGTCATCCTGCAACCTCGGCAGGGGCGTAGCGAGCCAGCTGAAGAAAGCGATCACGATACTCCGTGACCGACATAGTCCCCTGAATTCACAAAGACAGATAGATATCGGAAGATTAACTCAAGATTCATAAGGATAGACCAAGGGGGCATTAGGCTCAAAAGAAACCGCTGAATGATTATATTTAAGGTTACCTGCTTCAGTGCAAGGAACTCCTTCTGCTTCATCTTCATAACGCCCGAGGGGACGTTGTGGCTGCAGAAACGCTCCCTGAACTGGAGCCAAGTGAGAGCCTCGCGGTCATGAACTGGGTGGGACTCCCACCAGTCCAAAGCTGCCCCTCGCAGCTGTCCTGCTGCGTACAGAACTCGCTCACGATCATCGCACTGGGCGATGTCCAGCTGACGCTCCACTGCACGGAGCCAGTCGTCGGCCTGAAGAGGGTCGGACGTGTGAGAGAACGTCGGCGGGTGACCCCTCAGGAACTCAGCACACCTGTCGCGAGGCTGCGGCGGTGGAGGAGGCAGAGGCTGAGTGTGAGCCTGCTGAAGAGCCTGAACAGTGTTGTTCAGGGTAGCCATCATCTGCATCTGGAGCTGGAAGTACTGCTCCGGAGTCAAAGGCGGCGGCATCGGAATCCCGGTACCCTGGGTGTTCTGACCTGGGTTGTTCTGCCCCTGCTGGTCAGAACCACGCCTGGTGTTCACCATCTGATTTTGGACAAAAGATTTCACGAGTAAGGATATTGCAGGAATAAATTCAGATGGATATGATAACTCTTTGCGGAAAAAGACTCAGCCATGATAAAGTAGACAGGATAGAGTGGACTGTTTTACCCCCAACGATCTAACTCATTTTATTAATTAGTTAACTTTAACATCAGAGTGATTTTCTTTAAACAAATTTAAACTACTAAGCTATGCAATCAGGCAAAAATCCAAATCAAACATGTAGCATAATAACAAGCAGACAATTTTCACGACTTAGCCGAGTTTAGCATACAACTCGACTAACACAACGCGTCGCAGAGCGTGCTATCGTATTATTATAAAAGGGTCACTAGCTAATACTCATGGTGGTCAGATGACTGATTCAGGCCAAATCTACGAAAACTACTCTTCAGAGAAAGAAATCAAGGCAAGACGAGTAAAAGTCAAAGAAGTCAAGGGTATAATAGTAAAATAATTTCAGCAGGCAAGGATTAGAGAGAAGAAGTCCTAAAACACGACCAGTTCTATCTAGGCTTCGTCCTACAGTCGATACGACTCTGATACCACTCTGTAACACCCGGTTTATAAAAGGACATAAACCGAGCAATCATATACGTGCCAGGATCAAGTCACGCGTATATACAACAGAATGAACAGTATATCACAGCACATATCACGAATAAGACATAATAAATCGAAATACGAATGTTATTTATTACATTAATGACAAAAATGTCTGATACAGCGGAAGCGAAGTACAAAATACGATAAAGCTCTCCGAAGCTGAAGCAGGGCGCCACAGGGACGTCGACTGGGAGACGAACACCTAGAAGTCCTCATAGTCCTGGTAGCGCTGGACGAACTCCCTCGTGTCGGCAGGAACTGAGTAGCAGTAGCGTAACCAAGAGGAAAAAGTAGAGAAGAGGCAAGAGTGAGTACACAACTTGTACTCAACAAGTATAACACAAACTACGAGGCTTTAGGCTGGCTGACTCAACTGCATTAGCTTTTAAGTGTTAGCAAAATTTTATTTAAGCTATTTACTACAAGTTGATGAATTACCATTAACCCAGTTACATAGTAATTAATCAGATTTAATTAAGAAACTACTAAGAACCAAAACGAAACCAAGCCACCAAGGTAACCCCGAGAAGCACCTCCCTCGTCGGAAGGAGATAACTCCACTAATCAAAAGGAGGATCTGGGCCGCTCATAATCGTGAGCACGGCTAGTATACCAGTTTTACACTCTGCAGAGGTTGCACATCTTTACCCACAAGTCGTGAGCTACGCCAGTTGTTCATCACACTTCCTTAGGGTGAGATGACTAGCGACTCACTACGAGGCCGTTACAAAGAATCCCGTTGGTAAGGCGTAACCGCGAGAGATATGTCAGCGACGATGGGGCCCACCTCACGGGGGTACAAGCACTAGGAGCGCAATCCAAGCACAGACCAGCTGGAGGAGCAGGGACCATTGAAGCTTACTACTCTTGCCCCGCAGGTAAGTTATCCAGACCAAAAAGACCTAATTAGTAAGCCAAGTCTATCCCATTCTAGCCTTGTGGTAGCGCTGTTGTCCCAGGTTGTCGCTCTATGAACCGGTCCTTATGGAGAGTGGCCAACCAAGCACTAAGCACCGTGCTGGCCCCCTAAACCATGTTTCTACAAAAACCATATTTTAACGAGACGTGAGCCACTCATCCACACAGAGGGCCACTCTCAGAATTAAGTTCAAGTAAACCATTAATCAAATTAATTAAAAAGGACCAGAGTGTGTTGTAGCGCAGCAACCTAGCACAACTAACCAAAATGCAACCCAAAGGTATATTTAAAGGATATAAACTGGCTAGGAAATCCTTAAAGGCATACAGTATTAAAATGCAGTATGAAATTGTATTTAAAGATGATAGGTTGTTCATGTTATACTTGCCTTCCTCGTACTGCTCCTACTGCTGCTCAAAGTGGTCAGAAGACGGGTGCTCCGGGTACTGGTACTGGGGCTCCTCAACTGGATCAGCGTCTACTCACGAACACATGGCTAAAACAATGCACAATAATAAGCATACAAGCAAACTCTAACAAAAAGCTAAAGAACAGTACATCAATACATAAAAACAGCAAGAAAAACTAAGCTAAAACTATTCTACTCGTTACAACGATCGCGTGGATATAAAGAACGCTAAAAACGGAGCTAAAACGCATAATCTAGGCTAAAAACAAGGTTCAGGGGCTTATTTGTAATAAAAACAGGGTTCCAGGGGCTTTTCTGCTAAAACCGAGGGCCTAGACGTAATTAAACATTAAATCTAAGGGCTGACGCGCAAAACTACCAAGGGTGGACGGCGGGTTTGATTTCTGGAAAACTCAGGGGGGTCCGTGCAAAATTTTGGGCTTAACTGCAATTATTTTTCAAAGGCGGTGGACTGCGGGTTAATTAGCAGAGAGTCCAGGGACTCTTTAGCAAAAAGTACCGGCCGAACCGGTACGCTCAAATCTGGACCGTCAGATCCAGATCTGATGGCTAGGATCAAAGGGGGCGTCGTTCTAATCTCGGCCGTCCATCCGAAATCGGGCGGCCAGGGCGGATCGGGCGCGTGGGGCGGCGGCGCGCTACCGCCGGCGACTCTGTTCACGGCGGCGCGGCGCTAGGCTCGCCGGAGATCGTCGAATCCGACGCTCCGGGGGTCGTTTCGACCCGGGTTTGGGTCGGTTGGCCTCTACGCGGAACGTGTAGTTCACCTGGGCGCTTAGATGGGCACGGGGAAGGTCTGAGCGTGGAGCTCGACGGTGGAGGCGGCTCGGCGCGGCGAGGTCTCGCCGGCGCGGTGTGTTCCGGGGGTTCCAGGGGCTACGGCCCGTCTAAACTAGCGCCAAAGCGACAAAGGAGCGAGCTGATGCTTACAGAGGGCTCGGGGCGGTCGAGAGCGTGGCAGCAGGGGAGGTCGTCGGCGTGAAACGGCGGCGGGTCGGCGCTGGGTTCGGGGAGAGGTCGATGGGGCGCAGCTTCGGGTCTCCTGGGTCGTACGGATCGACGAGTGATAGTACTGCGAAGCCAAGCAAGGGGTTAGGAAGGGCCGAGGACCACTAGCGGCGAGTTATTTCGGCGGCGGAGCTCTCACCGGTGATGCGCCCCTGGCGGGATCCCGGCGTAGGCGCGACTCGGTCCGGGGCCAAGGAGCCCGAAGAGGATCCTGAGGTCGAGGCGGAGCCAACGCGCTGCTCGGCCGGGGCTTCGGCGTGGCGGAGGGGCGTGGCCGCGGCGGCGCGGGCTCTACTCCGGGCGGAGCAAGTTGCAGCGCGACGGCGGCTAGGGTTTGCGTCGAGGCGGCTGGGGATGGGACGCAGGGGGTGCGGCACGGTGGTTAAAAGGAGCCGGGCCGGAGGTCTCGGCGTGCGCGCCCAGGATAGGAAGTTCAGGCGAGATTCCCGGCCGGGGATCTCGGCCGTGCGGGCGGGACCGTTGCGCCGCGGAGGGGAAAGGGCTGGCAAGCGGGCCCGGCTGGTCAGTGGGAGCGGCGTGGCGCGGGCGCTCAGCGGAGCTGCTACGCGAGCGGGAGCGCGGGGCAGGCCGGGCCGGGGTGCTGGCTGGGCCGTCTCGGGTTGGGCCGAGGGGAAAGGAGAGGGAGGAGGGAGTGGGCCGCGGGTTCGGTTGGGCTAGTGGGCTGGGGTTTTCTGGGTTTTGGGCTTTCTGGGTTTTGGGTTTTGCCTTTTCTATTTCTAAACTTTTCTCCTCCTAATTCAAACAAGGTTTGAATTCAAATACAAATTTGAATTCAACCACACTCAAACAATTAAAGTTATGCACCAGCATGAATGCACAACCAAATTTAAACCTATGATAAATTTTAATTACTTAAGGAACAAAAATTTAGATTAAATGCCAACTAAACACAATAAACCTTAGAAATTTAAATGAAGCCAATTAAATTTATTAATAAATGCTGAAATTTAAATTAGGGTGTTACAATAGTACATCTTCGTGCTGCCCGGATGGATAGAGTATGCTGTATCATGGGCCTCACTCAGAATCAACTTCCGAAGATCCTTCACATCTGGCACACAGATCCGGTTATTGTACCACAAGGTACCATGATCATCCTCTCTGAAATGTGGGGCCTTGCCCTTCTTGAGCAACTCACGAATCTCCTGCAGCTTCTCATCATCTTTCTGATGCTGCCTGATCTCTGCCTCTAGAGTCGGTACTGCCTCAAAAGCTGCACTAGAGGTATGATGCAAGAAGCCCAGACTCAACTGCTCGAACTCCTCGCATAACTCTGGAGGCATCTGGAAAGCCACGGCCATGTTGACATAACTTCTTCTGCTCAGAGCATCTGCTACAACATTGGCCTTGCCCGGATGATAGTGAATCTCCAGGTCATAGTCCTTGACTAATTCTAGCCATCTTCTCTGCCGCATGTTCAGCTCATTCTGCGTGAAAATGTACTTGAGGCTCTTGTGATCAGTGTAGATATCACACCGCTGCCCATACAAGTAATGCCTCCAAATCTTCAGAGCATGCACAACTGCGGCTAACTCAAGATCATGAGTAGGATAGTTCAGCTCATGCCGACGTAACTGCCGTGAAGCATAAGCTATCACTCTGCCCTCCTGCATCAGAACACACCCAAGACCATCCTTCGAAGCATCACAATACACCGTGAACCTCTTCGTCTGGTCTGGCAGAGTCAGGACTGGCGCCGTAGTCAACCTCTTTTTCAGCTCATCAAAGGCCCTCTGACGCTCATCAGTCCATATGAAAGCCACATTTTTCTCCAGCAAAGAAGTCAAAGGCTTCGCGATCTTGGAGAAATTCTCAATGAACCTCCGATAATATCCAGCTAAGCCCAAGAAAGACCTGACTTCCTTTACTGTCTGCGGTGTCTCCCACTCTAGCACATCCTTCACCTTGCTCGGATTAACAGCAATGCCTCCCTGAGAGATAACATGACCGAGGAATGGAACCTCGTCAATCCAGAACTCGCACTTGCTGAACTTGGCATACAGCTGATGCTCTCTCAATCTCTGCAATACGAGTCTCAGATGCTCCTCATGCTCTTCTTCTGTCTTGGAGAAGATCAGAATATCATCAATGAAAATCACCACAAAGACATCCAGATAATCCATGAAGACCATGTTCATCAGATGCATGAAGTAAGCCGGGGCATTAGTCAAGCCGAAGGACATGACTGTGTACTCATATAGCCCGTACTTGCAGGTGAATGCCGTCTTCGGAATATCCCCAGGACGGATCCTCAGCTGAAAATAACCCGAACGAAGATCAATCTTCGAGAATATACGAGCACCTCGAAGCAGATCGAAGAGATCCTCAATACGAGGCAGTGGATGCTTGTTCTTGATAGTAACTGCATTCAGCTCCCGATAATCCACACACATCCTCTTCGAGCCATCCTTCTTATCTACCAGCAACAACGGAAAAGCCCAAGGAGAGAAGCTGCGACGGATATAGCCCTTGGCTAGCAACTCATCAATAGTCTTCTTGACTTCTTCATGCTCTATAGGTGCCATACGGTAGGGCCGCTTTGCAATAGGAGCTGTGCCAGGCAAGAGATCAATACAAAACTCAATGGCGCGTTCAGGCGGCATACCTGGCAGATCATCCGGAAAGACATCCGGGAATTCAGACACCACGCGAATACCGTCCGTGGGTCTAGCCTCCATCTGATGAAGAAATCCCGAAGGCTCTACTGCACTGATAACAACCTCTTGGCCACTGGAAGCTGATAGCAAGACTGTCCTCTGAGCACAATCTATCCGAACTCCCCATTTGGCCAGAGTCTCCATTCCCAGAATGACATCAATGCCCTTGGTGTCTAGTACCATCAGATCAGTACAGAACTCTACTCCCCTCAAAGAAACACTGACTCTCGGGCAGTAAGTGTGAGACCTCAACTGTCCTCCCGGTGAAGATACTAACAGGCACCTCTTTAATGTGCTAGTATGAATACCATGATGCTCGACAAAAGACTGAGTAATGAAGGAATGCGTAGCACCAGTATCAAAAAGCACTATAGCTGGATATGAATTAACCATGAATGTACCAATAACCACGTTGGGAGCCTCAGCCGTCACGTGGTTCACTCTGCCCTGAAGTGGCGCCCTGGGCTGAGCTGGGCGCCCCTGCTGTCCCGCCTGCGCCTTCCGGGGGCAAGCGTTGGCGTAGTGCCCCGGCTGGCCGCAGTGAAAGCAGGTGCGAGGAGGTCCCTGAGCCTGCTATCCGGTAGGAGCTGCCGGACGTGGAGCCTGCGGTGCCGGTGGAGCTGGTGGAGCACGAGCCGGAGGTGCCGGTAACCTCGGGCTCTGACCTGCCTGCTGCTGTCGGGGCGGGTACTGCTGTGGTGGCCTCTGCTGGTACTGCTGAGGAGGCCGGTACTGAGGCTGGTACTGCTGGGGCTGCTGGAGGCGTGGACGAGTGTTGCTGCCGGAAGCAACAGGGACAACCTTCCTCTTCTTGTCCTCCATCTCCAGGTGCTTGCGCTCAGTGTTGAGCGCGCTGTCAACCAGATGGTTGAAGTCGTCGAAGCGGAGGTTGAGTAGCGCGTACTGGAGGTAGTCCTCAAGACCCTCCATGAAGTGCTCCTGCTTCTTGCGGTCATCCGCAACATCGGCAGGGGCGTAGCGTGCCAGCTGAAGAAAGCGATCACGATACTCCGTGACCGACATAGTCCCCTGAATTCACAAAGACAGATAAATATCGGAAGATTAACTCAAGATTCATAAGGATAGAACAAGGGGGCATTAGCTCAAAAGAAAACGCTGAATGATTATACTTAAGATTACCTGCTTCAGTGCAAGGAACTCCTTCTGCTTCATCTTCATAACGCCCGCGGGGACGTTGTGGCTGCGGAACCGCTCCCTGAACTGGAGCCAAGTGAGAGTCTCGCGGTCGTGAACTGGGTGGGACTCCCACCAGTCCAAAGCTGCCCCTCGCAGCTGTCCTGCTGCGTACAAGACGCGCTCACGATCATCGCACTGGGCGATGTCCAGCTGACGCTCCACTGCACGGAGCCAGTCGTCAGCCTGAAGAGGGTCGGACGTGTGAGAGAACATCGGCGGGTGACCCCTCAGGAACTCAGCACGCCTGTCGCGAGGCTGCGGCGGTGGAGGAGGCGGAGGCTGAGTGTGAGCCTGCTGAAGAGCCTGAACACTGTTGTTCAGGGTGGCCATCATCTGCATCTGGAGCTGGAAGTACTGCTCCGGAGTCAAAGGTGGCGGCATCGGGATCCCGGTCCCCTGAGTGTTCTGACCCTGGTTGTTCTGCCCCTGCTGGTCAGAACCACGCCTGGTGTTCACCATCTGATTTGAACAAAAGATGTCATGAGTAAGGATATTGCAGGAATAAATTCAGATGGATATGATAACTCTTTGCGGAAAAAGACTCAGCCATGATAAAGTAGACAGGATAGAGTGGACTGTTTTACCCCCAACAATCTAACTCATTTTATTAATTAGTTAACTTTAACATCTGAGTGATTTTCTTTAAACAAATTTAAACTACTAAGCTATGCAATCAGTCAAATATCCAAATCAAACATGTAGCATAATAACAAGCAGACAATTTTCACGACTTAGCCGAGTTTAACACACGACTCGACTAACACAACGCGTCGCAGAGCGTGCTATCGTATTATTATAAAAGGGTCACCTAGCTAATACTCATGGTGGTCAGATGACTGATTCAGGCCAAAATCTACGAAAATTATTCTTCAGAGAGAGAAATCATGGCAAGGAGGGTAAAAGTCATAGAAGTCAAGGGGTATAATAGTAAAATAGTTTCAGCAGGCAAGGATTGGAGAGAAGAAGTCCTAAAACTCGACCAGTACTATCTAGGCTTCGTCCTACAGTCGATACGGCTCTGATACCACTCTGTAACACCCGGTTTACAAAAGAACATAAACCGAGCAATCATATACGTGCCAGGATCAAGTCACACGTATATACAACAGAATGAACAGTATATCACAGCACATATCACGTAAAAAGACATAATAAAACGAATACGAATGTTATTTATTACATTAATGACAAGAATGTCTGATACAGCGGAAGCGAAGTACAAAATACGATAAAAGCTCTCCGAAGCTGAAGCAGGGCGCCACAGGGACGTCGACTGGGAGACGAACACCTAGAAGTCCTCGTAGTCCTGGTAGCGCTGAGCGAACTCCCTCGAGTCGGCAGGAACTGAGCAGCAGTAGCGTAGCCAAGAGGAAAAAGTAGAGAAGAGGCAAGAGTGAGTACACAACTTGTACTCAACAAGTATAACACAAACTATGAGGCTCTAGGCTGGCTGACTCAACTGCATTAGCTTTTAAGTATTGGCAAGATTTTATTAAAGCTATTTACTACGAGTTGATGAATTACCATTAACCCAGTTACATAGTAATTAATCAGAATTAATTAAGAAACTACTAAGAACCAAACCGAAACCAAGCCACCAAGGTAACCCCGAGAAGCACCTCCCTCGTCGGAAGGAGATAACTCCACTAATCAAAAGGAGGATCTGGGCCGCTCATAACCGTGAGCACGGCTAGTATACCAGTTTTACACTCTGCAGAGGTTGCACATCTTTACCCACAAGTCGTGAGCTACGCCAGTTGTTCATCACACTTCCTTAGGTGAGATGACTAGCGACTCACTACGAGGCCGTTACAAAGAATCTCGTTGGTAAGGCGTAACCGCGAGAGATAGGTCAGCGACGATGGGGCCCACCTCCGGGGGTACAAGCACAGGAGCGCAATCCAAGCACAGACCAAGCCGGAGGAGCAGGGACCATAGAAGCTTGCTACTCTAGCCCCGCAGGTAAGTTACTCCAAACCAAAAAGACCTAATTAGTAAGCCAAGTCTATCCCATTCTAGCCTTGTGGTAGCGCTGTTGTCCCAGGTTGTCGCTCTATGAACCGGTCCTTATGGAGAGTGGCCAACCAGGCAGTAAGCACCGTGCTGGCCCCCTAAACCATGTTTCTACAAAAACCATCTTTTAACGAGACGTGAGCCACTCATCCACACAAAGGGCCACTCTCAGAATTAAGTTCAAGTAAACCATTAGTCAAATTAATTAAAAAGGACCAGAGTGTGTTATAGCGCAGCAACCTAGCACAACTAAACAAAATGCAACCCAAAGGTATATTTAAAGGATATAAACTGGCTAGGAAATCCTTAAAGGCATACAGTATTAAAATGCAGTATGAAAATGTATTTAAAAGTGATGGGTTGTTCATGTTATACTTGCCTTCCTCGTACTGCTCTGGCTGCTGCTCAAACTGCTCCGAAGACGGCTGCTCCGGGTACTGGTACTGGGGCTCCTCAGATGGATCAACGTCTACTCACGAACACATGGCCAAAACAAAGCACAACAATAAGCATACAAGCAAACACTAATAAAACTAAGAAACAGTACATCAATACATAAAAACAGCAAGAAAAACTAAGCCTAAACTGTTCTACTCGTTACAACGATCGCGTGGATATAAAGAACGCTAAAATCGGAGCTAAAACGCGTTTTCTAGGCTAAAAAACAAGTTCTAGGGGCTTATCTGTAAGAAAACTAAGGTTCCAGGGGCTTTTCTGCTAAAACCGAGGGCCTAAACGTAATTAAACATTAACTCCAGGGTCTAACTCGCAAAAAGACTAAGCCTGGACGGCGGGTTCAATTTCCAAAGAGCTCAGGGGGCTAAGTGTTAAAACCTGGACCTAAACCTAATTATTTTTCAACGCGCTAGGACTGCGGGTTTATTTAGGACAAACTCAGGGGCTCTTATGCAAAGTTAACAGGCCGAACCGTTATTCACGAGTATGGGCCGTAGGATCGAGATCCAGCGCTTCAGATCTAATGGGGAGTCGATCTAATCTGGCGCGTCCCTTCTTGATCGGACGGCTCAGGCAGTTTTGGGGCGTGGACGGCGGCGGGAGCACTGGCGCGCGGTGGCGCACGGCGGTGAGGTCGCCGGACTTCATCAAAACGGTGATTCCGGGCTCGCCTTCGAGCGGAAATTGGTCAGGAAGCGAGAGCGCGGCACACTAAACCGATCTAGGGGCTTGGCGCAGGGCCACGGAACGGCGGAGGCCCGGTGCGGCGGCGAGGTGGGACGGCCTACGCCGGTGAGCCATTGCGCGCGGTGCAGGGGAAAAACTAAGGGTAACCGGGCACGGGAGGGTTCGTTACCACGGCGTGAAGGTCCGGGGAGGCGTAGAGGAGGGAGGGCGGCGGTGCTGGGACAGATCCACGGCAGCACGGCAGCACGGCGGCTTGGCGTCGATCGGCGTTCGTGGTTCGGGCGTTGCAGTGCTCCTCCGGCTCCTGTGCTTCACGAGTCAACGCGGGGCGGTGCTGTGGAAGTTCTACAGGGGTCAGGGAGATCCGAGGGTCGCCGGTGGTGAGGAATCGGCGGCGGGGTGCTCTGCTTCAAGCAGAGGCAAGGCGGGCGCGGCGTTGGGGGGTAGCGGTGGTGGTGGCGTGGCGAGTTGGGGCGCAGGAGGCCGTGGGCGCCAATTAAAGGAGGCTGCCGGGATTTGGGCGTGCGCGCCCCAGAAGGAAAGCCGGCGAGGATCACGGGCGCAGCGCGGGGAAAACGGATCGCACCAACAGCTCTGCGTGATCCCGGGCCTGGGGGTGAAGCTTCTAGAAGGAAGGCCGCTAGTTGGATGACCGGTGGGGCTGCGGGACGAGGTGGGTCTGTGGTGTTGGCGGTCCACCGGCAGCGGCGGGGCGTGCTGAAGCAGAGAGGTTGCGGCGGGGAAGGTCCTGACCGATGGGCCCGGTTTGTCAGTGGAGCGCGCGGCGCACTGGTCTGACGCGGCGTGGGCGCGGCGCGTGAGGCAGCGCTGCTGGGCTGCGGAGCGGCCCAAGGGGAGGAGGGGGTCGCAGCTGAGCAGCGGCTGGGCCGTGGGGTTGACGCGCGCGCGGAGCGGGCCGAGTGCTGGGCTGGCCGAGCGGGAAAAACTGGGCCGGCCGGGTAGAGGGAGAAGAGCTGGGCCCGGGGAAAGAAACGGGCCGGCTGGGGAGAGAGGTGGGCTGCGGGTTGGGCTGAGAAGTTGGGTTTGGGCTGGGTTGACTTTGGGTGTGGGTTTGCTTTCTATTTCTCTCCTTCTAAATCTAATTCAAACAAAGTTTGAATTCAAATATGAATTTGAATTCAAACCACAATCGAATAAAAGTATGCACCAGCATGAATGCAACACAAAAATTTAAACCTATGATAAATTTTAATTACTTATAGAACAAAATTGAATTAAATGCCCTACTAAACACAATAAACCTTAGAAATTTAAATAAAGCCAATTAAAATTATTAATAAATGCTGAAATTTTAAATTAGGGTGTTACAGTACTCGACGGCTTGAAGAAAAGACTCTACGATGTCAATTCTAAGAAAGATGGCAAGTGGATTCAAGAACTACCCTATGTGGTCTGGGGACTGCGAACGCAGCCTACCAAAGCAACTGGACAGTCCCTTCTTCCTCACTTACGGTTCAGAGGCTATACTACCCGCAGATATCATGTGGAAATCTCCAAGAGTAGAAGCCTATCAAGAGGGAGAGGCAGATGAAGCTCGACAACTTGAGTTAGATTCAGTCGAAGAAGTCAGGATCAATGCTTTGACCCAATCAGCTAGATACCTTCAAGGAGTCAGACGCTACCATGATCCTAATGTCCAGCAAAGATCTTTCAATATAGGAGATCTAGTTCTATGAAGGATTCAAGATGAGACAGGACTGCACAAGTTAAATTCCAGATGGGAGGAACCTTTCATCGTGTCTAAAGTCACAAGACCCGTATCATATAGAATTACTGATGCAGATGGTTTGAGCACTTACGCAGATTTTATCCTTGATCCAAGTAACATGGTGATGTCAGTTGATCTCTTTAATAAAGAAAGGGTTCCCATCAATTGTTCGACTACATTAAAGGCAGTCTTTAATCTGACAGCATCATCTTGGACCACTCTCCAAAAGGTTTTTCCAACCAGGATAATCTTTACAGATTCATACCGACCTGGATAACCTGTTCAAGATAGCTTACACGGTTTTCCATTGGGATAACTATACAAGACACATCCTTGTCCTTAGTATAACGACACAACCTATTCGCTGGCTCGAGAGGGAATATGGATACCTTTACTAGTTTGTCCAACTTGGGTAACTCGACGGAGTTCATCCTAATAGGTCAAATATGAGGAACTCCAACCTTGCGTTAAAGGCAAAACTACTCGCTCGCTTGAGTATGTTATGGATACTACTAAATTTTGTCCTTCTGGGGTAACCCGATGGGGCTCATTCTAACCGGTCAATCTTAGTAGTTACTCCAGTCTACATGATAGACACCCTACTCACTGGCTCGAGTAGGTAGTGGATAATTTTAAGATAGTTTCATCTTGGATAACTCGACAGGGTTCATCCTAATAGATCTATCTTAGGAATTACTCCAGTGCTTGGCCAGGACACCCTACTCACTAGTTCGAGTAGTTTTTGGATATCCCTACAAAGTTTTTCTATCTGGATAGTTCGACGGGATTCATCCTAACTGATCAACTATGGGGAATACTACATGCAAGCATCCTACTCGACTACTCGAGTAGTTTGTATTTATCCTACGGTATCAAACCATGCTCCTGAAGATACAACAACAGGATAAAAGCAATACATACAAAGACAAGATCTTAAAGAAGATGACAAGAGCTTTTACAGGCAGTTTATTCTGCTTAGTTCTTCAAAATCTCCTCAGTAATTACTTCTGACTCTTTACAATAGCTTTGGAATTTCTCATCAGAATAATCAGCAGCTATTCCTTTAGCTATGGGAGCTAAGTTATGTTGAGGCCAGTACGACTTGACAACTCCAATCATATGGGTCAGATAATTTTTGGAGGTGTCCATCATGACGTCGAACAAATTCTTGGGAGCCTCCTCCAAACGCTCTACCAAAGACTTACTACTTGATGACCCATCTTCATTATCTACCATATCTACAATGACCTGAGCTGCTACTACTAGTCGAGTATGGTCACTTAAAGAACCTGATAAAAGGACAACTCATTGATTATTCAATTATTTGTGAAGTCCTGTCAAGACAAGGATCAAGTACTTACAGGCTTGAGTAGTCTGTAATTGTTCTTGGAGTTTGGCTTTCTCCTCCTCAAGGCGCTTGATCTGCTGCTTCATGTCACAAAGCTCTAGATGATCCTTTCAGTTTGCTTTATAAAGTTTGTTCCGTGCAGCAAGGGATTCATCAAGGCATTTTGGCAATTAGTGCATTTTGCTGCTCCAAGGTTTTCCGATTGTCAACAGTCTTGTACAAAGCATGTGACTTCAAGAATGACCGATTAGCAACTTCCTATAAACACAAAACAAGATTGGTCAGATGTCACCAACTACTCGACATAGGCAAGCAACAGCAGCATAAGAAGGTTTACCTTGGTATATTTAAAGCTCCATTGCATGTAATCTGCGAGCTTCTTTACATTATCTATAGACAATAATGGATCATCAAAGAGTTCCTTTCCCAATTCCTCCTGGGTAGACTGCGGCAAAGACTGAAACGGTACCAATCGAACAGTAGGAGTCTTTGACCCTTCAGCTCCTCCACTACTAATTCCATCAGCATTTGAGGTACCTTCAGTAGCTGCAGCAGGAGTAAGCTTGGGTGCTTCAGGATTTGGCTCATCTAATGTCCCTGGCATGTCTGCATTCGGTGAGTTGGCAATTGAGTTCTCAATCAACCCAATTATTGGTGACTCGGGGGCTGATCGAGTAGTTGTTTCTAGATTATTCTGCATCCAGTTACGAAAATCCTGGATCTGATCCTTCTCATGCACTGGAAGATATTGATCCTAGCCAAGCAAGATTCGAAATAAGAAAGCTGAGGCAAACAAGATCTAATTAAAGAGCGTCAGATTCTTACTGGCCACTGTCAAGACGGTGTATTTTCCTCTGCAACAAAGCTCCAGGAGTTGCCTTCCGCTTTTTGCTATCATCAGAAGGAGCAGCATCTCCCGAAGATGGAGGCATGCAATACCATGTTTTATAATTTTTCTGCAAAGAAAGCATGGATTTGTCATAAGATCAGGAAATGCTTATCTACAAGTACTCGACAATGTTTCTCAATACTTACCCAGGTCTTTTAGGGAGGATTGACGGCTGAGAAGAGTGCTGGCAGTTTCAAGTTCTTGTCGAAGTTGTCGAGTACTTTACAACATCTCTTGACTACTTCAGAGTGAGCCATTGCTTCTGGCAAAAGTCTGGTGGGATCCTTTGTACCTTCATATCGGAAGGCAGGATGTTTCCGATGCTGAAGAGGTTGGATCCGACGACTCACAAAGGAGAAGACTACATGATCACCAGTAACTCTTTTGTTTTTGAAATTAGCAATGGCGCGAAGAATGCACTGGAATTGTTTGCCACCTGGTCCTGCACTTGACCAATTTGCTTGGACTTGGGGGGGCACCAGCAACTCTTTCTGGAAGCGGAGATTCGAAATTCCCGACATGAAACCAGAAACTTTTCCACTCGGCTCCTTTATCCGCTGGATCATAATCCAAGTACTCGTCTTGTGTATCCGGACGAAGTATTAATTCACATCCACCAACGACGACGGGTTTGGCAGCATTTGGAATGGATATGAGGGTAAAGAAATGTTGGAAAAGATGGAAGTGGGGAAGGATACCAAGAAATGCTTTGCATAAATGAGTAAATATAGATAGATGCAAGATGGATTGGGGAGTCAGATGATGCAATTGAATTCCCCAAAATTGCAACAAAGCATGGAAGAATTCAGACACAGGAACGGCAAGACCACATTCCACGAAATCATGAAATATAACGGTTTCAAGGGTGTAAGGATCACCGGGGTGTCCGACCCTAGAGGGGGAGGGGGTGAATAGGGTCGCTAATCGCTTTTTAACCTAGGGCTCAAACTACTTGCATAAGATAAACCTAACACGTCCTATACATTCTAGTTATGACTAAGGTTTAAATTTGCTATTCTCTACTTACCCCAAAATATTTGCAACCTATAGCCAATCCTAAACAAACTAACTAGGAAAGTAAAGGTACACAAGATAAAGTAAATGCGGAAACGTAATATGGTAAGTAAAGAGGTAAGTGCAAGAGGGATGCAATCTCCTGAGTAGACACGGTCATGTAATGTCGTTCGGCACAAACGCCTACGTCCACGGGACACCGAGGCTCTTCCGATCACCGTCTTGCACTACGCCACCAAGGCGATGCCGGCAAGCAAAGGCAAGTGCCCACAAAACATCGAGTCTCGTGCACCACCACCGTCTCTCTCGGTCACCCAACCGAAATCCACTACGGAGCTTCTCCACCAAGGAGGGGGTCTCCTATTCCCCCGCACAAAGTGTCGTTGCCACTCCACACCAAGTCGGAGGGTCACACGACGGATCACAAGGATTGCTTGCCGCAGCAAGACTTCTCTCAAGGGAGCTCTCGCAAGAACTAATCCCTATTACAAGTACTAAGCACTCTCACAAGTGTGCTTAAGTCTATATGATGTACAATGAAGCTCTAAGGTGGTTGGAGATGATCTTTGGCTCTTGTATACTTCCTTTGTCTCTAGCACCCTCAAATGAGCCGTGGGGTGGCATATATATAGCCCACACACCCCAAACTAGCCGTTGAAAAAGGGCTGATAAAAAGCGCTATCACCGGTTAAACCAATGCTCCCGTTTTTGTCATCACCGGTTTAACCGGTGAGTGCATTTCCCAACTAGCCGTTATACTGCAATGGCTACCTCAATCGACCGACGTAATCAACCGATGCAGCGTCGGTTCAACCAGTGATACTAAAATATCTCTGTCTTGATTGTTTTGACTTGGTTTCTTCACGGTCTCTTCAATCTTTGAATCCTATGAACCGAAGAGGTTTCAGGGCGCTGCCCTGAGACCCGTGAGGGGCGGCTCGCCCTCGACCCCCGTCCGCTAATCGGGAAGCGGAACCCCCGTAGGGGCGGCCCTTCGGGCCTAGCTACGCCTATCTTCTCTTTGTCATCACTTGAACCTAAAAGCCTGAGAATGGTCATCTTAACAATCATATTAGTCCAAGTGTTGTGTGTGTCATCAATCGCCAAAACATTATGTTGAAATATGGCATGAGAGGCCATTTTCGCTACAAAGGGTACCTTCGAAGGGATAATCTTCTCATTCGCCTGCGCGCCATTGGATTACAGCTTGATTCTGGAGAAGACCCATATTCTCCAATTCTTGCACAGCCGCTTGAGACATTTTGCTCTTACGCCAGCCCGTCGAAAGATTTGCAACTGCTTCATCTTCAATCTTGGACTTGTTCTTCTTGGGAGCCATCTCAATGTCACGAGTTTAGGTTCGGGGGCTACGAGAGGGGGTAATGGATGGCACAGATAGTTGGGAAGTGCAAATCTAAATTTGACGGCGGCCAGGAATCAAGAGGATAAAAACCCTAGAAGTTACCGAATGGGTTTATATGCTCTGTGATGGCAATTTTGTGAATACTCAGAAGATCAATGGATGGTTCACTTTTCCGGGAAGTTTCTATCACATATTTTTTTCACGATCTTTTGATTCTTAAATCTAAATTGAGAGATTTAAATTCAAGACTCGGGGGCTGCGGGATATGTGCATCAAGGATTTATTTTTCAAATTTTTTGTAAAATAATGAAGGAAAGAGACTGAAGTGACCCTCAGCTTGATTCTACGATTCAACCTAAGGCCCGGGGGCTACTCCATATGGAGTGCAAGTACTTCGCGCACCATATATGATCAAGATTTCGGGGCTTGAGCACCTCACAGCCTCGAAGCAACCAGAAGTACTTGGAGGACTACTCGATGTATTTGGAGGAAGACTCAGAAGCAACCAGAAGGATGTTCTGATTACTCAAAGTACTCAAAGATGCCCGGCCAAGTACTCGACGCCTGTAGGACTCAGCTACGAAGAGCTCGGGGGCTTGTCAGACCCGTGGCAGCGGAACTGCTCATAGACATAGAATGTTCTAGAGTAAGGGATAGCTCATGGATGTACCTTACCTCTCTTGTAACTACCCGAATAGGCGTAAAACTAGCTGCAGTACAAAGGAAACTACTCGATTGTGTTGTAGTAGGACTCCAACTGCACTCGGCTAGGACTTTCCATGTAACCTTGTCCACCCGGATATATAAGGGCGGGCAGGGACCCCCTCGAAACAACATCAACACCTAAGGTAATACAAACCACCACACAGGACGTAGGGTATTATGCAACACACGGCCCGAACCTGTCTACATCTTTGTGTTCCTTGCACCATCGAGTTCCAGAGCAGTCGATCCGTACCTACAAACCTTACTGCTAAGGGTATCCCTGAACAGGCTTGGCGGTAAACACCGACACCTGCCATCTACCCCTTTCACAATGTGGAGTCTCAGATCAAACAAAGGTAATCTAAGGCCCAGACACCACATCTATGCCTTCGACTACTACTCTAGAGTTGCGCAGGGTTGTCCCGTCTTTATAGGAGCCCTCCTCTAGAGCATCCATTACTAGAACAAACGATGATCCCACAAACGAATGAGAACAAAAGAATAACTTAAATTAAACTCACCGAATAGAAGAACCCGGATATGTACTCCAAACGTACCGTATCCGTCGAGGTACAAGCCGAAGAGATACCGACAAGTCCGGCTCTTCTCCGCACTCTTCCTCACACACTCCCTAGGCAAAGATACAAGAGGAGCCTCTCTACTCTATCTCCCTCACATGAAAGTGAGTGAATGGTGAATGGATGGGTGTGTGAATGATGGGATGAATTCATGAGGGAGAGGGGTGGAGGCCCACTTTTATAGTGGTGGAGGAGGAGTAGGGGCTACTCCATGTCACCCTTTGTATGGAAACCTTATCTCCCAGGATAAGGATGATGCACCATGGCACCACCTTGAGGAAGAGTAGGGGCCACTCTACGTCAAAGATGGGCCTGATTGGGCTCACTGGGGGGTCGGCCAAGCCCTGGGGTTGGCGGGCCCCTTTTCGTGACCATTTGGGCCCATCTTTGGTCGACGCACTCCTTGTGAGCTCCTTGTGTTGTCCATGTCATGCACCTTGCATGGCACGCCCATTTCCTATGGTTTGTGGGCCCTTCTTATAAGCGAAATGCAGGACTGGACCATCTATGCATTTCTCTGCTTGTTCACTTGTGTTTATGCCCGAATGCAACAATGGGTGCCTACTGATAACAATTCACCAAAACTCATGGAATTGATTAGCTATAAGCCCTATATCTAAGTTTGATGCTGAAAAATTCTGAAATGCTACAGGAGTTGACGTTCGATTTTAGCACTTAAGGACCGCCAACAACTACTCACTTCCAGGAAATTCTGGAGGTAAGCGTTGGTATCCTCAGATGCCTTTCCACAGAACAGAATCGCTTGAACCATGTTCACTTGTCCCAATTTGAGCTCAAAGCCATCATTGCCTTGGTCGGTGTTCAGTCCAGTAGGGATGTGGCTGCTGGACGGGTCTGAGTACTAACGAAGTGTCTTGGCCATTGGTGGTGCTAAAATGGATGAACGAGGGTTCCAAGTGGGTTTCTTCTGGGGTGGGACGACGCAGCATCTCATGATTTGCCCAATTCACTGAGGATTCAGATCGAAGTTGGATGCTAGATCAAAACTGGTCAAGCACTGCTCTGCATTGATAAAACGAGAGAGAGAGAGAGAGAGCAATGGTAAGCCTGTGTTGACGGTCATTATTTCCCATTTTGACCATCAAATCCTCGGGAATAAATTGAGCCTTGCACCATATTCCATACATATTTTACCTATTTCTAACAAATTCCACAAGTTTTGGTAGTTTGAGATGTTTTGCATGATTATGCCCAGAATATGCAAGAAACAACACTAAATGGAGCATCTACAAGGATGGTGAAACATGGATATAAGATGACACCATTATGAACATTGAAAAATGCCAAATTTGACATTACCATGTTGAAGAGCTCGTCGAGATGATCGAATTGGACATTTGGTTCACCCAATTCGGAGTCCGGACGCAAAAGTTATGCAAATTACAAGTTTCGGACTCGTGTTGTGCAGATGCTGCAGGCCGGCCGGCCCAGCACTTTTGCCAAACACATCCTCCCTCACTACAGGACCATTAGGGACTCACCAATGGTCCCCTAACATATGGGAGGCAAGCCAAAAGTGAAACTATGACCGAAAAGCCACATATGTCCCTCCAATGGTCTTCCAAAGTGACCAAACTAAGTATCAAGACCCAAACCAACTGGAGCAGGAACACACAACCGTCGATGGACACGTTGGTAAAAAGCAAGGCCGAGAGGAGCCAATCCTAGGCTGGCCGACCGGCCTAGGAGAGGCCGGCCGGCCTACTAACTGTCATGCCTTAACCCGACGCAACCACTACCGACCTCTAGGAGTGATCAAGAGCGTCCACGAAAAGGCGGTGCAGATTTGGCGAAGATCCCAGGCCGGCCGGCCGGCCTAGGGGAGGCTGGCCGACCTCACTTTGTCATGGCTCGAGCCCATCTTTCGCGTGGAAGCTAAGCAACCGACCTACTTGCGTGAAGTGCACGCGCTATCTTCAGCACCACCTTGGAAGAGCTATAAAAGGACACCCACACCTCCACTCCAACACACACCAAAAGGAGCTCTCTTCTCTCGTTCTTAGTTTCTAGAGTAGGTTAGGTAGTCTGGGAGTTGGAGTCGAGTCGAGCTTGTCTCGGGATTCCGGAGTCGTCATCGGAAGTCGGTACAAGCTCTTGTATCTTTTTCTTTGACATTTATCAATATAAGTAATCTTCTTTATCTTTTCGATTCAGCTTTACTTTCCGTATTTATTTACCTTTCCAAGTTATCTTACTTGTGTGCAGAAGCAATTCTCTAGCTTAGGCTTTGTACCTATCTTGTTTATCGGGATCTTACCTTACGGGTTTTCTCGCCCAGACTAGGGAGGCTCAAGCTAGTTCCCTAGGTTGAGGGGGATTTCTCTTGTTCGCGACAAGAGAAATCCTAATACTGAGTATGGACGTGGTGTCTGGGCTTAGTGTTAGCTAAAAAGTGTGTTCCACCCCATGGAACCATTGTGGTAGGCGGCAGGTGGTGACATCCTTGTCCGTCCCTCATAGACCACCACGTTCGGGTGTTTTCATAGCAGTAGTTGCAGGTTGCCGTTGGACTCCCCTCTCATCCCTTTCTGAAGTCTTTCCTCTTCTAGCCACCAAAGTAAGCTCAAGGTTCTTGATAGTTTAGAATTGTTTTAGGAGTCTTTCTCGCTCGTTGTCCTCCCAGCTGCTTACCTCTCTAAGGATTAGAGTCTCCTATGTCACATGGTCATCGTGGACATTATCTTATCTATCATATCAGGCTTACCCCCACTAAGTTAGTCAGTTGATATTTTTAGTAAAGTTTGTCATTCGATTCTTCGATACTCTTTAACCATAGTGCTTCCCCGAGGAAATATACGATACCCTGAAATACTCCAAGATGAAGTGCTACAACGGTGATTCTGTGCACTTGCGGAATTGATATTCTTTTGGACATAAGAAACGCCAACAAGAATTTCTGGCGCTGTTGCTGGGGAAGCAATTGGCTAAAGATTTCATTGAATAGTTTGATAAAATTTACTAGTTTGTCACCGCTAATTTTAGCGGGATTACCATTGGTCTCGGTATCCTTGTGGTTTCTGCAGAGCAGTGCAGGACCAAATTCAATCTACCATATCACCTCAACTCAGATCCAGAAAGAATTGGGTGAATTTTTTTTACCAGAAGAAATTTTCTTAGGATCAAGGTTTGACAACACCAGCTTCAATACCCATGGCTGAGAAGACACTCCGTCAATTCTCAGCCCCATCCAATAGCCATATCCCTACTGGACTGAACAATGACCAAGGCACTGATGGCTTTGAGATAAAGACTGGGTTTGTCAACATGGTTCAAGCAAGTCCCTTCTGTGGAAAGGCATCAGAGGATGCCCACGCTCATCTACAGAATTTTCTACAAGTGAGCAGCATAATCAACCTAAGAGGCACTAGAATGGATAACATTCGTCTTCGATTGTTCCCATTCTCTTTGCTTGGGAAAGCAAATACGTGGTTCTACACCTACAAGGACGTGTTTGACACTTGGAATGCGTGCTCCAATGCTTTTCTGGTCAAGTACTTTCCAGTGAGCAAAACCAATGCCCTTCGGAATAGGATTTCCAATTTTGAACAGCTCCAAGACGAGACAGTCCCGGAAGCCTGGGAACGACTTCAGGAATACATTGCAGCATGCCCACACCACGGCATGGAAGAATGGCTTATCATTCAGAACTTCTTCCATGGCCTGAACCAGCGATCGCAAGATCACATGGACGCAGCAGCGGGAGGAGCATTCCTCTCCCTCGATGTTGCTGGAACTATAATGTTTATCGACAAGGTTGCTTCCAACCAGAGTTGGAAGGGAGATAGGCAGCCGGCTCATGCAAAAGGAATACATGAAATCCACAGTGCCAATATGCTGACAGCCAAGATGGATCTTCTCATGGAAAAGCTGGAATCTCCACACTAGGAGGTTAGACAGACTATGCAGCCTCAGATGACATGTGAGAAATGTGGCAATACTGGACACTCGGGCAAATCTTGCCCATTCACTCAAGTAGATGAGAACTCCATTGGGAACAACACTCCCAATGACTCAGATTGTCGTCCTCAGCAAGGTTGGAATTCTAAGCCTGACCTCCCCTTCGGCCAACAGCAAGGTAACAATTTTAATAACAGTTTTCAGCCCTCGCTTAAAGACTTCATGAATGGCTAAAAACAAATGAATGACAACATTAGTGAGAAATTTCTTGCTAATGATAAAATTCTCGAGTCTTTGGCTGTGCAACTAGATGGGTTTAACTCTGATATTAAACATCAGTTGAGTTTCAGTGAATTGTTAGAAACTAAAGTAACTCAGCTGGCCTCATCCTGCCTTAACCATGACACGGGGAAGCTCTCCGGGCAACCGGAAGTGACCCCGAAAGAAATTGTGAGTGCAGTAGCTGTGTGGGCAAGACAATCCGCACAGAAACCACATCTTCCACAGGATGCAGGTATACCATCCTGCCTTAACCATGACATGGGGAAGCTATCCGGGCAACCGGAAGTGACCCCGAAAGAAAGTGTGAATGCGGTAGCTGTGTGGGCAAGACAATCCGCACAGAGACCACATCTTCCGCAGGATGCAGTTACATGGCGGAAGACCGTAACCACCAGGAATACAGATGCTGAAGACAGAGTGCTAGAGGAGGCCGAAGAATTTAACACCATTGCTACCCAGGAAGACCCCGTGGAACCCCCTAGAACTTCACGGGACTGTCACGATACAACCGCCTTACCGTTTCTAGAGCGGAAAAGGAGGCCGGTGGCCGACGAGCAATTCGACAAGTTCGTCGAGGTAACTAAGAAGTTTATGGCAACATACCACTTCTTGATACTATGCAGGTTCCCACGTACGCCAAGTATCTCAAGGATATCCTTGGCAATAAGAGGGTCCTGCCGACCACCGAGGTCGTGCAGCTTACGGATGAGTGTAGCACAGCTGTACACAATCCTCTCCTAGCGAAGAAGAAGAAACCAGGATACCCACCATCACATGTTCCATCGGAGCTCAACACTTTAAGCATGCTCTTTGCAATCTGCGAGCAAGCATCAGCGTCATGCCAAAGGTAATTTATGATAAACTTAACCATCATGTGCTTGCTCCTACTGCCATGTGTTTGTAGCTAGCAGGCCATTGAGTTCGTCATCTCACGGGGATCGCCAAGGATATTCTGGTGAAAATACGGAATTTCTTTGTCCCCGTTGATTTTTTCATTCTCGACATGGAAGTCGACACTGAGATCCCTCTCATATTGGAGAGGCCATTCTTGAGCATGACAACTGCACACATTGATGCGGGAGTTGGAGTAATCCAACTCAACATCAATGGGCAGAACGAGAGATTCAGTTTCAAACCGAAGGATGAAAAATGCTCACAGATCTAAAGTTTCAAACGGAAGGAATCCGTGAAAGAGCTGGAGAAGCCGTATTCCCTCATCGAATTCGTGGAGGATCTTCGAACGCGAGAGGAGATTAAGGTGTATAACCAACGGAACGTGAAAAGGAATATCTAATGTAAGAATTTTCTGGAATTTGGGAAGAAAGAGATCGAAGTAACTCTGCCTACACGGAAGGTGTAGCGGAAGAAAGTGTCGCCACCAATGTCTCCATCAGGTGACGATGACCAATCCCAAAGTATGGATAGTCTCGCTCAAGATGAGAAACTCGACTCGAGCCCTTGCCATGAGGTACGTGGTAGTTATCCATTCCTGCATTTGCATATAGGATAGTTTATATTCTTGCAAAGTCTTCCCTTTCTCATCATGGCATGCTTAAATTCTCGCAAATGCATTCTTTTGTTTTTACACTGCATACAAAAAAAAGAAAAACAATCGACCAAGATATCAGACCTACTGAGCTTCATTCAAGCTTGGGGGGGTGCCGATGTATCCAGGTAAGTCATCTGACCTATCCTTTCATCTTGTGTCCTAAAAAAATTAATTTAAATCATTCAAAAACTCAAAAAAATCAAAGTATAAAATAAAATCAAAACAAAAACAAAATAAATAAAACACAAAAAAAATGTTTCATGTTTTGAATAAAACTCCCAACTCATATGTGTGGAAATCCGTGTAAGCTCTTATCATAGAGATGATGAATAATTGCTCTGTCCATGCTTTGCAAGTACCTCGTATACAACGGTTTACTCTCCTAGTACTTGAACTAGTTGGCACATGAGTAGTTCCACTAAAATATGATTGTGTGGGAGCATGAGCTTGATTTCCAAGTCTAAGTTGTTGTGAGATTTGAGATGGCCCGAATTGGGATGAAACTGCTTTCTCTAGTAGGGAACCTCTTAGAATTTCTTTAAAATGAAACATGGCAAATATTTTCCCCTTTGGTTTACATGTCCTACCCAAAGCCATAATGTTTTATCATATTAACCTATATAAGCTATCTTGAGTTATTTTGAGCTTTGCCAAATGGTGAGTTCGTTCGAGGAATGTACTTGTCATATACCGATGTTTCTTCTTTGCGTACCCATTGTTTTGCTAGCCTCAAAATGTCTGGCATGTCAATTACCTGCTCCGGGAATTGATATCCACCTTCGCCAGACAATTCCCTCACAACAAAACCCAATATCTCCACAGTGAGCCTATCTATCTCGAATGGTCTATCCAAGCAATGCTCCCTTCCAAAAACTCTATCATTATGGAGTGTGGGTAATCTTCTTTAAAAAAACTGGAGCTAAAGCAATGAAAAAAAAATAGAGAGACAAGACCCATACCTCCACTCAAAAGAGTTGAAATATGGGGCTCAACTAAAAAGACCAAAAATTCTCTAAGTGTGAGTCCATTTCCTCCCTCTCCCCTTAACATTTTACCTTCCATAAGATCGGGATTTGATCAAGTACCAACCTCTTGCGAACCACTCTTCGGCTCGGCAACACAGGTAACCAAGGTATACTACACTCTTCCTACCCAAAACTCCACATATTAGCCTTAGTGTAGGAAGAAGATGGTCAAAATTTCCGACCATGGTGAGGATTATACACCTTGAGCGATTTGAGAGCACCATTGGGCAATCTTAAACCACTTTTGGAAAACTTGCAAAACTCCGAGATAGGAACCTGAACAGGAGGCGGCAAATATTCCGGTGAAGGTTGTTCAATCTCTTAACCGCCCAAGACAAGGGATGAAATGCGTGTAAGCCCCATCTCCAGAAACCAAGGTATGAGCCAACTTATTCAAAGTACATATGGGTTAGAGTATTATGTTGTGCATAAGGTTTTTGCAGGGTATGAGCATTGATGCAACTCCTGATCCATCGAGCCTCAGGTTTAGCTTTGCTCGAGGACGAGCAAAAGTTTAAGCTTGGGGGGTGTTGACGGACATTATTTCCCATTTTGATCGTCAACTCCTAGGGAATAAATTGAGCCTTGCACCATGTTCAATACATATTTTACCTATTTCTAACAAATTCCACAAGTTTTGATGATTTGAGATATTTTGCAGAATTATGCCCAGAATATGCAAGAAACAACACTAAATGGAGCATCTACAAGGATGGTGAAACATGGATATAAGATGACACCATTATGAACATTGTCAAATGCCAAATTTGACATTTCCATGTTGAAGAGCTCGTCAAGATGATCGAATTGGACATTTGGTTCACCCAATTCGGAGTCCGGATGCAACAATTATGCAAATTACAAGTTTCGGACTCGTGTTGTGCAGAGGCTGCAGGCCGGCCGGCCTCACCTAGGCCAGTCGGCCCGGCACCTTTGCCACACACATCCTCCCTTGCCACAGGACCATTAGGGACTCACCAATGGTCCCCTAACACATGGGAGGCAAGCCAAAAGTGAAACTATGACCGAAAGGCCTCATATGTCCCTCCAATGGGCTTCCAAAGTGACCAAACTAAGTATCAAGACCCAAACCAACTGGAGCAAGAACACACAACCGTTGATAGACACATTGGTGAAAAGCAAGGCCAAGAGGAGCCAATCCCAGGCCGGCCGGCCTACTAACTGTCAAGCCTTAACCCGACGCAACCACTACCGACCTCCAGGAGTGATCAAGAGCGTCCACGAAAAGGAGGGGCAGATTTAGCGGAGATCCCAGGACGGCAGGCCGGCCTCACTTTGTCACGCCTCGAGCCATCTTTTGCGTGGAAGCGAAGCAACCGACCTACTTGCGTGAAGGGCACGCACTAGCTTCAGCACCGCTGTAGCGCATCTAGGCCGATAGGTGCTAATGGTAAGTTTCGGTGATTAATGACAACCGTATGCGACTAACGTGTGTTTTAAAGGAAAGCTCAATAACTGGATTAGTCTCATATGAAATATGAAAGGAGACCCCTCAATTCAAAACAATTCTGCGTACCAAGAACTCAATTTGAAAGATTAAGGACATTTCTAGTCTCAAGTGTCACAAGGAGTTGAAGGACACTTGATTTAGTTAGGTTTTATATTTTCTAGTTCTTGATCGTACTATTAAGAGGGGTTCATGAGTTAGTAGCTTGATCAAACTTGAGTTGGCCTTAGAAATCTTGCACACTCACTCAAAAACAGCAAAAGATGGTCAATAGAAGTCAACACAACTCTTGGAAGAAGAAACAATCAAAGTCACATTCAAATCCAAGTCAAAACAGCTGAAAACAAAGAAAATCAGCAGCACCGGTTGAACCGGTGCCCTAGCATCGGAGCATCCGATGCATGGCGGAAGGACCGATGACCTGTCGGCCTATCTTCTCTGGATGAAGACAGAAATCAAGTTTAGCACCGGTTGAACCGATGGTCGAAATCAAAGCACCGGTGCAACAAAAGTCCTTTGTTCTAGAGAGCATGTTTTGGTGGACTTCAACCTCTCTTCAGCACCGGTTGAACCGACGCTCCGAAATCAAAGCACCGGTGCAATGAAAGTCTTTTGTTCCAGGGAGCATATTTTGGTGGACTCCAACTTCTCTTCAGCACCGGTTGAACCGACGCTTCAGAATCAAAGCACCGGTGCATTGGATGTACTTTGTTCTAGAACGCTTGTTTGAGTTGATCAGTGAACCTCTTCAGCACCGGTTGATCCGATGCCCCTATGGAGCATGCACCGGTGCAATGATGCAAGCGTGGATACTGTGTCAGAACTCCAACGGCTACTTCTTTGACACAGAGAGACCGGTTGAACCGATGCCCATATTTTCTATACCGTCGGTTCTTCCGGTGGTCACGGTTATTCTGCAGAAAACTTCCAACGGCTATGTGACCTCCTCCACTCTATATAAGGGTACCCCCTGGTTCATTTCAGTTGCCTTTGACACCCTGAAAACCTGAGGCCACCCTTGAGAAGAAGAGAAAGAGCTTTGAGCAAAAGAGAGAAGATCTAGTGCTTAGTTTGTGCTTCAACCTTGAAGAACTCATCCTTTGCAAGTGTAGCAAGTGTGCTTGAGCTAGGGCCAACTGAGTGTAGGTCAAGTGAAGGCTTAGGAGCTTGTTACTCTTGGTGTTTGGCAGCACCTAGACGATCTTGGTGATTGAAGGTGTTTCTTCCGGAGCTTGCCAAGGATTGTGGGAGCCCTGAAGAAGTGTGTACGTGGCTTGAGCTCCACCACGCCGGGATGGTGAACGGAGACTCTTAGTGAGCGCCCAAGTCTCGGTGACATGGGAGGTGACAAGACTCTTAGTGAGTGTCACAACGTGGATTAGGGGTGTGTGCCAACACATCGACACCACGGGAAAAATCCGGTTGTCTCTTGCCCACTCTTTCATTTCAAGCATTTACTTTCTTGCAACTTTTCATGTGCTTGACATTAGAGATCATAACTTAGCTCTACCTTGCTTAGTTTCATATCTTTGTTAGCTTGTGTAGTTTGCTTTGTTTAGCCGGTTGGTGAATTGAGCCTTACTAGCATTGCATAGGTTAAGGTTGTTTTATTGCTTTAGAATTTTGAAAAAGGCCCAATTCACCCCCCCTCTTGGTCCATCGATCCTTACAATTGGTATCAAAGCCTCGTTGCTCATTTGGATCATTAGGCTTCACCGCCTAGAGCTATGGCCAAGATGGGAGGTTCGCCGCCTCACTTCGAGGGCAAGAACTTTGCCTATTGGAAAGTTCGTATGGCCGCATACCTTGATGCGATTGCCCCCGAAGTGTGGTTGGCAACAAAGACCGGGTTCACCGGAACTCCCACCACGGAGCAATTAAAATGGAATGCAAAGGCTAGAAATGCAATTTTCGAAGCCATTAGTGAGGAAGTCTTTGCTAGAGTAAATGGCATGGATTTAGCAAGTGATATATGGAAAGAGCTAATTGAAATTCATGAAGGCTCCACAAAAGTCCGTGAACAAAAATATCACTTGTTTAGAGCAAAATATGATTCTTTTAAAATGCTTGCTCATGAAAATTGCAATGATATGTATTCCCGCTTGAATGTCATTGTCAAGGACATTAATGCTCTTGAAGTTTCCAAAATTGACAGTGGCTCCATAAACCGCAAGATTCTCATGCTCCTTCCGAAGCCCAAGTACAACATTATCAATGCTATGCTTCAAAAGGAGAATCTTGATACAATGGAAGTGGGAGAGCTTGTGGGCGAAATTCGTGCTCATGAAATGAGTATCCTTGGTATGACCGAAGAGCCAACAACAAGCAAGTCAATTACTCTCAAAACCAAGGCCAACAAGCACCGCAAGCTCAAGATGGTCAAGCAAGATTCAAGCTCAAGCAATGAAGAAGAAGATCATCATGAGAGCTCATCCGATGAAGAAGATGATGGAGAACTTGCTCTCATGATGAGAAAGTTCACACGCTTGAATGACAAGATCAACAGGAAGGGCTTCAACTTTGACCCCAAAAGAAGAATGTTCCGGCCATGGGGAGATGTCAAGAACAAAACTTGCTATAATTGTGGAGAAAAATGCCACATCTCTCCAGATTGCCCCAAGCCGGACAAAAGAAAGAAGGACAACAAAGGCAAACATCGCCATGATTCAAGCGATGATGAAGAAGATGAGAAGAAGAACAAGAACAAGAAGCTTGGGAAGAAGAAGAGCCATGACAAGAAGACCAAGCTCTTCCCAAAGAAGAAAGGGCACACCAAGAGAATCTTCTTGGTGGAAAAACAAGAATGGGTGACCGATGTCTCATCAAGCGAAGATTCAAGTGATGAAGAAGACATCGTCACCATCGCCCTCACCAATGAAGAACCACCACTACCTCCGCCTCCTATGTGCCTAATGGCAAAAGGTAACACCAAGGTATGTGAGGTAGATAGTGAAGATGATAGTGATGAAGAGCTTGATCCTTATGAATTTACTAACCTCATTAATGAGTATACATCTGTCATCAAAAGGGAAAAGGGCAAAGTCAAAATTCTTGAGAGCACTCATGCCAAGTTAGAGCTTGCCCACTCCGACTTGCTTGGCAAGTACAATGACTTGCTCAAAAAGCACAATGAGTCACTTGTACTTGCTAAGCAAGTTGAAGAGAGCCACAAAAAGCTTAAACAAGAGCATAGGGAGTTGGCTCACAAATATCAAGAACTTGAATTTGCCTATGAAGGAATTGACCCAAGTCTTGAGAACTTTGCTCATGAAACTATTGAAAAGGTCAATGCTTCTATATCATGTGATGACCTACTCATTAATGCAAATGCCACTAATATTGTGTCCAAGCTTGCTCCTTCTAGGGAAAAGGAGTTGATGGATCAAGTAGCAAGCCTCAAGAGTAGTGTGGAGAAGCTCTCAAGAGGAGAATACATCCACAAGGAAATTCTCTTCAACAATGCACGTGACTATGGCAAGAGAGGTCTTGGTTCATTTCCGGAGCCAAATCAAGGCACTACTCCTTCTCCGGAGATCAAGATTAGCTTCATCAAGGAAGTTGGTTCATATTGCCAACATTGCCAAGTCACCGGGCACCACACTAGGGAGTGCACCTTACCATCACGTCCTCTTCCCACTTTACCTAAGAATTACTCATAAATGTTTCAAAATAACCATTTTCTCTTGAGTAAAGTGAAGGGCAAGGTGAAGGCCAAATTTATTGGCAAAATTGCTAAGGAGTCAAAGAAGAAGCTCCCCAAGCAACTTTGGGTCCCAAAAGCTCTTGTCACACATGTGCAAGGCCCAAAGCTTGTTTGGGTTCCTAAAACTCAAAAGTGAATTCTCATGTGTGTAGGTGAACTACAAAGCCGGTGGAAAACATTGGGTACTTGATAGCGGTTGCTCTCAACACATGACCGGCAATGATAGCATGTTCACCTCTCTTGAAGACCCCGGCGATCATGAACATGTCACCTATGGTGATAACTCAAGGGGGAAAGTCTTAGGTTTGGGTAGAATAGCAATCTCTAAAGATTTATCTATTTCTAATGTCTTGTTTGTAGAAGCACTTAGTTTTAATCTCATTTCTATTGCTCAATTGTGTGATCTTGGACTAACGTGTACCTTTGACAAGAATGGTGTTGTAGTAACTCTTGAAGAAGACAAGTCAATGGTATTCACGGGGTTCAGGCATGGCAACATCTATTTAGTGGACTTCTCTTCAAAGCAAACAAGCACCATGACATGCCTCTTCACCAAGTCTTCTCTTGGGTGGCTTTGGCATAGAAGAATTGCTCATATTGGCATGAGCAACCTCAAGAAAGCCCACAAGAGAGGGATGATCACCGGCTTGAAGGATGTCACGTTTGACAAGAACAAGCTATGTAAAGCATGTCAAGCCGGGAAGCAAGTCGCAACACATCATCCCATCAAGACGATGTTGTCTACCTCCAAGCCGCTCGAGCTACTTCACATGGATCTCTTTGGTCCAACTACATACAAGAGCATTGGTGGTAACCTCTATTGCCTAGTAATAGTTGATGATTTTTCACGTTACACTTGGGTTATGTTTCTAGGCGATAAGGGTGAAACTCCGGAACTCTTCAAGACATTTGCAAGAAGAGCTCAAAGGGAGTACAACTCTCCAATTGTGAAGATCCGGAGTGACAACGGCACCGAGTTCAAGAACATGAAGATTGAAGAATGGTGCGATGAAGAGGGCATCAAGCATGAGTTTTCCGCCACCTACACGCCTCAACAAAATGGAGTGGTGGAAAGAAAGAACAAGACACTCATCACCCTAGCAAGAGCAATGTTGGATGATTATGGCACGTCCGAGAAGTTTTGGGCGGAAGCAATCAACACGGCGTGTCATGCATCCAACCGAGTATATCCTCACCGACTCCTCAAGAAAACTCCATATGAGCTCATCACCGGAAGGAAACCAAATATATCATACTTTCGAGTCTTTGGTTGCAAATGCTTCATCTATAAGAAGAAAAGGCTCGGTAAGTTTGAGAGTAGATGTGATGAAGGTTTCTTTCTTGGTTATGCATCAAACTCCAAAGCATATAGAGTATTCAATCAAACCTCCGGGTTAGTTGAAGAAACATGTGATGTGGAGTTTGATGAATCTAATGGCTCCCAAGAGGAGGTTGTTGGCTATGAAAATGTAGGTGATGATGAGATTGATGAAGCATTGAAGAAGATGTCCATTGGGGATATCAAGCCGGAAGAGGTGCATGAAGGAAATGATCAAGGGGGAGGACCTTCCTCATCTACACCAAGCACCTCCACGGCGCCCCAAGTGGATGAAGATCAAGAAAAAGATGATACACAACCTCAAGAAGTTGTGCCAACACCAACACCCCAAGTCCAAGAACAAGAAGAGCAAAGTGTTCCACAACAAGCACAAGTCGCACAAGATCCACCCCAACAAGCATCCATGCAAATACCGCTAGTGAAGCATGGTCGCATCTCCAAGGATCATCCAATTGGTCAAATCATTGGTAGTCCTTCAAAGGGAGTAAGAACTCGCTCTAAGCATGCTTCATTTTGTGAACATCACTCGTTTGTTTCTTGTATTGAACCCACTAGCATAGAGGAAGCGCTTGAGGACTCGGATTGGGTGATGGCCATGCAAGAAGAATTGAACAACTTCACCCGCAATGAAGTTTGGGTCCTCGAAGCTCCTCCGAAAGACAAGAATATCATTGGCACTAAGTGGGTCTTCCGGAACAAGCAAGATGAACATGGGGTGGTGGTACGCAACAAGGCAAGACTTGTGGCAAAAGGGTTTTCTCAAGTCGAAGGTTTGGATTTTGGTGAAACTTTTGCTCCGGTCGCAAGACTTGAAGCTATCCGTATCCTTCTTGCTTACTCTTCACATCATAACATTAAGTTATATCAAATGGATGTGAAAAGTGCATTCTTAAATGGCGTTATTAACGAACTTGTTTATGTTGAGCAACCTCCCGGGTTTGAAGATCCGAGGAATCCTAATCATGTTTATAGGTTGCACAAGGCACTCTATGGGCTCAAACAAGCTCCAAGGGCTTGGTATGAGAGGCTTCGTGACTTCCTAATCATGCAAAGCTTCAAGATCGGGAGGGTGGACACCACGTTGTTCACAAAAGACGTCAACGGGGATCTTTTCATTTGTCAAATTTATGTTGACGATATTATCTTTGGCTCAACTAATGATTTACTAAGCCATGAGTTTGCTACCATGATGTCTAGGGAATTCGAGATGTCCATGATTGGCGAATTGACCTTCTTCCTCGGTTTTCAAGTCAAACAAATGAAGGAAGGGACATTCATCCATCAAGAAAAATATACTAAAGATATCTTGAAGAAGCTCAAGATGGATGAGTGCAAGCCAATCAAGACACCCATGGCAACTAATGGGCATCTCGACTTGGATGTGGACGGTAAACCGATTGATCAATTCCCTCTATCGTTCTATGATAGGGTCTTTGATTTACCTTACCGCATCTAGGCCCGATATAATGTTTAGTGTGTGCTTGTGTGCCCGCTTTCAAGCTAACCCAAAGGAATCACACCTTTCGGCTGTGAATAGGATCCTTCGGTATCTCAAGCACACTCCTAGCATAGGCTTGTGGTACCCCAAAGGCGCTAGCTTAGATCTCTTGGGATACTCGGATTCGGATTTTGCCGGAAGCCGTGTGGATCGCAAGAGTACCTTCGGGGGTTGCCACTTGCTTGGGCGTTCTCTAGTTTCTTGGTCGAGTAAGAAGCAAAATTCCGTGGCTTTGTCCACCGCGGAAGCGGAATATATAGCGGCCGGTGCATGTTGTGCCCAAATCCTATATATGAAGCAAACCCTTTTGGACTTTGGTGTGAAACTAGATAGGATCCCGCTCCTTTGTGACAATGAAAGTGCCGTAAAAATTGCCAAAAATCCGGTTCAACACTCTCGCACAAAGCACATTGATATTCGCCATCACTTCTTGTGTGATCACGAAGCCAAAGGAGATATATCTCTTCAAGGTGTGAGATCCGAGGAGCAATTGGCGGATATTTTCACAAAACCTTTAGACGAGAGTACTTTTGTTAGGCTAAGGAGTGAGCTTAACATTCTAGATGCTTCTAACGTCATATAATTGCCTTGTCATATAGATGCATTTCACTTGTACATGTGCTAGGGGCTTGTCTAACCTTGTCAAGATAGTGATGAACATGGGTCTTGCATGAGCCGGTGGTCTTGGTTTCGCTCATGGCATGAAGAATGGTTCATCATGAAGAAGCTTGACGAGGGTTCAAACTTGACAAGATAGATTTAAATTTTGTAATGCATGTGCTTGTCATATAGAATGCATCCATGTTTAATTTCTCGCCTTGCATTGGCATTGCATCTCGTTAGTAGCATCACAAGGGAGCAAATCACACTTCGAGAAAGATATTCATGCTAAATATGATATATCATCTCTACAAGCGTGATAAGATCAATGTTGTGCTTTCATGCCTATTGAGTCACGTCCTATCGAACTTAAAGTTTCTATCTCTAAGTTCATAGGCAAAGTGGCTCATACATTTGGTTTTTGTGTTTAAACCTCGCTTGGTTCTTAATTTGTCTATGTTTATATAAAAGCTTGCGAGCACTTAGTATGAGTGTTTAAGGGGTGAGGTTGTCTCTCGAAAATGATCCAAATTGAGTGTTTATGGCTTTGGTTTTGGAAATTTGGATCAGAAGTAGAGTTAGTAGTTCAGCAGAAATTTACCTTAACCACCGGTTAAACCGACGCCCTATGTTTATCCATCATCGGTTCAACCGGTGCTTAAAGTCTTCGTGGCTCGGCTTCTGCATTGCCTCTGGAACAACCTCCTATTTTAACACCGATGGCCACCGGTGCTTCCGATGAATGGCGGATGAACCGACGCTTCAGCATCGGTTCAACCGGTGCTACTGCGTGGAGTAAATGGCCCTTGCATAGCCTCTGGACCTTACTCCTGCTGATGCACCGACGCCCATCGGATGTTCCGGTGCCTCAGTGGCGGAGCTTCCGATGACCCTGTTGACCACGTTTCTTTTTCGTTCAGATCCGGTCAACGTTGCTCCGATGGTTACACCGGCGCTATTTTCTCTGAACCATCGGACCTTCCGGTGCCTAGGGTTGGCGGGCCCGCCCGTTTTGTTTTCACTTAACCCTTCTGCGGGCCCACGCGTCAGTTTCACAAAACAGTTTTCTTCCTCCTCGCGAAACCGCCGCCGCCCCTGTACCCGCGCCCGTACGCCGCTCTGCCGCCGCCACTCCTGCGTCGCCCTTCCGCTGCCGCACGCGCGCCACTCCAAGCCGCCGCCGCGCCCGAGCTCTCCACTGCGCCACTGCCCGCGCGCGACCCCACCTCTCCTGCGTTGCTGCTCCGCAGTTGCTCGCGCGCCCACGCCGCGCCTGTGCCACCCACGCGCCGCCGCTCACCGCCACCGACGGCCTCTCCACACACGCGCAGCCTCCCCTGCTCCGATCAGCCTCCCACGCTCAAGCATTCAAGATCGATTTGATCCCTCCACCCTTTGCTTAGGCGCCCTCAAGGTGTTCGAGGAATTGCCTCTTAGGCTTTTCTTCGCTTTCTTCCCTGATTTGTCAGGGTATGGCCTTTACACCTTGTTGCAAAGTGAAATTCCTTTGATACATCATCCTTTGCACACATGTTTACATATATCCTTGCCTTGATCACACACATAAGAATCTTGTCACTTATCTTTGCACATGCTCACATAGATAATCTTTTAAATCTTTTAGCGTGTCTTCGATATCAAGGCTGCTATCCACTAGATTTCACGTCATAGGCTCAAATCAAATCTTTGTTTTGACTCTCTATGACAGATGGCTGGTGACAAGAAGGGCAAGGGTAAGGTGGTTGCGCAGATGAAGAAGAAGCGCACCCGTGAGGACCGCGAGCGAGAGCAGGCTGAGGCAGTTGCAGATGCAGCAGATAGGCAGGGATCGCTCAGGATCAGGGATCCTCAGGCTCAGGGGGAGCCACAACAGTAGTTACGTCGCTCAAGATGTACTCAGACAGCTCAGGCCACACCTGAGTCCCACTCACGTCCATGGACTCGAGGTGGTGGCACTCAGAGGGGAGCAGGCCATGCACAGCAGTAGCAGCACACCGGTAGTCAGACTCAGACAGGTGGTCAGGACAGTGGTGAGGAGCTGCCCGAGGTTGAGTTGTTCGATCTCAGGGGTATTCCAGGACCTAGGGTCAAGAGACTGCGTTATGTGACCCCGGAGCAGTGGTTTCCCGAGCAGAGGGATGTTGGAGTTGATCGTCGTTTTTACACTCTGCTTCAGGAGTCCTTTTACCATACCTACTGCCAGTTGGACATCAAGATCAGTGAGCACAAGATGCTCCACTGGGTAGCTATGCATGTAGCAGCAGGTGGGACTCCAGTGCTTCCTCTCTTCGAGAGATATGTTGGATTGCCTACTCTACTCAGTGAGAGGTCCAGGTACATTCGAGAGTGGGTTCGAGTCTTCTACGCCACTCTATTCATTGAGGAGGACCGGCAGTTTATTGACTTCATGTTCCAGGAGAGGCACTATCGTTTGACCCGAGCACGACTGGCTACCTTTCTTGGAGTTCAGATTGCCGAGGAGCCACACTTCGTACACTATCAGGCTTATGGCAGCACGGTACCTCCTCGACGTCCTCATGAGTCTCACGTTCCATCTGACGAGGAGATCAGTGTTCTCTTTCAGTAGCCTTTCCTGCCTGGCACACCGAGGACTCCGGACAGGCTGACTCCCCTGGCACACTCTATCCATCTAGCTTTGAGGAAGAGCTTGTTGTTTCGGATTGGATACAATGAGGGGATCACAGCTCTGCAGCAGTGGCTTCTACTTTATATCATGATAGGTCGTGACTTTGACCTAGTCGACTTCTTTATCTGTGAGCTAGAGGATGTGATTCTGGATGGGATGACAGTTCATCCGTCGCCATCCATTTGCTCATTGGATCTGCTGGATTCTGGCTCAGCTAAGTCAGAATGAGCACATGGATGAGCTGGAGCACTCGAGGACACAGTTCAGTTTTTACTCACCTGCTAATCCTCGAGACGGTCGTCGTGGCTCGAGAGGCCAGCTGCCGAGCACAGCGGGTTCTGGATGAGTGTTTCTTGGCTGAGGGCAGAGTTGCAGATGATCCGACAGCAGCCGAGGACGCTTCACTAGCAGCAGCAGAGGCCCAGCTCCCACACTACCTGATCACTGACTCAGAGGACTCGGAGGATGACGAGGATTTCATTCCCACTATTACCGTCCCTCCAGGAGCTCATGATGATGAGGCAGGATCTACTGGTGCAGCACGTGCCCCCGCTCCTCCAATCTCCACTGCTCAGGTCACTCAGCCCGATGCACTCGCTACCATTCTTACTCGGCTATCAGATCAGTAGGACAGATTTGCTGCAGCTCAGCTGAGCATGCAGGCCGAGCAGGCTCGTCAGCAGGAGGCCCAGACACTTGTTCTTGAGGGCATTCGGCAGTAGCAGGAGGCCATGAGGCTACAGCTACAGCAGCAGTCCCAGATACAGCAGCAGATGTTTACATTCTTCTCGGGATGCTTCGGTCAGCTGTATCGTCACACTGGACTGCCTGAGCCTCAGCTCCCTACACCCCAGCAGCTCCAGTTCGACCCTACTGCTCCCGCTCCTCCTGTTGGCGGATTTGTGCAGACACCCTTGTCATCTTTCCCGATGTCACCACTTCTTCAGACCGGGTTGTTTGCCAGTCCTGTTCCTACTGCTGCTCCGATTCCTGCTCCTCAGCCTAGTGTTTGGACTGCCGAGCAGCAGTGCAGAGTTTCATAGACAGCAGTAGATCCTACACCAGCTACAGCACCCCTCGGCTCAGTCACTCACGTTCGAGTCACCTTCACAGCCTGAGGTGCTCCGTCCGTCCGTCGCGCGCTCCACTCAGCCAGACCTGACTCCCGTCACGTCTGCTCCTCCGACAGACTCCACGGTCGTCGCCGCGCCAGCTTCTACCGCTACACCAGCTACTTCTGCTGCTCCGACGACTCCGGTCGAGCAGAAGTCCTCTTCGGTCGACGACGACTGGACGGACGATGACGCCGACGACGCCGACGACTCCGCCGCTCAGTTCTCCACCGGACCCAGCCGGAAGACCCCGCCTTCTCCAGCTCAGGATTAGTTTGCCTTCCTTATTGGTGCTTTGTTGCCAAAGGGGGAGATAGATAGGGGGAGTAGAGATAGGGGGAGCTTGGTGGTTTGTGGCGTGATTGGATCTTCATGGATTTTGTGTTTGGACATGTTATTTGGATATTGTGTATGCTCTGTGTTGACATGTCCCTACATGTGCTTTATTTCAAGTAATGCATGCTTGTTTATCTCTTTCATTTTTTTTATATAGTATGTATCTCTACTTTGTGTTGTCATCAATCACCAAAAAGGGGGAGATTGTAGCGCATCTAGGCCGATAGATGCTAATGGTAAGTTTCGGTGATTAATGACAACCGTATGCGACTAACGTGTGTTTTAAAGGAAAGCTCAATAACTAGATTAGTCTCATATGAAATATGAAAGGAGACCCCTCAATTCAAAACAATTCTGCGTACCAAGAACTCAATTTGAAAGATTAAGGACCTTTCTAGTCTCAAGTGTCACAAGGAGTTGAAGGACACTTGGTTTAGTTAGGTTTTATATTTTCTAGTTCTTGATCGTACTATTAAGAGGGGTTCATGAGTTAGTAGCTTGATCAAACTTGAGTTGGCCTTAGAAATCTTGCACACTCACTCAAAACAGCAAAAGATGGTCAATAGAAGTCAACACAACTCTTGGAAGAAGAAACAATCAAAGTCACATTCAAATCCAAGTCAAAAAAGCTGAAAACAAAGAAAATCAGCAGCACCGGTTGAACCGGTGCCGTAACATCGGAGCATCCGATGCATGGCGGAAGGACCGATGACCTATCGGTCTATCTTCTCTGGATGAAGGCAGAAATCAAGTTTAGCACCGGTTGAACCGATGGTCGAAATCAAAGCACCGGTGCAATGAAAGTCCTTTGTTCCAAAGAGCATGTTTTGGTGGACTTCAACCTCTCTTCAGCACCGGTTGAACCGACGCTCCGAAATCAAAGCACCTGGTGCAATGAAAGTCTTTTGTTCCAGGGAGCATATTTTGGTGGACTCCAACTTCTCTTCAGCACCGGTTGAACCGACGCTTCAGAATCAAAGCACCGGTGCATTGGATGTACTTTGTTCCAGAACGCTTGTTTGAGTTGATCAGTGAACCACTTCAGCACCGGTTGATCCGATACCCCTACGGAGCATGCACCGGTGCAATGACGCAAGCGTGGATACTGTGTCAGAACTCCAACGGCTACTTCTTTGACACAGAGAGACTGGTTGAACCGATGCCCATATTTTCTATACCGTCGGTTCTTCCGGTGGTCACGGTTTTTCTGCAGAAAACTTCCAACGGCTATGTGACCTCCTCCACTCTATATAAGGGTACCCCCTGGTTCATTTCAGTTGCCTTTGACACCCTGAAAACCTGAGGCCACCCTTCAGAAGAAGAGAAAGAGCTTTGAGCAAAAGAGAGAAGATCTAGTACTTAGTTTGTGCTTCAACCTTGAAGAACTCATCCTTTGCAAGTGTAGCAAGTGTGCTTGAGCTAGGGCCAACTGAGTGTAGGTCAAGTGAAGGCTTAGGAGCTTGTTACTCTTGGTGTTTGGCAGCACCTAGACGATCTTGGTGATTGAAGGTGTTTCTTCCGGAGCTTGCCAAGGATTGTGGGAGCCCGAAGAAGTGTGTACGTGGCTTGAGCTCCACCACGCCGGGATGGTGAACGGAGACTCTTAGTGAGCGCCCAAGTCTCGGTGACATGGGAGGTGACAAGACTCTTAGTGAGTGTCACAACGTGGATTAGGGGTGTGTGCCAACACATCGACACCACGGGAAAAATCCGGTTGTCTCTTGCCCACTCTTTCATTTCAAGCATTTACTTTCTTGCAACTTTTCATGTGCTTGACATTAGAGATCATAACTTAGCTCTACCTTGCTTAGTTTCATATCTTTGTTAGCTTGTGTAGTTTGCTTTGTTTAGCTGGTTGGTGAATTGAGCCTTACTAGCATTGCATAGGTTAATGTTGTTTTATTGCTTTAGAATTTTGAAAAAGGCCCAATTCACCCCCCCCCCTCTTGGTCCATCGATCCTTACAACCGCCTTGGAAGAGCTATAAAAGAACACCCACACCTCCACTCCAACACACACCAAAAGGAGCTCTCTTCTCTCATTCTTAGTTTCTAGAGTAGGTTAGGTAGTCTAGGAGTTAGAGTCGAGTCGAGCTTGTCTCGGGATTCCGGAGTCATCATCGGAAGTCGGTATAAGCTCTTGTATCTTTTCCTTTGACATCTATCAATATAAGTAATCTTCTTTATCATTTCGAGTCAGCTTTACTTTTAGCATTTATTTTCCTTTCCAAATTATCTTACTTGTGTGCGGAAGTAATTCTCTAGCTTAGGCTTTGTACCTGTCTTGTTTATCGGGATCTTACCTTACGGGTTTTCTCGCCCGGACTAGGGAGGCTCAAGTTAGTTCCATAGGTTGAAGGGGATTTCTCTTGTTCGCGACAAGAAAATCCTAACACCGAGTACGGGCGTGGTGTCTGGGCTTAGTGTTAGATAGAAAGTGTGTTCCGCCCCACGGAACCGTTGTGGTAGGCGGCAGGTGGTGACAGCCCTGTCCGTCCCTCGTAGTCCACCATGTTCGAGTGTTTTCATAGCAGTAGTTGCAGGTTGCCGTTGGACTCCCTTCTCATCCCTTTCTGAAGTCCTTCCTCTTCCAGCCGCCGAAGTAAGCTCTAGGTTCCCGATAACTAGTTAGAAGCAAGGTTTAGACTAGAGAGGCTAGCTGCATAGTTTAGAAGTGTTTTAGGAGTCTTTCTCGCTCGTTGTCCTCCTAGCTGCTTACCTCTCTAAGGATTAGAGTCTCTTGTGTCACATGGTCATCGTGGCCATTGTCTTATCTATCATATCAGGCTTACCCCCACTAAGTTAGTCGGTTGATATCTTTAGTAAAGTTTGTCATTCGATTCTTCGATACTCTTTAACCATAGTGCTTCCCTGAGGAAATATACGATACCCTGAAATACTCCAAGGTGAAGTGCTACAGTGGTGATTCTGTGCGCTTGAGGATTTGATATTCTTTTGGGCATAAGAAACACCAACAGCCCGCTAAAACTAGCGGTGATAAATAGTAGCGTTTATCACTCAATTATACGATAACTTTAGTCAATTGCTTCCCCGACAACGGCTCTAGAAATACTTGTTGGTGTCTCTTATGCTCAATCTAAATAGGTATTCTGCAAGCGCACAGAATCACCGATGTAGCACTTCACCACGGAGTATTCCGGGGTATCGTGAAAATCCTCAGGGAAGCACTATGGTAAAGTATATCGTAAATTGTAGTGATGACATTTACTAGATCCATCGACTGACTAATTTAGCAGGGGTAAGCCAGATAACGGATAGGATAAATGGCCAGTCTATGGCCGTCTGACACACAGGAGACTCTATACCTTAGAGAGGTAGCAGCTGGGAGGACAACGAGCGAGAAAGGACTCCTAAAACACTTCTAAACTACTGATCTAGCCTCACTAGAACTAATCTAAGCTTCTACCTTGATGTGGTCACTTGGAGCTTACTTCGGCGGCCTAAGAGAAGGATTCAGAATGGGATGAGAAGGGAGTCCGACGTCTACTGATGCGAATTACGGCCAACACATGAACGCACTCGAACGTGCAGTGAGCTGAGGCGCGCGGTGCAGCGCCGCTGCACAGACCGATCAGACTGGTCTCAAGGAGCGGTCAGACCGGTCGCTGCCAGCGAGATCGGTAACAAACCTGTGAATGCTAGCTCGAGAAGACCCGTCGGGGCAGGCGCACACAGGGTTGTTGTAGGGTCGGTAGGCCACCTAGAATGCCCTCAATCGACATAGAGACGAAGGAGGAATAGCAAGTAGTAGATTGGAAAAGTTAGGGCAAGAGAAAATAAAAAGGTAAAAGTTGTATTGATTGATCGATTGGATACCCTCAATCGGTCGTGACCCTTTATATTTATAGGGTGGGGTGGACTTATCCCGCAAGGAATCCTTTTACAGATCTAAATCTACAAGAGTCCTAATTCTACCTAGATTCCATTAGACCGGACCCACCGGTCAGACCGGTCGATGTTGCCAGACCAGCTACACAGTCCAGACCGGTTAGACCGCTCGCAGGTGTCACACCTCTGGTGTTAGTTTAACGAAAGCCAGGAAATTAGCATAACTTCACACACAAATGAGCTAAGAAAACTTAAATAAGAACCCTATGTCTAGTTCTTGCAAAGTTGTGTGTAAATGTATGTGTGCATGTGTTTGAGTGCAATGTGCTTGAAAAAAAACAATTTTTGGTACACTTTTAAAACTTGACTTGACATAAGTGGTAATAAGGCTCTAACATACACCTTTCATAATGATCGATAAACTTGCTATGCAAATCAAATTTAAACTGGAAAACCATCAGTTGAAATGATTAATGGAACCATTCTTTGATTGGTGAAGAGCTACTAGTTTAAACAAAATAAAAATTCGAACAAAAGGTTAAACATTCCTTTGGCTCATGATAACAAAGATTTATACAAAATAATAATGCATCCTTGTATATGAGTATGTGTGGATATAAAACTTGTTCCTTTAATATTCTTGAACTTTCATGCTCCACTTGTCATAAAAATATAGTATGAAGACACAACCATATTTTTGGGGCACATAGTTTATTTTAAAAAGACTTTTTGGCAATTTCAAGATTTAAACAAATCAAATAAACAAGAGTTCGATTTCTAGTGGTAAGGAAATTGAAATAAATTTCAAAACAATGCAAACATGCATATGAAAATAAATAGACATATTCACCATGTCATGTTAAACAAAAGTCTAGTTGAAGCCTAGAAGTAAAAGTGCCAAAAGTCACATGCAATGATAAGTACTTGAAATGGCAGTTTTTGAAATAATTAAATAACTCTCAAACCACTGCTCTAATGCAAAAGTGCATAACACAAAAGTTGTAGATCTCGAAAAACTGAGCAAAAGTGGTATTCAAAACTTTTTCATTTGAGGCCATGATGAGGGAGAAAAATTGAAATTATAGAACTGGGTTTTGGAACTTTGGTTTAATTACAAAACTGCCACTGACCGTTTCTCCTACCTCTCGCCTCCCTGCACCACGCCCACGGCGGCGCCGTACGCCGGCACAGACGCCACCTGTCCCGGCCACTTGGCCGCGCGTCCACCCAAAACTAGACCTGCGCCCTTGTTTCCCTGGAACCATTCCTCCCTGGCACCATTGCCGCATGCCACGCGCCCTGCCAGTGCCACCGCTCGCCACGATGCCATGGCCGGTCGGCCACTGCCACGCCCGTGCCCCTCCCCTGACCGGCTCTCCTCCCACTCATTTGCTTCGCAGCGAAGCTTCTCCCTCTCCCTTCTCTACTCCGTGCACCAGAGCGCGAGCCCCGGCCTCCCCTGCGTCTAGAACCACCCGCCAGCCACCATTGCCGCCGCCCAAGCCGAGCTTGCCGTGGAGACCCCTCCTAAGGCCTTCCTCTGCACAAGCCAACCCCTGGAATGGAAGCTGGTCTGCCACCTGAAGCTCTCCTACCCATCCTCTCTCTCATTCCCTCACCGGAGCATGAACGCCGGCGACCAGAGCCACCTCCGGCCGCCCCTCACCGCGGACAGCCCAACTCCGACCCTCTCCCGACGAGCCAAGACCACCGGAAGGTAGCACTCGAGCCCCACTCCATTTTCCCCCACTTTCCCCTAGCCACCGGCCAACCCCATCGCCGGAAATCCCAGCGCCGCCGCTCCTCTGTTCTGAGTTTTCCGCCAGGGACCCCAAGTTAAAAGAACCAAAACTTCTAGGGGCCAAACTGCAAAATGTGCTTAAACTCAAAACAGCAAACTTCAAAAATGATTAGAAAATCGTATAAAAATCATAAAAATGCAAACTAAAATGTTATGGAATCCTTGAAACAAGATCTACGAGTTTTGTTACATAAACATGTTCAGAATCTGTCTACATTTTAATCTACGAAAAAGATTAGATTAAATGCACTATGTTTGTTCTAGGAGTTGTGCTCAGTAACCATAGCTGGTTTTTGGCTAGGTGATGTCTTGCAATGTTTCTAGTATCTGGTAAAAATTTGAATGCCTTGTGACACAACTAACTAGGTCAAAGTTCCAAGATTCCTAAATCTACTAGTATTGCTCATGTATTAATGCTGCTAGAAATAATCAGGTTCTGTGTATGAAACTTTTTCCTTGAATGTATGTCACTAAAACCTTACTGTTGCGCCAGTTTGAGAAATTATTGAACTAATTAACTATATATTTGAGTTAATTCTTGATAAGTAGGCTTTATTTGTGATATATAGTTCCTGTAATTAGAAAAATCTAGGTTTATTTCTGAAACTTTGTTTTAGTCATATAAACATGCCTGCAAAGTTTAAGTACCATTTACTGAGTATTTCTACAGTTATAAATCATACTTGTGATATCATGCTTAGTTTTGCTATTTTTGTTCTGGAAGAAATCTGTCATATCTGGTCTTCATCTTTGGATATGTTACTATCTAGAATGATATCTAGCTATGGTAAAAGTTTCACATGCAGTACTAGTCATATTAAAGTCCAAATGAATATGCATTTTCATATTTAGTTTAATGCATGAGTAATTCATCTTCTAGAATTAATGCCTGAAAATTTTATTGAAGCATGTTTAGTACATGTTTCGGCTCTGGTCAAATTTTGAGACACATACCATGTGCAGAACTCCCTGTGGAATTTATTCTTAATGCTAGCATGTTACTTTTGTTAATTTTATAACTCCATCTATATGAGTAGATAAAATCCGGAAAAAATTTCAATACTGAGTAGATTCTTTGTAGATGCTCCCGTAAAATTTGTAGCACCAGAACCCAGGTCAAACGTTCTGTGCAAAAAGGTGAAGCAACTAGAGTAATCTACTTACATGAATTGTTATGGTTAAGTGCTTTATGATTAGATGCTGAAATTTATACCATAGATGCTAAAGTTGGATCTGTGTTACTTTAATTTTTCATCACTAGCTCATGAGTAGATTTGTTGTTATGAAATCGTGAAAGCATGCTATGTTTTAATGATAAAAATGAAAACCAAACCACACAGCTCTTTTATGAAGTAAAGTGAATTTAAGAACTATTCTATAAACGATTGCCCAGAAAATAAAGTTAACTAAGACCACCACAACAAACACATGCTATACTGGACTACAACTTTATAGTGAAGGAAAGACATATGTTTATATCAAGTTGTAACAATATCATTTCTGCATGCATATAGAAACGGTAAATCTACACGACGGTGATTACGAATTGGTGCCCGCGAATACTACCACTCCGGAGAATGTCTCTCTTAATTATACTGACTTGAATCAAGACCCGAACCAATGTTCGGAAGAGCCCAAGGCTATTTTTGAATAGTGCCCAAGAAGGTAAGCACCGGTGCATAATCCCATTATTTTACACATTATATTCATCTTACTATTTGTATATGTTGTAATACTTTTATTGCGCATTTACGTTTTCTAGGAGTTGACCGAAAACCTTATGTGCATATCCCTAGGTACCTATGGTTGTTATCCGGATCTTTTTCTCGATTAGTTGCCCCGCTAATTAGGTACGGTAAAAGTCGAGAGGTTTCCTGCCTTTCGCGAGATTATAGGAGTTGACTGACTTTAATTCCTGCTGAAATATAAGGACAACGGGCGGGGTTGTGTAGTTGTGATACCCCGCTGGTGTAGGCAAAATGGCTAAGGTCATGGGGTGTGGCTCATTTCGTTAAGCGTTTGAAAGTACTAGCCACATACCGAGAAATATGGTAATCGGTAAGCTTAAGTACCTGATTGGACCAGCGAGTGGAACGATCTCGCACCCTCCTGGTAGAAGTAGGTTTATTTTTTTGTCCGGACGTACGGGTGCAGAGACGTCGGGCTCTGTAGTCGGGGAGGGTGTTCCGGATCCACGGACTGGAAAGAAAGGGGGAAAGTTGTGTGGGTGACTTGGTTCCCATACAGTGTGGTCTAGGTTCCCCTGGCCAGGTTGAAATTCGATTCAGAATCGTCCGCCTCTCACGGCATGAGATTGCTTAATGTTTTCGGTCACACAGAGTAACAAGTGGAACATGATGATGATAATACTGCTGGTTGATTAAATGGTTGCTCTACCATGTTTGTGTAGAGTTAGATGCAAACTTAGAATGGTTAATCGACTGGAAGATGGCTAAATATAATCTGAAAATAAGGATCAACCTTTAGTGGCGTTTTTGGCAAAACAAACCCCATCAACCAAAAAGCCTTGCATGTCTAGTTATCGGACTATGTATATCCGGTGACGGGTCAGTCTTGCTGAGTATTAGTATACTCAGCCCTGCTTGTGGCACTGTTTTTCAGGTACTAACTTTGAAGATCTGTTCGTGAGTCTTACTTGGTCGTGTACCTTGCCTCCAGGCTGGTCTATGGAGTGGGATGGCCCTTCAGCTAGTGCTGACCACCCTCCCGCTGAGTGACGCTTTTCGTATGGGCTTTATCGATACGTCACTTCCTTTCGTTAGATGTTTTATTGCTTCCGCTGAGACTATAACACTTGAATAATTTGTGTAGTTTGGAACTCTATAGTACTTCGCTACTCTGAACATGGCTTGTAATAAATTTCTTTTCCGCTGCAATCACTCTGAGATGTATGAAATGTTCTGTGTTGTAATCTCTGGGCTCACCTTCGTGTGAGTGTTGTCTGCTGATCCTGGAATAGCGTGGCTTTTATCGAGGCTTCACTCGAGGAACTACCGGTGAGTGCCAAATTTGGGTCAGAGTTGCTTAGCAACAAAGATCAGTGCACCCGGCCCCAGTAGTTTTGGGTGGTTCCGCCACAGCTGGCATCAGAGCTCGCAGACAGCCTACCAGAGATGACAGCCTCGATTTTCAAAACAACAAATTAAAACTTGACTTCAAAACTACTAAAGTTTTTGAAAGAGTTTAGGATCTCCAAGGACAAGTCTAGAACGTAAAGCCCTAGGGGATATTATGGGTATAATCAGGTGGCTTATATTGTATGGCTAACTTCCAGCACATTACTTTTCAGTATTTAAATTCTGTAATTTAAATTCTGCAACTACATCGTCACCGCGGAGGTATGCTTACTCAGTCAGCTGAGGGAGTATGACCTTCCCGTCGGTGATGCGAGCCGAACGCTGGAGCTCAAGTAGTGGCCTACTTGAGCTGCTGCCCATATACCAACTTCGGTTGATTATATGGGGAGTAATGGTTCGAAATTGGAATTCAATTCCCCGTCAAAGACGGTATTCAGTCAATACGTTGTTTCGATAACGTATGCTTAACGTTGTCCATATGGCGGTAATTGTATGGATGCCGGTTCTATAGTGATCGGTAATGTATGGGAACGCTTTCGTGAGTGCTGGCACGAAAGGTTCATTTTATATACTGTTAATCTTCTGCAGGTACGGTAACTCGAAATCGAATCCTAGGCTAGATATCTATATCGAGTAGCTATATAGCGAGAGACGTATTATGTATGCCACTGAAGCTAACCACGTAAGACCAAGGTTACTTGGCAATTCTTTTTCTTGGTGAGGACGGATAGGTTCTGCATTCATCCCTAAACCTTTAGCAAAGAAATGTTTAAAAGAAATCCCAATCAAAAAGGTTACAAATCCATCATTAAGGATCATCTAGGTAATCTGTAAAAATCTGGAATTCTGGATTCCTCGAATTTTGAAAATATGAAGATTATCTCAAAATGCGTTTGGTCTGTAAGATGAAATTTAGCTACGCAAAATTCCAAGCTACTGTAAAAATATGAGAATTTTTGAAGCTTCCCACCTTAGTGTTTTTAAATTTATCATAACCTTCTACAAATCTGTCCACTCGGAGCAGTCTGCCTAAACTGAATTTTTCAACCACCTTAAGATACTTATATGAAAAATAGTTCAACACGAAAGTCGTAGGTAACTTGATGAAGAACTCACTGTAAAATTTTGAATTATCTTTGTCAAGTG